>NC_056054.1:193936908-194561908 GCF_016772045.2 Ovis aries | reverse complement strand
CAGAGATCGAACCTGCATCTTCTGCATCAGAGGCAGATTCTTTACCCACTGAGCCACCAAGGAAGCCCCAGGGAAGTGGTTACATAAAACCATTTCAAGCCTTCACAGGTGTAGTGGTTGCCCAGAGGAAATCTGATGCCTCCATGGTTAGGTAGGGAGTAGGTGCCGTGGATGGGCCTTGGCCATCACCTGAGGATAAGAGGAGGCTCTCAGTGGGACCCCTGGAGTGTCCTGAAAGAGAAGATGACTTGGGGTTGTCCTGGTGTAAATGCATTAAGGGGTTTTCCTGGTGGCTCAGTGGTAAAGAGTCCGCCTGCCAATGCAAGAGACACAGTCAGCTAGGAGATTTAATCAGCAGAACCTCCCTGAAAGAAACTCTCCTTCATTACCTACCAGCCTGCCCTACTGCCTAAAACCATGAGGGGAGGCAGGGCAATCACCCTGAGGGAGGGGCCAATGTCTCTCATCAGTCAGTGAACTGTCTTAGGGCTGAGCAGGGCAAATCCTAGTTTTATTCCAATACATGTATTGCTCTGCAACTTGATCTTTCTCATTGAATGTATATAACAGTATTATTAGCAGTTAGTTGCTCAGTCATGTCCAACTCTTTGTGACCCCATGGACTATAGAGTTCATGGAATTCTCCAGGCCAGAATACTGGAGTGGGTAGCATTTCCCTTCTTCAGGGGATCTTCCCAACCCAAGGATTGAGCCCAGGTCTCCTGCATTGCAGGAGGATTCTTTACCAGCTGAGCCACAGGGGAAGCCCAAGAATACTGGAATGGGTAGCCTATCCCTTCCCCAGTGGATCTTCCTGACCCAGGAATTGAACCAGGGTCCCCTGCATTGCAGGTGGATTATTTACCAACTGAGCTATCAGGGAAGTCAAATACACATATCTTGGATATCTTTCTTCATATAGGTTTCCTATGTGCACTTTTTAATTGTTGCATAGAGAAGGAAGGGCCACCTAATAATCAGAGATGTCCAGCAAGAGTAGAAGTACCTTGGAAAGCAATGAGCTTCTTATCATTAGAAGTGGTTAAGTGGACATAATCAGCACATTAGTCATAGTGAGGATTCCTACACTGGGTGGGGGGCGGAAATAATTTGACATTTACTGAGTAATTGCTATGTTCTAAGCACTGTTTGAAATGCCACGGACCCTTGAACAGTCAACTGTGGGTGTTAATCTGTGTGTCATTTACAGGCACCCTCTGCATCCACAGTTCCTCTGCATCTGCGGATTCAGCCAACCATGGGCCGTGTAGTACTCTTGTATTTACTAATTGAAAAATATCCAAAAATATAAGTGGACCTGGGAAGTTCAAACCTGCAGTTGTTCAAGGATCAACTGTGCTTTTGGTGGGTTCTTGCACATAGTGCTCACAGAACTCTGGGAAATAGGTATTGTTATTATTCCTGTCAGTACAGATGAGAACAGGGAGTCACAGGGAAATGAGGAAACATTCCTAAGGTCACAGAGCAGATGCATGGCAGAGCCTGGACTCAAACCTTGGCAGGATGCCTCCAGAGGCTGGGGTCTCAACCTTAATACCATAACACTTACCTTTACAGAAGATCTCCGTGCAAGCATCCTTCTATCTCTGGGGTTCAGTGACTCCCCACTTTGCCAAAAATGGCACCAGGGATGTTCCTGTGAAATTGGACCTAACTAGCTTCCCTGGTGGCTCAGCCAGTAAAGAATCTGCCAGCAATGCAGCAACCCAGGTTCAATGCCTGGGTCAGGAAGATCCCCTGGAAAAGGGAATGGCAACCCACTCTAGTATTCTTGCCTGGAAAATTCCATGGACAGAGGAGCCTGGTGAGCTACAATTCATGGGGTCACAAAGAGTTGGACAGGACTGAGTGACCAGCCACAAGGCTGGTCCCTTTCCTTGTTCAGCCAGGCTGTAAGGCCAACAAGAGGGGCACATTTTTGAGGAGTGAGGGGCTACGTCTGGATGGAGGAGACAGTAGGAATGCAGGAGTGTCTGCCTAGTGGTGTGGCTGGCCCAGGAGGGGCACGGGGGCCATCAGGCTGTGCTCTGCAGTTGACACCCATGGATATTTGCAGTCCTGTGGGGGCTCCACTGGCTGTACCTTGGGCATTTTGAGCTGGCACTCCATCAGGTCTGTGTGCCTGAGACTTAGCCTCAGACCTTTAAGGAGATGAAATCAGAGCCTAGCACATCTTGACTTAGCAGTTGAGTGGAAGCCAGAACTCCTGACCCTTTGAGGACTGGCCCTTTCAAGTAGAGAATAACTTCCATAGCTCTGCAGAGACCTATTTTGCTAATGGGATTTCTTCACAAGGGCTCCCAGGTCCCTTTTAAAGAAAGGGTAGAAACAGTAGGAAACACGTCTCCACACACAGACTCTTCAGGCTAATAACAATCCTACAAGCTACTATTTATTGAGCACCTACTATGACCCAAACCCTTGACAAAATGCAATTTCAACTGTTCCTTCTGGTGTTGCCTCTACTCATGGCAGGAAACACGGTTAAAGCTCATGAGTCAGGCACTGGGCTTCACAGGAAATTGGGGGCAGTGGCTAGAAGTGAATTGGTCCTGGCTTTTCCACTTTCTGACTCTGTGATCTTGGGCAAATATGTGAGTCTTTCTGTGCTGTGTTTTTTTTTTTTTTTAATCTATGAAATGAGGATAACAGTAGTATGTCATTCTATATAGATGTTGAGATAGAAGATACACAAGACACTAATATACTAGAGATTGATAAGACACATAGAACACTTAGCATAGCATCTAGCCCTTAAGAAGCACTGTCTTCCATTATTCTTAGCATTTCACTTGATATTAGCAATAATTTGTTAGGTTAATGTTATTATCCCATTTTAGTTTGTGTTTTCGGCTCTACCATGCAACTTGCAGGATTTTAATTCCTCAACCAGGGATTGAACCCCAGGCCACAGCAGTGAGAGCACCGAGGCCTAACACTGGACCGTCAGGGAATTCCCATATCCCAATTTTATAGATCAAAAAGGTAAGGCACAGAAAGATCCAATAAATTGCCCCCAATTACACAGCTCATGAAGGCAGAGCCAGAACTTAAACCTAAGTTTAAATTTCTGGCTCAAAAACACTCGCTCTTACCTGTCAGTGGAACTGCCTCCAGAAGATCCTAGGAGGTTAGCATGAACTTTCAGAAATGTTCCTTAAATGTTTCTGGTCGTTGATGTTACGTGGAAATGTCAGCCATTCCCACTTACAGGCTGCTCAGCTGGAGGAACTGCTGAAGTTGATCACAAGGTCAAGGGCCTTCTGCAAGGAATTTAAATAGCCTTCCAAAGGAAAAGCTGTGGAAGATGTGGATTGAAAGGTAGTGCTGGAGAGACCCCTGGGGCGGTCAGGAGACCCTCAGTCCCTTTTAGATCTGCCGCTAATTTGCCACATGACCCAGTACGCCATTGGCCTTCTCCGAGGTCAGTTTCCTTGTTTATACACTAAGCCTTCCAAGAAGCCTTCTGATTCAAAGAATTTTTGTACTAACTGATGCAACAGATTTTATTGAGCACCTATGTCAGGAACAATTTTAGTTGCTGGAAGTGCACCAGCGAACAGCACAGTGGGTGTGGGCCTTGCTTTCTCAGGGCTTGGAGGGAGACAGAGGGAGCCAGACGGGGCCACACAGTGGTGGGCGCCATGAAAGCACAAGGCTGAAATCACAGGAGGTCTCCAAACCCAGCTTGAGGGGCCAGGCGAGTTACCCTGAAAGAGAGGTTCCAGGTGACACTCACAGGTCCAGTAGGAGCTAACATGGTGTGGGGAGGGGAAAAGGTATCCAAGAGGTAGGTTTGTGGCAGAAGTGAAGCGTAGGGTGGCTGGGTCACAGAGGGCGAGGGGAGAGAGGCTGGACAGAGGAGCTGGACAGGCAGCAAGGCCCTGATATCGTGCCAGATTGGCCAGCTGGTTAAGGATTTTGATTTTATCTTTAAATCCTTCAGTAGCTTCCCAAAGGTTTTAGGCCAACTTACAATTAAGAAACTGGAGAAGGAAATGGCAACCCACTCCAGTACTCTTGCCTGGACAATCCCATGGACGGAGGAGCCTGGTGGGCTGCAGTCCATTTGGTCGCGAAGAGTCGGGCACGACTGAGTGACTTCACTTTCACTTTTCACTTTTACGCATTGGAGAAAGAAATGGCAGCCCACCCCAGTGTTCTTGCCTGGAGAATCCCAGGGACAGGGAAGCCTGGTGGGCTGCCGTCTATGGGGTCTCACAGGGTCGGACACGACTGAAGTGACTTAGCAGCAGCAGCAATTAAAATCACCCTGATTGCATGGGAGAGACTGGGTCAGAGGACAGGGCGTAAGAACAGAAATGGACTGGAAAGTAACTACTCTGAAGCAGAGGTGCTGGTGCCCTGCTCCAGAGGGCGGGCCGTTGGGTGGAACGAGACGGGACGGAATTTAGAAGGTCGAAGTGGTAGAACTTGGTCCCTGGAGACTTGATGTGCAGCAAGTGTGGAGGCAGGAGTCCTGGAGACAGAGTGGCAGCAGAACAATGTGAGGGGATTGGACTGCAAGTGGGCACTGATCCCTAGCTGGGCCACATCCTGGGCCCTGAGCCGGGACTCTGCGCTTTGCTCTCAACACAGCCTCTCCGGATGACTGCGAGTGTCTCTGGCCTCACGGCCCCAGCCCAGACCTCTTGCACAAGTCCCAAGCTCCAGGTCCACCCATCCAGTTGCCAAGTGGACTTTCCTCCTTGGCAGTCTCTGAGCACCAGAGGCCAACGTGTCAAGCCAGAACTATTAATCTCTCCCACCTTCCCCTTCCTCACTTCCTCTGGGAGCTGCATTTCTGCAAAGGGCCCCACTTTCTAGCCAGCCCCTTTTAAACCCAGGCTGTCCACAGTCACAGGGAGTGGCGTGTGCCTAAAGATCACCACGCATCTCTGAAACCTGGGGTCCGGCTTAGCCAGTGGCAGTGAGGGGTAGGGGAGAGAGGGCAATTATCGGCCTTCAGGACTCCCCTGTGCTATTGGTAGGAATGTTTCTTTCCTGGGTGTCAATACGAAGCCAGGGTCATTTTTCAGCGATTGCCAATGGCTGTAATTGCATCAGGCTGTGCGGCTCTCCGGAGAATCCCTGCGGTCCTCCATTCTCTCCACCAGGACAGTGCTCTATAGACACTCCCCAGGCCATGGATCATGTTTTTCACATAACCCGTTAATTACTAAATAAAACAACCCAACTTTCAACCTGATTAGCCCAGATTAATGACCAACAGCGGGTTTCACGCGCCTGCACAATTTATCACTGAAAAGAACTGTGTCTTTAATGATTTAGCTACCTGGCCTAGCAGGGCCAGCTCAGGGCCGCCAGCCTCCAAGAGGAGTTAATTGCTGTTCTTCGTTTCTGACCTGGAAAGGCCCAGGTGACAGTTCCCATTAGCCAGGCTTGGCCTGCTTGATGACAAAGGATGGCAGGAAGCCCTTCCCTCCCACTTTGTTCAGAAGATGTATGGAGGTCAAATGTCCCCCAGCCCCACCTCGCCAGCTGCCAGCTGGAACAGGTTGAGTCAACCTGTGAATTTACATACTTTTTCCCTTCCCCCCAACCTCCTGGCTTTTCTTTCTTTCTTCTTCATTATGTTGAAAGAGCAAATCATTTTTATTTTTAATTGTTAAATTTCACCAAGAAATCTAGGACCTTTCATAAAAATGAGAAAAAAAAATGTATATCCCCTGATTCCTTTTCTCTACATTTTATATGATTTGGCCCTATTGTGCAGGAGATAAAGTGAAAAAAATTATTTAATCATTTATGATTGAAAGATCCTTTGGTTAGTAGGCTCTTCAAATGCCAGAACTGATCAACAGCATCTGGCCCAACTCTTTGTCTTTTCCAGACAAGGGTGCTAAGGCCCAAGGCTGGGGAAGTGAGCTGTCCAAGGTAACTAGCCAAGGTAACATGGAGAGTGAGTGATAGTCTGAGGACCATCTGGGCAACCAAATAGCCAAGATTGCTGAGTCCTTTTTATCCACCATAGTAATACCATCACTTACTGAACATTTGTTCTGTTCCAGACATCATTGTATTTAACAGTCACCAACAACCTGTGAGATGGAAACTATCCCAGTTTTTGAGGTTTTTGTTTCGTGCTAGGGTGGTGCTGTCTAGCAGAACTTTCTACATGACAGGAATGTTATCTGTCTGGAATATCCCAGAGAATGGCCACTGGTCACATGTGGCCGATGAGGGATTGAATTAAGGCAAAAGTGATTGAGTTTTCAGATTGTTCAGTGCTGTTAAATAGACACATTTTTTCCTTCCTTCCCAATCTATATGTTTGTATTTTCAAACACACATTTTCTTATAAATGATATCACTTGCTTTTTTCTTTTCTTTTTTCTTTCTTTTCCTCTTTTTAAAAAAAATCTAAAAATTTACTATGAATAAGTGGCAAAATAAAATCTTTAACTTCTAACATTTATTTTCATATCTTTGAACTACATTTAAAATTGTCAAAGTAGCACAAATTTGTATATAAATCTTCCACAACTAGGAACTAATTAAGGAATTCTTGTTCCAAATGGAAAAACATTTCTTCCTGAAGCTCAGCACTTCCTGGAAAGACTGTCCTCTTCCTCTGAGTTACTTCTTTTTGAGAAGTTCCTTTAGTAACTATTCTGTTTATAACATAAGTTCTCAGTTTTTATTTGTTTGGAAATGCCTTTGTTTTGTTATTTTTCTTAAGTCATATTTTAGTTGGGTTTACAATTCTTGATTGACAATCATTTTCTTTTGGCACTTTATTTTTCTGTTGATTCAAAAACACATGTATTCTGCATACTCCTTTAAGTCTATCTTCCAGTTCACTAATGTCTTTCTTCAGTGTGCCTAATTTCATGCTTAATGTCCATCTACCTTTTTTCTCATCTCATTTAGTGTTTAATTATAATAATTACATTTTCTTGTGTTTATAATTCTATTTAGTCTTCTTCCACAAATGCCTGGGCCTTTTCTAGAGTAGAGTCAACTCTCAGAATCCTCAGGGGATTGATTTCAGCACCAACTGCAGATGCCAAAATCTGTAGATGTTCAAGTTCTCTGCTCAGCTATTAGTATCTGTGGGTTCTGCATCCCACAGTGAAAATCTGGTGATTTTCCTTACTTTCAGGTCAGCTCACTTCTGAATCTAAAAGCGTGTATATTTTATACAGAATATGTTCTATTTCAGGAGAAGTTTTCAAGCTCTCTAGCTATTGCCAGAAGTGTCATAGCACAAGTTTCTTTCCAAAAGAAGTCATATTTTTACTCATTGTAAAATATCACCTTTTCTTTGAAAGAATGGGTTATATGAGTCTAGAAAATATCTACTAGGCAGCATACTGTTGGCATACTGTCTGTCACAGAAAAAGGCAGCAAATTTGGAATAATTAGTCTTTTTGTAAGAGAAAAAAAAAGTGCCTTATATCTCTTGCTATGAGATAACCTGTGGAGTCTTATGGTTACCATCTGCTATTTTAAATAATTGCTAAATTTACCTAACTGTGCACATATGAACTGCAACAGCTGGTAATAAGCCTAAAGGGTCAAAACAAATGAGGAACTTTCTGTCTACCTGTCCAAGTTATCTGTTATCTCAGTGACATATCTTCAATGAGGATATCATTAACGTTAATAGAATTTACTGCTCTATTTTATAATCAAATAAAGATATATAGACAAACTCGTATTTTATTCCCTCATCCCAGTGGCTAACCTCACCTTCCCTCTGGGGCACAGGTACCAGTACCAACACTGAAAACGTTTTTGGTTGTCAAAGTTGGGAGAAGGTACTTCTGGCATCCAGTGGGTAGAGACCAGGAATCCTGCTAAATACCCTACAATGCACAGGATAGCCTCTGACAGCAAATACTTATTTGCCAAAAATGTAAAAGTGCTCAGATTAAGAAACACTGAATTAAGGACGAATTCCCCAGAGTGGCAATTCCAATGTTTTAATTTAATTCCACGTCACTAGCCTTTCACAGTCCTCTGATTCCGATATACTGGGTGATGTATGCTTCTCTCAATCAAATAATCTATATGCTGTTCATTTCTGCACTTCCAATTTTTAACACGGTTTGTGGGTTTGGTGTGTGACTTGTCTTCCAGCTGTAGTATTTCTAATTTGATCTCTACCTTAGAACTACATAGTTTACCAGGTTTAAGAGAAAGGCACTTTTCCTAATGCTTTGTTTAAGGCAATCATTCAGGTCACACCATTGTTCTAAACCACATAGGCTTGTAGGTACTTACTTTTCCTGTAAAAGGAAACGTGGGGTTGACTATGATGCAGTATCTCATATGGTCACAGGGACCAGAGGTGGAATAGAGTGAGATGGGCTAAGGAGTACAAGAACGGAGTGATCACGAATAGAGTGTGTGTAGTGAGGTGACATTTTAAAAGTCCCATATTCGGGCTGGAGGGCATATGAGTTTCAGATGGCATACACGAGCCCCAGATTAGCTTGTATGAGCTGGTATGCAAGGTCTAGGCAAACAAGAAAGGCAGGAGACCAAAGAGCAGGAGAAATAGAATATAGGCTCCAAACTGCTCGCTGAAGATGGCTCAGAGAAGTGCGTGCTAGACATTAGAGGCAGCTTTTCACCTGTTTCTGTTCAAACATGACACACACCTGACTCGATCAAAGAGTGAGAGGTCTAGGAATGGAGTGAAATAAATGACTGCAGTAAAGACTCCACTGGCCTGGGGCCAGGCAGTGTGTCCCACCCGTCTCTCCCCTCATGACCTCACCCAGGTCTGAGCCCAGCCTGTCTGCACATGCTGCGTGGCCCATCAGAGGCTTTCCAGTCCACAGAATGTCCAGATTAGGAAACCCTGAAGCCTCATGTTTTCCAGTTTTGCCCTGTGTTTTACAGAGGAAGGGCAAACCCCACGGCAAAACCCCAACTTTTTGCAACCTCATGTACTGCAGCCCTCCTGGCTCCTCTGTCCACGGGATTTTCCAGGCGAGAACACTGGAGTGGGTTGCCATTTCCTCCTCCAGGGGATCTTCCCAACCCAGGGATCGAACCCACATCTCCTGGATCTCCCGCATTGCAGGCAGATTCTTCACTGCTTGAGTCATCAGAGAAGCCCCAAACAAGGGACAGCAGTGTCTGGGTCCCTCTCCAAGGCAGACATATTTTGGAGGGCCCTCCTCCTTGGTTGGAGGAGGCCTGAGAGCAGGCACTATCCGTGATCTCACATGCCCAGAAAGGGAAGTGAGGTCGGTCAGAAGCATGCCAGCTCTCGCCGGGCATGTGGAGCAATTTAGCTTGTACCTGCTGCTAAGTTGCTTCAGTTGTGCCTGACTCTGTGCGACCCCAGAGACAGCAGCCCACCAGGCTCCCCCGTCCCTGGGATTCTCCAGGCAAGAACACTGGAGTGGGTTGCCATTTCCTTCTCCAATGTGTGAAAGTGAAAAGTGAAAAGTGAAATTGAAGTCGCTCAGTCGTGTCTGACCTTCAGCGACCCCATGGACTGCAGCCTTCCAGGCTCCTCCGTCCATGGGATTTTCCAGGCAAGCTTGTACCTAGAGGAACCGAATTCTCTGCCTCAGGGAACAGGTGCAGAAAAGCTCTTTAAACCAGAATTGATGTCTTTTCCCACAAAGAGAGAGAAAATAAAATCTATGTTGAATCCTCTGTTGAAAGGAAACAGGACTGCTGGGGTGGGGGCGGCCAGGAAGAAAGAGAGGTATTTATCCATTGAACTTTTTCTGCTTATGCAATAGATCTTCATTATCTCCACTGTCCTGCAGGTCTCCAGCTCCCCAGGGAGATGCTTAATGACATACACTGCTTAATAAGCGGTGACCAGTGCCCCTGAACTGCTGATGGAAGGGGAAGGCTGTGCCTTCTATCTCCTAGTTCAGCGTGTTTTCTTTCTCATGGCTTATCTTTGAGATACTGGCCAGAGTCAGAGAAGAAAGTCGGCTGGCCCCCCCACAACGCTTGCTCTGATGGAAGCTGACTCGGGGCAAGGCTGCCAGTCACATTCCGTCGTCAAGGGACATCAGGCGTCTGTTTTATGCGCTCTTTGTTTTATGTGCAGATTTCTTTCTTGAGCAGTGTCTTAGGCTCCCCCACAGAAATCATATTTATTTTTATTTTGTTTACCAAACACTTACATAGCACTCACAGTGTGCCAGATCATATTCTCGGTGCTGTATAAGCGTTAACCTATTACAGTCACAGAGTTAGGTACTATATCCAAGTTCTTTAGAAAGATGAGGAAACCAGGTCCCAGAGGATAAAATGTGCCAGGCGCAAGAAACGTGGTTGCCTGCATACGCTTCTAATCCCTGCTCTGGGTGCAGGCATGGCCTGGAGTTCCCTCTGCTTGCCATCTATTAATAGGTAGAGTCCTCCAGGCTTACTTCTTTCTCCACAAGTCCTCCCCAGGCTGCTTCCCACTTGCTGCTCTGCCCTTTCCATCTCTCTCAGCCCTGGAGGGGACATCCCCATGGTTCTCTCACACACTCATTTTTACACTTCCAGCTAATTCACTGTCCAAGAATTTCCTCACAATTCTACCGTCAAAAAGAGGTGTTTCTCTTCTAAGGAAACAACCTGAAAAAAACATCAAAGACTTATACACAGAGATATTATCTCAATGCTACTTATAGGTGAAAAATTAGGAATGCTCAGTGTTTAATAGGAGGAAATTGGTTAAAAACAAAACAAAACAAAACAAAACAAAACATGGAGTATCACACAGCCATTAAAATGTCCTGTTTCGGGAAGCTCTTAAAGAGGGAATATGTCGGTGGCTCGGTGGTAAAGAATCTGCCTGCTAATGCAGCAGATTCAGGAGATGATGAGTGGGGAAGATCCCCTGGAGAAAGAAATGGCAACCCACTCCAGTATTCTTTCTTGGGAAATCCCCTGGTCAGAGGTGCCTGGGGGGCTACCATCCACGGGGTCACAAAAGAGTCAGACATGACTGAGCAACTAAACAACAACAAAAACAAACATGTTAAGATGAATGTTAAGAGGGAACATGGGCTCTTATATATATACATTATATATACAAACAATTATGCTGCTGCTGCTAAGTCGCTTCAGTCGTGTCCGACTCTGTGCGACCCCAGAGATGGACCCCATAGACGGCCGCCAGGATCCCAACGTCCCTGGGATTCTCCAGGCAAGAACACTGGAATGGGTTGCCATTTCTTTCTCCAATGCATGAAAGTGAAAAGTGAAAGTGAAGTCGCTCAGTCGTGTCCGACTCTTAGCGACCCCATGGACTGCAGCTCACCAGGCTCCTCTGTCCATAGGATTTTCCAGGCAAGAGTACTGGAGTGGGGTGCCACTGCCTTCTCCAATACAAACAATTATATATACATATAATATATGTGCATATATTGCAAGGGCTTAACTATCACTGATGATAAGCGGGAATGGTAAGAATATTTTTTCACTGATACTGTTTCAAGTTGCTGTCACATAATGGAAGGCAGACAGCTTTTAGTCAGTTTTATTATTGCTTTAAAATTTTCTACAGACAACCCACTATCTATGCTACTCTGGGGTGACTGTTCCCACCATGTCCACCTCCTTGGTATGTTTCTGCTATTTTGATATTATTTTGTTCATCAAATGTTACTTAATCGCTTGTTCAATGTCTATCTTCCTTACAGAACTTCAAGCACTATGAAGGCATCTCTCTGATTACTGAAGACTTTGAACCTCCTTTCACTGGCTCATTGGCCATTGAGGTATCTTTTTTTTATGAAATATCTATTCAAGTCTTTTGCCCATTTTAAAAGACAGTTGGCCTTTGCCTTTTAATACTGATTGGCAGAAGTTTTTTATGTTTTCTGTATACAAGTTCTTAGTGGGGCATTTTTAAAAATTGAAATATAATTGATATATAACGTATTAGTTTCAGCTGTACAACATAATGATTTCATATATATATATATAGTGAAATAATCACCACAATAAGTCTAGTTACCATCTATCACCACACATAGTTATATTTTTTTCTTGTGATGAGAACTTTTAAGATCCATTCTTTCAGCAATTTAAAAATATACATTATTATTAACTACACTCACAGAACTGTACATTACATCCCCAAGACTTACTTATTTTATAATTGGAAGTTTGTATCTTTTGGCCCCTTTCACCCATTGCAACCACCAAACAGTTTTCTGTGTGTTAATTTTTTTCCTTTGTTTTTAAATTCCACATATAAGTATGATCATACAGTGTTTGTCTTTCTCTTCCTGACTTGCCTGTCTTATTTCACTGAGTGTAATGACCCCAAGGTTCATCCGTGTGGTTGAAAGTAGCAGGATTTCCTTATGTATGATTCAACAATAATCCATTGTATATATTTATGCATATGCGTGCTTTTGTCTTTATCCATTCATCTGTCAATAGACACCTAGGTTGTTTCTGAGTCTTAGCTATTATAAATAATGCTGCCATAAACATAAAGATGCACGTGTCCTTTCAAGCCAGTGCTTATGTTTCCTTTGGATTAATATGGAAAGGTGGAATTGCTGGATCACCTGGGCCACCTGATGCAAAGAGCTGACTCGTTGGAAAAGACCTTAATGCTGGGAAAGACAGAGGGCAAGATGAAAAGAGGGTGACAGAGGATGAGATGGTTGGATGGCATCACTGACTCAATGGACATGAGCTTGAGGAAACTCAGGGAGAAAGTTTAGGAGAGGTAAGCATGGTGTGCTGCAGTTCATGGGGTTGCAAACAGTCGGACATGACTTAGCTACTGAATAACAATGGTAGTTTTATATTTAATTTTTTTGAGGAACCTCCATACTGTTTTTTGTAGAGGCTGTATCAATTTATATTCCCACCAACAGTGCACAGGTTTCCATTTTCTCCCCTAGTGGGACATATTTTGTCTCAGGTTACACATAGTCTGTCTATACCATACATATTTTGTCTCAGGCTGTGACTTGTTTTTCTTTTTTAAAAAATTCTTTTGATGAATAGAAATATTTAATTTTGATACAGTCAAGTTTATTGATTTTTAAATTTCATGATTAGTGGTTTAGTGTCAACTTAAAGAAATCTTTGCACACATCAAACTTCAAAAATATTTTCCTTTTTTCTAGGAGTTTTATAGTTTTAGCCTTTAGGTTTAGATCTAGGATCCATCTTGAATTACAATTGGCCCTCCATATTTGTGGGTTCCAAATCCATGAATTTAGACAACTATCAAAAATATCAGAAAAAAAATTCCAGAAAGTTTCAAAGAGCAAATCTTGAATTTACCAAGGGCTGGCAACTATTTACATATCATTTACATTGTATTTACAGCTACATACATAGAATTTACACTATGTTAGGTATTATAAGTAATCTAGAATTGATTTAAAGCAGGAGTCCCTAACCTCCAGAATCTAATGCCTGTTGATCTGAGGTAGATTTGATGTTATAGTAGAAATAAAGTGCACAATAAATGTAATGAGCTTGAATCATCCCCAAACCATCTTCCCTATCCCATCACTTCTGCCAATGGAGAACTTATCTACATGAAACTGGTCCCTGGTGCCAAAAACGTGGGGACCACTGATTTAAAGTATTCAGAAGGATATGCATAGGTTCCATGCAAATATACTATTTTATATATAGACTTGAGCATCCTCAGATTTTGACGGGAGTGGTGGCATCCTGAAACCAATGCCCTGCAGATACAAAGGGACAACTGTAATTAATCCTTGTGAGCTGTGTGAGGTAGGAATTGAGGTTCATTTTCCCTGAAGGATGTCAAGTGGTTCCAACATTATTTGTTGAAAAGACTTTATTTTACCAGCAATTTGCCTTGGTGCCTTTGTCAAACATCAATTGATTGCATGTCTGGTCCTGTCAGGCCTGTTTCTTTTTCTTTGTGAAATGGGAGAGTCTGTTTTTGTTTTGAGCCTACTTTTAGGCCCTAATTCTAGGTCATGGCTTTTACTCTTAAGGTATAGACTTTTTGAGGCCTCCGCTCAGTCCTCAAGGTACTTTAAAAGGTGCGTCCACTCCGCTTGGGCCAGGAGCCCAGTCTCTCAGCAATATGGGACTTCCGGTGTCTCTGCCCAGGTCTGGACTCTGCAGTGTGTGACCTCTGTTAGGCCTCGTGGGTTCTTCGCTGTGTATGTGTAGCTCAGTTCTAAGCCATGGACCCACAGTCAGTCCCTGTGTGGACTTCAGAGGCCTGCCTTTTAGTGGTGCTCTTTCTTTGATATCTTCCTCATGAATTCCAGCCTCTCCTGTAGTCTGGAGCTCCGGTCTCTGCCTCCTCAGCTCTGAGAGGGCCCTACTCAGCTTGGGCTCATTCCTCATTGTTGCAGGGAAGTTCCCCTGGGCAGAAAGCTGGGGTGACCACTCATATAGCTGGCGTGTCTCCTCATATAGTTCACTTCTCTTCAAAATCAGTCTCCAACTACCTCTCGCTCCATGTCTGAGAATATCTGCCCTGCATGTCTTGGCCCTATTTGTAGCTGTTTAAAGCAGGGAGACAAGTTATGTACCAGTTACTCTGTCAAAGCCAGAAACAGAAATCCCCGTGGGATTTAAATGCTTTGCAGCATCAGCCCTCCTGATGTTTCAGAGTGAAAGGGTCCAAGTCTTCTTAAACTATCGCATATTCCTGGATAAGGCCCCTTAACTCGAAGCAAGAAGTCATGCGTCACTCAGGCTTGGCTGACTGAATGATTTAACTGAGAAGTTTTATGAGCACTAGCTAGAAACTGGCCAAAATGTACTAAAAGGAGATAAATGGTTGCTTTATTGCTTAAAAAATCTTTTCTGATGGCAAATTCCCCCAAAAGAAAAGGTTCAGCTCTGAGCAGACTTACTCTAATTTTCTTTCCTCCACGTAGGAAATAAATGTGGTGTCAAAGCACATGAAACCATTGTTTCCCTTTATACCCATCACCCTCTGCTAGAATCCACATTTTTCAGGTTAATAGAAGATTGAGATCCATCTGAAACAAATAGGCACTGAATATCCTTATAAAAACCTATCTCAGCGTAAGATGTCACTTCCTCCTTGTCCAGTGATCAGTTGTACCTATTACGTTTGCCCTTTGCTCCCTCTTTTTTGCTTCAGAGCCCTTAAAAGAGTTTGTAATCACTCAACCTCTCCCAATTTTTTGTTTGGATTTAATACAATAGATTATAAACACCATGGGAGTAAAAACTTTGCCCGTAGCCCCAGTGTCTCATAGTGATTGGTATATAAAATCTGAGAATTGTTTGTTGAATGAATAAATAGAGGAAGGACTCTACAACTGAATAGACCTCTTTGGAATTATAGACCAAAAAATATACAAATAGAAAGGCTTAAAGGGTTCAAAGAGAAAGGTCTAGTTCCTAAATATCAGCAGTTTTTAATCTTCAAGACCCAAAGACCTCTTAGCCAGAGATAACTATGAGTAGCTATTGGTTCACTTGAAATGGAAATCATTCCTGGAGAATCCATCAAAAGAGGCTGCTACTGAGAGCTCGGCGTGAGAGTGTCTGTCCTTCCCATAGGGGCTTCTGAGACGCACTGGATTTTGTCCCTAGACTGTACCATGTAATGGTCCTCCCTGACAGCAGCATGTTCCAGGGTAAGACTTCCTGTTCTCTGTGGGAGGAAGAGTCAGCATGCATGGGTTTTAATAACTTCCAGGGCACTGAAGTGTCCACTTGTGGCTCAAAGAACATCTTCTCTTGGTTACGGTAGCAGAAGAAACCAAGAACAAAGGCAGAACATTCTTTAACTGAAGGAGCCCTGGACACAGAACACTAAGGACTATTTATCAAAAGATCTCATCTTGTGGGTGGTGAAACTTGATCTAGGGACCAAGATGGGACAAAATGAACCCAAGGTCACTCAGTGAGTAAAGAGCACCATGAGGACTGGTCTCCTCTAGACAACGTTTGCCTCTAGCTGAGGCTGTTACTGTTTGTTTATTCCAACTCTGTCCTCCTTCCCCACCCAGTCCTGCCAATATACAAGTCTGCGTTTCAGCTTGAGTCATTTATGCTCCCAAGTAAGAGCACAATACTTTCTAATCTGCAGTGATTGGAGAAAGTCAGAGTAGAAGCTTTCTTTATTTTGGCAACACAGTCCCAGATGAAAGACACCTTGGTCAAAAGTTCAGTGACTTTAGAATCAGTGAAGGTTGTAGTGGTGATAGAGGAGGATGGAGAAAGAAGCAGCCCAGAAGTTTAAAGGTCTGGGCACTTGCTGCTTCTGACTTGTTGCGTGAGCTATGGGCAGCCCTTCCCTCCTCTGCCTCTTAGTTTCATCACATGTGAAATAAGGAAGCTGGAATAGATCATCTCTACCATTCCATCTTACTTAAATATTATATCATTAAAATAGTACACTTGAAGGAAAAGGATATTGTCATTGTATATATTTAGAGAATCTCCATTTCCCTGTATGTTCTCAGAAACAGAAAAGATTCCTTGCTTCTGGGAAACTGTGCATACAGAAGCCTAAACTTGCAGCCCCAAGAAGTCAGGTGATGCTGGACATCTTGGATAAAATCTTCAACAACTGATACAACCACAAAAGCTGTCCCCCGTCCCAGTGTGGATAGGAGTAAACCCCTCCATCACGGTTTAGAATATCAAGATTCTACTTTTAGTTTCTCCTCCACCCTGCTGGAAAGTCTAATCAGCTCTATTTCATGATAGGGTATCATCTACAAATTTAGTGAAAACAGAAACAACCACTCATGACTATCACGTGTATCCCAGGATGAGACTTGTGTTGGAGGAGGAAAGAAGCTAAAGAAGTTCTTTAAAATGCTTAGAGAAACAAAATGTTACCAGCTCAAAAATTTCATTAGTCTTCTATAAAGTCCATTTGCTGCTAAGTTGCCTCAGTCGTGTCCGACTCTGTGCGGCCCCATAGACAGCAGCCCACCAGGCTCCCCCGTCCCTGGGATTCTCCAGGCAAGAACACTGGAGTGGGTTGCCATTTCCTTCTCCAATGCTTGAAAGTGAAAAGTGAAAGTGAAGTCGCTCAGTCGTGTCCGACTCTTCGCGACCCCATGGACTGCAGCCTACCAGGCTCCTCCATCCATGCAATTTTCCAGGCAAGAGTACTGGAGTGGGGTGCCATCGCCTTCTCCAAAAGTCCATTTACATTTCCACAAATCTGTTCTAGAATGATGCTTGCAACAACTCGCCCATAAGGAGAAACAGCTATAACCAATAGACCCATGATGAAACTGATTAGCAGTTGTGACCATCACAGAACGGTCAACTGTGACTATCCTAATTCATCTTACATTTTAAATAACAAGCCCCGACACAGAGGTGTTGAATACACATAACCTAAGATATACAGTGCATATGATGATAAAAACAGAAGACCATGTGCACCCTCAAGGATGGTCCATACTTACAGAGGAAACTTTCCTCGTGAGATGTCACCTCAAATGGGGTGAGAGGCAGAGAAGTTTGCTGGAGAGGACTGACATGAAGGAGTTGATGAAAGGCAAGGGAAACATTCTGGGTGTAAGTAAGGAAACTGGAAGCTAACAGCTTGATGTGATTACAAGTGGGGGGTGGGGGATGGAAAAAGCCTTTTTGTCATGCTTGACCATAAAAGATATGTTTTTGTATAACGTTGAAATGTCATTCTTAGGTGGAGCTGGGCTTTTCCAAGTATCCTAACTCTCAGAACATTTCAAGGGGTGGAGTTGTTTCCAGCAGGTTCTCTTCTCTAGCATACCTTCTAGAGTTCCTCCTATTGGACCCCTGACCTCTTCTCAGAGTCTCCTGATCCTTCCTCCTCACAGCCCAGGTATCCGTGTCTGGATCTCTTTTCTCTCTCTGTAATTGGCCCCTTGGAAATCTCATTGTTCTGACAGCTTCAAATAATACCCTTTCAATTTTATAAATCCAACTGTACTCGTGTCCCTTTGTTGCTATTCCATTCAGTTCAATCGCTCAGTTGTGTCCAGCTCTTTGAGACCCCCTGGACCACAGAATGCCAGGCTTCCCTGTCCATCACCAACTCCCTGAGCTTGCTCAAACTCACGTCCATCGAGTCAGTGATGCCATCCAATCATCTCATCTTCTGTCATCCCCTTCTCCTCCTGCCTTCAATTTTTCCCAGCATCAAGGTCTTTTCCAGTGAATGAGTCAGTTCTTCACATCAGGTAGCCAAAGTATTGCAGTTTCATCTTCAGCATCAGGCCTTTCAATGAATATTTAGGACTGATTTCCTTTAGGATTGACTGATTTGATCTCCTTGCAGTCCAAGGGACACTTAAGAGTCTTCTCCAACACCACATTTCAAAAGCATCAATTCTTCGGCACTCAACCTTCTTTGTAGTCCAACTCTCACATCCATACATGACTACTGGAAAAACCATAGCTTTGACTAGATGGACCTTTGTCAGCAAAGTAATGTCTTTGCTTTTTAATATGCTGTCTAGGTTGGTCATAGCTTTTCTTCTAAGGAGCAAGCATCTTTTAATTTCATGGCTGGAGTCACCATCTGCAGTGATTTTGGAGCCTCAAAAAGTAGTCTGTCACTGTTTCCACTGTTTTCCAATCTATTTGCCATGCGATGGGACTGGATGCCATGATCTTAGTTTTCTGAATGTTGAATTTTAAGTCAACTTTTTCACTCTCCTCTTTCACCTTCATCAAGAGGCTCTTTAGTTCTTCGTTGCTTTCTGCCATAAGGGTGGTTTCATCTGCGTATCTGAGGTTATTGATATTTCTCCCGGCAATCTTGATTCCAGCTTGTGTTTCATCCAGCCCAGCATTTCACATGATATAGTCCGCATATAAGTTAAATAAGCAGGGTGACAATATACAGCCTTGACGTACTGCTTTCCCGATTTGGAACCAGTCTGTTGTTCCGTGTCCAGTACTAACTGTTGCTTCTTGACATACATACAGCTTTCTCAGGAGGCAGGTCAGGTGGTCTGGTATTCCCATCTCTTTAAGAATAGTCTACAGTTCATTGTGATCCACACAGTCAAAGGCTTTGGCATAGTCAATAAAGCAAAAGAAGATGTTTTTCTTGCTTTTTCGATGATGCAACAGATGTTGGGAATTTGATCTCTGGTTCCTCTGCCTTTTTAAAATCCAACTTGAACATTGGAAAGTTCTCAGTTCACATACTGTTGAAGCCTGGCTTGGAGAATTTGACTTACAGTAACACAAATCTGTTATGTTGTACCTCCGGACATCAGAAGTCTGAAATGAGTCTTACTGGGCTAAAACCAAAGTATCAGTTTGAGGCGGTTCCTTCTGAAAGAAACCAGCTGGAAAAATCTGTCCCTTGCTTCTTCCCACTTCTAGAGGCTTTCAGTATCCCTTGTTTTGTGGCCACATCACTTAAAAAAACAAACAAACAACTTTTAAAAAATTTTATTTATTAAAGTTTTTTCACTTTTAAGTTTATGTGTTTACTTTTGGCTGCACTGGGTCTTCATTGCTATGCAGGCATTTCTCCAGCTGCAGCAAGCAGGGGCTGCTGTCTAGTTGCGGTATGGGGGCTTCTCATTGCAGCGGCTTCTCTTGTTGCGGAGCACAGGTTCTAGGTGCATGGGCTTCCGTAGCTGTGGCTCCTGGGCTCTAGAGCACAGGCTCAATAGTGGTGGCACATGGGCTTTGCTGCTCCATGTCCTGCGGGATCTTTCTGGATTGGGGATCCAAACCATGTCTCCTGCCTCTGTAGGTGGATTCTGAGTCACCAGGGAAGCCCCTGGCCACATCACTTTGATCTCTGTTTCCATCGTCGCGTCACCTTCTCCTCTGACTCTTCCTTCTGTGCTACTCTTATAAGAAGCACTACCATCACACCTAGATTATCCAGGATGATCTCCCCATCTCAAGATCCTTAACTTAATCACATGTGAGAAGTCTCTTGTCTCTTGTAAAGTGACTTTCATGGGTTATAGAGATTAGGATGTGGCCATTGTTCCACACCAGCCTAGACTTCTCTCTAACTCCACACTGTGATACCCAACTGCCTAGTTTGCAACTCTGATGGGATGTATAATAGGCCTCTTACCACCAGCATGATGGTCAACAGTCTTCCTCATCTCAGTTAATGCCAACCCCTTCCTTCTAGTTGCCCAGTTGAAAAATTCTGTAGTCCCTCCTAATTCCTCTCTTTTTTTCCCCTCATCTACCTCATCCAATTTCAGCATCCAATTGTCTCTCTCTTTATATTATACTGGAATCCTCCCACTTCATACCATCTCCAATGCTATCAGCCTGTTTCAGCTCACCATTGATATTCACTCAGAGTATTGCAACACCATCCTAACTGGCTTCCTGGCTTTTTATACTTTCCCACCCAGTGCAGTTTATTCCCCACACAGTAGTCTGAGTGATCCTGCTAAAACAAAAGTTGGATCATGCTGTTCTTCTTAACACTACTTTTCAATGACTTTCTACTTTACAAATAATGGCCACCAGGTCCTAAGTGACCTATGCCCTCCTTACCTCCCTGGGCTCATCTTCCACTGCTGTCTCCTTCACCTACTCTGCCCCAGCTACCCTGAACCCCTGGACGCGCCCTGAGAATGCCAAGCATCTTCCCACCTCAGGACCTTTGCATCTACTCTTCC
Source organism: Ovis aries (assembly GCF_016772045.2). Taxonomy (NCBI): domain Eukaryota; kingdom Metazoa; phylum Chordata; class Mammalia; order Artiodactyla; family Bovidae; genus Ovis; species Ovis aries. Next base: position 194,541,329 of record NC_056054.1, on the reverse strand, counting down.
CTCTGTCTCAGAGGCTCTTCTCCAGATGTCCATGTAGCTCACTCTCTCACATCTTTCAAGTAAATACATTCTCAATAACAACATCCCTGAGCGCCACAGAGAAAAGCCTGGTGCATGTCCTTCCCCATCCCAACTCTCACTCCCTCCCTTTCCTGCTTTCTTTTTCTCCATCACTTATTTCTCCTCCGGTTATTACTGCCTCTCAGTTTTAATACTTACTTATTTTGTTTGTTGATTTCCTCCTCCATATCGTTTGTTCTCCTTTTCTAAGCTATAAGTTCTATGAAGACATGCATTTTTGCCTACTTTGTTTCCTTTTATAACTGAGAATGGGGCTTGACTTTTTTACGGATTTGTTGAAAGGAGAGTGGAGGGTTTCCCCACATAGGTATCAAGGAGATTAGTGAAATGTTGCATTTACTTCAACTGTCCTTTTATTAATTTAATCATTCAGGGTTTGTCAAAGGTCTGCTCTGAGCCTAGACCTCAAGTAGCTCATGGTTTTTGGGGGAGACACATGTGCTGTGATATTGTGATTTATAAAATATATATACTTGGAGCTCCTAAAGCCCTTGGAATTCCTGGTGCTGAGAGAGATAAAGTTGTCTTTTTTTATGTTAACAAGACGAATCTGGAAAGCACCTGAACATGGGGAATGGTTGCCAGTGAAGTTACAGTGAATGCCGCTCAGCTGCGTCTGATTCTTTGCGACCCGATGGACTATACAGTCCTTTGGAATTCTCCAGGCCAGAATACTGGAGTGGGTAGCCTTTCCCTTCTCCAGGGTATCTTCACAACCCAGGGATTGAACCTAGCTCTCACACTTTGCAGGCAGATTCTTTATCAGCTGAACCACAAGGGGAGCCCAAGAATACTGGAGTGGGTAGCCTATCCTTTCTTCAGGGGATCTTCCCAACCCAGGAATAAGATCAAGGTCACTTGTGTTGCAGGCAGATTCTTAACCAACTGAGCTATCAAGGAAGCCTGGTCACCAGTACAACCAACCAAATGATTAGAGGCTTGGAACTTTCAGTCCCACCTCCTGATTTCTGGGGAGGGGAGAGGATTTGGAGATTGAGTTCCATCACCAATGGCCAACAATTCAATCAATTGTGCCTATAGGATGAAGTCTCCATGATACCTGAAAGGACAGGGTTCAGAGAACTTCTAGGGTAGTAAACCAGAATGCACCCCCATGCCACTGTGCCAGCCCCCAACTCCATGGAACAGATACTTCCTAGTTGGGGACCTTGACCTATAGATCCCTTTATCTAGCTATTGATTTGTATCTTTTCATATCTTTTTGTAAATTGGTGATCTAGTGAGTAAACTGGCTTCCTGAGTTCTGTGAACCATTCTACCAAGTTAACTGAAACCAATCAATGGGGGTTGGTGAGAAACTCTGATTTACAGTTATAGACCTCTGACAAGCTGGTCAGAAGCCTGGGTAATAACCTGGACTTATGGGGGCAGCTGCGTGGCACTGAGCCCTTAGGCTCATGCTCTCCCTGCATAGATGGTATCAGAACTGAATTGAATTCTGACACCCGGATCAGATCCCTGGGCAGGTTCGATCCATGGGTTGGAAAGATTGCCTGGAGGAGGGCATGGCAACCCACTCTCATATTCTTGCCTGGAGAATCCCATGGACAGAAGAGCCTGGCAGGCTATAGTCCATGGAGTCGCAAAGAGTCGGGCACAACTGAAACGACTTTGCGCACAGCAACCACCAACTTTTCAAGGCTCAAATGAGTGAAATCTAGAATGATCTGATAGATGGATGTGAACCAAAATCAGTACCACAGGTGAATTAACCAGCCTGCCATCCCCTCAACCCCCAGGCCTTCTCGACTCCATTCAGACTAAGCAGCTCCCCTTCTCTCTGCAAGCGCTCCATCTGTGTGTTTGTAAACATGAAACCCAAGCCTCTGCCCTAAGAGTTTCCCCTCTGTAGGTAAGCTCCTATGTGCCAGAGCATGCAGGTGTTGTCCTCCACAGGACTGTAGGCCCCAGGCTTGTCACTTTTCAGGCTTAGGGCTCTTCCGGGGCAGGGGGTGTCTTATTGATCTTGGTATTCCCTGTGCCCTTACGGTACATGGCACAAAGAGAGAACTCGGTCAATGCATGTTGGAAATAATTAAAAATACCCTCCCACCTAATCGTTCCTGATATTGCCTTTCCCAGGTATCTCCCAGCAGCTGCGTAAGTGAGGCAGAGCTGGGACTGCTGTCTCTACTTTCACCAGAGTCCAAGTTTCCTTGAGCAGCAGGCCAGGCCATGGATGCAGGTCTCCATCAAGGGCACTTCCCACTGGGTCGGCCTGTCCTCTAAGACTCTGCAGTGTTTTTATCCCCGCAGCTGCCTTCATTTCCTGACTCACTCCAGCCATCCCAGCACACCCTGCTTATGACATGGAAGAGATGCTCACTCAGTGCCTGGGGGCCTCATGAGGCAGGGGCTCAGAGAGCTGGGCTGCCTTGTCCCCTGGGCCCTGAACCACAGCCTGTGCTCTCGCGGCCATCTGGGCCCAGCTGCTCCTGTGTTGCACTGTCCAAACACCCTTCTGCAGCAGGCAGTCTGTGTAGCACGTGTCCTGACCCTACCCCCTTTTGTAATCCCCCCAACCCATTCCCAGGCTCCCACGGAGTAGGGGGGACAACTGAACTAGATATTATTTAGTAATTAAGAAGAAAACAAACAGAAAGATGTGTGCTTTTTTTTTTTTCCATTTGGCTGCAACAAAATGCTTCTGCTTTCCAAATGGCCTCATAGGTTTGCCCCACCCACCCCTCAAATGCAGCCTGCCTGTGCTTCTGGCTCCTGGGGCTGTAGAGCTGAGTCAGCAGCACCAGCTGCATGCAGAGAAGCTGCTATCGAATCTCGTGACCAGGGTCCCTAAAAAGCACTGGAAGAACAGTGCCTTGTAACTGTACTTTGCCTATCACTTTACAAGTTACTTCCTCATCCATTATTCATATGAGCCTCGCAGCTTTCTGCCTAGGTCAGCAGGCTATTACTAAGGGCAAGAATGGATTTTGTAAATCTCGGTGAACTTAGATTGGCCGTGACCCTTAACACAATCCCTCGGTGTGAAAACTGTGGCGTAGGAATCTGATACAACCTGTGGTAGAGATGAGGAAGTTAATCACCAAACCAAAAAGTAACCTGGTGCAAAGCCAGCACATCTGGCTTCAGGCCTCGCTTGCCAAGTGAACTGGGGCAACACGCAACCTCCTCTGGGCCTCAGTTTTCCCATCTGTAAAGTGAGGCATATGATCTGCAAGGTCTTGCCTAGTTATTTGGATGAGGACTTATTAAGAGATAGGGCTATTATAGACCTATCGTTGAATGCCCAACACACACACCTACACACTCTGAAGTGGGGTAAATGTCTGCTGAAATCAACCAGTCCATGAACTTGTCCCCAGTTATTACCCAATCAGCAGGCAATGCAGCAATACATGTCTTAAGCATTAGATCCTAACTCCACTGTGTGATTTTCCTTTTAAACTGATGGTTTCTGTGCTCATGAGGATTTCCTGGAACTTCAGAAGTGTTGTAAGAAGATGCAGGGGTGGGAGATACATCATGACATCTTTGATGGGACCTCAAAAAGTGATGGTCCGTCTGTTTTCTCTTGGCAGCAGAGGGAGATGGGAATAGGACCCAGAACCCCGTCTTCATTTGTAGGCCTGAGGAATAAGCAGTAGATGTCTGGTCCTTTCCGGGTCATCTGTTTCTTAGGAGAGTAGTAATTCTGAGGGTGCCCTATTCCAAGGTCAAACTCTACTCAGGGCAGCAGCCATGGGAGGGCACGGTGAGTACACAGCAAGTCTCATTTATGCTATGAATTAAATCTTAATGCAAAATATCCTTAGAAGCAAAAAAAAAAAGCAGGAGCTCAATCAATTATTTTGTCAAGCTCAGTCCTGTACAGCTGAGGTTGTAAAGCACTAAACCCCATGGAAACAGTTGTCATCATTTCAGTGAACAAAACCCAAGACTGAAAAACAGAGCTTTCAACATGTGTTTATCCTGAATGGACCTTAGTCACATGGTCAAGTATCTCTTTCAGCTGGGCTGAAACTGACTCCTGACCTAGTGAAAAGGAAGAAAAGTTTGATTTAGCTTTAAAATGTAATATTATCAGAGCAAAATATTATAATTATTTTGTAAAATGTAGTAGCAGCCATTTAAAACAAATAGTTTACTAAAGCATTTATATGGGGATAATGTTGGACAGGGAATTAAAATAAGGTGAAAATGTATGGAGAAAGCAAAATTATATTCACTGCTTTTGAACTTAATAGTGCTGTTCTTTTAAATTTAATTAATTGTTTTAAGTCGTTTTTAGGCTTTTTTTGGTAGCCCTTGCAGACATTCTAACGAATATATATTGGTTATATATTAATGAAATAGAGAAATTGATATGTTAGTGACATTAATACTTGTTATATCTCAAATGAGTATAAAATACGCATTTTAACTGTGTTAATAGATTTTTAAAATTCCATAAGAGATATTTGAAGTATAGGTCCTAGAAAAAGGAATAACTTTAATGATCTAATTTGTATGTGTTTAAGAGCATCTCACTTAATAGAAGGGGAAAAAAGAAGTTTATACTATGGTTCCTGAAAATTAGAACAATTATGGTACAAATTCTTGCCACTGCCTAAAAGAAGTTAAGTATTTGGAAAGAATGAGCAGAAAGGAAAGAAAAGGAAAAAGCAAGAGTCAACCATAATCCATTCTCCACTGACAAGGTTTCTTAAAATAAGGCTGTTCAAAGTCCTGGAATCCAAACACTGGGGTCACAGGGGGCAACCCCCACATGCCCTCCACCTGACACCTCACCTATTAGAGCTAATTTCTTTCACGTGTTGAGTAGAATGGGTGCTGGATAGAAACTCTGCATGCGCAACGGAATATTTCATCTGACACTCCGCAAGCACTTGTTTTATGAAAGGAGCTCAAGAGGCAAGCAAGGTTAATGACTTGCCTAAGGTCACAGGGAAAGTAAGTGGGGAAAATGGAAACAGAACCGTCTGCCCTGACCACCGTCTAGACCTTGGTCGTCATTTCTTCTCCATTCTTTTCTGTGATACACGAAGCAACTCATTAGGAAGCAAGATGAAGTGGGATTTTTTTTTCCTTAGCTTATTTTTTTCAATAGTTAGAAAAACGCCTTTGCTGAGATGCTGCCTGATTTCTTTCTAAAACACTCAATATATAAGACTCCTTGAAAGTGCCTATAAATGGAATTCTCATTGCTCCATCATTATCATCATCATTGCTATTCTTCTTATTGAGAGGATGGTGGTGGTTGTTCTCAGTAGTAGCAATTTAGGCTTTCCACCATCACAGCCCTTTGGAACCACAGAGTCTATAAGACTTCCTACCCTGAGGTCGTGAAGTCCACTCCTTCCACAGATCCTGATTTGCGAAGGCTCAGAGGAAGGTCACGGAGTGCGCCAGTCAGAGGTATACCCTAGCCTTCTGCTAGGTTTAGCATCCTGTTCAGGGCCTCGGGGTGGCTCCTCTGGTTTTACTATCCCTCTCTCCCTGTCCCAGGGCTTTCTCGATGGCTCAGTGGGTAAAGAATCTGCTTGCAGTGCAGCAGACACGATGATCCCTGGATCGGGAAGATCCCCTGAAGGAGGAAATGGCAACCCACTCCAGTATTCTTGCCTGGAAAATTCTATGGACAGAGGAGCCTGGTGGGCTACAGTCCATGGGGTTACAAACAGTCGGACATGACCGAGTATGAGCATGGACGGATGGACTCCTAATCCAAGATGCAACCATAGAATAAGGTCCTCATGAAGTGCTTCAGATTGAGAGTTTCCAGGAAAGAGAATGTTAACTTTGTTGACAAATTCCAGGGTTTGGAAGCCCCAGGTCTTAATTCTTTGTGCAAACTCTAGTCCTGTGTTTGCATGCCCCCTTGTGCTCCTTATTAGTCTTGTCATGGGCTCCTACGCTATTGTTTTAAACATCATCTTGTGTCCCAGGAGCCCAGGTCCTTCAGGGTGAGTATTTGTGTGTATTTGTGTATATTTTAAAAAAATGGTCTTCACTCTTCTCGCCATGGCGGCCATCAGTCTTCAGCGGAGGTGTTGCCATAGAGATGTTGTCTGATCCATCTCTATTGATCGCCCCCCTTTAAAGGGGGCCCTGAATAGGCACTGAGGTAGGTAAATGTATGCAGTGACATTGAGCGGATGATTCTATTCTGAAAAATTCCTGCACCGTTTGTTTCTGTGCTTGTCTGAGGGCTGGGACACGGTGTTGGGTTTTGTCGCGCGAGCTCTCCTCACAGGCCCGGAGTTAATGCAAGCCTTGTTTGGAACCACTGAAGCAGAAATTTCTCTGCTGCCAAGGACAAAAGCTTCACAGGCCACCTCAGAGGCTGCTTTGGGAAGGCTGTGTCTCCTGGGCTCCCAAAGGAAATGAGAGATAACGCAGAACACAGAGGAGTGCCCTCAGAATTCTCCCAGCCCTCCTGGCCCCACTGGACACGTCTGGCCCCACAGAGACTCCTCTGGCCAAGTGCGGGCTTCTCCAATCAAGGGTTTAATTTGATTTGCCTTTTTCCAGGCTGTTGAGATAAATCATCTTGAAGATGTGTGTGCTTTTCTGTTTATGTGATAAGTGTGTATTTGCACAGCTCTCTGCTCTTGTTTCCCTCTTGGGTGTGGGAGTGAGCAGCTCTCTTAGGAAAAACAATGATCGTTTCATCAGTCCATGCCTTTATGTTTAAACCAAATAATACGCAAGTCTTCTTCCCTCTCTGAGAAGAGAAAGGGAGGGAAGAAGGAAGGGAGGAAGGATTTATTGAGAGCCTTGTGTCCTGGAATAGTGCATGCTTGGAAAATCACCATAAGTGAATTTTGTTGAAGAATGAATGAATGAGTGAATGTTTAAAGCTAGCTTGTACCAAGTTAGGAGTTTGCAGAAATAGTTTTTCCTTTCACTCTTCATAACCCGTTTGGACTTCCCTGGTGGCTCGGATGGTAAACCGTCTATCTACAACGCGGGAGACCCAGGTTCGATCCCTGGGTTGGGAAGATCCCCTGGACAAGGAAATGGAAATCCACTCCAGTACTATTGCCTGGAAAATCCCATGGACAGAGGAGCCTGGTAGGCTACAGTCCATGGGGTCGCAAAAGAGTCCGGCATGACTGAGCGATTTCGCTTTCACTAGCCTCTTTTTACAAAAGGGTTAAGTGACTTGCCCAAGGCCACGTGGAAAATGAATGGTGGCCTTGGGAATTGAATCTGGGTCTTTTGACGCCAAGTACAGTGCTCTTTTTCTGCAGCCCTGTTTCTTGCCTCTGTGTTTGGAGGCTTTGGTCTGTGAGCCAGAGCTGCATGAGCAAGGTTAGCTCTCTCCCTTCAGGCACTAACATAGCCTGGGTGAAGCCACCCATTTCCTGCTGCTCCTTGCCCTGATCCGTGTCCTTGGCCATTTGGCCATGGCCAGTCTCGGCCTGATGTTAGCAGCATCGAAGAGGGGAAGGGCATGAGACCCAAGTGGAAACTGCAAAGCTACACACATTCCTTGAACTTCAGGGATAGATCCAGGGTGGGTTGTGTGACGGTGCTTCTGGTCCCCAGATGTTTGCTTGTCTGTTGCATGTGTGGGTCTTGTCAGCTGAAGGCTGGAAGGCAGGAGGGGAAAAATCTTTGTCACACGGCCTTGCAGAGCTTTGGAGTATAGATTTGGAGATACAGAACTCCAGTGTTCATCCACCCATTGGTTCATTCTCTCACTCATTTTCTCTCTCACTCTTAACCTCACTCACTCATTCATTCACATACTCAGTACACTCTGAGGAGGACAGGAGCCATGGACAGGAGTCTGGTGCAAAGCATACAGAAATGAAGATGTACCCTGTTTGCCATCAGCTCAGAAATATATAATTATAGCACCGAAATAACAACAATTAACATCTGCCCTTTATATTTATGGGATGCGTTCACATCTCCTATCCAAACTTCACCATATTCTATGTGGTAGGAATTATTGCTAAATCCATTTTGCAGATGAGGAAAACAACACTCAGAAAAGCTACCCAAAGCCCTTTGAGCGCACGTCCCGTGCGGTTTTGAATAGTTCCCGTCTGGAGGGGCTTTTCTTAATCCCTCTGCCTGCCTTTTTATGACCAAGGAGTCAGCTGGTTTGGGATAATGAGGAGCCACTTGTGCCAAGCTCTGTTTGACTCCTTCAAATAGCAGAGGCGGGTAGTGATATTTTATAGAATTCTCCAGGAAAGACTGCTTTGGCTGTGTTTTTAAGAGTTCAAAAGTGGGTTGCAACATTTTCACTATTTTGGACCACAGTAGTGCTTTTTAATTTTGAATGCACATCAGGAGCTTAGAAACACTCAGGTCTGCACCCCAGTCGGAGACTGTGACTAACTGGTCTGAGATGAGATCCAGCATTGAGTTTTTGCTTTTTTAAACAAGCTCACTGTTTAAAAATGTATTTTATTTATTTACTTATTTTTGGTCTCGCTGGGTCTTTCTTGCTGTGCGTGGACTTCCTCTTGTTGTGGAGAGTGGGGGCTGTATCTCTAGTCGCAGTCGTGTTCAGGCTTCTCATCGCAGTGACTTCTCTCATTGCAAAGCACAGGCTCTAGGAGCACGGGCTTCAGCAGTTGCAGAAAATGGGTTCAGTAGTTCCAATTCCTGGGCTCTTGAGCACAGGCTCAGTAGCTGTGGCCCATGGGCTTAGCTGCTCCACAGCATGCGGAATCTTCCCAGACCAGGGATTGAACCCATGGCCCCTACACTCGCATTGTGTAGTGCCCCATGCACTACATCTTATCCACTGTAACACTGGCCAAGGCCCAGGCGTTGTGTTTTTATTCGTGTCCATTTTAAGCTGGGGTGTTCCTTGACTCTTAGTTTTAGCCTGTCTTGCAGTTGTCCTCCGACCAGGAGCTTTGGGGGAGGGGTTGTATGTTACAGTGGCCTGAGCATGAGGGGTCCCATACTCTGCTGGGCTCCATGCTGCAAGGTTGGGACTCTCATGGACAATTGTCACACTAGAAATTAACATTTAATAAGCAGTGATCTGGGAAGTAAGACTAGTGACCAAGGTTGAAGATTCGCTTCAGTGACCCAGAAAACTCCTGTGAAATAGTCAAATATGATTTCTCCACTTTCATGTACAATACTTACAGAGGTGATGTAAGTTTTGTATATGAAATGTGCACAGGAGAGGGGGCACAGAGATGAATGAGACCTACCCCTCCTTTCACGGAACTCAAGGTCTGGAAAAGAAATACACAGAGAGTACATTTCAATAGAATGGAGTGCCAGATGACCTGCCTGAAGAGCCTCAGGAAGGCTGCACCACAGAGGGGACACTTGATTTCCTTGTGAAGGGTGACCTGGAGTTTTGCAGGCCCAGCAGTGGGAAGTGCTTTGCAAGTAGAAGGCACAACAGGAAGAGAGGGAGGCAATGAACAGGAAGAGTAAGAAATTCAGTAGGATAACTAGAGCTGAAACTGGGGAAAGATGAGGTCTGGGCCAAGAGATTGCAGCATTGCACTTTATTCTGGAAGCAACAGAGAACCAGGAAAGGATTTCAAGCCTAGGAGAGACACAGTCTGTGTCTTGAGAAGGTTATTTGCGCAGTGCATTGGGCTGACAGTGATTCCAGCGAGCAGTAGAGACTGGAGGAGAGACCCGTTAGAGCTCTCCTAGGACAAGAATGGGCAGTGGCTGGAGGTTGAAGAGAAGGGGCCCAGAGAGGTATCCTCTAGCCAAGACCTTGTGGGGAGAGGAAAGGATTCTTCCCAATGAGTGAGGGACCAGCAACAGCTGCTGCAACTGCTATTAGAAAACAACTTCCCGGGCAGGCCTCACCCTCCTTAACTGCCTCCCTGGAAAGTCATCTCAGGAGATGCTCCCCATGAACCTGATCCTGCTGAGTTGTCTCCAGCCCCTCAACTCCCTAAGGATGCTAAGCTGCCTTGAATGTCTGTCTGATGCAGGCATGCCCACATGTGGAGCCTTAAACATTAGGGTCTGTCTTGTTGACCAAATGCTGTGGACTCCCCAGGGCTGAGAGCTATTAGGGAAACAAAAGACTACCCTTTTAATTAGACTCTGCATGTCCTTGCAGGGCCCTTGCAGGGCGGGGCGAGAGGAGCCGAGTCCCAGTGGTTCTGGTGATTAGATGCAACAGGGAAAAAGTTTAAAACATCTGGGTGTGTTTATACCTCCAAAGCCATGACCGAAACACATGAGGATTTAAACAAGCTGAACCTTCCTCTTGGCTTTTGTTTAAACTTATTTGCAGCCGCCTGGGAGGATCTAGTGATGATGGGAAGCCTCAGGGGAAGCCCTCCCTCTGCTCCCTGGGGATGCTTACCTGCCTTCTAGCAAAGCCAAGACCTAGGAAGGAGAAGAGGGGGCATTAGCAATGTGAAAAAAATGTTCCCTTTATACTGTTGCTTAAGGCATCTTTTGTTACATAATCAAGTATTTCACTTTATAGCCAGTGAATGCACGAGGGCACTGAAGCTAGGGTAGCAGATCCCCTGAAAGTTTAAGACTTTCAGCTGAGAACTGTGTAAAGCCCCACACCTAACTTTCTGTAATGTATAAATACATTTCCTGAAAAGGAAGGGAGAGAAAGGAGCAGTGAATGGTTAGGAGATTTGTTCTCAAAAGTCACTAGAAAAGTCAAACAAAAGACTGACTTTCCTTCATCCTGAAAGTGTCTGATTTGCAGTATATGGCCAGATTCATTGAGATCCTTCAGAGTGATAGACTTTCAGTGCAAATAACAGGGAAGAATGTTCTTTTCTAAAAGTTGCTCCCACTATGAGACATAGTGTGTGCGTGTGTGTGCTTAGTTGCTCAGTCGTGTCCGACTCTTTGCGATCCCATGGACTGCAGCCCACCAAGTTCCTCTGTCCTTGGGGATTCTCCAGGCAAAAATACTGGAGTGGGTTGCCATGCCCTTCTCCAGGGGATTTTCCAAACCCAGGGATCAAACCCAGGTCTCTCGCATCGCAGGTGGATTCTTTACCAATTGATATACCAGGGAAGCTCATATGAGACATAGATCTCATACTAAATCTAAGAGGAAAAATAAGTAAATGAACTGGCCAGTTCCTTTCTCTTGACAAAATGTCCATGGCTAATCTTCTAGAATAGTCAGCTCTAAGCAAAGTCCATCATCCTGAGAGTCAGAGATGATAAGAAAGCCACTCTCCTGGCTGAAGCCGCTATTTTTTTTTTCCTTAAGAAAGACTGCTTTGCAAGAGCGTTTTGAACAAATTGCGCCATTTGAAAGAAAGCAGGGTTAGAACAGAAGCCGTCAAGCTTTAAATTCTCTGCTAATTAATGGTTGATCATCTATCCTTTTATGATTCTTGACCCCAGAAGGAAAATTTATTAGTACTTTTAGATTTTGCACAGTCGTGTTAAATGAGGCATGTAATGCACTAATTTAGTGTCTCATTAGCATAAGCAGGGCTCCCCTGCCCCTCCGCTCCCCATGGAAGGCTTAATCTGGAGCCGTGTGGAATTTTCCTGGGACACGCATGGTTTCTCTAGGCTCAAATACCTGAGAAGCCATAGCAGAGATGTGGGCTTACCCCACCCACCCTGGGGTTTCAAACATGGACTCTGTCCTTCATTTTAATGAGAATATTTAAGCCCTCAAATCTTTAAGCTGTTTCACAACAGTGTTCCTGCAAAACTCAATTTTACAGCCTGTGTAGCTATTTCTCATGATCTCAACTCCACTCCCTCCAATGAAAAACCGAATCTAAGCTCTGGGAGAGGATTTCTGTTTGTTGAGAAGATGGACAGTTGGTCATGTTTACATTTAATACAGACATCTAGCCTAGATGTTTCTCGGGTGTAAATGCCAGCTCAGTAAATGGCCAGTTTTGCTGCATATATGTTTGAAACCCTGAGAAGCCTGCATCGAGCTGATGGACTTCAGGGTCCAGGTTATAAGGGAGGCAGGGAAATGTGGAGAAGCTCGCTGGATAGGGAGCCGACGTATCCATACTGCCGCCAGCTTCCTTTGGGAACTGCAGAAAGGCACTTGCCGTTTGTGAATCTCTGCTTTTCCACCTGTTAAATGATCTGTAAATCTTCATGCCTAAGGTTTCTTCAACTTTTGATACCCCATCATTCAGCAAGTAAGAAATGCCAGAGGCAGGCTGGGTGATTCAGCCTTGGGAAGGGGATCAATTCAGAAGAAGAGTTTTGAAATATCAGAAATCTTCAGAAATTCTGTATAGTTTGGCCCACCAATTCTATTTTACAGAATAGAAGAAAGAAAATCAGACAAATGCATGGGGGGAAAACAAGGGTGTTTATGAGACCATCATGGATCGGTTAAATAAAATATAGTATAGCTATATGATGGGATACTATGAAACCATTAAAAATAACACCACAGAATATTGTAGGCATGGAAAAATGCTCACAGTATTTTGTTATGCAAAAAATCTAAGATTTCTAAACAGGATTTCTCATATGATACCAGTTTTGCAAAAATATGTCCATAGATATGTTTAGACAAAGATCTGGAAGTATCTATACCAATAGGTTCATAGAGATCCTTGGGGGGTAGGATTCTAGGGAATTTTTGTTTTCTTCTTTACACTTTCCTATATTTTCAATATTTACTCACAATGAATTTAAATTACTCTTAGAGTTTAAGAACATTACAGAAATTATTTAAGGGAAATAAAATCTTGGCTCTGAATATATGTATTCTTTTTCCATCTCAGCTTTCACACATACACAATGACAACCATCAGTCATCTCAAAAGATCAGGAAATAAATGATTTATTAGCTGGAGGCTCTTCATGAAAACTGTGGATGACCAAAACCATTTGATATCAGCACAACTCTGGCACCACTTCATTAGAAAAAAAAATTATTTGGCCCCGCTGAGCAGCACGTGGGGTCTTAGTTCCCCAACCAGAGATCAAACCCAATCCATGCCTCCTGGAGTGGAAACTTAGAGTCTGAACAACTGGACCAGCAGGGAAGTCCTTCTGTGACTTCTAACTGTAGAGACAAAACGTGTGAAGGTTTTTGAATGCAGGACCTCTTATCTGGTACATGTCCTTATGATTTCTGAGTGTCAGTCTTGCAAAGGCATTAAAGATAATCCAGGCTGGCCCCCACATTTCACAGACGGGGAGGAACTTGCCTCAGGTCTGAGATCTGGTTACATCAAAGCCAGGCTAGTACCTGCCTCCCAACTCCCATCTCTAGACCTGGGCTATTAACACCCCGTCTCTCTGCAGGCGCCTCCGGAGGATGCACCAGGCCGACTGACGACTGACGCATGCAGACTTCCTTGGTGTGAATCTTCCCTTTCTTCTCCAGGTGTAAATGCTGAGAGCTCAGGTAACTTCCTGCTCAGTGGAGGCCCTTGGCTCTGGAAGCAGGCTTGCCTGCAGATCTTGAGTCTGGAGCAGGCTTACCAAGGGCTGGGGCACCCAGTACAGCTGCTGTCTGCCCACCAGGGCTTTGGGCCATCCTCTCTTCTGAGATGGATAATGGTGGTAAGAAGTTCGTTTCCTCTGAAGTACACTGCTCTTTCGGGCTAATGTGTCCTTTGGGGAGGGGAAGGAGAGTTTGGAAAAATCAAAATATTGATGTCATTTATAACTTTCCCCAAGAACATCCTCACTTCTGGGAACAGCACTGGGTTGTGGGGAGTGGGGGAAGGAGTGGGCAGGGGCATGCAGAAGAACAAGACGCTGCTCCTGCCCTCAAGATGTTCAGAATCTAAGAAGAAGAGTAATTATGTGGATGAGGGACAGCAGAGTAAAGCAGCCGACAAGAACCTGGAAAGGTACAAACCCAATACCTACTGGGAGACCCAAATGACATTCTGCCTACTTTGGAGGGAGGAGGATCCTTGAAGACTTCTAGGAGAAAGTGACCTTTGATAGACTTTCGGAAAACAGAAAAGATTTCAGCACTTGGAGGTAGAGGAAAGGACATGAGGTTGAAGGGAGCAAGGGGTGACAGTGGGGCTGGTGTAGTTGCAGGACAGCATGGTGGGGACGGGACCAGAAACAAGGAAGGGACCCTGACGAGGCTGGAGCTCAGTGCACGCATGGAAACACCACAAGAGAGCCACGTGTTGGAGGGAAGTCGGGGTCATGTCTTGAATGGTTTGAAGACCCTGTCTGTAAAGGTCTTTGGACTTATCCTATGGGCAAAAAAGAGGCATGGCCTGCAGGATTTTGAGCTGAGCTGTGTTTTAGGAAGGTTTTGCTCATGGTGGAGCAACTAAAGTCAGAGGCCGTGGTTTTGGAGAGAATATAGGAAGACTATATATCTCCCCCACCCCCCGCTCCTTCCAGGTGATGTGAGCGTAGGAACGAAGCCCTTCAGTTCTCTGGGCCTGTTGACGGATCTTACAATCTGCAGAGAGAAACTTCTGATCTGATTGTTTCAGCAGCATTAGCTGGGAGCCAAGAAAAGTAAGGAGTGTCTGTGGTAGCCCCTCGGGGGTGACAGAAGGCTAGTGTCCTTCCCACCACCGTTCAGGGGAGATTCTGCTCCCACTTGAAAGCTGTGACCTCAGTCTGGTTCTGCGTCTGAACTGGAAAGCCACATTTTCCAATGAAGGGATGCCACAGGAAATAATAAATCTCTCAAGACTTATGGGCCAGGAAATTCCTTCAGGACCATAAATAGAGAAGAGGTGAGGCAAAGGTGGGCAAGGCAGGGAGCAGCTGCCTGGGATCCTCTGGGCACACACAATGGGCTGGGGATTTGTCCAGAACTCAGAGTGAAGAAGGATTTGGCACACTAAGTTGTTTCAGTGGTGTTCAACTCTGTGAACCCATGGACCATAGCCCACCAGGCTCCTCTGTCCATGGGATTCTCCAGGCAAGAATATTGGAGTGGGTTGCCATGTCATCCAGGGAATCTTCCCGACCTAGGGACTGAACCCACGTCTATTAAGTCCCCTGCCCTGGGCACCAGCTGGGAAGCCTGAGAGGGATTTTAAAGGCGATCTAAGGCGATGTCTCTTGCTTCTCTCTCATTGAATTCATGGCCTTTTCTCTGCAAAGTGGTGAGGCCGGACTAAATGACCTGCAGGTTCTTTATTGCCAAGTCATTTGATGTTTGTTGTAAAGACCTGTGTTCTTGCTCTGGGCCCTGATCGCACTGTGTGTGTTTCACTCTCCCCAACTGAAAATGCAATCAACAGAGTCTCACACATCACCCACGTTTGGGCTGGAGATTAATGAGAGGACATCTGGAAACTTCCCTTGGAGGGGTACATCTGGGCCTGATTACCTTCTTATTTACTGTCTTTTTACTCTGGAGACAGACTCGTAGACTCACCCTAGGGGACAATAATAGAAGCATGCACACCATCCCAACACACCTTCCAAATTACCCCCAGCCCAGCTGCAGGGAGAGATGATGGAGGAATCCACACACACAAACTGGGCACACACACATACACCCTTTCTCCCCCTTGCTCTGTCCAGTGTCTGTGGGACAGTGAATTACCTTCACTGTCAGCGATGCGAGACCGGGCTTCTCCCTGTCGCTGGTCAAGTCCTGCTGGCCCCCGCCTCCCACTCCAAGCTGCCTACTGGTTTCCACCAGCAGATGGCGCCCAGAGCTCTCAGACCACAGGGCCACACATCCTAAGCCTGAACTCCTGGCCTCCCCCACCCGCAGCCTTGGAAAGGGATAATTCAGGAGTCATCAGTGGGAGGGCTGCCAAGGACCTCAATTTACTATTTGGAACTTGGATAAGTTTCCCCAGATGGGGCATTGGAGGAGAAAGAGGAAAAGGGGAGGGGGTGGGCAGCATCTCTTAGGGGCGGGGGGGAGGGTGCGGATCTGGTCCATCTCTGGCAGCCAGACGGTCCTTCCTGCAAGACCCCACCCAAAGGGGTGTCTGAAGCCAGGGCAGGTCACACCCTGGAAGGAAAATGCTTTCACTAGTGTGAAAACCAAGAGAACAAAAGGATTCACAGACCAAAAATGAAGCCAACGAGAGCTTCGAAATCATGGGCATTCTTCCCACTCCCAGTCTCTGACTCACCCCTGAACCCCAGTTTCAACCTCACCTACTGCTTGAAGCTGTCGCTGAACCATGCGCCTGGGGTCAGAATTAATCACCAGCCGCCTCCCTGGGCCTCCGACACTCCAGCCTTGCGGCATGGATCATCCCTCTCCCAGGGTGAGAGCTCCTTGCATAAGTATGTATCGCCCCCGTTTGACTGTGGTTACCTTGGGCCAGGGGCCAGACCCCACTTACCCCAGAATCCCCATGAGCCCAGAACAGCACTGGCTCACAAGTCCTGGAGAGTCAGAGAAGAGTGAAGAAAATTGTCCCTAGAGCCTGGAGAAAATCCTACCAGCTGGAATGATGAAGAAGGAAAGAATCCCTCTTAGGTGGGGTCACAGGACTCCTGATGTAGATGTAGGTGAAACATACACACACACACACACACACACACACACACCCCTCCTCCTGGAGCAGTGGAGGAGGAGGGAATGCAAAAAATGTGGTGGTGCCAGCCACAGAGAAGTCTGGAAATGCCTTCTTAATTGAACCTTTCTGGGAGCAGGCTGGCTGGAGGAGGGTACGGAGCAGAGAGGAGCTGGCAAGGAAGGGCCCAGGGGGCTCTGATCCCCCTCCTTTTGGAAGCATGAGTATGTGCTTTCATGTCCGACCCTTTGCACCCCTTTGCAACTGCAGCCCACCAGCTCCTCAGTCCATGGACTTTTTCCAGGCAAGAATACTGGAGTGCGTTGCCATTTCCTCCTCCAGGGGATCTTCCCGACCCAGGGCTCAAACTTAAGTCTCTTATATCTCCTGTATTGGCACACAGGTTCTTTACCACTAGCGCCGCCTGGGAAGCCCTGTGGGAGCATAGAGGCCGTAAAGGCAGAGCCTCTGGTTTCTTCCTAGGAAGTACCGCATGGCAAGCCGCCTGTCGTGAGAGATTTGCTCTCTCATGGAACAGTTTTATCTATAGGAAAGTCTTTGATATTAGGAGCCCAAGTCCATTTTCTTGCAGCTTTGGCCCACTGGAGCCCCAGGACAGATCTACTTGCCTGGATGGGTGATTTATGTGGTAGAGACAAGGTGTAGGGGCCTCTGCAGAGTTCTTACTGAGTGCTAGACATCCTGCATACGTTATGTCCTGATCAGGAAAACCTCAAGAGTACTGCTGTTATAGGTGTTATTGTCTTTCTATTGTGGATGGGGAAGACAGCTCCAAGAGGCATGTAGCTTGCCCAGGACACACATCTGTGTCAACTTTCATCCTGCCTGGCTTCCAGTTTCCCTTCACACAGCTGGAGACAGGGCCCTGGCTCCACACACCCTCTTGTTCCCAGTTACCAGGCTGCATGCTGATGTCTTCAACCTTCCCTCCTGGCACATGCATCCCAGTCCATCCAGGCCGGCTTCTGGGATGTCCTCTGCTGGGTCTGCATTCCTCACAGCCGGGTCCCCACACAAGGACATAAGCATTCTTGTTTCTGGCTTGAAAAGCTTTACATGCCAGCCAACAACTGAGGAGTTTCTGCTTTTGCTTGAAGAAATAACATGAGCCTTGAACACTGGCCTTGGCTCCCAGGAGGGTACTGGGTAGCAAGAGGTGCCCAGACTGAGGTCCAGGGACATCACAACTATCAGCCAGGCTGGCTGAGACAGTGCCTGTTCCCTCCCTCCAGGCCTTTGAGCCACTGACCCTGCCACTTGGAATACAGGTAGCATTAGGTTTTTAATTCAATGTAGTTTATCCTTTTGTAAATAATACATTCTCATGGTTTAAAATTCAAAAGGTACAATAGGTAGGAAGTGGAAATTCTTGCTCCTACCCTTTATTCCCACCATTTGTTACCTCTCCTCTAGTAACTAATGTTACCAGCTATACCCATTACACTTATAATACAAGTAAATATGTGTGTATATTCATATTCATTTCCCTTTTTTTTATTTAAAAAAAGCAAGTGTGGCTCAGACAATAAAGAGTCTGCCTGCAATGTAGGTAACCTGGGTTTGATCCCTGGGTTGGGAAGCTCCCCTGGAGAAGGAAATGGCAATATACCCACTCCAGTATTCTTGCTGTCCATAGGAAATCCCATGGACAGAGGAGCCTGGCGGGCTAGAGTCCATGGCGTCACAAAGAGTCGGACACGACTGAGTGAATAACACTTACACTTTCAGGATACTATATCCTCTCTTCCACACCTTTCCTTTTCCCTGAACATTTGTATTTTCCAGTTTCAGGACTGGGGCTTATATCTACCCTCTTCTGCTCCATGACACCAGGAGTCAGTCCTGGGACCCTTGTCTTGTGCACCTAAAATGCAGCACAGATGAAAGCGTCAGTCAACGCTTATTAAACAAATTAGTGCCATGTAGGTGTTAAGAGGTTTCTACTGCAGATGCACTCTTGTTTACACTTTCCACGTACATTTTCCAGGAATTCAAGAGACTTTGCACTGATCTTTGGGGGATGTGACCCCTACTTTATAAGGAAAATCATCTAGGGATTGAAATGATTTACTCAAACCAAGTTGCTGCTCCATTTCAGCTACTCCGACTTAGGGCTTTGGAGGTCTTACAGTTGAGCTCCAGAGAAGGGAGAGACTTGGCAGAGTTTTCTCAATAATAACTTCAATATATAGAGACAGGCAAGCTTGGAGTCAGGCTGTCAGTATGGCGCAGTCATGGGACTCTACTTTCTGCTTCACCTTGAGCTGAAGACAGAGCATGCCCCTTACCATTTCTTTTAACCTGTCTTCTAGCTTCCCTGGCTGCAAAGCAGTGACAATTTGACCTGCTGTTAGGATTTTAAGTGCTCCAAGGTATTAAGTCACTAGCATGAAACAGCACAAATATATATATATATATTTTTAAAAACCAGCTAGCAAAGTGCTAACAATGACACTCTGTCTTTGCTTAAGTCTATTCTAAGAAATGGAAAAGCTGGCCTCTGGGGGGCTGTCTGCCGAGCCTGGGAGTCTAGGAACCTTTCCATGATATATGTGCAATAACTTCGTTAGACTGGAGAGAAGATCTAAAACAGACATAGGTTTAGAGCATTCATGATAAATGGTTCTTCACAAATTGAAGCTGATTATTTCTCTCCCTTGCCTTCCCAGAGAGGTGGTCCTGGCTCTTAAACAAGGTTCATTCCTGGAAATGCCATCTTAAAGGCAAACCCCACTTTAATTGTACGATTAAAGTCATCTCTCTTCACAAGAGAACTGAATGGAAGAAGGTGACAGGAAGACTGAAGAGGTGTTCTTAGGCCATGCCTAACAAAGATGGCTACAACTGAAGCCTGCTTCAGATGATGCCCCACAAAGAGGATGCAGTTTATTGTCACAAGCAGGCAGCATAGTTGCTGAGTTACATGGATGGCTGCTGAAATAAAAAAGGAATAATGATTGAGGCCATAGTGAAGAGTTGGAGCCCCCCACCCAGGAGATTTAGAAAGTGGGTCCCTGAAGAAGCTTGCTCCCAAATCTTCAACTTCCTTCACATCTTGGTCCCGTGTAAGCAACGACCTTTCCATCACTGGAAAGTGGCCTTGCAGAGGTCCAAGGTGGAGAGAAAGGCCTGTAGGTCTCCTGATGTGGAGGAAATCACATCCACCACGTGAAGCAGAGCCTGGAGACCAGCCACAGGCTAAGCCTCCTCTCCAAGCCTTCAGCACCTCTTCCAAGCATCTGAGACCAGAAAACTAGACAGTAGCTAGTTAAGCAGTTAGCTGCAGAGCCAAATCTGTATACCATTTTAAATACCAAATTTAAACATGTAAGGGTTTGAGTTTTGAGCTGATGTGTGGCTTTGGCTCCCAGACGCACAAATCTAGGGAGAAAGCAGTGAACTCTCTTCCTGGAATAGAGGACATATCCAAATATGGGCTGGGGATCTCCCCCTCTCCTTCCCTGGGTGGAGTGGAAGATCAAGACAAAGCCACTAGCGCCTGCAGGGAAGCAACGGGTCCCGAGGGAGGTGCATCTGAAGCTGGGCTTAGGTCCTCCTTGAGCTGGCAAAGTTCTCCCTAGGGAAAATACCAGAGATGCCTGGCTCAGAGGAAGTTGCCTGGCATCATCTTCTGGAGATAGTGATTGGGCAGATACCATCTCTCTCCACCAGCTTGGCAGGAGTCTGGTCTTGTGTGGAGAGATGGGGCGTTCTCTGGGATCCGGTGAGCACTTGCAGAGCACCTCTCCTCTCTGCAGGCAGAGGAAATCAGTGTAGGAAAGAGGCAACTGTGCAGCCAATCCTGGCTTCTCCCAGCACGGATGGGCCGTACGTCCAATCTCCTCCCTGGGCAAACAGAGCCCAGTTTTATGCGAGTTGGCCATGGGACTGCTTTCCCAGCCATCCCTACTGGAGTGGCCCAGGAGATGCCAGAGTGTGAGTCATTAAATGGGTCTTCAAGGGGACTGACCAAGTAAGGAGGAACCCCAGAAACCCTTGGGCCTCTCTTCTTCTCTGGATGCAGAGGTGAGGGCTAGAACTTAAGTGGTCATCTTGGTCCATAAGGCCCATGAGGGAGTCATGCTGTGGGAATGGCTAAGGAAAAAGCTGGAAGGAGCTCTGGTTCCCCATGAGTTTGTGGACTGCAGCTATCTGCGGATGCCTTTTTGACGAGGAAATGAGCCCCCAATTTCACAAAGTCAGATCCGTGATTGTGGGTCTGTTACTAGCCGTACAAAGTTCCTACCAGGTACAGGCTGACTCAGAAAGTAGTGAGCAGTAGTAGCTGGAGATATGCAAGCGTCTGCTGTGGGGTTAGGGAGTGAGGGGGAGGGCGGAGGGTGGATGAGTAGGAGCTGAGTGCGAACCGAAAGCCTTCCGTGTTTTGTCCTCGATGACCCCGGCCACTGTGCCTATACCATAGGAACCCCATGGGGTGTTCAACCCCAGACTGTTGTGGCTATTAGTTCAACGGCTTTACTCTGAGCCTTAAAGCAACACGCTACAAAGAGAGAAATTCCGCACAACTTAGGGGCCAGTTTGAACCGCCTGCTTCTAAAACCCTAGGCTTTGCAGTAGAAGCCTGGGACGCTGGAGTGCAGGTGGCTCCCGGGAAAGCCACCGTTTCAGCGCCACTGCCCATGGGCCTATAGGGGGCGCTAAGGAACTGCGGGATTCCTGTCTCCTCTGCCTGAGTCTCCAGCCACCCTTATCCTAGGCCAAGTAAAGGGGGAAAATGGGGCTGGAGCTGGGGCTGGGGCTGGGGCTGGGTTACAGTGGACGGGGACGAAATCCTCACCCTTTACCCCATTCTTCTTAAAGATCTAAAAATGCCAAGCATCTGGTTTTACAGTTCAGAAAAAAATTCCCACCCCCACCAAGCTCTGCGATGAGAGCTCAACACTTCTGTCCCTGAATCTGGGGTTGGGGAGGGGCCTTGGAGACCAGCCAGTAGTCCTCACCACGCGTTTAGCAAATGAGGAAACTGCCGCAGGAGAAGGGAAGCGATGGGTCCAAAGCCACACAGGGCAGGGCGTTAGAGGCAGTGCAGGGATGTGAATCCGGGCCTTCCAATTTCCAGTCTGGAGTTCTTTCCACCACACCCACCACTGTGGCCGCATTTGCTTTCTTTTCCGGCCCTTGGGGGACTTTGGCAGGGCTGGGGGTCTGATGTGAACTGGAATCTGTTTAATTTCACCTCTCATTGCTTCTGCCAGCTCGCCAGCGCTGGCTGACGGAGGCAATTAGAACCAGACATCCCAGAAGGGCATTCCTGGGAGATCTCTTAAAATTCCACAGCAGCTGGGGACTTGCCTTTTCCTGCAGGGACCATCTGGTGTGTAAATACCCAGTTGTGTAAGTCACGGGGTGAAGGGGGATTCACACACACACAGGCTATCTCTTGATACTCACAGACAGAAACAGAGAAATATTCAGTAGCAACCTCTTTCCTTCCTACCTCCCAAAGAGAGAGGTTAGTAGTTTACAGGCCACCCTGGGAACATCTGATTACTTGTTTCTGAGGGGTGAGCACTGTTTGCTCTGGGCGTGGGTGACAGAGGGGTGGGGGGACATTCCTGTTTTTCTTCCACACACACCACCCCCCCGCCCCCCACAGATGGCTGCTTACACCTGGGCTCTGGGAGATGGCCAAGGGGTATTTGTGGCCAGCTCAGCGAATATGCAGCCATGCAGGACCCTGGCTCAGAGGTGTTATCTCAGCTTCTCTGTGGGCAGCTGAGCCTCTGAAAGACAAGACTGCAGAGCCAAGAACCGCAGTGAGGGGCCCCTGACTTGGACTTTGCTGCCTGTGACATCCAGGGACGGCGACATCCGAAACTGAAGAAGGTGGGCCCTCGGCTGAGAGTTGACGGCAGACCTCTCTGTTTCTCAGGGGCTCCCATTCCACACTCATTATCAGGAAATCCTGCATGGGCCAACAGTGTGCTTACTACTGGGAACCTGGAGAAAGTTCGAGTAAACCCAGAGGGCCTTTTGTTAAAAGTCAGTGGAAAGTGGCCAAAGTCATTGGGGGCAAGCGGGAAACCTGTACACCTCCCTTAATCTGAGGGTCACATAGGAGCACCTGTCTAACTGTGATTTACAGGAGGACAGAAAGACAGGAACCAAAAGGGCATCCTCCTGACATATCTACATACCCAATTAGTCTCAGAGCTTAGACTAAAACTTCCGTTCCCAGACTGATAAAGAGAAACAATCTCCCAAAGCTAGTGTTTGGAGACAGACCCTCCCCCACCTTGTGCGGTTGGCCTGGGTGCCGCCACCCCTAGGATGCCACTCCCAGCTCCTCCCTTTGCAGGTGGATATTTGCTTGAATATCCTGGAAGAATAAGTGTAAAACAGTAAAAAATTTAAATCTGTTCATGATTACTATGATTTATATTAGATATGCCTTATAACTCTGACTACCTTTTAAAAATATGCCCTGGACTTGGTGGTTACTCGGTGATTAATCGTCAACCCATGCGTCACGTGGTTTCATGTTAGCAACTGACTCTCCATCTCTGTGTGACCCACTTCCTGTGATCCCCACTTGCCGAGTTCCCTAAGATCTTCTGTCTGTGTTCCAGATGCAACATTCTTTATCAAACCCACACGCAGGGAGAGAAGAAGTCCATTCTGCTGTTGAGTTTTGTGTTTGGAAGAAGGGCATTCATTCGTTTGTTCCTTCAACACCAAGCCCTTGCTGGTGCTGGGAACTGTGCAAGAAAGGTGCTGGAGTTAAGAGTGAAGGATGGTGGACAGAAAAGGTGGTCTTGAGGAATTCCAGCTTTGGTAAGGGGAGACGGAATGCACCTACAATTTGTTCTAATAGAAAATAGACCCTATAAGAAAAGGACAATGACATGAGTTCAGAGGAGAGGAAACCACTTCCGTTGAGGGTGGGTGAGAGTATAATCAGGGAAGACTTCCTGGAAGTGGTGGCCTGAAAATTGTGCCTGGAATCATGAGTAGGCCTCTGATGTGTAGATTCTGTGGAGGTCGGAGAGGAAGGATGGGGCATTTCTAGGTTGGGAAAGGTAGACAGAAGAAAAACTCGTTGGGTCACCATGATAGGGTCAGTTTGGCGGGTTAGGTTGTTCAGTGGTTTCACTCCTTGGAAGATAACAGATGTTGGTATTGGAGCTTGGGCAGCAGGTGTGGGTAGCTGTAATGGCTTGCTTTGTGGACAGGCAGTGTGGGCATAGCTACCTTTGAGAAAGGTGAGCCAGCAACAGTTTGTGCATATATGTGACCAGGCTCATCCACATGAGCTTTCCAGCAGATCCTGGAGTAAAAGCCTGGTATTATTAAATTGTACGTAAGCAGTACTTTACAGTTTGCAAAGAGCTTCCACAGCCTTCCCTGTTCTGATGCCCACAGTGCTACTGTGAGCAATCATGTGACATTGCCACTTTATGGGCCCCAGGTTGAACAGTGCGTCAAGGTTAAGGCCAGAATCCTGGTTCCATTTCTCCTGACCCCAAATCCTGGACTTGACTCAGCACCACCCTGGCCAATCAATCAAGAAGGGGGAGGGTCTGCCCCCAAACACTAGCCTAAGGATACCATTTCCCTTTATTAAAAAATGCATCATGGGCATAAAATTAGTTTAATCAGTATAGTGTGTGTGTGTGTGTGTGTGTGTGTGTGTGTGTGCGCATGGGGGAGGGGCACTTGATGTTAGGCTTCAGTTCAATTCACTCACTCAGTCCTGACTGTCTGACTCTTTGCGACCCATGGACTACAGCGAGGCTTCCTTGTCCATTATCAACTCCCAGTGCATTCTCAAACTGATGTCCATCGAGTCAGTAATGCCATCCAACCATCTCATCCTCTTATCATACCCTTCCCCTCCTGCCTTCGATCTTTCCCAGTATCAGAGTCTTTTCTAATGAGTCAGTTCTTCACGTTAGGTGGCCAAAGTATTGGAGCTTCAGATATTAGGCTTGACTATGGCTAATGTCTGACTCTTTGTGACCTCCCATGGACTGTAGCCTGCCAGGCTCCTTCGTCCATGGAATTCTCCAGGCAAGAACACTGGAATGGGTTTCCATGCCTTCTTCCGTGAGATCTTCCCAACCCAAGGATTGAACCTCGGTTTCCTATACCACAGGTAGATTTTTTTTACCATCTGAGTCACCACGGAAGCCCAATATTTGGCTTATCAAGGACTAAGGCTAACATCTTATCCCTTATCTTGGGGAAGTCAGTCTGAAAGTGGCGGAGACTTAGTACTCTCATCAGCATCATGTTTTTGAGCAACTGAGCTATTGTCCCAATAGAGGCAGGACATCTACAGGCCTTGCCATTGATAACAGAATCCTGTTGTCAGGATTAATAAGTCATGAGAGGCCATTTTCCCAGTGGGTCTTTGCCAGTCTATCCTATGAGAGAGAAAGGAATGTGTGTGCTAAGTCACTTCAGTTGTGTCCAACTCTTTGTGACCCTATGGACTATAGCCCTCCAGACTTCTCTGTCCATGGGATTCTCCAGGCAAGGATACTGGAGTGGGTTGCCATTTCTTCTCCATGGGATTTTCCTAACCGAGGAATCAGACCCATGTCTCCCAAGTCTCCTGCGTTTTCAGGCAAGTTCTCTACCACTAGCATCTCTTTTGCTAGAGCAAGAAAGGCCTGCGTTCAGTAAAATACCTCTGCCATCCATCCCCCTCAAAAAGGCGTGTCATTTACCGTCCTTCACGTTCTTGGTTGTGATTCTCTATCTAGAGGGTTAGGGGTCTTGGTTTCCTCATGTGTAGAAGAGGCATAGGTGCTGGAGGTAACATGAACCATTTGTCTTAAAAGGACCATCCCAGTTCTGATAGGGAGAATATGTAATTTCACTTGTTCCAAAATTGACCAGAGTGACTCAAGTGTAGTGATGAAGGGATGGATTCATTCGTGTCCAGTTTCCAAGGATGGAGAACCACAGGCGGGCCAGCAGCTGCAGGTAGGTGCTCATTAACCCTGATGCTATGTGTCTCTCTGGGAGTTTGTGGTTCTGGCGTTGAGAGATATTTGAGCTCTGGGCCAGAGTTGGGAGGCTGAAAACAGCCCTCTTGGGTTCTGGGAATGTCTGAGAAGCTGAAAGTCCTGAAGTTGTTTGTGGAGAGGAGTGCTCTGGCCCCTACGCTGAGGGAGGTCTCAGCAAAGCACGGGCAGCCTTGAGAGAGGGAGGAGGGAGAGGAAAGGATGTTCTCCAGAGGATCCATGTCAAAGGTGCTAGGGTCACCAAGTTAAATGCTTCCACTAACCAATGGGAATCCCAACTGGGGATATGACGGACCACCCAGCTAATTGGTGATACAGTTGACTTTTAGGGGTAGGGCAGGCCCTTTGCAGAATAAAGAAAGTATTAGGAGGGAGGAGAGGAGAGGACCAGTCGGAGTGGGTAACGTTCCAGTGGGGAGGTGACCAAGCCTTTCACAATGAGAAGGACTAAAATGTCCTTGGGTGATGGTGAGCAAAATACAGCTATATCAGTATCTTAGATGTAGTTTTTTCAGTTGTAAAATGGAAAGATTGCTTCCTACCTTACAGGGTTGTGAAGAGTTAAACGACCTAGGATGTGTTCAAAGGTTTAATAGAGTTTGCGCCCAGCTGAGTTGTTTCACTTATTCATACATTCAGCAAGCATGTGTTATGTACCTACTGTGTGCCTGGAAAATAGTAGGCTCTCAATCAGTGTATTAAAAAAAATTAAGTGGGGATGGAAAAGGAATTTGATTTGTCTGCCTTTGAAGTCTAGCACAATCACAAGTGTTAGGGAAGCTGGGCTATGGAACTATCAAAAAGATAAATGAGCTGCTGGGTATTCATCATTCTGGATAGTCGATGGAGACTAACCATGAATATGGCAACTGGCAAAATTAAATGAAGGGACTTGAGATGCCATCCAGAGACACACAGTGGTTCTCCTTCAAAAGAGAGAACCACATGGGCTTCCCCGGTGGCCCAGAGGTTAAAGCATCTGCCTGGAATGCTGGAGACCCAGGTTCGATCCCTGGGTTGGGAAGATCCCCTGGAGAAGGAAATGGCAACCCACTCCAGTACTCTTGCCTGGAGAATCCCATGGAGGGAGGAACCTGGTAGGCTAAAGTCCATGGGATCTTCAACAGAGAAGAAAGACAGAGATCTGTCTAGGATTTCCCAACTATGGGCTATTTAAGTCAGTTCTTAACTTTTTCCCTTGTGTAATAACTTCGGGTTCTATCTCCTCAGGCCTGAGCTTCAGGACACTGGACACAGCTCGCTTCTCTAAAGATGTTTTACCCTGTTTGTTCCTCCATTTGGGATCCTTAGGATTTTAAGAGGTCTGTGAATGTTGCAGTAGAGATTTGCAACCTATTTTCAAAAATTAAACATCCCATAAGCAACTACATGTCCTTACAATAAGGTTTTATTTGTCTAGAATGTTATCAGTTAGCCATGTTGATCACAGGCCCCAGTGTGCACTTTGATGAATAAAAAAGAGAAAGAAAATAAAAGGTGTTTAATAAATTCAGAGTGTTTAGAAGTCAAAAGAAACTTTTCAAATATGGGGGCCTAGAGCAGTAAGGATATAACACCAAAAAAAAAAAGATCAAATATAAAAATGAAAACATTGCTAATGTGATTCAACTATCCTGTTTTCCAGATGAGACTCCAAAAGCCAGAGGTGCAATGACGCTCATCCAAGGTCACAGAGCTGCTCACTGGCAATGCCAGACTCAGAACCCAGGTACCTGGACCCTGGGCTTCTTAACACACCTCAGTGTCCTTGAGCATGGTTTAGAAATCTACTTAGACTGGCTCATGGGTATTAGTTAACACAAGTCACCTTCCTAAAATCACTGCCTACTTATTCAAAGGAAAAGGATTCTGCAGAAGGGTTTTCCCCTGGCTTCTCCTCGTCTGTGTCTGTCGCCTGAGTGGTTAGCCCGGGTCATGTTTGCCCGATGGGATTTCCCAAGGCAGGGGGAAGGCTGAGGGCAGGAACGCCCCGGGAGGTTCTTGGGGAAGATGAACATCCTCTCTTTAT
The DNA here is from genome assembly GCF_016772045.2 of Ovis aries. NCBI lineage: Eukaryota > Metazoa > Chordata > Mammalia > Artiodactyla > Bovidae > Ovis > Ovis aries. Next base: position 194,513,820 of record NC_056054.1, on the reverse strand, counting down.
TTTCAAAGCAAATGTTCAGGAAAGGAAATGGCAACACTTCCCAGAATTCAGACTGAAGCAAAACACAGATGATGTATCAGACTAGCATCTCATTCATGAGACGGAGGGGCACGGTTGCCAGGGGTCGCCAAGGAGACTGCTAGTCTATAAATAAAAGAGTGAGAGATGTGAGAGACAGCTTCTACCTGAAAAAAGGAGCATCTGGGCAAATCTAGGTTTTCCAAACTAGGGATTATGCATAAGGACTTGAAGTTGTGAACTGTTGTAGAAAGGGATTTAGTTGAAATGTGTTCCCCACAGTTCTCAGTAAACAGCAGGACACATTTAAACTTTTCATCAGGGCACTTGAATTCTGGGAAAATTAGGCAAGATGAATTTAAGTTCACCGTGGCCAAGTGGCCATATATTTTCCTTTGGTAAGGCTAGTGATGCCTGGTTTGGTGACATTTCATGATTATGTTTGGAACATGCAATTTGTTTTTCTGTTTGGGCAGGACTTTCAAAATTGAACAAAATATTATTGTTTAGCTCCCTTCGAACTGTTGATCTCTCTAGTGTCCACAGATTTGAGATCCTAGTCCTGGCCATGCTTTCCTCCAGTGGAGTAGACATACTCAGATTCCATCTGTATATCCTCAGTTGTCATAAGGAACTTGTATTCCATTTTGCCTCCTCTGCCTGACAACCACCTGGATCTTTCAGGAAAGTGAATTTGATGATGCCACCAGTCCGTGCTCTATACCCCATGGTGGATTCCTATTGTTCTCATCAGTTAAATCCTCCTAGTGTGTCCTATGGATCCTGACAGGGCTGGTGGCACCTGCCTCTCTAGCCCCTAACCCTTCTTGCTATAGACATATTGCTTTTCTTCTATCCCCTTGTAATCACCAGCATCCCTCCTTCCACAAGACCTTTACATAAGCTGCTCCTTCCACCAAATACCTTTGCTCCCTCCACCAAATACCTCTTTACCTGATTAACATCTACTATCGCTTAGAAGAGGTTTCCCCGGTGGATCAACAGTAAAGAATCTGCCTGAAGTGCAGGAGACGCAGGTTTGATCCCTGGGTCAGGAAGATCCCCTGGAGAATGACATGGCAACCCACTCCAGTATTCTTGCCTGGAAAAACCCATGGACAGAGGAACCTGCCAGGCTACAATCCAAAGGATCACAAAAGAGTTGGACACAACTGAGTGATTAAATGACAACAACAGTCCCTTAGATAACCATGCCTACACATCACTCCTGCAAGGGAAACTTCTTCCACACCCCTGTCTACAGTAAATTCCCCATTTACATGCCCTGAGAGCACCATGCACCCCTCCCTTAACAGTCCTGAAGACTTGAATTTTGTGTGCAGTTAATTCATAATGTCTAATTCCTCCATTAGGCCTCCAGTGGGCACTTATGAAGACAGATAAATAACTTTTGTCACTCATGACTGTGTCCCCAGTGATGGGGACAGTGCCTGAAGTGCTTGACCAAGTGAAGGGATGAGTTCACGTTGGTCCACAGTAGGTGCTCATTAGAGGAGCTGAACAGGAGTGGAAGGAGGAGAGGTGTCAGGAGTGAAGGGAGCTGCTGGTGTTCCGCTGTCTTGCAGTAGGCAAGGCCTGTCCTCTAGGCAACAGGGCCTCCTCCAAGGTGAGGGCTTGGATCACTATTCTATGCTTCATGGGTCTGAGGATCCTGAATCAACCACCTCTCTCGCTGTGTGACTTTGAGGCCACTACTTCACTTTTTGGAGATATTATGTTTAAAGATCTAAAAGTTAAAAAACCCATGAGGATCCAAAGCCAGTGGCAGTAAGAATGGAGAGGAGATGGAGAAAAGGGTTCAAACTGTTATGAAGTACATCAGTGGGTTTTAGAGCATGATCCCAGGACCAGCAGCATCTGCATCACCTGGGGGCTTGATAAAAATGGAAGTCTCCAGCCCCATACTAGATCTCGTGAGCTAGAGTCTATGCACTGTGTGTGTGTGTGTATGAGTGTGTGTGTGTGTGTGTGTGTGTGTGTGTTCCAGGGAGCTCTGCTTTAAGAAGCCTTCCTGGAGATTTTGATGAATGTTCAAGTTTGACAACCACTAGATTAGAGGCTGAGGGTGAGGGAGCGGGAAATGCTGAGGGCAGAGGAGGTGCCAAAAGGCACAGGAAGACAGTCAGGACTATGTGAGAGGTTTGTCTGTCTGTCTCTATCAAAAGTGATACCTGACTAGTAGGGACTTTCCATGGGGCACAGTGGGTGGAGGAGAGAGATGCAGGGTAAGTCATCTGCAGATACAAACCCTACTTTTATGAGGGACCATAAGGAAATTCTGGGCTTCCCAGGTGGCGCAGTGGTAAGAATCCACCTGCCAAAGCAGGAAATGTAAGAGACGGGGATTCGATCCGTGGGTCAGGAAGATCCCCTGGAGTAGGAAATGGAAACTCACTCCAGTATTCTTACCTGTAAAATTCCATGGACAGAGAAGCCTGGCAGGCTATAGTCCTTGGGGTGGCAAAGAGTTGGACATGACTGAGTGACTGAGCATGCGTACCGAGGAAGTTCTAATCAGGGAGCAATTCACATCTTGATTTCCTGAGATGTCCCAGCACAGCTTGAAACACAACAAGGCCCTGGGAAATGGGACCATCCCGTGCACCTGTGTGCTGGAGCATCTGGCAACGCCAGGCACAGGGAGGTCAAACAGCACTGAAGAGACTTAGCTGTTTCCTTTCCCCGGAAACACCCTGGGCCTGAGCGATCCATTTGTCCTGGAGTAATCGCTCACCTAATGAGGAGTCCAAGTAGGTGCTGCGCAGTTCACAGGAATGCTTTCTATTCTTGCCAAGTAGTCAGAAGCTTTACTAGGTAAGACCATGAGGGGATCCGAACACAGCCCCACCCATATCACCACAAAGTATTGAACAATAAACCCAACATCTGGTTTCTTGCCTATGACATGACCATAGGGATGCTGTTGAGACCAGGGAGCCATTGTTGTTATAAATCCGCAGGCCTTGGAATCCAGTGAACTCTTTTTTTCACTCTGTGCTGATGTATTTTGCACATGTTTCGGCTATATTCTTTTTGTGTTTGCTTGTTTTAATCAGTATGTCATACACACATATGTTGCCAACAGTTATCTCTTTCTTTTACACTTTTGTCTGTAGCAAAGTCTTTTCAAGAAACATTTTTCGTCATCATCATTGTTATTTAAAAGCTCATGCTGGGGCTTCCGTGGTGGCTCAGTGGAAAAGAATCTGCCTGCCAATCCAGAAGACGTGGATTCGATCCCTGATCCAGGAAGATCCCACGTGTCACGGAAGAACTAAGCTGGCGTGCCTCAAGTATGGAGGCTGTGCTCCAGAGCCCCAGCGCTGCAGCTACTGAGCCCACGTGCCCTAGATCCCATGTTCCATGACAAGAGAAGACGCAGCGATGAGAAACCTGCGCACTGCAACTGGAGAGCAGCCCCTGCTTGCAGCGACTGGAGGAAAGCCCGAGCAGCAACAAAGACCCAGCACAGCCACAAATACATAAATACATAACATGTATACATATTTCAAAAAGCTAGGGTTCAGTGGGAGGAATATCTAGAAGATGAGGGTAGAGAAGCATATTTATTTATTCAATCATTTGATAAATATTTATTGAGCATCTATTATGTACTAGGCACTGGAGGCCTTCCCTGGTGGTTCAAACAGTAAGAAATCTGCCTGCAATATGGGAGGCCTGGGTTCGATCCCTGGGTTGGGAATATCCCCTGGAGGAGGGCATGGCCACCCACTCTGGTATTCTTGCCTGGAGAATCCCATGGACAGAGGAGCCTGGTGGGCTACAATCCATGGGGTCGCAAAGAGGCACTGGAAATACAACAGTGAATAAAATAAGCAAAGCAGACCTAATAGAGATTGTATTGCACTTGGGAATGTAGACTATATAGATAAAAATAAATTGATAAAAAAGTATATTAGTACATCAGAAAGTTATGTGTATTCTGTTAAAAAAAATAAAGGAAGTAGAAAAGAAAGATAGGAAGGGTGAGAGAAGAGAGGGTACTACTGTAGGGCAGTCATGGAAGAAAGTGGGCCATGCAGACAGCTGGGGGAAGAGACTTCCAGGTAGAGGGAGTGGCCGGCACCAAGGTTCTGAGGTAGGATCTTGCCTAAAGCATGCATGGAGCCAGGGTGGCTCGGATAGGGGGAGTGCAGGAGAAAAGAGTAGAGATGGGTTTTGGAAACTTGTGAAGTGCCAGATGACTAGGACTTTTTAGGCCACTGTAATGAAATTTGTCTTTATGCTGAGGAAGGTGGCAGTTATAGATTTTGTACCCTAGAATCCCATGATCTGGCTTCTGCCCTCTGGCTGCTTTTTGAAAATAATAATGGTGGGACAAGGGAGGAGGCCAAATGACCACCAAGGAGGCTCCTGCAATACTCCTGGTGAGAGATCAGGGAGATTCGGTTCAAGGTGGGAGTACAGGCGATGAGCAGTGTGGATTTCGGATCTCTTTGGAAGCTAGAGACAACAAGATTTGCTGATAGGATTGGACATAGGGTAGAGAGAGAAGGTAGAGTCAGCTATGACCCCCTGTTTTTGGTCTGCGCAGCTAGATGAAATAAATGGTATTTAGCTGAGATGGGGAATGCTGAGAAGGAGGAGGTGAGGCGGGACCTTTGGGAGTTCCGTTTAGCGAGTTTAAAATGGGAAATTAATTATATCAACTGAGGCTAGACTTATGAAAGAGCTACTAATGAAATTTTGGTTTAACACAAAGACAACACAGAAATACAGCTTCTAGTGAGCCTGTGAAAAACAGATGGGAGGCAAGCAGATTCAAGGCAAGGAGCACGCTAGGAAGCCACGGCCTTGGAGCTGATGAGGAGACCCCTGAGCAAGGACAGAGGGCAGTGAGGGGAGACACAGAGCTGAGAGATATTTAGGAGGTAGACTCAACTAGAAAACTTGGCGAGATTAGACGTCAAGGTGGCGAGATGGATGAAGGCCAGCCCTGAGCATGTTTCCCAGCATGTCTAGGCCATGGCGATGCACCACCCAGTACAGCCTAGTCTGTGAAATCAGTTCCCACGTTGCAGCCAACAGCCCGCTTCTACCCAGGACGTCAATACCACAGGGTCACAGGGGAACTAAGGTGATTATTTCAAGTTCTGATAATGAGTCAAATACCAGCTGCATTACTCATGTGAATGCTAATTAATAGCATTCAAGCTTCGATTTAAAAAGTACTGGACGCTCCATGTGAGGAAGAACTGAAGAGAGTTTTGCTATGACTGCTGCTGTTTTGTTGTTATCTTCTGGCAGTGACTTGCTTTGCTGTTAAAACTTTTAAGCATTCCTTCTGTGCTATATCTGTTACCCAAAGCAATACATAATGAACTAGACAGGATTATTGGCCCAGATGACAAAACCAGATGCACTATGGAAGAGTTTTCTTTTTTTTCCCTCTATAACCACACATAGATCTTTGGCCTCACACAGCTGTTCATTGTAAGTAGGAAGATTCACATCAGGGACTCCAAAGTGGGCAGTAAGGGATGCAAAGTCACCCATCTACATTCCTGGAGGAGCAGGAAGTAGTGAAGGGACGTCCTCAGGTCTCAACTGCTGCTGGAGGTAACTTTAAATTGCTGCCCACTGGTATGATTTGCAGATTGTAAAGGGGCTGCTTTCTAGGCAGCAGCACGGTAAAGACAGTCTGGGACTGGAAACCTGGGCTGCTCTGCCTCTTCCAGATCCTAAGACTTGGGAAAGTTGTGTCACTTTTATTAGCCTCAATATATTATCATATATTATATCATATTTATCATATTTGTTATAAAGTGATCATATATTATACCATATGTTATATATCACATACTATCCTTACTCTACTCATCCGTTTCTTACACGTCTTTGTCAGGCTTTTCTATCAAGATTAGGTTAGTCCCACGGAATGGAAAAATGGAGCCTTCCCATCTATTTTTCTAAGAGAGTTTGTTTAAAAATTGTACTATTAATTCCATAAATGTTTGATGAAACTCACTGGTGAAACCATCTAGGCCTGGAGTTACCTTTTTGGAAATGTTTTTGATTAAGATTATGAATTGAATATTTTTAGTAGAATGTGAGCTATTTAGATTTTCTCTTTCATCTTGAATCAGCTTTGGTAAGTTAGGTTTTCAAAGGATTTGTCCACTTAATCTAAATTGCTGACCTTATTAACACAGAGTTCATCATATTCCTTTATTAGCTTTTGATGTCTGCGGGATCTTTAGGATCGCCCCTCTTTCATTCTTGAAATTGGTCATTGGTGTTTACTATTTTTCCCCTTGGTTAATCTTAATAAAAATTGGCAAATTTAATAAATCTTTTCAAAGAACTATCTCTGGCTTTGTCGATTTTCTCCACTTGGGGTATGTGCTATATTTTGATGTCAGGAAAATTTATTTTATTTTATTTTATTTTAGGCTGTGTCATGTGGCATGTAGGATCTTGGTTCCCCGATCACGGATGGAACTTTGCTTTGGGAGAGCAAAGTCTTAACCACTGGACTGCCAGGAAAGTCCTTTGTTTCATTGATTTATCCTCTTCTGCTTATTATCCCTTTTCTTTAATATCAGATTTAATGCAGTCATCTTTTTTTAGCTGTTTAAGATAGAAACCTAGATCATTGATTTTAAAGCTTTCTTCCTTTTTAATAGAGGTATTTAAACTATATTTCACCTTAAACATTACTTTTGTTGCATGCCACACATTTTGATATACTGTGTCTTCATTATCAACCAGTTCAGAATTCTTCAGAATTTCTTTTTTGACCCATGTGTTTGCGTGTGTGCATGCTCAATTCCTCAGTTGCGTCCTGCTCTTTGTGACCCTGTGGACTGTAGCCTGCCAGACTCCTCTGTCCACTGAATTCCCCAGGCAAGAGTACTTGCGTGGGTTGCCATTTTCTACTCCAGGGGATCTTCTTGACCCAGAGATTGAGCCTGCACCTTCTGCATTGGCAGGCATATTCTTTACCATTGCATCACCTGGGAAGCCCATGTGTTTAAAAGTATGCCATTTAATTTCTAAACATTGGAGGGATTTTCTAGATATTTTATTGCAATTGATTTTTAATTTAGTTTCATTGTTTTAGTGAAGACATTCTACAAGATTTCAACTATTTGAATGTGTTGAGATTTATTTTATGGCACAGCAAATGTTTGATCCTGGATACTATTCTATTTGTACCTGGAAAGGATATATATTTTATACTTATTTGGTGTGGGATGTTCTGTAACATCAATTAAGTTAACTTGTTTTTGGATCTGTATCTTTACTGTTTGCTTTTTTGTATGCTTATTATAGGAATCACTGAAAGATTAAGAACAATCTTTTAAAGCGTGAATCAGAATATGTCCATCCCAATATAAAGTCCTCAAAGATTCTTAGCGTGCTTAGAATAAGATGCAAACATCTTTGGATCTGTAAGAGACTACGGGATCCAGTCTATGCCTTTTTCTCAGATCTCCTCTTTTAGTTCTTCACAAGCCCCTCTACTCACGCCCACTAATTACCCTCCAGTCACTCTGGCATTTTCCTGTTCTCTGAACCCATTGAACTTATTTCTCTCTCAAGACTTTTGCACTTGCTATTCCATTTGTCTGGGATTATGTCTTCGCCCAGGTAATCCCATGCTGACTCCATACCTTTTTAGTCTCAGCTCAGATGTCATGGCCTCAGAAAGACCTTCCATAACCTCTCTATCTGGAGCACTGTTTATCACATCACCTTTTCACTATAAGAATTAATTCTGTTTATTAATTTTTTGGTTTATGGTTTATATGCTATTTTTTTTCAGTGTTGTCCCCTGAAGCTGAGAATAGAGCCAGTTGTAGTGGACATCTGATAATTACTTTTTGGATAAAGGGATAGTAGATGAAAGGATGAGTAGATGGACTATCAGCATTCCATGTCATTCAAGATTATCTATCTAATGTCACAACCCTTTATGTCTGGGTGTTAAGATTGGATGGTGCCCATCTACTTTTTAACAGGAGCTCATTCTACGTTAATTCTGTGTCTCTGAGACAGCATGGTAACTGCTAATAAATAATTGTTGGACTAAAGCATGGATGACTCAAGAGCTTTGAAAGTACTCTGTATGTACCAGTCAGCAGTCACCTTACTACACCTCTCTTCTGAATCAACTATACCAGAGTTTAGTGCATGGCATTTTACATAATATGTGCTCAGTATATGTTAGAAGAAAGAATTGAAGAAAGACCAGAAAGAAGGAAGGAAGGAAGATAAAGGAAGGTGGGAAGGGATGTGTCACAAAGCTCATGGATACAGTGGCTGCAAGTTTCAAGCCTGATCCCTGGAGCCAAAATGTCAGAAAGGGTCTCCGTGCTTCTTTGTTGTCCAGAGATGTCAGAAGAACTTCACCTCTTCAGTGGATGGTCCATTTCACGTGCAATCACAGGACAGGAAGCAGGGGACATGAAAATGAGTTTAGAAAGTCATGGCTCTTCCCCTGTGGTGCTGTAGTGTAGAACAGATGTCATGGCAGCAGCCTGGGAAAATGATGACCAAAGCACTTCCATACACTTCTGATTAGCCATGAAGGCTTAATTGTTTCTTAAATGTTTGTCGGAAATGAATCCTTACTAGTGAAGAAGACAGGATGAGAAATGAGCAGCACACACCATGAAAGCATTTCTGCCCCTGACTATTGAACATCCAGTGTTCTTTCCCTTTGAAGGATTCAAATCAAACTGGAAACTTTTAAATTTTATCACTGTTCTGAGTACTCCTGAGTTCATTAGAACTCCCAGAACATCTTCCCCTCTGAACCGCAAGCCGCTTGTCTGTAACAGCTTCTTCACGCACCTCCTCCTGAGATTAGCCACCTGCTTGACCCCAGGTTGCACTCAGCGACGGCGCCTTCCCTTGGAAAGATGCAGACTTGGAAGCTGTGTTATTTGCACCTGAGGCACTTAAATATTGACATGATCCATCCGCCTGTGTAGCCCAAGTATCCCTCCAGCCACGTGCCTCCCCGGTGGCTGTGGAGACCCCATGGTAGAGGCTGCCCATGTTGCTCCGAAACTTCACTTTGTTCTCTTTGTCTAGAATAGGATTGAGAGCAGGGGGTAGATGCGGTTCTGACATATGGTATTTCTGTTTCCATCCAGGAACCAGCCAAACCATTACAGAATTTAGGTATTTTAAAGAGCGGAAAGTCTACTGCAATTTGGCTTACTTAGACAGAGATCTGTAATTCTGGAGAAGCGTGAACATTAGGACTAACTTAGTTTGGACTGAAAACCTGTAAATATATTCCAGTCATAAAAATCAATAAATGGTCTAGGTAGAAATTCAGGATGCTCAAAAGCCAGGGTGGAAACTGACTATGATTGCTAAGCTAAATCAAGACCCAAGTGACATATAATTTACACATCAAATCCTAATGTAATGCTACTGTAGGATTCATAAAACCAAAATCTCTGATAATGCATTTTAAAAAACATGAGGTTTGGAATTAAAAATGTTAAGATTAAGAAACGGATGTTATTTCCTATCATGTGTGACTTTTGAAAGGCATTCTAGGAGTGTAATATGTAGATCCATGATTCATATTAAAAACATTTAGGTTCACCAGCTTATTTTCAAATTAGAGAAAAAGAATAATGGATCAGAAAATCAGAGCTGGAAGAGACCTTCACGATAAAATCATCCAGCATTGTGAAATAGCAGGTTGGCCTACTAAAGGGGGTTTGAACTCCAGTTCTTGGACTAGAGCCAGGTTCTGCAGTGTATTATATCACCTTGCAAGCTTATTAAACAGGCAGATTGCCAGGCCTCATCCCTGGAGGCTCTGAGTCAGCCAACTAAGTCTGAGAACCACTGGATTCAAGGTACTCTCCCAGACATGACGTTCAGGGAGCTTGTGACACCAGGCTTAGCCCTGCCCTTCATCACTAGGATGGTCAGAATGAGGATGGAAATGGCATTAGGGTCCATCTGTGCTGGGACTGGCCTCTGTGTTTTAAAGGACTTTGAGCCCCCAATAAGTTGTTCCATCTCCTCAATTCATAGATGACACCGTTGTGATCACCAACTGCAAGCCTATAGCTCCTGCCACCCTGATCGCATTCAGTCATATCACAGATAATTACTGACAGACCAATAATGATTTGACAGACAAATGATTTTACAATCCACTGATATGGAGAATGAGTATGCTGCTAAGGGAGCATCTTGGAGGACCACCTCATCAGATCTGGGGGAGTTAGCGGATGCTGATGGATGAGAAGTCAGTCAAAGTGGGAGGGAGAGACCATCCTCTGGAGGTGGACACATTTCTATTCCAGCTAATAAAAGGGGAAGAAAGATTCTGGGGAGGCACTTGACAACTAGGAGTACCTGTCACAGAAACCATCAAAATCATTCAGTTCAGTTCAGTTGCTCAGTCATGTTTGACTCTTTGTGACCCCATGAACTGCAGCACATCAGTTTTCTCTGTCCATTACCAACTCCTGGAGCTTGCTCAGGCTTATGACCATCGAGTTGGTGATGCCATCCAACCATCTTATCTTCTGCTGTCCCTTTCTCCTCCTGCCTTCAATCTTTCCCAGCATCAGGATCTTTTCCAGTGAATCAGTTCTTCGCATCAGGTGGCCAAAGTATTGGAGCTTCAGCTTCAGCATCAGTCCTTCCAATGAATATTCAGGACTGATTTCCTTTAGGATGGACTGGTTGGATCTCTTTACAGTCCAAGGGACTCTCAAGGGTCTTCTCCAACATCACAGTTCAAAAGCATCAATTCTTTGGTGCTCAGCTTTCTTTATAGTTCAACTCTCACATCCATACTTGATTTCTGGAAAAACCATAGCTTTGAGTAGGTGGACCTTTGTCAGCAAAGTCGTGTCTCTGCTTTTTAATATGCTCTCTAGGTTTGTCTTAGCTTTTCTTCCAAGGAGCAAGCATCTTTTAATTTCATGCTGCAGTCACCATCTGTAGTGATCTTGGAGCCCAAGAAAATAAAGTTCATCACTATTTCCATTGTTTCCCCATCTATTTGCCATGAGGTGGTAGGGCTAGAAAAATAATTCAGCATGCAATGTTAATTTCTTCATCTTGATAACTGTACTATGATAATGCAAGGAAGCTGGGTGAGGAGTATATAGGGAGTCTGCTACCTTGGACTCTACTACCTTGAGGAGTATATACAGACTCAACTCTTCTATAAATTTAAATTATTTCAAAATAAAAATGTTTCTAAGAAGCAATCATTCAGGTAGACAAGATAGGGGACAGACTTAAGGTTGTGAGAAACATTTAGAAGGTAAAATGAAGAAAATTTAGGAATCAACCAAATTAAGGAGGATAAAGAAGAAGAATACTTTGGCCAATGGGAGGAGGTGGAGATAGGGAATGCCATTCCCTGGGATGGAAAACAGAGGAGATGGAGTCTGGCAGGGCAGGCGGAGCAGGGAGATAGATAGACTAGTTATGCACATTATGACTTTGAAGTGTTTGTGGGAGTTTCATGCAGAAATGATTGCAAGAGCACCAGGTGTCTAGGTCTGAAGCTCAGAAAAGGGATCAGCATTAGATGGAAAGATCTGGGAATCGATAAGAAACAAATGAGGAAAATATGGCCAAGAAAGTAATTGAAATCATTGGAGTAGATGGGATTTTCCTGGAAATGTACATAGCTTGATAAATAAAAAATGAATAGAGGGAAGACCCTTAAAGAAGGAGTTAGAAAAAGGAAATTGAAAAGAATACCCAAAGAGGAAGAAAGAACACCAGCTGAGCATGGAAGGAAGAGGAAATGGAAGAAATTTCTAGAAGGCAGCAAGATTAACCCTCAGGAAGTTCAAGCAACATAAGGAGGTCAACCGTGACTGGGTTGTTGGCAACCTTGGTGAGTGTCATTTTGATCTTCCCACTAAATGTTTTTGATCGTGCAGAAAGAATATGGAAAAGTCAGTGAGTATTTTTCAGTGCCTACTTTGATGAACAAACCCTGGGCATCAGGCAGCCTGCTATTATGGAGAAACCATGTGGGATCTTAGGTGTCAGGCAGACCTTAATTCAAGCTGTGGTTCTGTCACTTCCTGAATGAGGGACTTTGAATGAGTTACTTAACCTCTTGAAGTTCAATTTCTTCATCTGTAAAATGAGGATGGTAACATGCATCTTGCTCTTTGAGTATTAGAGGTCACACATATAATACCCCTTACCATGGTGTCTGGCACTTAGTAGGTGCTCAATAAATGCAGCCATTGTTATGGGCCGAGTGCATCTCTTCTGAACTCTAAAGTACCCCATGCATTGATATACTGGGTGACTAAACCTGATGGACTAAAACAACTTGGTCTTTATGACTCTCTCCCAAGCCTAGCTTCCACCAGACTGCTAGCTTCTTAAGGGCATCTTCTTCAAATTAGTTTCCCCATCAGCCACACCAGAGCAGACATTCTAGATGGGACCTTAATTGTGCAGGCTCAGAAAGAAGCCTGGGAGGTGGGCCCTACCCTAGAGATGTCATGGGAAGATTTGCTCTACTGAAATGGCATTGGAAATACAGGTCTGCAAACCAGATAATCACATGGGAATCCATGTGAGTCTGCAAGGACCTGAAGGTCATTTTTCAAAGTTCACAAGCAACCGAATTCTGGAAATTTCAAGGAAAGCAGGGTGAATCAGGAAAACTGGCAAGAACATTTGGCATTAACAAATTGGCTGATTCACCCAAACTCACACAATATGACGCTATAATTCTGAAGAGTCTGTCTTTCTGAATAAAAAAAGAAAAAACAAAGACAAGAAAATCAGGATACATAGTCTAATTAAAGATTGCTTGCAGGTAGCAGGTATAAGAAGGAACACAAAAGAGTAAAGCTTGAATATCTGGGCATGGGAATTTTCAAGCCCTTTGAATGGACCCACAAGAAGCACCTCTGAAGTTGGCAACAGCATAGGTTACCGACAAGTGGAAACTCAGATTGGCGCCTATGCCCGCTGCATCAGTTTCCTAGGGCTGCCATAACAAATGACCACAAACTGAGCTGCTTAATTTATCGTCTCCCTTTTCTGGAAGCTGCTTCTGGAGGCCAGAGGGCGGATAGCGAGCTGATGACAGAGTTGATTTCTTCTTGGAGATTCAGAGGAAGAGTCTATTCCACGCTCCTCTCCCAGTTTCTAGTGAAGTGAAGTGAAGTGAAAGTCACTCAGTCATGTCTGACTCTTTGCGACCCCATGGACTATACAGTCCATGGAATTCTCCTGGCTGCTGGCAGTCCTCCATGTTTCTTGATTCATAGATACGTCACACCCATTGACCTTATCTTTGCATGATATTGTCTCCATGTCAAAGTTTCTCTCTTTTTATAAGGACACCAGTCCTGGAATTAGGGTCCCTCCCCCCAGTAACCTCATCTTAACCCAATTACATCTGCAAAGACCCTATTTCCCATGTTCATAAGTACCAGGAGTTAAGAGTTCAACATACTTTTCGAGGGGATGCAATTCACCCTGTGAAACTTCCAGGCCCTCCTGCTACCCTTCCACCCTTGTCCACTGTTCACAAGGCTCTGAGAGCTATTTGCAGTTCTGCAAACTGGCCATATTAGCACATCTCTGTGTCTGCATACGTGCTGGCTCTTCAGTCAGAAATACTACCATCCATCCCTTCTCTTCCACCTGGTAACTCTCAAATAGCTTTCAAAACTCAAGGATGTTCCCCCTTTTCTGTGATTCTTTGCTTCCCTTCCTCCAACTATGAATCAGTCTCCTGATTTTCAGTGCTCCCCAAACCCATCTTGAGTGTGACATTTATCAAGGCGGATGATGAAAGACTGTTGGGATACCTGCCCTTCCTCCTAGGCTGCCAGTTCATGTGAACAGAGCCCATATACGTTTAACATCATAGGCCCTGGGCCTGCCCCATGGTGGACATCCCACGACCCCAGACTCAGCCCTTGGTAGATTTAACTCCGTGCTTGTGGCTTTGTGTGGTCCAATTGAACAAGACAACCTGGGCAAGCCAAACTGTGCCATTCCTTCTAGCCCAGACCAGCACATTTCATGGGGTCAAGTGTGGGTTGCCAGTGAATTTCCAACCTGATTTCCTCTTCTCCAGTCTCCTTGGGAGGTCTCCCTGCTGGAGTCAGTCAGGTCCAGCCCAGTGCAAGCTGACAAGCTGGGTCTTCCTCTAGTCTGCTTTCATGGAGACTGCAAATAGGGGCTCTTGGCCTGTAGGCCCCAGTGCCACAATGCGGCATTCAGTGGCTGCTGTGGGCTGCCCCTGTGTGTGTGTGGGCAGCTCGTGGTCCAAGGCCAGCAGAGCCCCATAAAAATGTCAGGCCTGTGCAAAGGCCAGTGCTCTTTGGGTTTTTTTCCTCTCCTCACTAGTGGTTTTCTTCTTAGTCATCTGTCTCCTTAAAATAGGTCCTTCCTTCCCTCCATCTGGGATTTCTGTTCCCTGATGCTCTTAGAGAAGCCCAGTGAAGCTGAGGTCAGAAGAGACGCTCCAGATTTTCAGGGCATTTTGGAGCTTGAAGTGCTCTAAAAAGAGCATATCTTGCCCAGTCTTTCTTCACATACGTAGGGGAACAGAGGCTTGGACTGGGAGAGGAACTTGCCTGCGATTATGCAGAAAAGTGCTGGCACAGACAAAAGGTAGAGATTGAGTCTCTGACCCAGACCAGACCTCTTTCCCTCTAACCACACCATCTCCGCCTGTCTCTTTCAGGATTAAGAGAGTTAAGGTTTAATTGCCTTTAATAGCAGAACAAACTATGTCAAAAGTTTGTTTGAAGCCCTCCACTGCCTCTGTCCACTTAAAAAGGTCCCAACTGTTCAAAGAGGTCCTGTCCCCATTTGAAGGGACTCCTGCCCAGGACAGAGCGCAGACAGTGTTTGCTGTCCCGGGCGGCGGCATCCACACATCACTGTGAGCGCAGACCACCTTCCTTGGGGTATTAGCACGATAAAAACAGAGCTGGATGTTGACTCTAAATCCAAAATGACCCCATTTAAGCCTCTCATTAAAATAAAAACCGGTTCCTCCTTCATCATTTTTTTAGAAGGCCCAAGTGTTCACTTCAATTAAGTGCCTTAAAAATAAAGGGGGAGAAAAGGGATACTTGATTCCTTCAAAAGTCAAGTCAACAAGAGCCAAATGAAACAGAAGCTCTCTCAACCTGTGGGAGTTGAGCCTGTCACCACTCTTTTTTCAGCTCTTCCTTTGCCTGCCTTTCCCCGGCACAAGCCCTAACGCGTGATAAACAGAAGCTCTATCCCTCAGTCTGCCTCTGAGACCCCCCCACCTGGTTGGCCCTTACCTGCCCTTATTCACTCTGCTTCCATTCTCACACCTCACCTTGCTGGGCCTCTCTTCACTCTACCTGTACTGCCTCCTTTTTTTATTTACTAGGAATTCCCTCTCCTTCCTTCTTCCCCAGTCGCCCCCTTCCACTTGCTTCTATTTCTGCCGGTCTAAACCCTAAACGTCCTCTCCAGTCCAGAAAAAATTCTGCATCTCTCTGGCCCGGCATCTCCTCCATGGAATGTCCAGGGCACTGGATTTGCCTCTTTATGGAACCCACGGCCTCCTGCCTGTTGATGGATCCTCTCCACTCACGCATCCCTTGGCTCTTTATCTGACTGCTTATCAGATACCTTCCACGTGCCAGTCCCCGTTCCTGCCTCAAGGAGCCTTCTGTCCCAACATGAAAGACAGTTGTCACAGAGCAGCCACGGTCACAAGAGTTCAAATGTATTGTGAGGGCAATGGGAGGTCACCACAGGATTTTAAAGAGGCAAAGTGGTGGCAGGAACAGATCTGCATTTTAGGGGTGTTCTTGGAATGACGTGGAGGACAGATTTGGTGAGGGTGGGAGTGTGGGCATGAGGGAAATGCTAGTGCCAGTGTGCAGGTTGAAAGGTTAATTAGAAGGTTATTGCAATAATTCCAGCAAAATACAAAGGTATGTCCCAAGGGAGTGACAGGAGGACTTGGAGGAGGAAGTACGTGGGTTAGAACTGACAGGAAGTGGTGGTCGTTGGCAGGGATGACGCAGGTCCAGGTTTCAGGCTGGGGCTACTGTGTGGAGGGTGATGTCAGTTCCTAGCATGGGAACAGTGAGACCAGGACTGAGTCTGAGGGAAGAGCTGCAAGGCTCACTCCTGCCCGTGTGGTGACTGAGGAGCCTGGGGGCAGGAAGACAGAGAAATAGGCGGTGACATCTGTGGGTGTGGAGCTGAGATCCCTGGCCGGCTGAACATACCCACAGACACACTTTGTGATTGGCCCTTGAGGTCGGGAACAAAGGCTGAGCAGCACTCCTGTTTACTTTCCTTCTCTCTCAAATATAACAGGTCATCATCTGCTCTATAAACCTACAAAGGATTACAACTCTAAGACAGACGATGTAAGGGGAAAGAATGCAGGCGCATCACTGGGGCAGAGTAACCAGTGGGAGCATAATCACTCTGCTTCGCCATTCACTACAGTTCTCTGCTTCTTCACCTACACAGGACACAGGACCGCCATGGGGCCATGATGTCATGACGGCACGTGTTCCACTGGCCAGCCCTGTGGGTTCGTGGAAGAGGCGTGGGCATCAGACTCGAGTGTTCTGGCTGTGCCTTTGGATAAGCCATTTTCCTTTACTGGATGTTCATTTCCTCCTTTGTTAACTGAGGAAGATTAGATGGCAGGATCTGGAAGATGACCTTCGATTTGAAGATGTTACACCCCAGAGAAAATGTTGATATAAAGAAATTGTACTATTTCACTTTGCTGTGCTGCAGAAATTAACACCACCTTGTAAATCAACTATAATACTTCAATCTTTAAAATTCCCAACAGAACACACTCTCCCCCTCAAAAGAATTGTAATTACAACTGAAAAACCTCCAGGCTCATGAAATGAGGAAAAGGATGGCAAGACCACTATCAAACGTTGCTTACTGAAGACAATCAAGCCTTGGAGAACTACTCATTGAAGTCTGCTCCTCCCTAGGAGAACAGTGGTTTGTATTTTCTTTCCTCCACCAACAGGAGATTGAGATTTCTTAGCATTGGGGATGTTTAGACTGCAATGATGACAATTGAATTGCACCCACATTTCCTTCAAATAACAATTCACCTGTGCAAAGAATGCAGAGATTTGGTCACTATTGACGTCAGAGGAAGAGGATGGGCTGTGGAAGGACGGAAGCTTTGGGTGAGCGAGGAGCCTTGGTGGTGACACTGAGTTGATGGTGGATTCTGCCGTGATTGCCCGTGTTGTGGTGAAAAGGCCATAGGATCAAATGTAGGATGATGGGGCTGGAATCTGCCTCTGCTGCCTCCTGGCAGTAGGACCTTGAATAGTTACTCAACCCCTCAGCCTCTGTCTCCTCTGGAGGATGAGAATAGTAATACAACCTGGGAACAATGGTGAGAATGAAACGTGAAAATGCAGTGCTGGTACAGAGGACAGGGTGACGCTTAGCAGCCTCTGTAGTTTTAGAAACATTCTTCAGTCTCCTTCCACTTTCCCAACCGAATCTAGGCTGGGAGTGGGTGGGCAGGGGCCTGGCCAGCTCAGGGTCATCAGACTGTGGTAGGGGAGAGGGTCCCCTTCCTTCGTAAGCACAACAGAGTAGATTCTCTTCCTGCAGCCTTGGGGAGCCAGGTGTCTGCCAGGCTAGTGGGTTAGGCAAATGCAGGTCACATGTTTTGAAGTAGACTCTCTATTGAATGAAACTTTTATGGGGTCCTCATTAGCTGGTGATCCTGCATTCTCTAACATGGATACCTCTCCATCAACCTATGGACAAGGATTAATCCTGTCTGTCTGCTCCTTCTTAGCCTCCCAGAGGTGGGGCATAACTTCAGATGAGCTGGCATTTGAATGAAATCCAGGGTTTTGTTTCCGCTGTGGAACAGAGCAGGAAGGAATGTGTTTATCTCAAGGCCCCAAGCACTACCTCAGAACTCTTCCAGCGCCACCCGCAGACTAGGGTGGAGGTGTCAGAATGTGTGTGGGTGGAGGTGTGAGGTCAGAGGGTGCAGTGGGGTTCTCAGGTTGACATCACCGACTTATCACCTAGTTTGGGTGCTAGACACAGGTGGAGCTGATGGAGTAGCTATGGGGGTGCTGCGGGGTTTTGGTTCGAGGCACGCGGGCTGCCGAGGAAGAGATGAGCTCTGCGCAGGTACACAGCAGAGTGAAAGACAAGCACCCAAAGAGGAGTTCAGAAAAGGGCTTTTGTCCTGACCATGGCAGACTGCATTCCAGGGCCACTGGCCCTCATACTTCTGGTCTCGGGCTTTTAAAGACATTCTGGCTACTCTCCTGAAAGTCCATAGGCTACCCACCTTAGTCTGGAAGAGAAAACAAAACCAGCAGCTGCCTGAGAGCAGTAGAACATTATTCATGCCTCCATTGTCTCAGTAGCGATTTATGGAGCTTCTGTAGACCCGGACTATGTTTGCTGCTTCTTTGTCCTTGGTTTTCGTGATGACCTGGCATGCAGGAGACCTCAACTGAAAGCTGACAAATGGAGAATAAAGAAATGAATGAAGGAATGAATGAATGATAAAGATGAGCCGACCAGCTACAAAGTCCGCTGCAGAGAGACAGCAGGAGGCAATATCCAGAGTCTCAATCACCAGTCAGCCACCTGCTGGAGGAGAGTCAGGTGGACACCTATGCTCTGAGCGCACATTGGCTCCTATTCTGAGCCAGTTCCACCCAGGAAGAAGTCCAGCTCCTACATGGGTGAGAATAGAACTCAGATTTTTGAGCTTGCACTTGCATGCATGTTCAGTCGCTCAGTCGTGCCTGACTCTTTGCAACCCCATGAATTGCAGCACGCCAGGCCTCCCTGTCCATCACCAACTCCCGGAGTTCACTCAGACTCATGTCCGTCGAGTCAGTGATGCCATCCAGCCATCTCATCCTCTGTTAAGCTGCTTCAATTATGTCCGACTCTTTGTGACCCTATAGGCTGTAGCCTGCCAGGCTCCTCTGTCCATGGGATTCTCCAGGCAAAATACTGGAGTGGGTTGCCATGCCCTCCTCCAGGGGAATTTTCCTGATCCAGAGATCAAACCCACGTCTCTTATGTCTCTTGCATTGGCAGGTGGGTTATTTACCACTAGGACCACCTGGGAAGCCCACTTATCTGCTGGCCAAAGTGACCAACAGCACAAACACATCTGCCTCTTAGATCTCCATGAAGAGTCCAGCTGAGAACTGAAGTGTGAAGACCAGAGCTATCATCTGAGCTGCTTATCATGGCATCCATCTGCTTCATCTTCCTGCTTCTTCCTTAGAACCCACCTCTCCCACTCACACTGTTCATCTGCTCTTTCCACACCTTCTACCTGATCTCAGCACACTCTTCTCGACCATGACCACCTGCTTGACTTGGTTCATGGATGACTTTCCATTATGTCTGCTGGCTCAACCTTTGCTGCTGCTGCTGCTGCTAAGTCGCTTCAGTCGTGTCCGACTCTGTGCGACCCCATAGACAGCAGCCCACCAGGCTCCGTCGTCCCTGGGATTCTCCAGGCAAGAACACTGGAGTGGGTTGCCATTTCCTTCTCCAATGCGTGAAAGTGAAGTCACTGAGTTGTGTCCAACTCTCAGTGACCCCATGGACTGCAGCCCATCAGGCTCCTCCGTCCATGGGATTTTCCAGGCAAGAGTACTGGAGTGGGGTGCCATTGCCTTCTCTGGGTTCAACCTTTAGCCATCTACAAAAGCCTTCATCAAGGATGGCCTTCCTAGTCCCTCCACTCAAGATCAGTCTTTCTGAGTCTGCTGATTATACTCTGAGAATGAGACTCTCTGATGTGGAGAGGCGTCAACAGATACTTAGACAGTGTCTGGCAGGGTATCAGGAGAGTCGGGGAGCCAGTGGGCTCCAGGCGTCCATGTGGGCTAGCTGTTGTGTGGGGACATGGTCCCTGGGTGCTTCAGTTCCCAGGCAAGTAACATATAAGGACCAGCTGGTGCTAGTTCAGGAGGCTGCTCTCTGTGGAGGGAAGCTGCAGGCCAGAATAGTGCAAGGGACCTTAATGGACTGACCATGTTCCACTGAGCATCTCCTGATCTTGTCCCCACACTGTTCCTGAGTTTGGTTTGCTTCCAAAACAGTCAGGTGAGGCTAGGCAGGGTTTGCACTGTACACGGGGCCTCAGCTGTATGCTCTGCTGGGAGTTTCACTTGTTCAGAGGAAGGGACTTCTTTTTGTAATCTGCTCAAAGGAAAAAGTATGGGCTTCAGGCCTGCTCCGGACATTCACAGAGCCCAGAGCGAGATGAAAATGGAGGGTTACACACTTAATGCCGATTATTCAAAAGTTGTAAAATCAGGTTAAAACTATTAGTGAAGAGATACTCTCACCTCTCACTCTGACAATTATATCTTTATTGTGACCTGAAGGCCAAGTCTTAATCTGGAATTCTCAATTTCTGGGAGTTTTGCAGAACTCAGTAGTACAGGGTGAGCATACCTGTGACCTATGCCCTGCCCTTTAACCTCCTTACCCCAGGAATAGCCCTGTCTACATGGGATAGACAGGGTGTCCCCAGATCTGGACACCTGGTCCAGATGGCAAGTTCTCTTCTAAATCCTTGGCTGCACCTAGCCCTTGGTTACACCTGGCCAAGGGATGCCTCTGTTGTTAATTAAGTTGCCAAGTCGTGTCCGACTCTTTGTGACCCCATGGACTGCAGCACTCCAGGCTACTCTATCCTTCACTATCTCCCAGGGCTTGCTCAGACTCATGGGCATTGGGTTGATGATGCCATCCAACCTTCTCATCCTCTGTCACCCGCTTCCCCTCCTGCCCTCAATCTTTCCCAACATCAGGGTCTGTTTCAGTAAGTGGGCTCTTCTCATCAGGTGGGTCAAGTATTGGAGCTTGAGCTTCAGCATCAGTCCTTTCAATGAATATTCAGGGTTGAATTCCTTTAGGATTGACTGGTTTGATCTCCTTGCTGTCTAAGACTCATCAAGAGGCTCTTTAGTTCCTCTTCACTTTCTGCAATTAGAGTGGCATCATCTGCATATCTGAGGTTGTTGATTTTTCTCCCAGCAATCTACTCTGCATATAAGTTAAATAAGCAGGGTGACAATATGTAGTCTTAACGTACTCCTTTCCCAATTTTGAACCAGTCCATTGTTTGATGTCCAGTTCTAACTGTTGCTTCTTGACCTACATACAGGTTTCTCAGGAGGCAGGTAAGGTGGTCTGGTATTTCTGTCTCTTGAAGAATTTTCCACAATTTGTTGTGATCCACACAGTCAAAGTTTTAGCATAGTCAATAAAGCAGAAGTAGATATTTTTCTGGAATTCCCTTGGATCTCTATGATCCAACGGATGGTGCACATTCTGGCAGTGTATTCCTTGGTGGCCCCTGGGCCAAGGATATGAAGACTTGTGACAAGACACTGGCTCTGGAAGTGGCTAGTGGTGTTTTGGCAGGGGGTGGAGAGGTCCTGGGTACCCAACATAGGCCTGAAACAGGGAACACAGACAGGCTTCTGGTGGCCGTGTGCCCTTGACCTCTTGGACTCCCCACCCTCTGGAGATGAGTGTGGCCTGTAAAGTATAGGAGTCCTCTTGCACAGGCCTAAGAAGGGGAATGCTGGACTGTAGCAGCCTAAGGGGCTGAGTGCCACAGCTGAGCAAGTGAGACCAATGAGCCAGCAAATTAAGCCCTTCATCAAACATCCCTCATCCAAGGTCAGATGGACTTACCAGGTGGTGCTAGTGGTAAAGAACCCACCTGCCAATGCAGGAGATGCAAGAGATGCGGGTTCAATCCCTGGGTCCATAAGGTCCCCTGGAGGAGGCAACCCACTCCAGTATTCTTGCCTGGCGAACTGCGTGGACAGAGGAACCTGCTGGTCCATAGTGTCACAAAGAGTCAGACACAACTGAAGCACCTTAGCAAGCATGTACACGTGCCCAAGGCCAGATGGTGACAGTCAGGGTGTACATGTTTGCCCCTTCACCTCTGTCTTTGAGAACAGGCAACTTATCTCGTCCTTTTTAAATCCTTGCTTGTTTGGGGTGGCAAGAAGCACTGTCTTTCAGGGGCCCAAGTGTTTGAGGGGGACTTTAAGCCTTGCTCTGGTTCATCCAGCGAAAACAACACTGGGCCTGCAAGCAGCACCCCTGGCTTCTCTCCTGGCTCTGTCACCGCTTAGTCCAGAGGCTAGACTCATCATGTTCCCACCCGGCCATTATGTTCCTCCATCTATAAAACAAGGGTGTTGTGCTAAATGATTTCCAAAGTCCCATTTGGATCTGAAGGTCTGTGGTTTATGACTCGAGAGTTACGTTTTTTCTTTATCTGTCCATCGTTCTCAACCTTGGGTACTCATTAAAATCATCCAGGAAGCTTTCCAAAAGAAAAAAAACATACCAGTATTCAGGCTCTCCCACTAGAGATTCTGATTTAGTCATTCTGGGGCGGGGCACAAGCTAAAGCTCCTCAGAAGACTCCACTGTGCAGCTGAGGTTGAGAACTACTTTTATGCTTGGACAGGCATCTCCCCTGCCCACGACCCACACACAGACGAGGGGAAGCGCAGCAGGACGGGCGCTGATGCACAAGCAGAGCAGCCGTAGGCAAGACCAGATGCTGCGATCCTGGGGTGGCTGGGATCCCCTGGTTCCTCTCCGGGAAGATGTGGATAAATGGAGGCAATTTCCTGGCCTCCTGCTCCTCACCTCCCATTCATCTTCCCATCCTCCAGCTGAGGCAGAGAGAGAGCTGGCAGCTGCCTAATCTGGGGAGATTTTCTCATGGTTGTGGGGAGGCTGGCTTTTGGCTCCAACCTTCCTCCTCCCTCACAGCTGGAGCTGGAGCTGCCAGAACATGAGCGCCGGGGCCGGGCTTCCAGCTGCTGGCAGTTGTTCCCATGTTATCTCCCTGACAGCTGCAAACGTCCTGATGTGTGTTCTGTATGCGCGCATGTGTCCATGTGTGAGCGTGTACTCTCCAGCAGAAAACACAAGATGGAGAGACAGGACACAGAGCTCACACGTTTGCCTATTCTTCCTAGACCTCAGTTCAGTTCAGTTCAGTTCAGTCTCTCAGTTATGTCTGACTCTTTGCGACCCCCCTTAAGCCTTGCCTGACCCACACCCACCTCTAGCCTGTCTTATACCCCCTGCTCACTGCTCCCCTAAGACCATAGTGCCTGACCTCATTAAGATTCCATGCCAGGGGCAGCTTCAACAATTATAATAGCTAACACTTGTTTGAGTGCCTACTATGTGCCAGACATTCTCCTAAATGTTCTAGGTCAATGATTCTATTTAACCCTCAGAATAACCCTGGGAAGCAAGCACTAATGATATTTTACAGACAAGCAAACCAAGGAGCCGAGAAGTTAATGTTTATTCCAAGATCACACAGCTGCCAAGATTCAAAGTCAAGAATTCTGATGAGTTCTTAGAGTTCTTAGAGTTCTAAGAGTTCTTAGCCACATGGCTGTTTTGCCTCCAGTTTATGGATGAAGTTCTAATTGAATAAATGAGGTCTCTTTCAGCTCTGACACTCTACCAGTAGTATTGCTCATGGTGACATACATCTTAAGCTTTGACTTCCTTTAAGATCAGGGTTCTTTTTAGACAACGTTGGCTGAACTCATAAGCTGCAGAGTCGGAAGCTCTTGCCTTCATGCCTGTAGAGGTCTTCCAGGAAGAGTGCAGGGAAGATCCTCTGAAGGAGATGGGCAAGCGCAGCCCTGCCCACACTGGGCTCCAGTGACCAAAACACTGTTGGAAAAAAACACTGAAAAAAAGAACCTCTGATGGTGCCAAATGGATCATCTGGACCCTTCCACTTGCACAGACTTCTGCTCACTGGAAGTCTGGGTCTTTTTCCCAGCAAGGGGATTAGGTTATGCTGAAATCCACATGCCCTTATTCTTGGTGATGACTCATGGTCAGCATTTCCAAGATGGCAGGCCAGGGCCTGAATGCAACTTGTGACCTGGTGCCCACACAGCTTTTTGGTTTTGGTGTGTTTTTGGCTAAGCTTATTGACCTAGTATATGCATGACTCTGGGGATGAGGTTTGCTGAGAAGGGAGTGACAATGAAAACAGCCAAGATCATCACCTCAGCAGACCATGTTCTTAAGTAGAGAGTTCCATTCAGAGGAAAAACAGTAACCTGTTTATTCATGGCCTGATTTAACTGGTGCCTCCCCCAAAGCTCATTTTAGCTCCCAAATGGCTTTTTTATGAGCTGAATCTCCTTTCTTCTTTCTCTTTAACCAGATTGTATTTTCATTGGGTTACCTACTAGTTGTATGGGCAGCCCTTCCACTTTCCCTTGTGTGTGTGTGTGTGTGTGTGTGTGTGTGTGTGTGTGTGTGTGTGTGTGTGTGTGTGTGATAAGTGGCTTCAGCCCTGTCTGACTCTGAGACCCCATGGACTGTAGCTCGCCAGCCTAACCATGGGATTCTCCAGGCAAGCATACTGGAGTGGGTTGCCATGGCCTCCTCCAGGGCATCTTCCTGACCCAGGGACTGAACCTGCATCTCTTACGTCTCCTGCATTCACAGATGGGTTCTTTACCATTTTTCATTCATTGACACACATACACAAAATTAGAGTTCTTTACCAGAGGGAATTGAATCTTACTTTAGGAGGATGCTTTTTATGGTATAAGCTAGTGCTTCTTAAACTTTTTGGTACATAAGAATCACTTGGACATCTTGTGAAAAATGCAGATTCTGCTTCCATAGGTCTTGGATGGGGCCTGGGATGCTTCATTTTTAACAAGCTTTGAGGGGATGCCAATGCTGCTGAATCCCAGAACACACTTTTTTGGGGATAATATATGAAAAGCGTTCATTTTTTCCAGGTTTATTGGAAATTGTATGTATAATTGACATAAAACGATAAATTTAGGGACTATAATGTGATGATTTGACATATGTACATACTGTGAAATGAATGAGTACGGCTATAAGGTTAGTGAGCATATTCATCAGTTCACATAGTCACCATGTTTGTTTGTTGCTTGTTTTTTGCCTGGTGAGAACTTTTGAAATCTGCAATTGGTTTATAATAACACCCAAACTGGAAACCATACAAATGTCCATCAACTGGTATTTGGATAAACAAAATATAGTACATTCATGTTGTAGAATACTACCCACCAGAGAAAAGGATGAATTACAAATATTTGCAACAGCACAGAGAAGTCTCAAAAAGAGGCCAAGGGAAATAAACCAGACACAGAAGACTCTATGACTCTATTTCTATGAAATTTCTAGAAATGGCAAAATTGTGATGACAAAAGCTTATCTGTGGTTGTCAGGGGCTGGCAGCGGGATCAGGGATTGCTCATTTTTGCAGTAATGAAAGCATTTTAAAGCTTGAGTGTGGTCGTGGTTGCACAACTGTATAAATCCATTAAAACTCATTGAACCATACACTTAAAATGAGTGAATTTTATGGTATGTAATTTATACTGCAATAAAGTTGTAAAAAAATCTTTAATATATAAAACCTACCTACTTGAAAAACAAACAAACCCCCACCCAAAAAAGAAAAAAAAAAAAAAACCCTCACACACACAGCTCTCTGCTAGGGACACCTGTAGTTCTGGCTTTCTTCAAATCTCTCTGATGGTTTCCAGCCTGCTCCATATGTAGACCACCCTCCTCTGCTCACCCAGAATCAACTACGGACCCTGAACACTAAAGCCCATCTCTGGACCTTTCTGCTCATGCACTTGCTTTAACTACCCCCATAAGCAAGTGATTCCCAAAGATATATCTCCATCCTGACCTCTTCCTCCAGCTTCAGACTCACTGACTCTGGTGTTCTTTGGCAGGATATCACCTGCTAGTGCCCATGAGGCTGGACACCACATGCTCCACACATACACAGTTGAACTCGTCTTCTTCCCCTTTACTTGCTCTCTCTCATATCTACCTTATGGTCACTACCATCCATTCTAACTTCAAGCCAGAAATGTGAGGGTTGACTATAAAGCAATCAGCAGATCTGTTTGGTTTTTTAAGATAAAGTTCACATCCAAAAAGCTTCAGATTTTAAATGTCCAGTTTGATGACATTTGACAGCTATATACACCTGCATAATCATCAGAAAAATAAGATAAATAACATTTTTATCCTTTGTGAGCATTCCTCTCAGCCTCTTACTAGACAATTTTTCCCACCCTAAAACAAATTACACTCACTGTCTGGTTTCTAACATGATAGATTAATTTCATCTGCATTCAGATTTCATTTAAATGGAACTCAGTATGTTCTACTTTGCACCTGGTTTCTTTCACTTAAAATCTTTATCCATGTCACTGCACATATCATTAGCATGTTCATCCATTTTATTGCATGTATTGTTAACATGTTCCTTTTTTATTGCTTACCAGTACTCCATCATATAGATATACCACAGTTTGCTTCTCTCTGCCTTTGTTGATGGACATTTGGGTTGCTTCCAGTTTTGCAATATTTGAATAAGATTGCTATAAAGTTTGTTCATAATTTTATTGGGAACATATTTTTCTTGTACATGTTTTTGAGAACATGTTTTTATTGGGCAAGTATCTAGAAGTAGAATTACTGTGTCATGAAATAGATGTACATTTAACTCTGTAAAAAACTGTTAAAGAATTTTCCAAAGCATCTGTATCATTGAACTCTCTACCATCAGCTTTGGAAAGTGTGTTCTTCCACGTTTCAGCCAGTGCTGATATGGTCAGTCATTTTGATTACAGTCATTCTAGAGGGTGTGAAATGATAGCTCATTGTAGTTTTATTTTGCATTTTCCTGGCAACCCTTATGGCAGAAAGTGAAGAGGAACTAAAAAGCCTCTTGATGAAAGTGAAAGTGGAGAGTGAAAAAATTGGCTTAAAGCTCAACATTCAGAAAACGAAGATCATGGCATCTGGTCCCATCATTTCATGGGAAATAGATGGGAAAACAATGGAAACAGTGTCAGACTTTTTTTTTTTTTTTTGGGCTCCAAAATCACTGCAGATGGTGATTGCAGCCATGAAATTAAAAGACACTTACTCCTTGGAAGAAAAGTTATGACCAACCTAGACAGCATATTCAAAAGCAGAGACATTACTTTGGCGACTAAGGTCCGTCTAGTCAAGGCTATGGTTTTCCAGTGGTCATGTATGGATGTGGGAGTTGGACTGTGAAGAAGGCTGAGTGCCGAAGAATTGATGCTTTTGAACTGTGGTGTTGGAGAGGACTCTTGAGAGTCCCTTGGACTGCAAGGAGATCCAACCAGTCCATTCTGAAGGAGATGAGCCCTGGGATTTCTTTGGAAGGAATGATGCTAAAGCTGAAACTCCAGTACTTTGGCCACTTCATGCGAAGAGCTGACTCATTGGAAACGACTCTGGTGCTGGGAGGGATTGGGGGCAGGAGGAGAAGGGGACGACCGAGGATGAGATGGCTGGATGGCATCACTGACTCGATGGACATGAGTCTGAGTGAACTCTGGGAGTTGGTGATGGACAGGGAGGCC
This sequence comes from Ovis aries, assembly GCF_016772045.2. NCBI lineage: Eukaryota > Metazoa > Chordata > Mammalia > Artiodactyla > Bovidae > Ovis > Ovis aries. The sequence continues at coordinate 194,486,296 of NC_056054.1, read as the reverse complement.
TGGTGTGCTGCGATTCATGGGGTCACAAAGAGTCGGACACGACTGAGCGAAGGAACTGAACTGGTCACTAATAGCGTTGGGCAAGCTTTCATCTGCTTATTGGGCATTCATATCTTCTTTTGTGAGGTGTCTGTTCAACTCTTTGGCTCATGGTTTTATTGGATCATTTGTCTTTCTTTGTAGCTTTCATGTGTTAGACAGTCTTTGATTTTTAAATTCAAAACTTTCTCCTTTTGGTCTCTTCCTTTCCACTCTATCGACACTATACTAGTTCAGGCTCTTCCCAGGTCTTCACTAGAGAATTACAGGACAATTCTGACTAGTGTATTAAATACTAGTTCTGCTCCCCTATATGTTACACATTTGATGAAGGCAGAAAAATTTCTGTAAATCAGCCCAAGTCACTCCTCTGTTCCATGAAGCTTACAGGAAAACATCAGGTGCCTTAGAATGACAATAAGGCCCTTAGTGTGTGTTGAGACTGACCCCTTAGACTCATCTCCTTCCATTCCCAGTCTCTTGGTTTGCAGACCAGTAGTGCTAATCAGTAGCGCTAATGCAGCTTCCCACTGCCAGGCTTTTGCTGTGTGCTCACTTCTCTTTCTCTGACCCTCTGTTTTCTTCCTTTAAGAGTCAGGTGAAATAGAATCTCTCCTGGAAGTCTTCTGTAAACCTCCAGACTGAGTTGGGTCTGTCCTCTAAGCTCCCAAAGCAACAGGCTTTCCATTTATCAAGGGCCTAGTTGTGTTGCCACCCCTCTTCTCTGCTCCTCGGTGGCTGGGAGGCTGTCTTCTTTATCTTTGAACTTACAACCTCAGCCTGTGACAGGAGCTCAGCAAATGCCTGCTGACTGAGTGAATCTGTGGCAGTTCATTTATTTCTTAGGGAGTGGTGTCAGGAAAAAGCTACTCACATTTTTTAACCAAAAAATAAAAAGATGTGTGTGGAGGGATAGGCAGGGTGGGATGGGGCAGATGAGTACAATTCCCTCGATCTGAATAGCAGACACCCCCTCTACAGGGAAAAGCTGGGGTGTAGAAAGCGGCCATTTTGCCATGCCCTCCTTGAGTGATGCCCTCCTTGAGTGATGCCCTCCTTGAGTGGTACCCTCTGCACTCACACTGCCTGCCTTGGGTGACCAAGTCCCAAAATCACCATCACCCGGAGTCAGTGATGATGTGAGGAGCCCAGGGTGACTTGTCGCCCAAGCTGTCTATTCTCTTCCCTCTGGGTCTCTTGCTTGTCACCTTGTAAAGACACCAAAGTCCCCTCCTGCTGAAGGGTAGTGTGTCAGCTTCCAGAGACACTGGCACCGGGGAAGGCAAAGACCCAGAATCCCATCTTCAGGCCTGCAAATGCTTCTGCTTTCCTCCTCCTCTTCTCATTCTAATAACCCCTGTGGGAGTTTACTATTAATTTCCCCACCTGTGGTGCCAGGCCTCCCGGTTCACACCTCCGTGTGGCTGAGTAAGAACCCAGGTGTTGGTGTTAGCAGCTCATTAAAATTAGAATTGGAGGAGGGAGGGAATCTAAGGCTCTCAGAGAGAGCAAAGCTTACAGGATCAAGCCCTCTCCCGGCCTCCCCTTGCTCAGTTATTCTCCACAGGACATCCTATTTCACAGCTCTGACTTGAGAGGACTACAGTTCTGAGCTACAGTCAGTCCCTCTGGATGCATCCCTCACAGCCCATGCTCTGCTCTTGGGGGTCTTCCCCATGGCACTCTCTCAGGTATGTGGACACAGCTCTCCTGTCCCCGAGTCTGTTCTTCTCTGGGCCAAAGGCTTTCCATCCTACAAATCTTCTCCATGTGACATGGTTTCAGGTTCCCTCAGCAACCGCCCCACCGTTACCATGCCATCTGCAAACTTTCCTTGGCTCCCTGGGGATTCAGAGCTTGGCCACTACCTTACCCTCCCAAGTCCAGTCATCACGTCTAATCAACTTTTTTCTTGTTTTGTTTTGTTTTCATTGAGCTGGCCATGCTCTTGGCAAATAGACACAGGCTATAAGCTTACTCAGCTGCAGTAAGAACTGTGTCCCATTCACCTCTGTCTACCCATGGCACTCACTACAGTCCTGGGGAATGGGTGGGTGTTAAAGAATTGTTTGTGAAAGTGAATTGCATTAAGAGAACTGGCTGGAACCATGGAAAAGATTGTAATTGCATGGATTATAGCCTATGTAATTGACCAGATGGATTTTTCTTTTTTAAGTCCTCAGATTTCATCACCAACATGATCTTTCCTATTAAAAGGAAGATAAGAGGTCCTTCCAGCTAAGGCAGAGCTACAAAGTACCTGCTATGAGCTGGTTTCTATGCCAAATTGTACCCTAGAAACATAGTTTTTCACCTTTACTTCCTCAAGGACAGAGCTGGAGCCACATTTTGCCTTCTCACATGAAGAAATCAGTCTGGAGAGCCCATTCTTGGATTTGGGATTCACATGTACATTAACAGCCCTGAGGAAAGGCAAGACATTGACGTCTCCCTCCCCAAGAATCTGGATGCTTTTCCAGAGACCTGTGGCTTGTCTAATGTAGCCCACAAGAGTTCGCCTACTCTGGGCTCCAGGCCTTGACTTCCTCTTCAAAATAAACTGCCGGAAAGATTAGCAGTCCAAGGCAGTTCCTCATAACTCATGGAGGGGAGAGGCTGTCCTAGTACAAGTCCCGAGACCAAGGTCAGCCGGGAGGCCTGCACTTCCTGAGCTTGCCATCAATTTCCCTGGCGATCTTAAGCCTGTCTCTTGGGAACCCAGGCTCCACATTTGCAGTGAGCCCTTGAGACTCTTAGGAATTAGAAGCAGTCCCCTGAGACCGATGTAGGGTACTTGAGTTTCTGGAAGCATGCCAGCAGAAAGAAAAGTCACGGCCAAGATGCAAATTTCAGAATCAGACGTATTCTGTTGCGAATTTACTTTTTAGCCTTAAAGGCTGTGGCAGAGATGACCTTCTGTAAGAGGTACAAAACCTCAGAGGCCAGAGATCCTTGCTTTGAAAGGCTTTTTTTTTTCCTTTCTATTTTTCTCTTTTAGCTTTATGAAGGACACTAGGGAAATTACTGAGTTTGCACACTGAGTCGTGCTTCAGAGCACAGAAAAGATCTGCAAGAAACCTAATTAGAACACAGTTCTAAGACAAAAAGCGCGTGCAATGCCACACGAGGACTTCAGTGCGGATGTCAGATTCCAATCCAGGCTCTCAGCAGAATGTGACCCTTCTTCCTCTCTCAGATCCGTGGGAGTGAGGGACCTGAGGGGTCTGAGCCAACCAGGATCACTCAGAGGAGAACAATGCTCTCGGTGACATTCGGGTCGCATTTGTCTGAGGTTCCCACACATACCCATGGAATATGGAAGATTAACAGTGAAAAATGACCTATTTTAACAGGTGCCTACTTGTGTCTAAGTGGAATTTAGCCAAGCGTGGAATTATTTTAACATGGAAATAAGTTGCGGACCTTCAGAAACATCACTCTTCTGACCACACAGGAATCAGACACATGGTCAACACTGGAGAGTTTCTCAGGACTTGAAAACTTGAAACGGATGTGTTGGTTGGATTTTTCCAGAGGAAGTGACCGTATCACAGAGAAATAAACACTAATGTCTACACAACATGACCGTTCATGTTTAAATTCCTTCTTCAAAGCGTGCCGCTGTTTTCAGAGGAACAGGGAGCAAAACTTCAAGTTAGGAAAGCTGTATAGGGAAGACCATCTCAATCATACCAAATGAAAGCAGGTGAAGTAAATCCACAATTCACTGCGCAGTGCTTTTGAAAGGCGCAGTGGTCCGGAGGAAAGAGCCCCGGTCAGGTCGGAAGGGGCTTCCCAGGTGGCTCACACGGTAGAGTATCCGCCTGCAGCCAGGAGTCACCGGTTCAATCTGTTAGGCAGGTGGAACAGGGAAAAGGAGTCCAAAATGGCAGTGGCTACAAGACAGGAAGGGAAAAAGCCCGCGAAAATAGAACAAAAGAAGGTCCGAGGACCGGAGTGAGGACCTCACGTAATATAAACAGCACTCCTGGCTGGCCCAGTTTACATAGGACAGGCCCAGGGAGAGAGGAACATGTAAACAGAGGAGCCAGAACCAGCTCTCTCTCTCTCCCCGCCTCCCACACGCTGGGGCGCTCTCCTCTTGTCATTGGATTGACGTGCCCTCACGCCTCGAAGACGGATTTTCCTGCTATCTTCTAAATAAAATAGAGCTGTAACACTGGTTTGCCGAAGAGCTATAACACGATCCATTCGAGACCTGAGAGCTATAACACGGTCTATCCAAGACCTGAGAGCTGTGACTCGCCGAGGGGGCTTTAATGTCCGTCACTCCAAATCTTTGTTGTGACGAGACAAAGAACCGAGGAACATACACTTGCGTGACAGATCTTTGGGTGAGGAAGATCCCCTGGAGGAGGGCATGGCAGCCCACTCCAGTATTCTTGCCTGGAGAATTTCACGGACAGAGGAGCCTGGAGGGCTACGGTCCACAGGGTCGCAAAGCGTTAGACATGACTGAAGCCACTTAGCACGCACGCATACACGCAGGTCAGAAGATATGGTTCACGGACTTCCCTGGTGGTCCAGTGGTTAGGGCTCTGTCACTGCCATGGGCCCAGGGTTCAATCCCTGGTCAGAGAACTGCTTGGGGCCTCAAGCATCTCTCCTGTGAAACAGGGATCCTGAGCCCACTTGCAGCCGAACTCACAGGGCTTGGAAAAGAACAGATTTGCCAAAGAGTGAGCGACACTCTGTGAGTGTGAAACACTCTCCCCACGGTGGTGAGGGCTTCACAGCCAGTGGCTCTGTCACTGCCTGGTGTGAAGCTGCACGTGTCATAGTGCAGAACAGCGTGGGAGGAACGGTCGAGGGCCAGTGGTGTCTCCAGGAGAAGATAATTTTCTTGTTTCAGGTGACAGCTGTTTTTCTCTGTGGCTTGACTTTCCCAGGAGTCTGTTCAGGGAATTTGGAGATGGTATCAGAGAAGTCGCAGGGTGAGTGGAAGCACATTTTCTTAAAGAATGGAAACTTACCTTTTCAAAATGGCTAGATGATACCTTTTAAGAACAATTTACATGGGCCTAAAGATATGATCTCAGTGTTTCTTCATCAGGCATTGTGTGTGTGGAGAAATACCTTAATGAAATGTTGACTCTTGATCATTCCTTTTGAAGAAATGCATCTGCCGTGTGACTTTCTCAGGTCACTTCATCCGTCTGAGGTGAGCATTCTCACCTTTAGAAGGAGGAAGGTTTAACTGTGCACGGTCCATGCTACAGGGCTGAGTGTGTGTATTTGTGTGTGTGTATTTGTGTGTGTGTGTATTTGTGTGTGTCTGTATTAGTATGTGTGTCTGTATTTGTGTGTGTGTGTGTATACATATACATTCACGTATTTTAGGATAGGGAAGATGAGCTCACTATCCTGAAAGGACGTTTTTTTCTTTGTCTCTTTTCTGCAGACACACACCCACCAGCACACACACACCCCCACACACCATCTGAGGCTATGGATAAGATGAAGTCATTCAGAGGACAGAGCGCGTGTATGGAAAGTTGGTTTCTGAGGGAAAGCTTTAGCAACGAGCAATACTTGGTGAGGGATGGTAACTGTGACTGTGCATTTAAGGCCTACACTGTGCCAGGCATATGACTACTGCGTCATCGTTTAACCTTAACAACATCCTGCTGCCGCTGCTGCCAAGTCGCGTCAGTCGTGTCCGACTCTGTGCGACCCCCGAGACGGCAGCCCACCAGGCTCCCCCGTCCCTGGGATTCTCCAGGCAAGTACACTGGAGTGGGTTGCCGTTTCCTTCTCCAATGTATGCAAGCGAAAAGTGAAAGTGAAGTCGCTCAGTTGAGTCCGACTCTTCGTGATCCCATGGACTGCAGGCTACCAGGCTCCTTCGCCCATGGGATTTTCCAGGCAAGAGTACTGGAGTGGGGTGCCACTGCCTTCTCCAGACAACATCCTGGGGAGGCAGATATGTCTCCTTTTTGCAAATAAGGAATCTGAGGCTCAGAGACTTCCATTGACTCACCTGAGGTCACACTGCCTACGGTGGCAGTGCTAAAGCTGGCTTAGTGCTGTGCTCTGCGTACTACAGAACCAGCCTCTCCCAGGCCTCTGTGGTACAGAGAACAGGGGACAGTGCAGGAATTCCCATATGTTCACCACCGACAACAAACTGGATTCTGAGCCCTTGTAACTTCGTTGTTTGTTTTGAACGTCTGTACTGCTTGTCTGCCCGCGTCCCCTGGATCACTTTTGTCTCTTCTAGTCCATTTTCCAGTCGTCAGTCCCGCAGCTCAGTCACGACTTGGCCTGTCAGACTCTTGCTTCCTGCAGCAGGGGGCTCCGAGGCCCTGCCTCTGGCCACCCAAGAGATGGGGCCTGCCCAGGCAGAGCAGCGGCTCTGAGGGGCCCCTGACTGCCTTGTTTACTGTTGTCAAGACTCCCTGGGCCTGCCCGTGGCCCCCAGGAAGCGACAGGGAGGGGGGGTGGTTTCAGGCGTTGATGAAAGCCACCGAAACCAGAACCAGGCACACATGAAAAGAAGGCAAGGAGAAGAGGCCCAGGCCAACCCCTGGGTCGCAGGCATGACTGGGCTTGTCTCCCACTCGGGGAGATGGAGACAGAGGTGGCGTCATCCTCAGAGAGAGTGGCGGTGCCTCCCCGGCTGCCTGTGGGCAGAGCGCCTGTGCCTGAAATTTAAGAAGGATGCCCTTGGCTTACTGAGTTCCCCACCCCAGCAATGTCCCCTGGCAGAGGGGGCCATCCACATCAATATTTCAGAGTCCCGGAGGTTGAGAAACCTTGAATGGTGCATGCTGAGAGGCTACGCCATCAATTCCTGTCTAGACTAGATTTTTGGAATCCAGGTTCCCAAGATGAAAGAGTACATTATGAAGACAGGGCATAAATTCACTGTGCCAACAAGACCCACATTCACCGAGGATTATTTACACCTTTCTGCCTCCCTCTGCTCATTACCTGTCCCACTGCCATCCACCTTCAAGTTTTGACAGATTCACTTCATACATCATACCTGTAAGGCGCCAATTACCTGAATTTCCATTTTGTGGGACCCCTCACTCCAAGCCAGTTTGCCCCCTTCCAACTCCTGCAGAGTTCTACCTTTTCAGTTGGGACCTTAAGGACATGATAAATGCTAAGGAAGGGATCGCGTTCATCATAAGTGTGCAGCGAAACCCAGCTAGAGAGGGCACTCAGCGTGTATTACTAACTCAGCCTCCACCGCACCCTTGGCCCCAAGCCAAGCACCTTAATGCGCTGGTTACTCAAGGATGTGGGAAGCCTCTGGAGGGAGGCACTGACTCAGCCCTTTTCAGAACTGCCAACCCCGCTTCTTGGCAACCAGAGTTCACCATCTGCCCAGTCACCCAGGGAGCACACAGGTCAGCGAACTTCTGCCAGCGCAGATGGTTCTGGGTGTTGAAAACCAGCTGTGGGGTTCCACTCCATCCCAGGAAGCCAGTTCTGCCTCTTGCCCAGGCCTGGTCCAGTATCCCCACCTCTCTGTGGGACATCTCGACTGGGATGATCCCTCAGTGCTTGCAGCTTAAGAGTGCAAGGCTGGGTGGAGTCACTTTATCCTTGGTGGTCTCCATTTCCCCGTGTTTATCATGAGATTGGACTGGGTGAGTCTTTCAGCCCCCCCCCCCCCCCAGCACAGAGCAATGGGAAGACAGCATGTGTGGGCCTTGAAACAGGAAATGTCAGTGTTTGTATCCTGGCTTTGCAATGTGACTGCAGGCAGGAACCCAAACCTCTCCTACTCTGAGTTTCCAGGCTGTAAAATGGAGGTAAATAATACCAGTTAGCCCTTAGGTCTTATTTTCCCTGGTGTACAGCAGTGCTGATAATAGCAGCGTTCATTGTCTGCCTTCTAGGAGCCAGGCTCAGCTCTAAGTGTGCATTTGTAAGAGGACTTCTGCCAACTCTGAGGCTGAGTGGAGCAGCACTCGTCCCAGGGCTATGCAGCCATCAGGTACTGTAGCTGGGATGTGAAGCACATTGACCATTATTCTCTCTTCAGGAGGAACCTTACAAATGTCATTTCTTTTCCTTTTTGTTCCCTACTTCCCCTCTGTAGATTCTTTAGTTTGGTGTTTAAAAGTCATACCCAGCTGCTCTTCGTGTTTCTACAGCTACCCCTCTCATCTCACGCAGCCCCCAGGGGCTCCTGCCATCCTTCCCCATCTCCTCTGCTTCCATGTTTAGCAGTGTTGCAGGCAGCGGGAATCACCTGTGCAAATGTCCTGTGGCAGGGAGCGTGGAGGGAAGGCTAAGAGAGGGAAGAGCTCGGGGGCTGCCTCAGGGCAGGCTGAGCTTCGCCCTGATGGTGTCCAGGCACTCTGGGCTTTGAGAACCACACAAAAGTGCTTTTTTCTATATGCTGAGAAAAATGGGAAGCTTCTGAAGAATCCTAAGCCAAGAGGTGACATGACCCAGGCCATTCTTCTGAAATGCAATTTTCCTCCCACCAGAAACCTTTCCAAGAGCCATCAGTGTCTCCCTATGCCTCTGTCTCATAGCCAAGGCCTCAGGGCAGCATCCCGTCAGGGCATGTGTCTGGGCTGGGGGTGAAGTGAAGGGCTTCCTAGACAAGTAAGACTGAGGGGTCCAGTAGGACCCTCCAACCGGGAGAGAGCAGGTGACTCTTCAGCTCCTTCTGCAAATCTCCAAACTTAAGTTCTTTCCAGTTCTCCATCTGAAATACTTACAATCCTTTCTAAGCAGCTCTGACCTCCATGCTTTCAGAGACCTGTACATCCAAGCCTTTGGTGCTAACAGAGATGTTTCCTGAACAGCTGTGAGTACCAGCAGTTATGCTAGACCCTGAGAAGCCTGGACTTCAAGAGGCTCACACCTAGCACTGGGAGAAGCTGAACTGCATCAGCAGATGACTGTGATGACACAGAGATAAGGACACACAGTGTGCTAGGCAGTCAAGGAGAGGAGCGCTCCCTTATCCTTTGGATGGGGTGGAGAATGAGGGTCAGCCTATTTGGGTTACTCTGGGGGCAGCATTTGAGTCAGGCCTCATGGACAGATCTGGACATTCGCCCATGGGAGGAAGGCTACTCCAGATGTGGGCAGAGCAGAGCAAAGGCCAGAAGGGAGGGCAAGTATTGCTCAGGCCTGGGGAGCCTGGACTGGGCTCCAGAGAGACAGGCCTTTGGGGGCCGGCAGTGTCCTGCAGAGAGCGACAGCACTCTTGTTTCACCAGGAGCTCTCCTCATTCATCAAAGCTTTTTAGCTGTTGGAAGGCAGGGTTGGGCCACTCCTCCTCTTAGAAACAGTGTGAGACCTGAAGTGTGGTCTGAACATCATAGATGCTCAGAGAGGCTGGGAGATGCTCCTGGGCTCTGCCTCATGGGCCCCGGGGAAGGCAGAACGAAGTGGTGACTGGGTACTGGGATGTCCATCCTCCCTGCCTTTCCCAGGCCATTTCCTTACCACCATCACTGCCCAGTCTGCACCCCCAAGTTCCAGCTCAAATGCTACCCTGCCCTTTGCCTTCTCAGGACCCACAGCTAGACAGCACTGCTTCCTCTGTGGAACTGGGGAGCTTCATTAGAACTGTCCCTGCCTCTCCTGCACTCCCAAACACTCCCACCCCCCGCCCCATTATTATTTGTCTGGGTACTGACCATCCCTGCCTAACGCAACAACCGTTGTACGCCACTCGCACACGAAGCACATGCTGCTGAAATAGTAGCTTTAAAAAGCAGCCAGCACCCTCCCCCAGGCTCAGAGCCGTGCACTGGGGGAGGGAGCGTGTGCAGAGTCCTGGGCAGGGCGCAGGGCAGCCTCTGGTGTTACCTGGAGCTGCGCTTATCTGACTCTGAACCTACTTGGCAGCTGCCTCCTGAGCTGCTGTCCAGAAATGCCTGTGACTTGATGGCAGAGGGTGATAAGGAGGGGTGGGGGTGGGGAGCCAGGGCGTTCTCTGTTCACCTGCCCCCTCAGATAATCACTCCCGCAATCTCTGCCCTGAGTCACGGGGAAGGCACTCTCCCACCTGTGTTTTTTAACTTCTCCCCACGTGCTTTAAAAGCTGCAGAAGCCAATGTATCTGTCTAGCTGCCAGAGAGCTGGGAGAACTCAGCGGGGCCGTGGGATGAGGTGAGCCTTCTCCTTAGGATTTGGGGGTATATGCTATTTTCCCTTCCAGGCAAAACCTCCTCCTTCCCAAAGAAGTGACATGAGTCATGTGGAAATGTCTCTCTCTACTGATTTACAAACCCCTCAACTCCTTCATGTCTTGAAACCAGGGCAAGTTATCAAATGACTTTATGAGACATTTATTGCCAGTCTCTATGTGCCCAGTGGTGTTTCCGAGTTTACAAGCACATTAGCGAGCAAGCCTCAATTCCAAGTGTGTCCCGAAGGCCCCCTGCTCCGGGCGGAGCCAGCCCAGCTGGCCGCCACTTCCCTCACTCCACCCACACTTCCACACCGCCAGCCAGGTTTGGGCTCACACTGTTCCCTTCTCCTGGAATCTCCTTCCACTCACGCTGTCTTATCATTTCTACATAGCCGTTTAAGGCCTGGCTTTAGGTGAACGGTCACCAAGAGACGGTAAACTGTCCCGCCACTTCTCATCAGAATTCCTGCCCCCTCACCTCCTGGGTCCCACTGAAGATTTCTGTGCCCTTTATAAAACATCACCTGCTCTTTCCCTCACTCACAGAGGACATGTCAGTGCTGTGAAGAGACAGAGAAATACCCAGAGGTCAAGAGACCCGGATTCTGCTTCGGGCTGAACCTGGAGAAGGATGGACAACCTTGAGCCTAGAGTCCTCTTCTTCAAGTGGGTGGAACTTGTCCAGAGCAGGGTTCCCTGTCCTGGCTTTATATTACCCTGTCTCCTGGGGGTCTTGTCCAAAATACAGATTGCTGGATTCCCTCCTCAGACTGAAGAAATTAGACTCTGATGAAAAAGCGCACAATCTAGAGTCTATATTTTTAGAAAGTTTCACAGGCAACTTAAACACAGCCTGCACGGTGCCTGCCTCTGGGCTGCCCTAGAGGACCCCGGAGGACACGCTACAGCTCTGTGCTCTCTTGAATGATCTTTCCCCCCCTTAATTCGATGCTGCCTAGAATAAACTACACCAAAACCACCACCATGAGGACGAGTCTGGTGCTAGAACGGGAAAGCCCTGGGTCATGACCCTGCTTTCTTGTCTCTCTCGAGTCTACTAGTTTTTGTAGATTTTTCAGGTAGTTGAAAATGCGTAACCACAACCGACGCATCTGTCTTTAGTCAGCTCAGGCTGCCATAATCAAGCACTGTAGACTGGTTGGCTTAAATGACAGACATTTGTTTCTCACAGTTCTGAAGACTGGGAAGTCTGAGATCAAGGTGTCAGCAGGTTCAATTCCCGATGAGGACTCTTCCTGGTTTGCAAACGGCTGTCTTCTTTCCGCGCTTTCCCACAGGACAAGAGGGCTTGGGGAGAGTGCTCTGGTGTCTCTTTCTCTTCTTAAGGTCACCAACCTGATCATAGCAGGGACCCACCCGTATAAACTCATTTAGCCTTTATCACCTCCTCACAAGCTTGTCTCCAAATACAGTCACGTGTGTGCATGTATGTTGAGTTGCTTCAGCCATGTGCAACTCTTTGCGACCCCATGGACTGTAGCCCACCAGGCTCCTCTATCCATGGGATTCTCCAGGAAAGAATACTGGGGTGGTTTGCCATGCCCTCCTCTAGGGGATCTTCCAGACCCAAGGATCTGTGTCTTCTGCATTGTCAGGCAAGTTCTTTACCACTAGCACCATCTGCTGCTACTGCTAAGTTGCTTCAGTCGTGTCTGACTCTGTGCGACCCCAGAGACGGCAGCCCACCAGGCTCCCCCATCCCTGGGATTCTCCAGGCAAGAACACTGAAGTGGGCTGCCATTTCCTTCTCCAATGCAAGAGAGTGAAAAGTGAAAGTGAAGTCGCTCAGTCGTGTCCGACTCCTAGCGACCCCATGGACTGCAGCCTACCAGGCTCCTTCATCCATGGGATTTGCCAGGCAAGAATACTGGAGTGGGTTGCCATTGCCTTCTCCGAGCACCATCTAGGAAGCCCCAAAATATAGTCACACTGGGGGCTAAAGCTTTGACATATGAATTTGGGGAGATGCAAGCATTTATCATTAACACCATCTATGCTTAATGCTCTAGAGAAAGCCAGGCTGACCTAACGTGGCAAACTGATGTCTAGGAAAATTCCACAATCTATTTTTCCCAGTAAGTTCTTGAGAACCAGCTGCTGCTCTCCCCATTACATGGGTAATTCAGCAACCACAGTTCACAGTGCCCATAGTTGCTCCCTCTTTTGTGGTGTTGTGGGTTCCATTTGGCATATCCTGTGTGCTCTTGGGATACTTTGGACAAGTTTCAAGGCAGTTGGTTTCTACCAGTTCTGTGAACTTCTCCATTTCCTCTTAACAGCACTGTCTTTTAAGTCAGCTAGCACGGGCTTCTGCTACTTGGCCACAGGGAACTTTGATACATTCATCATGTAAGGAACAACTAAAGGAGTTGTCAGTGTATGGTCTGAAGCAGGGAGCCTCATGCTTTCCAGGTAGTGCTTAGTGGTAGGGAATCCACCCGCCAATGCAGGAGACGTATCCCTGGACCAGGAAGATCCCCTGGAGAAGGAAATGGCAAACCACTCCAGTATTCTTGCCTGGGGAATCCTATGGACAGAGGAGCCCAGTTCATGCGGTTGCAGAGTCAGCCACCACTGAAGCAACTGAGCATACAACATGGGGAGGACTCAGAGAGTTGCTGTTTACCTACAGAGAGCTGATGGGCTGCCACATGAAAGAGAAACAGCCTGTTTCTACGTGGCTTTGAAAGGCAAAACTAGACCAAGGAGGAACGCTTTGGGGAGAAATACTTGGATTCAACACAAGGCATTATCAGTCACAGTTCTTAGCTGCAAGCAGCAGAAGCCCATATTCGGCATATTTTCTATGTACAAGTCATCAGATAACATGATTTGCAAAAATTTTCTCCCATTCTTTTGGTTGTCTTTTCACTGTCTTGATGTTGTCCTTTGAAGTACAAAATGCTTTTAATGAGGTCCAGTTTACACATTTTTTTGTTGCTGTTGTTTATGGTTTCAGTGTCATGCCTAAGAAACTATTGCCTAATCCAGGCTCATGGAGATTTACCCCTGTGTTTTCTTCTCAGAGTTTTACAGTTTTAGCTTTACATTCAAGTTTTTGATCCATTTTGCTATTTTTATATATGATATGAAGAATGGGTTCAACTTTATCCATTCGCATGTTGATGTCTAGTTGTCCCAGCACAGTTTGTTGAAAACATTATTCTTTCCTTATTGGATTGTTTTAGGACATGTGTCAAAAATCAACCAGCCATAAATATAAAAGTTTAGTTCTGGGATCTAAATTCTATTCCTTTGATCTATATGTCTATCCCTACACTAGTACCATTATTTATTGATTCGCTGCATTTCCGTAGAAAGCTTTGAAATCAGAAATGTGAATCCTTCAAAGTTGCTCTTCTTTTTCAAGATCATCTTGACTTTTCTGAGTCTCTCAAATTTCCATATGAATTTTAGGATCAGCTTATTGATTTCTGCAAAGAATCAAGCTCAAATTTTCATGGAGTGCATTGACTCTGTAGATTAGTTTGGAGAATAAATACTGTCATCTCAAAAAATTAAGCCTTCTGATCTATGAACATGGGATATCTTTCCATTTATTTAGAACTTAATCTTTCATCAAGTTTTTTTTATGACTGTCAAAGTATAAGTTTTGCATTTACTTTGTTAAATTTACTCCTAAGCATCCTAATTATTCTTGATGATATTGTAAATTGAATTGCTTTTAAACTTTCATTTTTCTAGACTCAGGCAGTAGTTGTAAACTTTTTTAGTAGATTAGCAACATTATTTTCTCTAAATAAAATCATGTCAACTGCAACAGTTTTACTTCTTCATCTCCAATCTCAGTGTCTTTTATTTTGTTTTGTTTTGTTTGTCTAATTGCCCTGGATGGACCATCTAGTACAATGTTGAATAGAAACGGCAGGAACGGATATCCTTGTCTTCCTGATCTTAGGGGGAAAGCAATCATTCTTTCAACATTAATTGTGATGTTAGCTGCGAGTTTTTTTAATAGATACTCTCTGTGAAGTTTAGGAAGTTCCCTTCTATTCCTAATGTGTGGAGTATTTGATCATGAATGCTGTTTTTGTTAAATGATTTTTCTGAATCAACTGAGATGATAGTGTATTTTTTGTTCTTTGTTCAACTGATAAAGATGTATTACATTAATTGCTTTTTGAACTTTAAGCAAAACTTGCATTCCTGGGATAAGTCCCGCTTAGTCATGGTATATAATTCTTTATATGTGTTGCTAGTATTTATTGAAGATTTCTATGTCTACATTCACTAGAGATATTGGTCTGAAGTCTGTTTTTTTTTTTTTTTCCTTGCAATGTCTTCATCTGGTTTTGATATCAGAGTAATACTGTCCTCATAGAACTAATGGGCAAGTATTTTCTCCTTGTGTTAGTTTCTTTAGGGATGTCATAATGGATTACTGCAAACTGGTGGCTTAAGATAACGTAAAGTTATTCTCTCACAATTCTGGAAGCCAAAAGTCTGAAACCAAGGTGTCAACAGGGTTGCTTCCTTCTGGAGACTCAGGGAAAGTCCATTCCCTGACTCCCTCCTGGCTTCTGACAACTTTTGGTATTCCTTGGTTCCAGTCCCTACCTCTGTCTTCACATGACCTTCCCCTCTGTGTATCTCTGTATTTTCCACTTTTCTATCTCTTATAAGGATTTAGGGACCACCCTAAATCAAGAATGATCTCATCTCAAGATCTTTAACCAAACTGTGTCTGCAAAATCCTATTTCCAAAGTCACGTCCACCAGTACTGGGAATTAGTGCTTGGACATACTTTTGAGGGGCAGTTACTCATCAGTCCCATGAACTGCCAGTCCTTGTAAGGTTTCACTCACTTGTCTGCTCACTCCTTCAGCAGTTATCCCAAAGATCATAGGAGGAAATACAGCTGTAGTAATAAATTGGATAGAGTCCCTGATCTGAATAATAGCACTGTCTTGTAGAATTTGGGGGCACAAATATAAAGAAGGAGATGGGAAGAGCCATAGGATTTAGAAGCTGAAGGACTAACAGGAACAGCCCAGAGGAGGGATGGCTTTCCAAGCAGAGGGTAACATTGTCAGTAAAGGCAAGTGCTAAAATACCAGAGTTGCAATTTGGCAGAATTGTGAGGGGTGTGGGTGGGAACAGTGGGAAAGAGGGCTAGAGAATCAACCACTCAGAGAACTCAGACTCTGACCATCATTGTTCATCATCATGTGAGGATGGGCTGAGTTGTTCTCAATACTCAGGACCCCATGTTCATACCTTCAACAGCCTCTAAAACTAGCCTGAGGGTCTGTGACTTCAGGTAGAGCTCATTTGAGCTGATCCTGCAGCTAGAAGGTGCAGGCTAACCATGAACCTCAGATGCCTTCCTTGGGGAGGCCTCTGTGGATGACTCCCCAGAACCAGTCGAGCTCCCCAATCCAGGCTCGTGATGAAGCCAATTCTGAAACATCTTACTTCCTCACCCAGCAAGAAAATCTCTATAGCAAACTGGTCAACAACCTTCATTTCTTTTGCTACAAAGTCCTGTGCAACCAACAGCCATGGGGCTGCTTCTTGGAGCTCAGTGACTGTGGACCAGAGGCACTGTCTCACTTTCAGAAGTCATCACGGTGGCAGTTGTGATAGGTGTGTGTGTGCTCAGTTGTGTCCCACTCTTCGTGACTCCACGGACTGTAGCCGCCCCCGTCCCAACCCCCTCCACACCCAACCCAGGCTCTTCTGTCCATGAGATTTCCCTGGCATGAAAATAGGGGTGGGTTACCATTTCCTGCTCCAGGGGATCTTCCTGACCCAGGGATCGAATCCCTGGGGGAGTTATTATTGCTCCAAACCTGTGCTCGGGATCCTGCTAAGGGCTCCGCGTAGGGAATGAGAGTGGAGTGTGGGGAGGAGAATCATGCTGGCTGGACTGTGGGGCCTCTGATTCTGACTGAGAGAAGTGTCTCCCCACCCTCATTGGACTTTATCCATGGCCTCTCCCCTCTAGAGAGCAAAGGCTAAGGGCAAAGAGGAAAACAGATTCCCATCGTAAAAACTTCTGGGTCTTCAGCCAAGGAACAGCAAGTTCCAAACAAATTTACACGAGGCTGTTTGAAGGGAAGCATGTCACAGACGCTTAACAATAAACAGCCTCGGTGTGCAAGCCACGCCGCTCTGCCATGGAAGAGCAGGCGCGGGAGCCGATCTCCTGGGAGGAGCCCCTTTGGTGGAACATTTAGACACAGGAAGAGCACACACTGGTGGGGACTTCCTCCCCTCAGCACCATCTGGGTGAAAAGAAGGTCAACGTGCAGGTTCAGAAGCACGAGGTTATGACACGGAACATGCAGAGACTCGCCTCTGCTGAACCTGGTTCCTCCTGATCCAAAATGAACAGCTTAAAATCCTCTGCACCACCCCGGCTTCTTCCTGTGGTGTCCCTTATCCCATCTAATTCACTCTGGAGTGCTCACTGAAACAGGCAGAGAGCACTGCTTCCCATCCCCTCGGCACTCAGTAACGTCGGGGGAGCAGCCCCTGGGGTCATCCCCACGTGCCCAAAACAGCTTGTGCTTTGCCCTCAGAAGAACTGAGGACCACAATGGACTAGGGCCAGGAGATTTCCAGCTCCAGCTACTTCACTAACATACTTGGTGGCCTGGGCCATGTCATTTAACATCTCTGGACCTGACTTTTCTCTCTGTAAAATAATCCAGTGTTAAATGATATGTGTGCATTGCAAAGCACAATAAGCTCCTTAGAGATCTAGTCCAGGGCTCTATGAGCTACAGCTCACTAGCTAGTCTCATTTACAGCCTGTTTTTGTAAATAAAACTTTTTTGAGACATGGCCACATCCACTCATTTGCATATAGTTTATAGTTGCTTTCACACTACATGACGGAATTAGGTGGTACACAGACACCAACTGTGTATACGGCCCATGAGCCTAAAGTATTTGCTATTTGACCCTTTAGAGAAAAAGTTAGCCAACCACTGCTTTAGCTCAACACTGTTATTATACTGGCAAGGAAACTGAGGCATGGACAGGGAGAGCAATTTGCTAAGACTCAGAGTAAGTTAGAACAGAGGCCAGGACAGCCCAGCTAATCCAATTCATGTCAGCCAAAAGTTCTCATCCGGCCTAAATATTGGGTAGAAGCTGTGTTGGGGGACAGAGGAGATGGCTATTACCAGAAAAGTGAGTTCTACATGGCTGGTGAGATGTTTGTCAGCGTGGGGTTGCTGAGCCCAAGGGCAGAGTCAGGTGACCCTCTTGAAAGACAGCAACATTTCAGGTGGGACTCAGGTGAGAGCTGGCCTCTAGGGACATTTTAACCACAGGTCACAGATCTTGGTAAACTTTACTTGGCTTTTGAACTATAGGGAGACATTTTTCCTTGCCTCTTTTCTCACTGGCTACTTCCTCCTTCTAGCATTTATTAATCTGACTGGTTAACCATTGACCCCAAATGCAGCCTCCTCTTATTTCAAGTCTTGCTCTCCCTGTTGGCTTCAGAAAAGAGCTCCCACTAAACAAACCTACTTTTCTTCTCTTTCTTTTCACAGCCAGAGTCAAGTGATAAAGGAAGGTGGGGTCAGGGGTACCCAATTTGCTATAAAAGACACACCTCCTAAAACTTGGGCCCCAAAGAGGGAAAGGGACTTGGGACTTGGGACTTGGTCTTCCCAAGCAGGCCAGTCATGCTCAGAAAGAAATTCACCAGGAGCAATACACCCAAGGCAAAAGCAACGTGATTTAATTGATGTAGGGTGCATTTTAGAGAAGAGATTTATAAAGTGTTAATTTATAGTGCATTGAACAAAGTATCATATTTCCTGCTTCTAAACTCAACTATTGTTTTACTTTGATTTCCCTCCCAGTTAAAGGGGAATGTTTTAGGGAAAGAGAAGCAGAACAACAGAGGAAGAAACAGAGCCAGCCCCTGCTGGATGACAAGGGAAAAGCCTGGGGACAGAAGGGCCTCAGAGCCTGGGGTCAGCCTGTTACCACTTTCTTTGGAAATGTTAGAATCCTCTAGAATGCAAGCTCCATGAAGGCAGGGATTCTCTTTGTTCATTGCTGGGTTCCCAGCACCTAGCATAGGGTCTGGCATGGAGCAGGTGCTCCAATACTTGTTGAATGAATGAGAGATCATGATCACTGGTCACAGTCTTGATGCAGGCTTCACAGTTGTTCATTCAGAAGCTTCTCCCCAGCTGGGAAAGAAGTTACTAAAACAAACTTCATTAGGAACAAGACAGACTCTGTCCTGAACTGTTAAGACAAGTTCCAGAGAGACATCCCTCCCAAAGGTCATATTTCCACCTGGCCAGTGACAAACACAGACCTTTCATTTCTGTGCGTGCTAAATTGCTTCAGTTGTGTCTGACTCCGTGAGACTATGGAATGCAGCCTGCCAGGCTCCTCTGTCCATGGAATTCTCCAGGCAAGAATACTGGAGTGGGGTGCCATGCCCTCACTCTCATTTAAGGGTAGTTACACTTTATTCTAGTAATACCAACTAGTCAGGGAGCACTTATTTTATGTCAGGCATCATATATATTTTTACTTAGTCTCACAATAGCCCTGCTAGGTAGATATTATTAGTCCCATTTGTTTTACAGAGAAGAAAACAAGAGGTCAGTGAATATGCCCAAGGTCACACAGTATGGCTTCAGCCAGGCTTGTCTGACCCCAGAGACAGTGCTCTTCTCACCAACCACATGCTCAGCCCCTAACCAGCTCTATGACCTTGGGCACACACACAGGGCAAAGTTCTGACCATCTTTCTGGGCTTCAATGTCTGTACTTTCAAACCCAAGGAGCCAAACATTATGTAGGAAAGTGTTCCACACGTGGGTCTGTGAACGGGTAACCTCATTCCTTAGTGGGTCATAATTTTGGGTCGTAATTTTGCTTTTGGAAGTTGAAATAACAGCACCCTTTATTGAGGGCAACTCAAAATGCTTCCTCCCACTCAGTCTGGGGATACATGGAGCCAGCCGGCTAAGTCCTGGCTCTGTTTCCTTTTCTAAAGTAAAGAGGATTCCAGCACGTTTTCAGGACCAGCCTTGTTCTTCTGGCTGCAGGTCTTTACAAGGGTCCCACCTTCCTTTCCACTGGTTCTGTGCAACAGTGAGAGAAAGCAGGTCCCTTCTGGGGACAGCATGCTGAGGTGCGGCCCTGCGTCTTTGAGCACTTGTCCTCAGGCAGTCTCTCGGATACCCGCACATGTGCTGCTTTCTGCAATTAAGTTGGTGGAGGGAGAAGATAGAGGTGGGGGGGGGGCGGCAGTTTCTGCAGGATGTAAACCCTGGGGAGCCAGCTGTGGGGCCAGGAGTCCTAATTCACTTGCTGGCCAACTGAGGAGATGGAGGAAATTCAGACCCTTAGACTAGAAGGAACCTGAATGATAATCACATACCCGGTCTTCAAGCTCTTTTCAGATGCTGAGTCCAGCTAATGGCGTCTAAAACAATTAAAAGCCCATCTTTCCAGTTAAATGCAGAGGAGTGGGGCCAAACACCTTCTCCCATTTCCCCAGCTTGTCCGCAAGGGAACTCCCAGGGTGTCCACAGAGCACTGTTGGAAATGATTTTCATCTGACCAGAATCCCCTAGTTTTACACCCAGAGTCCACTCAGGTGAGCCATTTACCAAAGTTGACCTCCTGGCTGGCGGCAACCTGAAGCTCACATTCAGGATCCAGCTACTGCCTTGATAAGCCAGCGAGAGGATTGTTATTCAGTTGCTCCATCATGTCTGACTCTTTGTGACCCCATGGACCGCAGCAACTTGTGTCCACTGTGTTGGTGATGCCATCCAAACATCTCATCCTCTGTCATCCCCTTCTCCTCCTGCTTTCAATTTTTCCCAGCATCAGAGTCTTTTCCAATGAGTCTGCTCCTTGAATCAAGTGGCCAAAGTATTGGAGCTTCAGCTTCAGCATCAGTCCTTCCAATGAATATTCTGAGTCAATTTCCTTTAGGATTGACTTGTTTGATCTCCTTGCAGTCCAACGGACTCTCAAAAGTCTTCTTCAACACCATCATTCAAAAGCATCAATTCTTTGGCACTCAACCTTCATTGTGGTCCAACTTTCACACCCATACATGACTACTGGAAAAACTATAACTTTGACTATATAGACCTTTGTCGGCAAAGTAATGCCTCTGCTTTCGAATTCTCTGTCTAGGGTTAGGAAAGGTCAAATGTTGGGCTGGTAGGACACTACAAACTGGATGTGGTTATCTGAGAGACAGGCATTTCACCTGAGCTACCCTGAGAACAGGCTACTCCGAGAGCAAGGCCAAGAGTGATGTTCCCACTTTGCTCTATTCTGGGGCTTGTGAACCTCCAAATCTGTTATCTTAGCAAAATCTCCTATTCTCCCAGTGCCTCATCCTTTGGCCTTTCCTGCACCTGCTGTGAAATCTCATCCAGACGTCCTGGCTCTTGTTTACCCCGTTTTCTACAAGTCTATAGCTCTCTCTCAGCTCATTTCTTGTTCTTCTAACTTTGGAACCATCACTCTAAGCAATCTCTAGCCAGTGCCCAAAACCTTCCCCCTCAGAAGTGCTCATCTGTACGCTCATCGATGACTCTATGTTCCACACCTCCAGCTCTAACCTCTCTCCTAAGTTCCTATCCCATGGCTAAGTGCTAAGGGGGATTTGCTGGTGGGTGAAAGTAGCAAGCCCAAGTTCTCCACATCTAACGAAGGGGGGCAATAGCCAGGCACATGTGTTTTTTCCAGCTTGACCTTACATTAGATTCATGCAGAGAACTTTTAATCCATTGAGAAGCCTGGGCTCCACCAAAGAATCCATGGGGGTGAGAAGCCCAGTACTGGTATTTTTAAAATAAACTTCTAAATTTAATGATAATATACTTCAGAAAATTATATAAAAAGCTTGGCAAATTTTCACAGAGTGAATACCCAGACATTACTATCACCTACATTGAAGGAAAAAATCACTGCCAGCAGCCTTAAACCTCCCACACATTCCTTCAGCCCACACCCCTCCCCAAGAGAGGAATACTTCTAATTTCCAATTTGGTTAGAATTATTGAAATCAGACCCCAATGCTGGGAGGGACTGAGGGCAAGAGGAGAAGGGGATGACAGAGGATGAGATGGTTGGATGGCATCACCAGCTCGATGGACATGAGTTTGAGCAAGCTCCGAGAGTTGGTGATGGACAGGGAAGCCTGGCGTGCTGCAGTCCATGGGATTGCAAAAAGTCAGACACAACTGGGCAACTGAACTGAACTGAACTGACTGAAATTTGTGTTTGACTATTTGAAATTTGTAGAAACAGAATTGCAGAGTATGGATTCTTTGTGCCTGATGTCTTTGATTCAATATTTTATTTGTAAAAACTCACCTGTTCTTTGGTTCAGTTCAGTTCAGTTCAGTCTCTCAGTCGTGTCCAACTCTTTGTGACCCCATGAATCACAGCACGCTGGGCCTCCCTGTCCATCACCAACTCCCAGAGCTCACTCAGACTCGCGTCCATCGAGTCCGTGATGCCATCCAGCCATCTCATCCTTGGTTGTCCCCTTCTCCTCCTGCCCCCAATCCCTCCCAGAATCAAAGTCTTTTCCAATGAGTCAACTCTTCGCATGAGGTGGCCAAAGTACTGGAGTTTCAGCTTTAGCATCATTCCTTCCAAAGAAATCCCAGGGTGATAGCTGTTACTTATTTCTGTTGGCGTTTAGTATTTCATTGCCTGGCTGTCCACACATATACCTAACTGTTCTATTCTTAACAAACATGCACTGTGTTAGCTCTTACAAGCAGTCCTGCTATGGGCATCCCTGTGCGTGTTTCTCGGCACAGGTGTCTATAACTGAGTCTGTATCTAGGAGTGGAATTGTTCAGGTATATGCATATGTTCAACTTCCATGGATAATGGCAACAATTTTTAAGTAAGTTGTACCACATTGGTGTTTTGCAAAAGTTCCTCAGGTGATTGCTGATGGCTGGCTGGGGTTGAGAACCCTGCCCGAGGGCAGGGTTTACTAAAGGGTGGCAAAACCGGTGCCACCACCAACCAGCACCCTGGAACCCCTTCCTCATCTCAAGACTGGCAAAAGGAAGGGTTTGGGGAAATCAATGGCCTCATTCCAAGAGGCAAACGACCCCTTCTCTGCTCCATGGGGAAGGGAGGGGGCTACATCCAAGTCTAAGGCCAAGTGAAGTGGTGTCTCCACAAGCATCTCTCTTAGAGACTGGTAGAGAATGGGATGTCTTCAGGTAAAAAGGGGCTTGATACCTCATTGTGAGCCTACAGACAACACTCATTTCCTTTCTGGCCTTGCCAGACTGGCCAACAGCAATGGGGATTAGGAAAGACTGTGGAGTCTGAACCTGCAAAGAGAAGCACGCACCCTCAGCCCATCTCCACCTCATATCCTGCAGTCGTCTGACGGTGACTGTCTTTTCTCCAGCTGCTCCCAGTTAGCAAGTGCAGAGCGGGGAGAGGACAGTAGGCAGTGTTGCCTGGTGGCTGCCGAATGAGGGAGTCCCTTCACAAAGAGGGAACTGAGGGTGGAGGCTGCCAGTAGGGGCCTGGTTTCAGGGTATGCTCTGCACCTGGAGGGACCAACATGAGGCTGAAAATAGCAGTCACTCTTCCTAGAGACAAGGCCACACCAGTGGAGGCCACAGCAACTCAAAGAACCAGAATGAGGCCAGGGATGCCTCCTGACCATACATGAGGCCAGAAACACAAAATGATCCTCACTTTCCTGGCGTTCCTTCCTGCTTCAATTCAAAAAACAGAGAGGCCTGGAACAGGAGGAGGAGACTGAAAAGAGCTGGCTTCGCCCCTTCCTGACATAAATCCTTCTGGGAGAGCCAGCCCTGGGAGAAGGGAAAGCTCTGAACCAGATGAGGGGTTGATGAATTAAAGGAAGTTCAACTGAATTATTATTTTTTTAGATAAAATTCATGTAACCTAAAATTCACTATGTTAAGCACTTGAAAGTGTACAATTCAGTGACTTTAAGTACATTCACTTAACTGAGATTTAATTAACAGAGATGGTGAAGTCTGTCCAAGGTGCCATTAAGAGCTAGAAGGAAAAGCAAGGATTTTCCCCCTGACTGGTTAGAGGGGTATGAAGAACAATTTTATGACAGTTCTATATACTTTAATTAATACTGAGTATCTCCATTCGTTTATCCTTCAGGCAAGTCAAAACTCATCATGCCCCAGAGTGCATGTTTATCTTGCTCCTCAGTTCACCCTTTCAGGGGCAGAAAAGAAGACACCAGTTGATGCATTCGATCAGCCAAGCCCAAGTCTGATCATCCTGCAGATTCCTTCAGCCAGACCTCTTGTCAGCCATGAAGTCTATACGTTCTAGCGTTGAAACAACCACCCCTGCTCCCACCCCAGGTCGTCCTCTCCTTTTGGCCCTCACTGCTGCAGCCTTTGCTCCAAGAATGGCTGTTCCTCCCAGGACTGCAGCACTGGCCTCCTCTCTGGCTGCCCTCCCTCCTAGGCATGCTCCAGATCTTCATAAGCTCTGCCTGAGAGCCCTATACACCTGGCACCTGGGTGTCAGCATCAGGGTCACGTTCACAACAAGGCCTTGCCTGACCACCAGCTACTTGCCAGCCAAGCGCCACAATAGTTTGTTTCCAATCTACCTTTTTCATCTTTTCCCCACTGCTTATTACCCTCTTGAAGTAATTCCGCTGATTTACCTACTTATTGGTTTATTCTCAATCTCTACTCTTCCACCCTAGAATATAAGCTCCATGAGAGCAGAGACCTCACCTGCCTTGTTCTCCAGCTCATCCCCTGCATCTCGAGCTTGCCCTGCTCAGTATGAGGGCCCATGAGCCTTTGATGTACCTTGAGCTTCTGAAATGTAGCTGCTCCAAGTTGAGATGTGCTTAGAAGTGTTAAAATGTTACCCGTCTTGAAGACTTAGAATAGGATAACCTGAAAAATCTCAACATTTTTAATATTGATTACCTGTTGAAAATATTTTGGAACTATTGGGTTAAACATTGATAAAATATATTATTATAAACCAATTCCATTTGTTACTTTTTCCTGTTTTAAACATGGCTACTAGAAAATTTAAAGTGACACACATGGCTCCCATTGTATTTCTACTAGACATCTCTGCTCTAGACCATTACTGGCTCAATGAACCCGTAGATCTTGAGCGAACAATTTTCGAATGAAAGAAAGTAGCCAGAGTGGTCTAAGAGCAAACCTCATCTTGTAACTCACTGGCTATAAACTCTTAACTGGTCCCCAGTTTCAGTTAGATCAAATTTCTGTTTTATGACCTGGCATATGAGGCTGTCACGATCAGGTCCTGCCTCTCCTATTGGATTTATTACCTGCTCTTTCCCAACCAGGATATACTGTCTCTTTGAAGGTGTTGTTGTTATGGTTGTTCATTTTCTAAGTTGTGTCCTACTCTTTGTGACCCCATGGACTGCATCACACCAAGCTTCCCTGACCTTCACTGTTTCCTGGAGTTTGCTCAAATCCATGTCCACTGCTGCCCCTCTTCCAGTGTGTCTACAGATGAACTCCTAGGCAATTTTCTTTTCTTTTAAAAAAAAAAATGTTAATTTATTTGGCTGTGTCAGGCCTTCATTATTGTGCACAGACTCTAGTCGTGGCTCACAGGCTCCAGAGTGCACAGGCTCAGTAGTTGCAGCAAGCAGGCTTAGCTGCCCTGCAGCATCGAGAATCTTAGTTCCCCAACCAGGGATCAAACCTGTGTTGCCTGCATTCGAAGGTAGATTCTTAACCACTGGACCACCAGGGAAGTCCCCCAGGCAGTTTTCAAGATGCAATTCAATGTCACCCTTCCAGCAAATGCTTTCTTATTCTATAGGCAGCATCACCTCATCACCTGGCAGAGGGACCAGTCTACTGTGAGCCTCCTTATTCCCGTGTGTCGGATAAGGTCACTGCCTCGTGTGTATCCTCACCACAGGTTAGGGCTCCCCCAGGGTGAGCAGGGCTGTGTCCTTTGCTGTACTGTGCTTAGTCGCTCAGTCATGTCTGATTCTTTGAAACCCCATGGACTGTAGCCTGCCAGGCTCCTCTGTCCACAGGGATTCTCCAGACAAGCACACTGAAGTGGGTTGCCATGCCCTTCTCCAGGGGACCTTCCCAATCCTGGGATCAAACCAAGGTCTCCCGCATTGCAGGCACATTCTTTATGGTCTAAGCCACCAGGGAAGCCCAAGAGTACTGGAGTGGGTACCCTATCCCTTCTCCAGGGGATCTTCCCAACCCAGGAATCAAACTAGGGTCTCCTGCATTGCAGGTGGATTCTTTACCAGCTGAGCCACCAGGGAAGCCTCGGGGCTGTGTTCTGTCATTTATTCTGTGAGCCTGGCAGTCTGCAGCGTGACTGGGGTCAGCTGCTGTGTGGTTCCCACTGGGGTCTGGAGTTACAGTCACAGGGAGGCTGGCATGGGGATCATCTGAAGACTCAACTAGGCTGTCACTGAAGATGGCTCCTTGACTCATGGGCTTGGTGTCTCACCTAAGGTGGTGAAAGAACTGGGTCTGGTTAATTGGCCCCTCCATGAGGCTAGTTTAGGAATCCTCACGGCACAGTTGTCTCAGATAGCAGACTTCTTATGTGCAATGGCTTTCCTCATAGTAAATGTTCCCAGAGACCCAGGGCACAACTGCAAGGCTTCCTATGACCCACCTTGAAGTCAAGCAGCATCATTTCTACCGCATGTGATGGCCTCAAAGTGAGTTGTGGGGAATTTGAGAAAAGGAGACTTCTCAAGGATGTGGATGTGGGAGGGGAGTTCATCTGGAGGCACCTTTAGGGACCCACTGCCACAAGTCTAATCTGAAACTTAAACCAGGAAAGACAAGTGAAACTCAGATACCTTAAGTATCTCTGGGAACAACACAGGGCAAAAATAAATACTTAATGTAAATACATGTTCTTAAACAAAGTACTTTCAATAGGGCTTTGGGCCTCAGTTGTGTATCATATTCTACACCATTCAAGTCATCAGGGTAAACCTTTAATACTTTGGGACAAACTAACATTTGTAAGTCTTTACCAAAGACTTACAAGGGTTTTAGAGAGTGGCCAAAGTCATCTGGAGAAATCTATAGAAAATATTTCCTTAATGCTGGGGCAGCATTTAACTGTACAGAGTATAAGAATATTCAACACTGTTACTTATAATAACAAAAAGCTAGGAAAGACCCTTGATACCCAGTGTAACCATCTGGCTGACCATTATGTAAGTATTCAGCTCAGTCATGTCTGACTCTTTGTGACCCTATGGACTGCAGCACGCCAGGCTTCCCTGTCCATCACCGACTCCCGGAGCTTGCTCAAACTCATGTCCATTGAGTCGGTGATGCCATCCAATCACCTTATCCTCTGTAACGATGCTTAACAAATTTTAATGGCAAAATGCATAACAAAAGGTTAGGTGGAAAAAGAACCAATATGCAAAATTATACATAAAAATTATTCCAGTTATGCTCAAATATGTACATGCATAGAAAAAAGGACTTGAAAGATAGATATCAAAATTTCAATAGTTCAGCAGGATAATGGGAAATGTTTTAAATGTTTCTCTTTTGTGCTTTTTATATTCTGTAAGTTCACACCATGCCCTGTGTTGTTCCCAGAGATACTTAAGGTATCTGAGTTTCAGCTGTCTTTAATCAGTCTCATATTTTTATAATCGGAAAATAAAATTAAGAGTGAGAGGAAACTCCACTGGGAAGCTGGGGCTGCATCATGACTCCAACGTCCCCCAAAAGCCTTTTCTCCCAAGGCTTCCTGGGATCAATATAATTATGCCTGGTAATTATATCAATATAATTATCCCTGAGGTCTTATCAGCTATTACCTTAGAACAACATTGTGTGGTTTCATAAGTATCTTAACCTCTCTAGACTTCGGTTATCTACTCTATAAAATTAAGGGGTTGGACAATAAGATTAAATCTGTAGAACTTCAGAATTTACAAGCAGTTTCCCTTGTCCTAGTTGATTCTCACAACAGCCTGATGTTAGACGCAAACTCAAACCCATCATCACCATTTGGCCCATAAGGAAGTAGAGGCTTGGCAAGGTAAGGTCACTAGTCCAGGGTCACATAGATAATAAATAAGGCTCAGGATTTGAAATCAGGTCTTCAGGCTTTGTATCTGGGACCCTAAGTACTGAGTCAGGTTTCCTTTTCTATATGAGCTGTAAAGTCCCATCCTATGATAAAATTCCAGCCAAACCTTCTGCCTTCTGAGGCTGCATGTAAAGACAATCTCTCCTTCGTTTCCAAATTCCCGGGATCTTGCAGGCAGCTCTGATGTCTCCTCTGAGTCACATGCATCCTTAATTCCATCTGCTCTTCCTCAAATGGCATTGTCTGAGGGCCACACACCATTTCAAAATCTTAGAATTTCCGAACTGGAAAAGGTCTTTAAAGGTCATCTGGCCCAGGCAGCTCTGTCAGCCTTTTACAGACACCTTCTCATCTGAAAGCTATGGCCCTCAACAAAGCTCCAGAGGGGGTGCCTGGGGCTGGGGCAGGCTGACAAACCTGCCCTTTCCCCTACTCTACTGCTAACATCTGCCAGGTTACCTGAATTCAAAGAGGGAATGTGGAGGCTGCGAGGCAGAGTGACTCAGCCTTTTAACAGGGACACGGCACACAATGGAAAGATCTGAGAGTTCCAAAGGGAAAGAAAACCAGAAAGGCCAAGACAACTCCCACGCAGAGAGAGCCAGTTGAGAACAAATCCTAGGGCCAAGAAGAAACCCTGGGGGGGGTGGAAAAATCCCTCTCCTGGGAGAGGGCTATTGTATGCGCTCAGGGTCAAAAGAAGCTGGCTGAGCAAAGGGGCTCCCCCACCTGCTGGGCCTCTCCAGAAAGAGTTCTTTTTCTTCTGTCGGGGCTCAGCAAACTTCCTGCTTCCTCTGTCCCAGGGCAGCGAGCCCCCTCTGGGCCGGTCAGGGAGGACACCGAGGCTTGGCAGCCACTGTGGCAGCTTGCCGGGTGCTGGCACAGACTTACTTGGTAAATACCACAGCTTTGATAATTCTTGCCTCACTAGTCTCTTGGGATTCTTTCCATATACACTAAGAAAAAGAAGTAGCTCTTCCCTCTGCCCACAAATTCAGACGCTTTTCTTTTGTGGAGGACTTCATGGAATACCTATTTCTAATACCAACTCGTGGAATAATACATTTTTAAACAGGTGACAAACAAAATTTTTTAAGAAAGAAAGTTTTCCGCCAACCCCCCTCAACCTCAGTAAGAGCTTTGTTAATACAGACATTCAAAAGCAAAATTACTTCAGATTGAAACAGAAACATTTTATGATTAAAGTCTCTTTTAAACAAAATGGCTTATGCAAGTGAAAAACTATAAAGCATTAAAAATCCTACAATCATTTTCCCCTCTAAGTAACATCCTTTGGTGTGACTAAATGTTCCTTCACTGTGTCCAGTTTCAAGGAGATCACAGAGACTCTTGTCAAGAAGCAATAGTTAGACCTGGACATGCAACAATAGACTAGTTCCAAATCGGGAAAGGAGTACATCAAGGCTGTATATTGTCACCCTGCTTATTTAACTTATATGCTGAGTACCTTATGTGAAATGCCAGGCTGGATGAAACACAAGCTAGAAACAAGACTGCCGGGAGAAATATCAATAACCTCAGATATGCAGATAACGCCACCCTTATGGCAGAAAGCGAAGAAGAACTAAAGAGCCTCTTGATGAAAGTGAAAGAGGAGGGTGAAAAAGCTGGCTTAAAACTCAACATTCAGAAAACTAAGATCATGGCATCTGGCCCCATCACTTCATGGCAAATAGATGGGGAAACAACGGAAACAGTGACAGACTTTATTTTTTGGACTCCAAGATCCCTGCAGATGGTGACTGAAGCCATGAAATTAACAGATGCTTGCTCCTTGGAAGGAAAGTTATGACCAACCTAGACAGCATATTGAAAAGCAGAGACATTACTTTGCCAACAAAGGTCTGTCTAGTCAAGGCTATGGTTTTTCCAGTGGTCATGTATGAATGTGAGAGTTGGACTATAAAGAAAGCTGAACACCGAAGAATTGATGCTTTTGAACTGTGGCGTTGGAGAAGACTCTTGAGAGTCTCTTGAACTGCAAGGAGATCCAACCAGTCCATCCTAAAGGAAATTAGTCCTGAATATTCAATGGAAGGACTGATGTTGAAGCTGAAACTCCAATATTTTGGCCACCTGATGCAAAGAGCTCACTCATTTGAAAAGACCCTGATGCTGGGAAAGATTGAAGGCAGAAGGAGAAGGGGACGACAGAGGATGAGATAATTGGATGGCATCACCGACATGATGGACATGAGTTTGAGTAGGCTCCAGGAGTTGGTAATGGACAGGGAAGCCTGGAGTGCTGCAGTCCATGGGGTCACAGAGAGTCAGACATGACTGAGTGACTGAACTGACTGACAGAGACTCCAAGGTTATAGGCCTTTGTTTGGGGGATTCCATGAAATGTCACATAAGGGAAGGCATTCTCATTACATATCCATATCAGAGAACCGTAAACTTCAGACTTCAGAAATCATTTCTCTCCACCCCATCTGATGTCAGAGTCCCTCTAAGGCTGTCTGGCATCAACTGTGTGTCAGGCTGGTGTGGGCTTCCAAAGTCTTCCAAGAATTTGGAAGACTTTCTCTTCTAATTACCACAACAACTGAAATGTGAGATGTGTAATCTCCATTTTCAAGCGATGAAACTGAGTTAAAAGAGGTCAAGAGATGTGTTCAAGTTCACAGAGCTGTTTATTAAGAGGGCAGGGCAAAAAGTTTCCCGAGTCCTTCTTCAGACAGTCATCCAGCTGCTTAAGTCACCCTCTGATCAGAAACTCACCTTCTTAGACAACTCAGTCCTATTTGAGGTTATTTTTGAGACTTCCTCCTTATTCTGAGCTACAATCTGTCTCCTGGGACCATCCAACCACCAGGGTGATTTTATGCCTCAGGCAGAGCAGGGACCAGACTTGTCTTTGAGGATGTTACCTAGAGGACATTCTAGGAGGTGTCTACTAGGAAGTATTATTTCCAAGCTCCTGGTCAGAAGAAGTTGAGGGTGTTGTCACACCAAACTCACACACTGCCCAGGATATGAACCTCTGGGTTTCGGGGTGTGGTTAACCCAGGAAGGGGGAGCAGGCAGTAGATCACTGTCCTCACACCACACGCGTTCATAAGACAGTCAACTCAAGAGGAGGACACATGTTCTCATTAGACATGCTCTCAAGATCCCACCTTAATTTGTCTGCAAGCCATTTCCTGGTTCTTGATGGCACAACCTGGAAATACAGGCTGTAGTGGTCATGATTCTAGAAAGGGCACATGGAGCCCTCGCCAAGTTTCACAGGTGCTTATGTATCCTGCCTACACAGCTCTTTGTACATCCTCCTTAACACGTCATCTCATTGGGAGCCGTTTGTATTAGTCTCTCCTCTAGACTGTGACTCTGTAGGACAAGGGTAGCAAGCTATGGCTCACAGGCAAAAATCTCTCCCACTGCCTGTTTTTATAAACCAAGCTTTGTTGGAACACAGTTGTTCTCTTTCATTTTTATATTCTATTGCAGTTATTGGGAAAAGCAATTTTCTCAATAATTGCAGAGTTGAGCAGTTGTAACAGACTATATGGGGCTTCTCAGGTGATGCAGTGGTAAAGAATCCACCTGCCAGTGCAGGAGATGTAGGTTCCATCACTAGGTCAGAAAGATCCCCTGGAGGAAGAAATGGCAACCCACTCTAGCATTCTTGCCTGGGAAATACCATGGACAGAGGAGTCTGACAGTCCATGGGGTCACGGTCAGACACAACTGAGTGCCCGCACGTGCATGTCCCCCCCGCCCCATACACATACCAGACTATATGGACCACAAAGCCTAAAATATCTACTATTTGCCCCTTTACAGACAAAGTTTGCTCACCTCTGTTCTAGAGAGCAAGGACAGGGTGTCCTTCATCTCTGTATGCCTGAAATAGCCATAGTTTTCTCATATGCAAAACAGCAATGATATCTTTGTCACAAAGATACAGTGAAATACACAGGAGATGTCATATTTGGGGGCAACATATGTAGAACACCTTGCACAGTGCCTAGCATAGGACAGACACTCAATAAATATTTAGTGAATAAGTATGTAAAGGAGAATGAAATTTCATCCCCAAATGAAATGATGGATGTGAAAGTGCTTCACAAGCCATAAAATGCTCTCTAAGACCATGGTAGGTTCTCATCGTTGTCAAGTACAGAAATGTCTAGAGCAAAGCCTGCCCTTGCCTAGGGCTTTCCAGATCCTGACTGTATGAGTAAGCTCTCACAGACAGTCTTAATTTAGGCTGATTCATATTCTAATTTTTATGTGGCTCTTCTCCACGGGTCCTTTCAACATCTCCCTCTAGATACTGATCCTTAGGTTAGAACTCGAGCTTCTTAAATAAGAGTTACACAGTATTCATGGCTGGACCAGCCTAGTTGAGCTAAAAATGACATTTCCTAGACTTCCTTTCTTTGTATGACCTTTCCAGTTGATCACAGAGAAACTGACATGAGGTTTGGAAGGCAGAGGGAGGGGAAAATCATTTCAGCTGAAGGTCTCTGCAGGAGCAGTTTGCTTCATGCTGGCAGGGCCAGCAATACACCTTTACTGTCCTGCCCAAGGCTATATTAACCCCTTAGTCTATTGTTAAAATCTAATCCCAGGGACCTTGATAGCTCTCGATTCCATGGGAAATCATACAGGCCTACTACATTGACTGGTCCTGGAGGGCAGGGAATGGCAGCTACTCTGAATACTTTGGTAAGAAAAATGTAAGCAGATGGAGGAAAATGAACATCACAGATAATCAAAAGGCAAATCTTTTGGTGAAATTTCTAAGAGTTCAGTGATGAGGGCATGTTAAGATGTTCTATAAAAAGTGAAAGAGAAATCGCAGCATTAAACAGCATATGATAACGCAGAAAAATTCTGTAAAACATACCAGCAAAGCAAACCACTATAAAAGGAGCATTTGCATAATCACCATTCATGTCAAGTGTTACAGAACATTGTCAGTACCCCAGCGCCCCTTCCTGTCACACCTCTTCCATTCCAAAATCACTTTTGTTTTGACTTTTACGGCAACCACCTCCCTAATTTTCTCTCTGCTCCCATCACCTAAATATGCACTCCTGCTCCCTGAACACCAGGGAAGTGGCAGAATGCCCCATGAACCTCTGGATTTGGGAGGCAACTGTACTTCATTTGGTCACGCTGCTTCAACTCATTTATTGAGTAACTAAAAGGCTGCCACCTCTGAATTGGGTCTGGAAAATGAGAAGATTTTGCAACATATCCAGCCTGCCACACAAGATCCTCTGCCATCTACATGGAACATAAGGGTCAGTAGGTTCATGGGTGCTACAAGTGTCTTGTGGCAGATCAGGGAGCTTTATGGAAATGTTTAGCTGGTTCCTATAAGTAAGTAATAGCATAAACCTGTAGGATTTTTGTGCAGACCTATGCCATTCTCTGCAAGTAATTATTCTCCATTTAGGTAAATTTTCACTTTGCTCTTATTATTGGGCCTTTCATGGACCAGCAACTGACCGTGAGACCCGGGCAGGCCATCATGAACTGAGTTTCACCTCTGTGTATCCCAGTTTGTCTCTGTTGTCTTTTGCTTCGTGTCCAGTGTTTCTTCTCAGTTCCTTCCCTGCTGACCTACTGCAGCTTCAGGCCACCGGCAAATGCAGAGCTTTATTTGCAGGGCTTTGTGGCCCCTGGTGGGTGACTTTTCTCTGATCCTCCAACTGTCCCCTTTCAATTCTCCACTTTTCCAGCTTCTACAACAACTGTGAAGGTCAAATTCCTGTAATAGAACCTTTATTCTATACAATCATAGTGGTTCTGCTTTCCTCATCAAACCCAAATGAGTATAACTGCCTATTATCCACATACCTGAGTTTACTTTCCTAAGAACTCTGCCTGATGGATTTAATCCCCAAGTTTTCCTGATGAAGAAGCTGAGAACTGAACAGTTTGCCAACAGTCTCATTCTATGAACACTGGAATCAGATCCCACCCATGCCTATTTAATTCCAGAACTGAACTGCATTGCCAACTTTGGGGCATGGGAGGAACCTAAGGTCTTTGCCAAATGGCCTCTGGGTACACCCTTTGGGTGTCTGGTATAAGTTGTTTCCATGGGCATTTTGGTCAACCCAGCCCGCAAAACTTAGGGATCTGCTCATTTAAGTGCTCGTCTTTCTGAGCCCTGTTTGGGTTAATATTGCATATTAAAACATTTAAATTATGCAATAGTTCAAATATGTAGAAAAGTCTAGAAAACAATGTAGCAGACATTCTTGTCTTCAGCATCCAAAATTGCCATACTTGCTTCAGCTTGACTTTATTTCCTATCTTAAAAAAAAAAAGGAAAAAAAAATGTTGCAGTGCCATTTACAAATTACCCATGAACATAGGAACAGGTAATAAATGTGATGTTCAAATGCAAATAAATGCCACCTAGCAATTAAAATGAATAAGCCAAATCAATATTTTGAGGGGGAAGGGCAAATTGCAAGTACAAAAGAACAATATAATAGTATTTATGTACCTGTTAAAAACCAATGGTCCCATAGCAATACAAAGTTCCAAAGTTTACATTCGTTTCCAGAACTGGTCCCTCAGGGCTTTAAGTCAGTACATTCTTGGTTCTTTCCATCCCTGTCTCCATTCCTAATCTCAAAGATTTTTCTGAGATGTCATTTTATCTCCTTACAACTGATTCTCTTGGCACCAGCCACCCACCCACAAGAAGTCTGTAACTCCATTCAGAGATTTATAACAATCTTCTGCATGTTAAAGCATAAACTATGGGCCTTTCCCTGAGAAGATAACTCATTGTACTTAATTACAAATATTATAACTCTTTAGACTGAACTTGGTCTGGTGGCACACCAACCCCTGGTTATTTGTCTGGAATGCCCTCAAACCTCTTTGAGCCCTAAAACCTAAAAAAGGTTGGTAACACCAGGTTTTGATGAGGATGGAGAAGCAGGAATTCTTGGGCTTTGCTGGTGGAAGTGTAGGGAGACTGGTGGAAGCACTCTGCAAGACTCTTTAGCAGTATTTACTATGAAGCTACATCTGGTTTTTATGACCCCAGTAACTCCACACTCAGGAAGATCCCAACAGAAATGTGTCCACAGTGATAAGAACATACTCAGCAATGCCATTCAACACAAATGCCCATCAATAGTCAAACAGATAAGTAAATCGTGGTATGTTTCTATAGGGCGGTGGTAGAAATATGCAAACTGCATGCTCACACCAGCATGGATGGTCTTGTTCCTAATATCAGAAAAGGGGAGCCCAACACAGAAAAGTACATGCATGTGAGTCCATTGTATGGAGGTCAAGGGTTATCAAAATTAAATCCTGCTATTCAGGACCAGGGGTATATTTAGGTGATGGGAGGAAGAAAATCAGGGAGGTGGTTGCCGTAAAAGTCGAGACAAAAGTTATTTTGAGTGGAAGAAAGGAAGGGTGACAGGAAGAGGCGCTGGGGTGCTGACAGTGTTCTGTAACTCGACCTGAGTGGTGGTTTCACAAATACTCCTTTTATAATCATTTGCTTTCCTGTATGTCTTACTGTTTCTGTATATATCAATATGCTGTTTAGTGGTTTTGAAAACCCCATGTATCACAGCATCTTGATAATTTTACAGTGAGAATGCAAAGGATGGTTTGCAGGATCTTTTGGAGAAAACTCAAATTTCCAAATGCCATTCTGGCAGTGGTTTTTCCCGCAAAACTTTCATTTCATGCCCTAGGAACAACATTTATTAGACCTCTTCACTTTCAAAAGAGGGCTTTTCTTTCTTTTTTTATTTTTCTTTTGCAGAAAAGATTTGATCACTTAACTGTCATGTGTTACTACACAGAGTAAAAATAGAGAAAGTGAGCACTTCTCACGGGAGCAAAGGGATACACCAGGCAACCCCTCTTCACAGTGTACCCTGTTTCAGTCACAGATCCTGGGGGACCCTGGGGAATGATTGATACCCCCCGCAAAGTGCTAGGCTTATCAATACAGTGATAGCCAACAGAATTACTTTGTCCACAATTTGTACAATTTGTTCATTCCCTTTCACAGAAGAGGAGAAGTCGGTCAATTTTCTACCTAGGAAGATGAAAACGGGCACATTGGATAGAGGCTTTCTGACTCTAGAGCCTAAGGGAGTAATCACCAACCCTTCTTCCATCCCCTGGCTGTTGTCTAAATTGGGGTTCAGCACATGTTTGAGAATCTTTAAATTCTCCCTCTCCTCATGGTCAAACAGTCAATTTTTTTTTTTTCCTTCCAAAATAACTTTTGATTCTGTCATTTACTTTTAATTTCCTCAGGTTAGCACTGGCCAACCTAATTCTATATGTGATATATTGCAAAAATCATCTACCTGTTCTGTCTACAGAACTCCTCTCTTTCCAGCTCTGGGTCCACTGATGGCGGTCCCTCGCTCCTTGTCAAGTTCAGATCCTCACCATGACTTAAGGTGCCCTTCATGGCCTGGCCCCTGCTTTTTCTCTTCAAGCCTTACCTCCTACTCATCTCTTTATATATCGGCCCACTAGTGACTGCAGACTATGTACTGTACCCCCCAGCAGCAAGGATGTCCTAACTACAGTGCTTTTTCCTGACAGCCCCTCCCCCTGCCCCCTTCGCCATCTCTCTAGTGCCATTCATCCTTCTAGACCCAGCGCAAATGGCAGACCCTCCAGAACCATTCCTTGATGCCTTTCAGCCAGAACCTATTTCCCCCATTTCTCTGCATCTTTCTTGTCATCGTTATCAGAGTCTGCCCTGCCTGGTATTTGCACAGTTGTGACTGCCTCTAGACTGTAAACTCTTGAGAATAAGGACAGTGTCTTACTTACCTTCTGATCCTTAAAGTCTGGCATAGAGCCTGACATATCCTAGTGATTCAGTAAGTATAAATGGTTCTGTATCACCCACTTGAGTCTGTATTCAGTGGAGAGGATTTACATAGCACCATCTTTTCCTGACATTCTGACCTGGTTCATCCCAAAGCAAGTGGATAAAGCAGAAGTCAGGTGGATGGAGGTTTTTTTTTTTTCCGGCCAAAAGGAGACATCTGATGCTGGAACAGCACAGAATACTATTTATTTAGGGTGCAACTCTGGCTGGATGCCCACCTGAAATAGACTTTCTCTGCCCCAGTCTGAGACTCCAAAGATTCTGACAAGGTGAATCAGGACAAGAAGAAGTGGAAAATTTCTCATTCACATTTCACTGAGAAACTTGAACTAGAAATCAATGTTTCAGGCCCAGCCTGTCTTGTTTTCCCAGACAGGACTCCCCGATCCTGCAGTCAGCCCTGAAAGGAGCTGTAGCAGGAATAGCACAAAGTTGCCGGGAAGGCTCTCATGTGGCTTTCCCTGTTAGGAAAACACCATCCCCCCTCTGGATGCCTTCAGAACACAGATTCATTGAGAATCTTTCCGTGCAGGCAGGGCATGGGGACTATTTTTCAAGGGAAAAGCACCAGCATAACCACTGGAGAAATATGCATGGTTAATTTCCCTTGAGACCTTGAAGCTTTCTTTCTTCAATAAATCATCCTGCGTGATCATGTGACCTGAGACCGGGAAGTGGTTTTGTCTTGGCCCTAAGCTGTGGCCTCCAGAGGGAGAGACTCTGTCCCATTTGGACACCCACATGAACACGCACGATGCTGCCTTATTCTTACACAAATAGGCACACCAGATGGAGTTTCTAGAGTCTTTCATCTATAGGCCTTTTCAAGAGCTAAGCAGGTACCTGCCAACCTACCCACTTTGTAAATTAAAAGGCACTGGAAACAACTATGTTGAGAGAGATAGTAAGGGTGCAAGCATGGGCAAGGAGATGCATGGGAGCCTTGGAGAAGCCTAGTGTCAGAGTTGGCAGAGAACGAAGGAATTGTCCTTGACATACCTCTCAATTTACAGAGCCAGTCACAGAGATCCATGGAAGAAAATCTTGTCACCAGTGTTTCCTAAGGACTGTCTCTTAAGATTACTGGGGGAATTGGTTACAAATGCCACCTCTGGCCCATTATAGACTCAGTCTCTGGGAACTCCCACAGGAACTGGGGTTTTAACTAGCTTCCATGTCCCAAATTCTGATAGGTCCCAAATTTTAGGAAGCTGTGCTAAGCGTTTTGGCCTTTCTGCTTGGACACCAGCTGGGCCCAGCCTTCTTATAGGCCTCATCTGGCTCTGTTTGCTTATCCCTCCATTACTATCAGTCAATCCTGGGCTTTCTCACCCAGAGATCATTTCTCTCCCCTAACAATGCTCTCCCCAGCCTCCTTCTCCAGCCCCCCATCTAAAGCTTCTGGCACCCAAACTGCCAACATTCACCCCCACCATCTAACCCCAGGAGCGTTCCAGTTGGACAGGGCCCCAGAAAGGATCTAATTCTGCCTCCTCCTCCTGTTCCCAATCCATACATGTTCCTTCCTCTGCTTCCCTTTGTGTATTAAGCAATGACGTTATTTGTGGAAGCAATAACACCTGCTGTTTCCGGAAGCCGGAAGCACCATGTGGTCTCAAGAGGGGTCTGTGAGACGATAAGGGCTTTTGAATTGGAGAACTTTCTCAAGGCTTCTTATAAATTGTGTCCTTGGATTATTTAAAAAAGAAAGAACCATTTTGTCAAGTGTCTCTGCAGACTTTGGTGTATATGGTTTAGAGCTTTGCTAAATTCATGCAATGAAGCTTTAGTTGTTATAATCTCTTTCCTCCACCCACCCACTTCTAGCCATCAACCATTCATTTAAGTGAAGGTCATTTTGAAATTCCTTTGTGAGTGATATTTACTTGAAGGCAGGCCTGTATAGCCTTAAAGGAAGCACAGAAGCAGGATGGAAACTCATGGCTGTGGCAAGCTGGGTCGCATTCCTGCTTCACTTTGTGCAGCTCTTACCTGGGGCACTTTACTACTTCTGCCTAGAACTTCAGTTTTTTCATCTGAAAAAGGATTGTCACATCTACCTTGCAGATTAGTGTTATAGAGTCTAAAACACAGTAAATATGCTGATGCTAGCACATAGTGAATATCCTTCTCCTTTTCTTAATTTCACAAACTGCAGTTTCAGATCATGTGCTGCAGAATTCCTACATTTGGTTCCCTGGGTTTTAAGACCCTTCCTGGCAGTGAGAGGATCCTTCTGGAAAGGACTAAAAGTTGTTGAAGAGAGGAGTAGTTTGAGTCATTACCATTGAAATGCCAATTTTGCAAGTAAACGTGGGATGCATTCAGTCATGGTGACTTCCATAATACATTATTGACCGGAGTGCTACTGCTGTGCTAAGTCACTTCAGTCGTGTCCAACTCTGTGTGACCCTATGGACTGCAGTCCACCAGGCTCCTCTGTCCATGGGATTCTCCAGGCAAGAATACTGGAAAAGATGGCCATGCCCTCCTCCAGGGGATGTTTGAACCCCGGTCTCCGACATTGCAGGCAGAGTCTTTACTGTCTGAGACACCAAGGTAGTCCCAAGCATTATTGACCAGGGATGTATTAATATGTTTTAGGGAGTGATACAATTAACATCACTGTGTGAAGTTGTTAAGAGCTTAATATTTATCAAATTTATTATACAACTTATGATTGCAGTTATCATTTACTTTTTGCTCAGTTCAGTTCAGTCGCTCAGTCATGTCCGACTCCTTGCGACTCCACGAACAGGAGCACGCCAGGCCTCCCTATCCATCACCAACTCCAGGAGTCTACCCAAACCGATGTCCATCGAGTCAGTGATGCCATCCAACTATCTCATCCTCTGTCTTTCCCTTCTCCTTCTGCCTTGAATCTTTCCCAGCATCAGGGTCTTTTCCAACGAGTCAGCTCTTTGCATCAGGTGGCCAAAGTATTGGAGTTTCAGCTTCAACATCAGTCCTTCCAATGAACACCCAGGACTGATCTCCTTTAGGATGGACTGGTTGGATCTCCTTGCAGTCCAAGGGACTCTCAAGAGTCTTCTCCAACACCATAGTTCAAAAGCATCAATTCTTTGGCACTCTCTTTATAGTCCAACTCTCACATCCATACATGACCACTGGAAAAACCATAGCCTTGACTAGACAGACCTTTGTTGGCAAAGTAATGTCTCTGCTTTTTAATATGCTGTCTAGGTTGGTCATAACTTTCCTTCTAAGAAGTAAGCGTCTTTTAATTTCATGGCTGCAATCACCATCTGCAGTGATTTTGGAGCCCCAAAAAATAAAGTCAGCCACTGTGTCCACTGTTTCCCCATCTAGTTCCCATGAAGTGATGGGACCAGATGCCATGATCTTCGTTTTCTGAATGTTGAGCTTTAAGCCAACTTCTTCATTCTCCTCTTTCACTTTCATCAAGAGGCTCTAGTTTGTCCTCACTCTAAGGGTGGGGTCATCTGCATATCTGAGGTTATTGATATTTCTCCCTGCAGTCTTGATTCCAGTTTGTGCTTCCTCCAGCTCAGCATTTATCATTCACTTTTTGCTCAGTAGGTTTTTCTCCAACCTCGTTTATATTATAAATGTAAAATTTTCAAAAATGATGCATCATGAAATATTCAGTAAAGAAGAATTTTTCAGTGAATTTTATGCAGATACTTTCTCTGATTGTCAGAGTGACATATATACAAGTATTTTAGAAGATGACAGTTCTTGAGAATATAGTTATAATTCAGAAGATTGAATATTAGATCAACAAAAAGACAAAAAAAACCCAAAAAACCTTAGTGACTGTTTCTCATATGGAAAGTGAAAATGAAACTCATGGTATAGGAGAATGCTCCTCTGCTTCTACAGAAGACTGGATTAAAGATAACATTTCAAGAAAACTAGATTTTACAGAAATGTCAGGTATAACTATTGAATGCAGCAATGTGAAACGTGTTAGTGAAATGACAAAATTAATTTTTGGTTGACCAAAATAAAAACTCATAAGCCTTAAGCGTTAATTTCTGTAAAAATCCCCTGGTCAGTAATAAGAGAGACGGGGACAAATTACCTGAACTAGACTAGATGACACCCAAGATCCTTCTCATTCTTATTATTCTGTGATAGCCAGTTTGACATGGCATCCAAGGCCATCATCATCACAATCAAATCTAATAGGGTTCATTTAATATTATTCCACAAAACCCCATAATTCTTCTAAGCCACTCAGTTTACCATGTTCCAAGAATATCATGTCCCTTCCTGCCACTGAACTTCTGATTCTCATATCTCCATTCTTCCTTCTTCATTCCAATGTTAAATTCCACCTATCCTTGGAGGCTCTTTTCTCTCAAGCTCCTCCTGCTTCCTCAGCTGAGGCACACCCCTCCGACTTCTCATCTGCATTTCTCTTAGGGTGCTAATGTTAAACTATCTTGTGTTATAGGTATAGGAGAACACGTGTTTCCAGTCTGAGGGCTCTAAAGATATATAGTGGACTCAAGTTTATTCAGAATGCCCCTGGAACCTGGTGAAAGTTGTACATGGAATGTTTACTGAATTGAGCCAAGGAATCCCAAGGATTAATTCACATACACTAAATCTGAGGCTTTATTATTTTTCTTACTTAGAGCATGTTGGTATCAAGGATCAGATACCCTCTCAAACAATTTCAAATGAAAAGAGTGGTCACTGAGAGGACACAGGAGGCTATCATTGACCCCCAAGGACAGGCAGGGGGTAATATTGGGTCACAAGGGAACAGAAGAGGCTCTCTGTCCTTTCAGAGCTACAGGATCTCGTCTCTAACTCTTTCTGCACGTCAACTCCATTCTCCTCTTGGCAGACTGGACAGACCACTCTACAACA
This sequence comes from Ovis aries, assembly GCF_016772045.2. NCBI lineage: Eukaryota > Metazoa > Chordata > Mammalia > Artiodactyla > Bovidae > Ovis > Ovis aries. The sequence continues at coordinate 194,445,238 of NC_056054.1, read as the reverse complement.
CTCTTATTTTCTCTCTTGCATAATACATAGGCTTGCTGTGATTCCTGCTTTGTCATACACAGTACTAGCTACTCTCTCAAATAATGCAAGATCTTTCACTTCAACTCATGCCTTGAGAGACTATGTCTCTCCATTCAAATTATTTCAAAAAAGAAGCTGAGAGGCTTGCCCAGAACCTAGCCCAAAGTCATGTGTTCATCCTTGGGCCAATCAGCCAATAAAGAGCCACAGTAAATGATAAAGGCCCTGATGCTGGGAAAGACTGAAGGCAGGAGAAGGGAATGACAGAGGACGAGATGGTTGGATGGCATCACTGACTAAGAACGTGAGTTTGAACAAGCTCCAGGAGATAGTGAAGGACAGGGAAGTCTGGCATCCTGTCCATGGGGTCTCAAAGAGTCAGACATGACTGAGCAATTGAACAACAACTGAAATGATATCAGTAAGACTTCCTGGGTCCCGTTCTTCCATCAAGAAAGAAGTTTCAGGGAGGTCTGCATTGCTTTTCAATGACTGGGCATTGGTTGGACTGTCATCCCTAAATGAATGAATACAACAATGTCTACAAAAAGCAGTGAAGGATATGGAGACTACAGTTCAGGTATTCAGTGTGGACCTACAAGTCAAAGTGTTGGCTGTTTCCCAGGGGTTTCACAGGAGGCCCTTGGATGCTGCTGAATTTAGATCTCTGGAGCAGTGGGAACTTGTGGGATCAAGCCCCTTGAAGGTTGGCTCAATCTCTGTTAGAACATACACTTGTATTTGTGTTTCCTTCCCAGGAGACACATGAATGGAGTGGAGAGGCCAGGCTGGACATTTCCAGTCTCCTCTCCTAGTAATCAGCAGCAGTATTACTTGAGTTGAGAAGGTGAGGACCTGGGGCAAAGAAAGAGAGTGAGTATGAAGGGTGAGGATCCACGGAGTCAGGGGCATACCCACTAAGTCACGTAGAGGATGCTGGAAGGGGACACTGAAGGTCAGTCAGGGCAGGTTCGAGCTAATGCCACAAGCTGATGCTTGGGCACTGTGCCTTCCTTCTGAATCAGTTTTTTCAGCATAAGACACACTGTGGTATCTTCTGTCTTAATTCTCCACTGACCTCTTTCATCCCTCTCCATGGACTACCCCAGTTTTCCATTCAACTGATGATGATTACCAAATCCACAATCCCTCTGGGAGAGTTTTCCACAGAACGGGGGTATTCACTCTTTGCCACAGAGATTTGGTAAGGCGCAGAGGATGGTGCTTTGCAGGAACTTCAAAGACCTTCAGATTTACAGACCACTGCATCTGCTTCTATCATCCTCATAGACTTAAACATTGGAAGACTAATACCCTAGTTTTCGATGGGGAACCATGTGGCACCTCCAGCATGTCCCTTTCACTGTGTTCCCCCCTCTGTCTTCTTCTTCTGCCTTCAGGAGACTCTTACTCACCCTTCAATGCCCCGTTGAAAAGTCTCAACTGCAAAGCCTTCCTTGACTTCACAGCCCGAACAAACCTCTCCCTCCTCTGGACTCCAATACCCCCTCCTACCTCTCACGAAGGCAGCATTTGTCATGCTCTACTTGGGTCTCTCGGACAAGCCTGGGTGATCCGTGGTGGCAAGAACCACATCCCCTTCAGTTTTATGGTACTCGACACCTATAGCCTCTGAGGATTTGTTAAAACACCTGCGCTCTTTTATCCCACTCATTCTTTGTGGGATATTCAGCAAGACCCAGTTTCCCTAAAGCTTAGAATGTGCATCTCTAAAACAAGGTCAGAAATTAGTTTCACCCTGCCTACTTGAATCCCAGGAGACCAGTGATGGTGAAAGCTTCGCAAATCCCAAAGAACTACAGGGGTGTGTGGGGATTATTCTGAATGCTGATTGCACTGCTTTCAGGGACACCTGCTGACTTGGCCCAAGACAGAAGGGCATTGCAGCCACGCATGTTTTTGTTTCAATGGTCGGATTACAAATCGTGAGTTGCCCTGAATACTGATGCCAGATGCACCTCCTTTGCCTGTGTGGATCATCCCTTCGTCCTGGACAACAACCTCACAATAGCACCTGCCTAAAAACTCAGTTTATCCTTGTCCCAACCCACAGGGCACCGGTGTGTGAAACAGTTCTTCTCAAGCCCTTCGTTCATTCATTCTCTCACTATTTCAGCGCCCTTCCTACCTGAGACAAGCAGGAGACGCAGAGCAGGAGGTGGTGAGCGCTCTGACAGGGCCTCGCGAAAGTTCTCAGTTCTCAGGAGAGAGGGAGGACCCGCAGGGGGCTCCGGGGAGAAGCTTCCTGCGGAGGCTGACACCTGCACTGCCTCTTGAAAGACAGGACTAACCAGAAGCCCTTGAGGAGGATGGGGAGGGCTTTCCTTGCGGCTGAAACAGCCTGTGCAGAACCTGAAGGTGAGCGAGAACTGGGTATGCTCTGAGAACAACAGATTGTTCAGAGCGGCTGGAGTGCAGAGCTAAGGGGTGCGTGGGCAGAGATAACGCCCGCACAGGAGGCAGGAGCCAGGCGGGGAAGGATCTGATGAACCGCGACTTAGTACTTGCTGAGAGAGATATCTGAAATTCCACCGCTAACACTTGCCGGAGGTCACGCAGTTAGCCTGCGGAGCAACACGTCCCAGGCTCCCCGGCCGTGCTCTTTGGCATCCTTTACTCTTACGTAGGTGGCGGCTGCCTCTGGCCACGCGCCAGCGCGAGCCCTGAGCCTGGGCCGGGAGGCGGCCTCCAGCGCCGGCAGGTCCTGCGGCTGCCCTCAGAGCCTCTGAGCTGGGACCGAGCAGCCGCCAGGAGGCCGGCAGCCCACGGGGCTCCCCAAGACACCCCTACCTTCCCCTCCCTGGTCAGTTTTCATTTTTCCGAAAGCTGTATTGGTTCAGGGGCCAAGAAACACCCATCAGGACTCCCCGCCTCCCTAGGCGGGGGCTCTGCCTTTTGTCATCCCTCTCGGGCGTGGGGGTAGGGGTGGCGGCTGGGGGCTGGCCCCTGTCGTGTGAAAAGCGCCCCCCTCCCGCGCCCCCTCCCCGCCTCCCTGCCCACCCGCAGCCGCAGCCGTGAGCCGGCTTCCAGCAAGGAGCCGGCGAGCAGCACAAAGGAAATGGCAAGAGGGTGAGTCACCCTGAGGCCCTGAGGCTCTCGCTGCCTGGGCTGCAGCCCACAACAGGACCTTTGTGCTGCACTGCGGCAAGACCAGAGGGACAGCCTCGGGGAGGCGGGCATTTCAGGGCGCTAACGCCCGGGAGGGGGAGGAATCTCCACCGGAAGGAGGATCAACTTCTGGGCGCCGCCACTCTGCAGAACCATGGCTGGGGACGCTCAGTATGCCGCTAGAGTGACCCGTGTACCACTTGTCCAACTGCTTGTCCCCTCCGAGAGCACACCCTAACGGCAGAGGTCTATCCCCTTCAGACCTCCTTTCACTGTGGGGTGAAAGGCTAGAGGCCTGGGGCAGAGCCATTCAACTCTCTCTTCCTACCACAGCCCTTAATACAGCATTGAGAAGATGCTGGAGATGGATACAGGATGGGTGGATGGCTAGCTAGCTGGGTGGGTGGGTGGATGGAGGGACCAACAAATGGATGGAATAATTCATTCACACAAGCACAGCATGTGAGCAGCTAGCCCAACACTCTGATTTCACAAATGGGGAAATGAAGGCCCAAGACTTGGGAAGGCCTGGAGACAGATCCCACAGCCAGGAGGTGGCCGCTCTAGATTTTGGGTACCATGCTGCCCGGCCTGCTTTGCTCAATCATGTAACTGCTGTAGTGTGGCCCAGGGAACAGGTGCAGGGCGGGATGGATATGTGAACAGAAGTCAGGGTGGTAGAAGCCCCTGTGTGGGTAAGACAATCACCAAGGTTAAGGTCAGGTCCTAGGGACTTACTGGTGAGTGAGGGAGAGAAACCAGAGCAATGAAAGGCAAGGTTCCAGGCCATAAGGTGATCGAAATCTCTTGGCCTAGGCTAGTCATAGGGTTTAGTAATATGGGGGAAGAATGAGCATTTGTTGAGGACCTCACATATGGCAAGCATGAATATTTACTCCTTTGCACAACCCTGAGGGTGGTATCATTCCATATAAAGGAGCCTGGGAGACCAGTGCCCATTGGGACAGTCAGCTGCCAGCTCTGTCAGGGCTTCAGAATGGCAGTCACCTGGTGGGGCCATCATGTGACAGGATTGGGTTCTCAGCCTGGCAAGCCCAGACACTCAGTATTTTCCTCAGAGAGGGTCCACCTCTCAGGACTAATTCACCTCACTGTCAGTGTCTGACATGTTACCAAGAGAGTGAGGCGCAGAGGATCTGAGCTCTTCTCCTGGAGAAAAGATGAGTCTGTAAGGCTGGCAGGGGGCACGGAAGCAGAAGGAGAGGTTAAAAGCCAAGCCAGGGAGCTCTGATCACCTGGGGCCCTCGCTTCCATAGTCGGGTGGCCTGCCCTGAGCTGTACAGCTGAACTCCTGAAGCCAGGCACACCCTGCGCAGCATGCAGACAAGGCCTTTCTCCATGGCCTTTTCTTTCCCAGTTCCCTTGACAGTCATACTCACCACACTCCTTCCAACAATCTTCTTTCAGTTCAAACCAAATCAACAGACTAGTCAAAAGCTTCAGACCAGCTGTTACAGCCACGCTCTGGAGACCACACCCTGGACTCCCTGATGAGATTCAGACGGTCCAGAAGTCCTGCCATCTCTTGGCAGACCAAGGCTTAGACAGATGCAGTCCATATGTGGCAAGCATCACTCCCCACCTCTGGCATTTCCCAGTTCCTTACAGAAGCTGATTTGAATTTAAGGATGAGGGCACTGGACTTCCACCTCCACAGACTTCCTAGATTATCCAATTTAAAGATGAAGAGTTTAGAAGCTCAGCAACTTGCCCAAATTCCTCCCAAAATAATGGCACCAAGATTCAAACCCACTCTATTGTGGACGATTCCCCTCAAGACTGTTAACGACTGTTGTTGTTCTTGTTCAATCACTAAGTCATGTCCAGCTCTTTGCGATCCCCTGGACTGCAGCACATCAGGCTTCCTCGTCCTTCACCACCTCCCAGAATTTCCTCAAACTCATGTTCATTGAGTTGGTGATGCTATCTAACCATCTCATCCTAATGATACTAAAGGCCACCAATGGCTGAGGGCCTGCTATGTGCCAGGGATATGCGCTTGGCACCTTACGTAGGTTTTTGTTACATATTTCTCTCAGCAATGGCAGAAGACTGTTCTCAACTTCATTTCAAAGGTGAGAGTGAGCATGAGAAGCAGGAAAGAGACTTGCTCCAGCCAGGGTGACTGTTCAAGTGCTTAATTTCAAACCAATCATGAGCCTGTCTACCCAAGCTCTTTGCCACCCCACTCCAGGGCAGAGTTAAGCAGGATTTTTGCAATAAGACCCCCTTCATCTCAACAGTACTCCTGGTCCTGTCCTGGGGAGGAGAAGCCTGCAGCTTGGAGCAGGAGAGGTAGTAACAGCAGGGTTACCAAAGTCCAGAGTCTCTCCCTCTGAGTTGTTGGTCTAGGGATTAGGTCTGTATCAGCTTCCCAGAGAGGGACAGGTTCAGGCTGCCTGACTTCCGATGACTAATACATTGATTCACCTGTGAGATACACCGGGCAGAGGAGGCAGTGTTTCAGAGCACTGGCTGGGTCTGAAACTCTGTCCCTAGCTTCCTATTCCTGAGACTTTGGACGTGTTACTTACCCACTTTGAATCCCAATTGAAACTGGGGGAAATAAAAGTCAACCTGATGGGGTGACTATGGCTTAAAAAAATATTTGTGTGTGAAATGCTCAGTTCAGAGGTTGGTGTTTAGTAGGAGTTCAATAAATGGTAATCCCTCTAATTTTCATTATCACTATTAAAACTGGACTTGGTCAGCTGATAAGGTCTCCTGCCTGGTGGGTGGATCACACATTCCAGGCCAGAAGACCGCTTGCTAGGAAAGCCTAGGTAAGAGGGCAGGGCCTGAGCCCTCAGTACCTGATATAGCAGGATGAGGGGTGAGAGCCTTGGACCCCACTTCCTCAGACTTCCCAGGTTATCAGTTTAAAGGCGAGGAGTTTGGAGGTTCAGTAACTTGCCCACAGTCTCCCCTAAATAACAGCACCAATATTCAAACTCACTGGTCCCTCCCACCCCCAGGGTATTTCTGTTTGAACCCCAGTGTTGGAAGTACTCTTATCTTCTCCTGGATGGAGCTGTTCATCATGACAACACTCTCCTTTCTCAGTACTCCCTTCTGACGGAAAATCAGGCCTGGGGCCACCTCATCTTTGCAGCCCCTGGAGAGTAACATCGTGTGCCCCCTCCAAGACCCTGATCAAATGTACCTTTCTGTGTGAGGCCCCCCCAGCTGCCCTAGGCCGAGGTAGACCAACCACATGCTGATGAGCTCATCGCAGTGTCTGAGACAGAGAGCAGAGGCCTACAGAAGTGGCTGTTGTCTTTCTGGAGCTTGAAGTCTAGTGGGACAACAAACAAAGCCCAGAAGTAAACCCCATCATTACAGCTTCTGGTAACTGCCCAGAACGGAATAGGCAGCATGATGTAATAGACAATAACGCTAGGAGTGATGGGGTCGTCAGGAAAGGCCTTTCTGGGGAGGTGGCATTTACCCTGAGGCCGGAAGGATGAGATGGAGCCAACTTTGCCAAGAGCAGGGAACAGAGGGTTCCCAGCATAAGGAATAGCTTTTCCCTCCCCAGGAGGGAAAGAATTTGGTGTGTTTCTCATTGAGAGAAAATCTGCTGGAGCAGATGGAGGGGCTGGGAGGAGGCGTAGCAGTCACACACAGGCAGAGGCCTCAGTCCTCTGTGTCCCAGCTGGATGTGTGATGGTGAGAATAAGGCCGATCGTCTTTCACTGAGCATCTACTGTGCGCCGCATCCACTATGCGTAGACACTTTGCATAGACTGTCTCAGTTCCTCTCCACTCTCCTGCCACTTCCGTCCACTACTCGGTGTCCTTTGTGCTCATCTCGCTGCCTTGCCGGTGCTCCTCTGCAGGATTGCTTCCCGTCCGCTCTGTCCACTCCACAGCCCTCGTTAGACTCTAAGTGCCTCTGAAGGTGTCTCTGGACCCAAATTCCTAGCCTGGAACAGGGTGCTGCCATGTCTGTGGCGTTTTCAGCATCACTGCCCTTCATCTGGTCCTGAGCAGTTTTAATTTGGGGGATCAGTAAGACACTGAAATGTTTTAGGTAAAGTTTGTAGGAAACACACCAGGCATCCTGATGTAATGATTTCAGAAAGCCTCAGTTGCATCAGTAGCACGCTCAGAAATATTACTTAGGTCAGCCAGTTCCGGGACCTTCTACACAGGGAGCGAATCTCACCCCTTTGTGTGTTAGTGTCTATTGCAAAGCGTGGCAGTCCCAGACCTGCCCCCTGATGGTGGAGGTCTAGACAGGTCTAGACCATGTTGCAGAGAACAGGGATGAGTTTGTGCCACTCAACACAGTCACAGAGCACCTACTACATCCAGACCCAGGCAGATGTTCTGTTGAATATAAACATGAATTCAGTGTCCTTAGTCACAATATTACCAGGCTGACTGAGCACAGTGTTCTAACGGCAGGACTGGTTGCACCTGGTGATGGGGAGGTGAGTGACACAGCAGGGGCCAGATCACAGAGAATCTTGAATGCCAGGCCAAAGGCTTTGGACTTTAGCATGTAAGTAATGGAAAAGCAGGGAACCCAAAGTGTAATTTTTTTTTAACTTTTTTTTTGAGGAGAGGACATTGCTGTTTTGAAAGTCATTCTGTGAAAAAAAGTAAAGAAAATAACTGACAAGTGTTTAGGAATAATTTTTTTAAAGTGTGTTCAGAGGATGGCATCCCTGATGGTAGGGGCTTGGAGCAGCCCACTTCATTCACAGTGTGAGCAAGCTCTGGGGCTGGGAGACACAGAGAGATCAGAGAGGGATCCATGTTGAGGAAGAGGCTGGGGGCAAGGGTGCAGGGTGGCCAGGGTAGGACTGTTGCTATGGAAATGTCAGTCAAAGTTTACCCAGAAACCCATGGTAAATGGAACAATACTGGCCTGAAGTTGAAATCAGGTTCCAATCCAATTTTAGTCACGATAAACTATGTAACTTAGAATAAGTCACTTTATTCTCTGAATAACTTTCTTCAACTGAACAATGGAGAGTACAACCTCCAAATCTTGACTTGTAATAGATAAAAAGATGTGAAAGGTACTTACTGAATGTGAGTATACAAGGTCTTCCTCCAGGTGGTCAGTTGGAATGAATCTTTTTCCCCCATGCATGTTCCCATCTTTTTCATCATATGACCTTAGACTGAGCCCTGTAACTCCTTAAGGCCCCTCTAGCTCTATGACAGATTAGGATTTTATCAGATTAAGTTGACTCAGGTCTACAGAATGCCGAAATGAAACTATTCTCCTAAAAAATATCATAGTCAGGTCTAAATAATGGAGCCATGTTGCATATTTAACACATATTTTACCAAATCTCAGCAGACTGTGCAATGTATTCTGGTTTGATTTTCAAATAAAAGTGTTATTTATTTCTTAAAGGCAGACAGTAATGAAAAGGCAATTTTGTTCTCTGGCCATTAAAGATGGACTATATATAGTATCCTACCTGTAGGTCTTCTCACCCTTTCCAGCTTGAAATTTTCTTCACTGAAATTTACCACAACCAGTGGAGATGGTTTGTTTTGAAAGTACAACTCTGAGAAAAGAGAGAGTGCCACCCAGAAAAAGGGCAGATGGAGGGAATGCACAGCCACCAGGCAACTTTTCCAGGGTTGTTAGAAAGACATCCGCAGCTCTTTGAGGGAACTCTGACCAGAAGGTGATGAGACAATAGTGACCTGGAGCCGGGGCTCTGCGTGGCTGGCATCTGCGTGGCATCTTCTGTGCATGGAGCCTTGGTCTCCAAAGGAGCAGACCATGTGTGCTCCCACCTTCCTGCTTGGGAGCAGGAGGAGTTGGACTCAGAGGTTCTCTTGTTTCTTGAATCACCAAACCAGAGTTCAGAGATCTAAAACAGATGTAAGATCATCCCAGTGTGAAGGGTATAGTTAATTTACAGAACGGATGCTTCTACTTGTAAAATCTTTACTGTGCTTTTCTGTCTGACTTGGGGGCAATTTTGGGAAAGAATAGCAAGGTTGAGGAATGCTACCCTCACATGAGTGGGGGAGAAAAGACATCATAAAGATGCAGAAGATAGAGATTTGGCCTCAAGAAGACAGAGAGAGAAGCTCCCCAGGGACCATCGTCTTCTCTGGATGCTCAGGACAGGGGTGCCAGAACTCTACACAGATGGCCAAGGATGGTATCCCAGCCTGGGTCCTCACAGCAAGCAGCTCTGCAGCACAAGCTGGTAGTTTATCTGGGGACGTGATCCCAAGAAACAGGAGAAAGGCTGGGGAGGGTAAAGGGGAACGAAGAAGAGCCAATCTGAGGATCAGTCCAGCAGGAAACCAGAGCTTGAACCTGGGGCCTCACAGAGAAATGTGAAGGGAGTATTTATCGACCACTGGTTCTCACTGAGCACAGGCCACCTCATGAGTCATAACCCCCCTTTCCCCTTCTATTTCCAGATTTTCACCAGTGTCCGAATGGAAAAATTGATTTCCTCAGGCACTCTGCAGATGGTGGCAGAGGAGCCTAGGGGCAAGAAGGGAGAGAAAGGAGGCGCGGAGCAGTTGCAGCAGGGTGGGGGTGGGGCAAGTTCTGGCTGCATGACAAGAAGGGCTGACAGGATGGATGCGCTCATCAAGTTAGAAAAGTCAACACTTGGTGGCAAGTGAGGATGGACTCACCGGTCAAAACTGGACTCCCAACCCACGGATGGGGAGCGGGGTAGTTTTCTGTTTAATAGTTTTAGAAGATTCTAGAAAGACAATTTTCTTAGAAAGGAGGAGAGAATGGGAGAAAAAAAGAAGGGAGGAAGGAACAAGAAAGGAGGGAGGGAAGGAAAATTGCTAGAATCTCAGGGAGATGCAGATTCAGTCCTGGTAGCAGTGTTAAGTTGCTCAGTCATGTCCAGCTCTTTGCTACCCCATGGACTGCAGCCCTCCAGGTTCCTCTGTCCATGGACTTCTCCAGGCAAGAATAGTGAAGTGGATAGCCATTCCTTTCTCCAGGGGATCCTCCTGACCCAGGGATTGTGGGTCTCCTGCATTGCAGGCAGATTCTTTACTGTCTGAGCCACCAAAAACAAACCTAGAGTTTTCTCTTTGTATAATTACAAAGCTAATTCATGCCTAAAATATTCCAACACGTAGAATATATAGTGATTAATTTCTCTTCTATCCCAGATCTCAGTTTCTCTCCCCAGAGGTAATTACTGTTAAGAGTTTCTTGTGTATCTGTCCCCAGATATTTTATGCATATGAACATATGTATACTTCCGTTTAAAATCACAACTTAAAACACACTTTCTGTTTTCATTTTCTGTTTCAAAGATTGCTTCACATGAACATATGTAAATCTAACTCATTAAAAAAAATCCTACATAATCTTCTAGAAGAAGGAATTATTGAATTAATCTCCTTTTTATGGACAGGAAGTGGTTTTTTCTTTTTTTTCTTCATTGATTACAATGAACTGTTGAATATTCTTGTGTGTCATTTGTACGCAGATGTAAGAAATTTCACATTTCTGGGAGTGACCAAAAAAAAAAAGTGTGTGGTTAAACTTTGAGCAGAGATTCCCAAGTTGTACCTGAAGGATTCTTGAAGATGTGTGCTCCTACCCTGGAGGGGACAGTGCCTGCTGGGGTTCCCAGTTCTCAACACTTGGTGATCTTTACAAATCTAGTAAGTAAAAAATGAATCTCCTTGTTATTTTAATTTGCATGTGTTTAATTGTGAGTGATACCCAACACTTTATCATGTTTTTATAAACCAGGTGTTTTCTCTTTCTGAAAGTGCTTGTTTAAGAGCCAAAATAGCAGACACACATATGCTTGGTGTACAGGCCTGAATGAATCATGATTGATCTAAAAACCTGTTGTGCCAGACGTGGAGGAGAGAACAGGGGGCCAAGGCAATACAGCCCCTGTCTGCAGCACTTAGGTCACGGAGGGGGGCACCCAGACACCAAGCAACGGCGATAATGTGTGATAATGTGCTTCGGTGTCACAGGACGAACTGGAAAGTGCCCCACAGGCAGCAGGCTAGCCCTCTGACCTGCCGCACCTTCCCAGCACAGCAAGGGAGGGTTAAAAGAAGACAAAGTGTTCTTCTAACTTTGGAGCAGAGTGTTCTCAGTAGGAGGCAGTGGGGCCACAAGTGTGAAGTCCCCAAGGTGAGAGACAGCATTAAATGTCAGAAATTCGGAAGGGGTGACAGTGGGGGCAGGGTATTAAGAGGGAAGCTGGGGAAGGAGGAGAAGAGAGAGAATCGTGAACCAGCCCAGTTTGCCAGAAACTAAGGAGAACCCAGGAGCCCCCTGGCTCATCTGGACGAGTGTGTTGCCCCAGGGGCTGAGGCCGCAGGAGGGGGCTGCTGATTAACTGCTCTAAGGATTTGGGACTTTTTATCTGAAGGGCAATAGTGGACAATTAGAGCTTTCAACAGGGAAGTGATATGTTAGGGTCGAATTTCGCGAGGTTCGGTGTTGTTGGGAGGAGGAAGGAGGGGGCAGTGCGGCCAGGCTGGAGCCAGGGAAGGAGTTTGCAGCGTCACAGGTAAGACCTGAAGCTGCCTGGAACCCGGGTGGGGTTGGCAGTGAAGACAAGAGCCACGGGCAGGCTAAGAACTACTTAGGAAGGAGAAGCAGCAGCAGGGTTTCAGGACCGACTGCTGTGGGAGTGAGGGAAAGAGGGGGAGCTCTGGGCGGTGCTGGTGTCCTCTGAGATGTGGAGCAGCCTGGGGTGGTGTTGGGAGGAGGGAGCAAATGGATCAGAATTCAGTCTGTGGAGGCCAGGGGCCTGAGAGACATGCTCACGATCACGGGCAGGAGGCAATTTCACTATCTGGATCTGCATTTCAGGAGAGAAGATCAGAATGGACATATAGCTCGGGGCCACTTCACCTTAAGAATGCTACCTGGTGTGTGTAAGAACCCCCACAGATGGGGAGGAAAGCCTGATTTAAGGCTGTAAAGATAATGACATTCATTAAAAACAAACTGAGAAGACAATTTTACAAAAGTTCTAAGTAATTCACTTTCAGTTCAGTTCAGTTCAGTCGCTCAGTCGTGTCCGACTCTTTGCGACCCCATGAATCGCAGCACACCAGGCCTCCCTGTCCATCACCAACTCCCAGAGTTCACTCAGACTCGCGTTCATCGAGTCAGTGATGCCATCCAGCCATCTCATCCTCAGTCGTCCCCTTCTTTTCCTGCCCGCAATCCCTCCCAGCATCAAAGTCTTTTCCAATGAGTCAACTCTTCGCATGAGGTGGCCAAAGTACTGGAGTTTCAGCTTTAGCATCATTCTTTCCAAAGAAATCCCAGGGCTGATCTCCTTCAGAATGGACTGGTTGGATCTCCTTGCAGTCCAAGGGACTCTCAAGAGTCTTCTCCAACACCACAGTTCAAAAGCATCAGTTCTTCGGCGCTCAGCCTTCTTCACAGTCCAACTCTCACATCCATACATGACTACTGGAAAAACCATAGCCCACTTTAGAATAACTTAAAAATATTTAGTGAAATTGTCTTGTATATGTTTTAACAGGCTCTGCCAGAGCCTGTGTATATACAGAACGAGGGGTCAGTATCTGGAAAGACTCTTCTAGATACCCTTCAAGTCCAGGCTGCTTGTCAATAAGTTTGTGCTCACTGGACACAGAGTCAGGAGGGAGAATCTGAGGGTGGAGACCTCAGAACACAAACACCCAACATCCTCAGCTGCCCAAGCCAGGGACGCTGCTGGCCTGGGGTCTGGTGACCAGGGCCCTCCCTGAGATGCAAGCTCCTGGTAGAGCCAGGGTCTGTTAGAACCGGGAGATGTCCTCGTCCCTGACCACAGTGAGGCCCTATTTTGCTGTGAAAGTGCTGCGTATGTTGTGAGAGAGCAGGGCGCTTGCTGCACAGATCTGCAGGGAACAGCAAGGCCAAATAAGCTGATAGGGCTTGAGGAAGCAGGTCACAGACTGCTCGCCAGGGCTGCAGGCTTGCTCCCTCCCTGGAGGCACGTTGCTATGTGTCTGCTAGGGCTCTGCGTCCACTGATCCCAGCTGACTTTGGGAAGTTCACCCCATGCACTTGTCACTTTGCAGAACAGGCATCAGAGGCCTGATCTGTGCGAACAGACTGCCCGGGAGGGTTGCCAAGGGAAGCAAGGGAAGATGAGGAAGTCCTGCCCATCAGAGAAGGTACTGGCCCCCTTTCCCGGTAGGCAAAATGAGATCAGATCCTTCAAATGTGTACATCATCTTAGCTTCTCAGGGTGGCATCACGGACAGTGTTCCCTTGTCAGAGAGGAGCATATTTGTCCAGTTTCTTGGCCAATAAATGATGAAAATGGGGCTTGGTCCTGGGTCTCTTCTATTACTTCACCATCCATTCAACAGTTGCTGTTTCCTGAGCCTTTACTAATCCTTTCCACTGCCCAGGACAGAGAGAAGAGTGAGGCCCACAGCCACCCTCACAGCACTATGCAGACACCTTCCTCAGTGAGCACACCAGCATCCTGCCCTGGACCAGCCTCTCACAAGGACCCCCGCCCCACCCCACTTGGGCACCAACACCTAGTGCTGCGGTGCCCTCTGCACAGACTCCTCCTCACCCACCTGGGGTCTGACGGTCTGCAGGGGGCTACCCACTAGGCAGGGGCTTCCCAGGTGGCGCTAGTGGTAGAGAACCCACCTGCTAACGCAGGCGGCATAAGAGACTCAGGTTCGATATCTGGGTCGGGAAGATTCCCTGGACCAGGAAATGGCACCCACTCCAGTATTCTTGTCTGGAGAATCCCATGGGTGGAGGCACCTGACAGCTACAGTCCATAGGGTCGCAAAGAGTCAGACAAGGCTGAAATCACTTAACACACACACACACACACACACACACACACCCTAGGCAGACTCCCTCCTCACTCCACTTAGGGTCTTAGAGTGTCTGTGCCAGGGTGCACCCCACCCCCAGCCCCTGAAGACTCTCTTCTCACCTGTCTCAGGCCTGACTCTCCACACTGGGCCTCCTTCCACAGGAGACCCCTTTCTGAGCACATGTGGTCTCTCCTGCACATGGGGCCACCCTCCCACATTGACAACTTCCTCACCCCCATGGGCCCCAGGACCCCCACCCCCTGTGAGAACCTCCTCCTTACTCTGGTTAACTCTGCCCTTTTGCTCTGGACACTGCTCAGGTGTGGAGGCCTATTTGGCTCCACCTCACTCGATCCCTTCTGGACAGAATTGTCTGGAAAAGGGAAGACAGCTCTTTCTTGTGGTCTCTTACTACACCCATCGTCTCCTTTGTTCACACTGGTATCTCCATGTCCCTAGGGCTTGTTGAGTTCTCCAGTTCACTGAGGTCTTTGTTGGGTCCCACCAAGTCTTCCCTGCCTCTGATCCCGTTTCTGCACCATCTTTGATGACCCAGAGTTCTTCAAGCGCCAAAGCTGTTGGATTCTGTTGGAAGATGTGAAAGGACACCTCTGATCACCACTCTGCTTTGTCACCCCCTGCCGTGTCATGGGCCCTGCGTTTCCATTTGGAGCCAGACAGCTCTTCCAGGGTGTATCTGGTTGGGCCAACCTCCCCATGCTGGGCTGTAGACAAATCTGAGTGACAGATACCACGTTGTGTGTGGGATTCCCTGCCCTCTTCTTCTTAGAATCTGTACTTACCAGACCAAGCTTGCAATGCCCTAACTCCTGTTCTCTTATGATAAACCTCTTAGGGGGCAGCTGAGACCCCAGCATGAACGGACTTCTGGTTGCCCATTGCCAGATATTTCTAACTCTGGCTGCGGGTACAGTTTGCCCTGAAACTGGACCATCTGCAATTATCGGGCCGAGATAACTGTCCTTGGACTATCTCCCTCTCCCTCACTGTGCTCCAAATATGGTGGGTCCTTGCTTTGTTACCTGGCCGTTGGCTAAGACTCTTGCAGTTCTGAGGAATGAGGACTTGAAAAGGCTCATGGAAGAGACAGACCAGGGCCCATCTGCCACAATTCAAGTCCACGCACACCTGAAAGGCCACCTGGGATCTTTTCCCTCCCATCTACCTCAGCCTTTAGCCAGCCCAGAGGAAATTAGATTCTGTTTTCTCCTTTTATGATGAGTTAAGGAGGAATATGATGAAGGGACATTTAAGCTACCTATGATCAGGTAACTTGTCTATGGAGATTTATCAGACCATGGCTAGGTCTCCAGGGAGGGTTGGGAAACATTGCCAACAGACACTGAGTCTTGGAGAAGCCTTCATTGGCCTGGATCACCCAGTTCCACTGTTTCATTTGCCGTCCTTTACAATTTCTGATTCTAACACAGAGTGGGCGGTTTTTAAAAGTTGACAAGAGAAGGCACATGCTCAGTTTATGAGCGTGTGGAGAGAAAGCTCCTCCTGCAGAAGGGAAGAGAAGGAGGGTGGCCCAACTGCATCCGAGCAAGTCAGGAGGCCTCCGCCCCATGCAAGTCCTGCTGGGAGTCCCAGGGAGTGACTCCACCTGCTCTGGGACTTCCCCTCTGTCCCACGGGTGCCGCTGCAACACTCAGCAGTGAAGCCCTGGCCCAAGAAGTGGAGGAAAGCGGGGAGATGGAGGGGAGCATCTGTTCTCGGGCACCTGTCTTTGTAGCTCCTGGGCAGCAGGAGCACGTAGGGGGAGGGGCATAATGCACCACCCTGTCCCGGGATGCCATCACTCCCTTTGGAGGGAAGGCTATTGGGAGGGCTAACCAATAGGACCTTCCGTAGCACTGGACACGATCTATATCTGTGCTGTCCAACAGGATGGCCATTTAGCCATCCATCTGTGACTCCTGAGCCCTTGAAATGAGGCTAGTGTGGCGATGAACTGAATTTTCTGTTTTCTTTAATTTTAATTAATTTGCCTTTATATTTACATAGTCATGTGTCGCGAACGGCTACCATATTGGACAGTGTGGCCCTGGGCGATGCGCTCCTCTGCTGGGCACTCTCATCTCACTCAGGTGTTGCTAGTGATGGCCTGGATTCCTTGAGGCACCAAAAAAGTGGCTTGTGGGTGAGTAGAGAAAACACCTCTTCCTGAATTATGCTCCATGACAGGGGTCCCAGAGAGTGCTGTTCCTGCCTTTTTGGAAAAAGCTGGCTCTTTCTGTGTAATTACAGTGTCTAACTTTCCACTGGGTATGTGAGACCTCAACAGGGTCTGGAGTTGGTATGCAGGCTCCAGAGACCTGTGACTAAAGCATCCTGCTGCACAGACTCCCCAGCCCTGGGCCATCTCTGCTCAGCAGGCACCCTCTCCCAGGAGACCCTCAGCATCCTGCTATACCGTTCTCCTCCCAGGTCTGAAAACCAGCTGCTCCCTTCAAGAAGCTTTCAGGCTCCTGAGAAGACACAGAAATTGCTTGGCAAAGGTGGAAATAAAACAACTAAGCCAACAAGGGCAGCCAAGGAGAGAGCAACTCTCTCTGGAGCCGTGGTCCTCAAAGTGTGATCACTGAACCACAGCACCAGCATTAGCTGGAAACTTGCTGGAAACACAAGTCTGCTCAGACCCAGACTGTTGAACCAGAAATTCCAGGGGAGGAGCCCAGCAATCTGTGCTTTAATGAGAATTCAGAGGCTCTCAGAATGTGAGAACCGTAGGGCGGAGATGGGTGGGGCAGAGGGAATAGGACTGACTTCTCAGAAGATCCCAGAACAAGCTTCTGGGCCCTGAAGAGGAGCGCAGGGCAGTGGGGAAGGAAGGCATGTCTAGGCATAGGCCCCGCACCACATCCCACAACTGTGTCCACGCTCCCCATACCTTCTGATACATATTTAATAATCTTGGAATCATCATTTTGTAGACATTACATTGTTTAGAGTAAACGGAAAAGTATTCTTCAGAGTCAAAATTGCTTTAAGTTTTTTATTTTGTATTATTTTATATTTTATTTTGTATTTTGTAATTTATTTTGTAAATTAATAATGTTGTGATAGTGTCAGGTGAACAGTGAAGGGATTCAGCCATCCATAAACGTGTATCCATTCTCCCCGAAACTTCCCTTCCATCCAGGCTGCTGCATAACATTGAGCAGAGTCCCATGTGCTATACAGTAGGACCTTGCTAGTTACCCATTTTAAATATAGCAGTGTGTACACGTCCATCCCAAACTCCCTAACTATCATTCCCCCTGGGAACCATAAGTTTTGTGCCCTGACTCTGTGAGTCTCTTTCAAGTCAAAATTGCCTTGTAAAAGAATTCTTGGTTGCACCTGATTTTGTGTTCTAAATGTAAGTGAGGATTCTCTTTATGCTATTTTTGAAAGTTACAAAATTTACCTGATGAACTCACCCAGTCTCTTTCCTTTGGCTCCTTTAAAGAAAGTATATAACTCTTAATGCAAAATGTCTATTCAAAGAAATCAAAGATGTATAGCTAAGACACTGCTTATTAATAATCCTCTTCTCTTGGACATTTATTTCTCCATCAGCTCTATTTCCCCTGCAATCTACCTATCCACCTTCTCCCTCCAACCCCCTATATACTTCCTGGCATTGAGCAAGGAAATCAGGCAACCAACTTGCTAAAACTATAAAAAGGTAAAGATAAAGATCTAAGTAAGAGACTTCCTTACTTCAGTGTGCTTTTGTGCATGCATGGTACATGGAAATTTCATTATTTAGTGAAAAAAGCACAGGTTGAATCCTAGCTCCACCTTTTACTAATGAGTCATTAAGCTCTAAGTCTGTGCTTCCTCTTTGCCATGCCTTTTACATGAGGCTAAGGATGATGCTTTTGAACTGCGGTGTTGGAGAAGACTCTTGAGAGTCCCTTGGACTGCAAGGAGATCCAACCAGTCCATTCTAAAGGAGATCTGTCCTGGGTGTTCACTGGAAGGACTGATGCTAAAGCTGAAACTCCAATAATTTGGCCACCTCGTGTGAAGAGTTGACTCATTGTAAAAGACTCTGATGCTGGGAGGGATTGGGGGCAGGAGGAGAAGGGGACGACAGAGGATGAGATGGCTGGATGGCATCACCAACTCGATGGACGTGAGTCTGAGTGAACTCCGGGAGTTGGTGATGGACAGGGAGGCCTGGCGTGCTGCGATTCATGGGGTCGCAAAGAGTCGGACACGACTGAGCGACTGAACTGAATTGAACTGAAGGATGTGTTGTGAGTGTTACATGAAATAATCACATGTGAAGTAGCTGACACTTAATAAACATTATTTGTTTCTACCTTCCTTTTCTTCTTTCAGGATAAACATGGAAAACATGAAAACATCTCAGACTCCGAACAAGATTAATTTGAGTCTAAGACAGCAATGTACTGTGACCTTAGGTGAATTATTGAATGGCTCACCATCCCAGGTTCCTCATCTTTAGAATGAGGGTGGGAAAAACCATACCCATCTCAAAGGGTCATCCTGAGGATTAGAAATCTTGATACATGCCAAGGTCATGAAAGAGTACCTAAAGAGAGACCACAGCAAGCACGGAATGGTAGGTCAGCTTGTGTTGCTGACGTTATTATTATACTCAGTTCTCAGCTGTTATGGACAATGAGATTGTCAGGGCAGTGGCCTGTAGATCAAAGATCTTCCCATGCACTGCAACCTCCAGAGCCTTGGTCAGCCTCTTGGCACTACAAAGCTATTTCCACGAAATAGACACTCATGTTCCCTCCAGAACCTCTTTCTCATTCCTTGAGTTTTAAAAATTATATATTCTGAGGAATTTTGATGGTTTACCTGATCTTTATCACAGGACAGCCATTTCCCTACAGATCTCATGAGACAATTTGGAGAAATTAACGTTTTGGGAAAGGGAAGCAGATTGATCAGTTGATCAGTTCTCTCACTTCGTTTCATAAAAAAAATTAGGATGACAAAGCCAAAGAGTCTAATTTTATGCTAGTTCTCTATTTTCTTTTAAAATTATTATCACTCAGTTCAGTTCAGTCACTCAGTCATGTCTGACTCTTTGCAACCCCATGAATCGCAGTACGCCAGGCCTCCCTGTGGTATGATCAATCACTCACCTAGAGCCAGACATCCTGGAATGTGAAGTCAAGTGGGCCTTAGAAAGCATCACTATGAACAAAGCTAGAGGAGGTGATGGAATTCCAGTTGAGCTATTTCAAATCCTAGAAGATGATGCTGTGAAAGTGCTGCACTCAATATGCCAGCAAATTTGGAAAACTCAGCAGCGGCCACAGGACTGGAAAAGGTCAGTTTTCATTCCCATCCCAAAGAAAGGCAACGCCAAAGAATGCTCAAACTACCGCACAATTGCCCTCATCTCACACTCTAGTAAAGTAATGCTCAAATTATTATCACTAATCCCTCAAAAAACTGTTTGATTCGGGTCACCAAGGGCTTCCCAGGTGGCACTAGTGGTAAAGAACCCGTCTGCCAAGGCATGTGACATAGAGATGAGGGTTCGCTCTCTGGGTTGGGAAGATCTCCTGCAGAAGGGCATGGCAACCCATTCCAGTATTCTTGCCTGGAAAATCCCATGGACAGAGCCTGATGAGCTACAGTCCATGGGGTCGCAAAAGAGTTGGACAGGACTGACACAGCTTAGCACGCACAGGTCACTAAATTAAATAAACTGACCTTTGGTCAAATGGTTTTGTGGGTCAAAATACTGTTCTGAATGAAAACTTGTCTTTAGATTGGGGCATGGGCTATTTTGATAGAGAATTGTTGAGGATATAGATAGATTTCTACTTAGAGAGTCTTGGCTTACTTTTCTTACCACTGAATTGCCTGGGATGGAAATCCCAAAGGTTCTCCATAGAAGTGAATACTCTTCATTGGTAACATTTTGTTCAGAAGTAAGAGGAAATCTAGCCCTTCATCTTGGAATTCTGCGTCCCTTTGTCTCATGTTTTATTACTTAATCCCAACTTTGTTTGTTTGGTATTTGTTTGTTTTCCTTCCTCCAAATCAAGCAATGTGATTCGCTAACTTCTTGCCTCTTAATGGGGTACAAATAGCACCCCCACACACACTTCCAGATCCATCCACTCCTGCAGGACTCTTCCCAGGACAAACCCACCTCCCCAAAGCACTCTGCCCCAGACATCTGATGTATGCTACCTGACATGGTCTTTGAGTTCGTGGTGGTAGTTTAGTAGCTAAGTCGTGTCCAGACCTTTATAACGGTATGGACTGTAGCACTCCAGGCTCCTCTGTCCATGGAATTTCCTAGGCAAGAATACTGGGTTGGGTTGCCATTTCCTTCTCCAGAGGATCTTCCTGACCCAGGGTTTGAACCCGCATCTCCTGATTGGCAGGTGAATTCTTTACCACTGAGCCACCTGGGAAGCCCACGGTCTGAGTTCAGTTCAATTCAGTTGCTCAGTCATGTCCGACTCTTTGCGACCCCATGGACTGCAGCATGCCAGGCTTCCCTGTCCATCACCAACTCCTGGAGCTTGCTCAAACTTAGGTCCATCGAGTTGGTGATGCCATCCAATCATCTCATCCTCTGTTGTCCCCTTCTCCTCCTGCTTCAATCTTTCCCAGTGTCAGGGTCTTTTCAAATGAGTCTGAGTAACTTATCTATAATATCCAGAAAACATCCTACTTCTTTATCAAAATAGAGTTCTTTATGTGTGGTTCCCAACTCTGCCTACACACTCGAATAACTTAAATAACCTATCTCTTATTAAATGCAGAGATGAGGCCCCATGGCCACACCAATTGAATTAGATACTGGAAGAGTGGGGCCCATGCATCAGCATTTTTTCAAAGCTCCCCAAAGATAGCTGGGACTGAGACTCACTACTATGAACGGACAAAGCCTAAGTGAGTCTTTGTTGTTGTTCATTGCTAAGTCATCTCCAACTCTGTGACCCCATGGACTGTAGCATGCCAGGCCTTCACTATCTCCCAGAGTTTGCTCAAATTCATGTCCATTGAGTCAGTAACACTATCTAACCATCTCATCCTCTGATCCTCTTCTCCTTTTACCTTCAAGCTTTCCCTGCCTGAGGGTCTTTTCCAGTGAGTCGGCTCTTCACATCAAGTGGCCCAAGTATTGGAGCTTCACCTTCAGCATCAGTCCTTCCAACGAATATTCGGGACTGATTCCCTTTAGGATTGACTGGTTTGATCTCCGTGAAGTCTAAGGGGCTCTTAGGAGTCTTCTCCAGCACCACAGTTCAATAGCATCAGTTCTTTAGCACTCAGCCTTCTTTATGGTCCTGCTCTCACATCCATACATAGAGACCTGCAAGATATCCCCTAGGTATGTGAGGACCCTCGGAAAGAGTCACAGAGGCAACATGCCATGGGAAGGTGTGATAGTGGTTCCTAAGCATAGCATGTTGGGAAGAGCCTTTCACATTGCATCATATGATCTGAAAATTCCAGACAAGTGTCTTCAGTTCAGTTCAGCTCAGTCACTCAGCCGTGTCCAACTCTTTGCAACCCCATGGACTGCAGCATGCCAGGACTCCCTGTCCGTCACCAACTCCTAGAGCTTACTCAAACTCATGTCCACATTGAGTTGGTAATGCCATCCAACCACCTCATCCTCTGTCGTCCCCTTCTCCTCCCGCCTTCAATTTTTCCTGGCTTCAGCGTCTTTTCAAATGAGTCAGGTCTTTGCATCAGGTGGCCAAAGTATTGGAATTTCAGCTTCAACATCAGTCCTTCCAATGAATACTCAGGACTGATTTATTTTAGGATGGGCTGGTTGAATCACCTTGCAGTCCAAGGGACTCTAACATCCTAAACATATCTTTTATTGTGGTAAAATATACATAACATAAAAGTTACCATTTTAACCATTTTTCTGTATACAGTCCAGTGGCATTAGTACACTCACATTTGTTGTGCAGCCATCACCACCATCCATCTCCAGAATTCTTTCATCTTCTCCACCTGAAACTCCCCATTAAACACTAACTGTATCCCCCACCCCCCAGGTCCAGCAACCACAAACTGTACTTTCAGTCTCTATGAATTTGACTGCTCTAAGTACCTCTGCTGCTACTGCTAAGTCGCTTCAGTCATGTCCAACTCTGTGCGACCCCAGAGACGGCAGCCCACCAGGCTCCGCCATCCCTGGGATTCTCCAGGCAAGAACACTGGAGTGGGTTGCCATTTTCTTCTCCAATGCATGAAAGTGAAAAGTGAAAGTGAAGTCACTGAGTCGTGTCCAACTCTCAGTGACCCCATGGACTGCAGCCTACCAGGCTCCTCCATCCATGGGATTTTCCAGGCAAGAGTACTGGAGTGGGGTGCCATTGCCTTCTCCCTAAGTACCTCATACAACTGAAATTAAACAATATTTGTCCTTTGGTGTTTGCCTTTTTCCACTTAGCATATAGTCTTTGAGTTCACCCATGGTGTAACAGGTGTCAGAATTTCATTTCTCCCTTTTTAAGTTTGAATAATATTCCATTGTATTATACCACATTTTGTCTGTCCCTGAAATTTGCTATCTGAAATGTGTATTTGCAGTGCCTGTGGGTGCCTATTTACTCACATCTTTACCAGTATTTATGATCTGATACTCTAGTGTTTGCAAATTTTGTGAGTATAAATATGATTTTGTAATTTTACTTTTTGTGTACTTATTAATCTAAAATTTTTCCACTCTGGGACTTGCTCCCACATGGGCTTTGATCATTTTTCCACTGCATTTCCCATCTTTTTATTTCTGGTCTACAGGAGCTACTTGCTTGTCCTATTGACTTCCATTAGTTTAAGTCACTGCAAACATTTTCCCTTCACCTGTTGCCCTTCTTAAATCTTTATCTAATGCATCCTTTGTTGAACACAGAAATTTAACATTGTTGTAGCCAAATGCATCACTAATATGTTTGCCCTTCTGGATCCTTCTATAAGAGTCTTTCTCCACCCCAAGGTCACAAATATATTCTCTCACCTTTCTTCTGTAGATCTTTTATAGTTTCATCATTTTACCATTCCCATGTAAGACTTTAATTAATCTAAAACTCATCTTTTACACAGTTTAAGGTAGGGATTCTAACTTTGCTTTTCTTCAAAGTGAAGTGAAGTCGCTCAGTCGTATCCGACTCTTTGTGACCCCATGGACTGTAGCCTATCAGGCTCCTCTGTCCATGGGATTTTCCAGGCAAGAGTATTGGAGTGGGTTGCCATTTCCTTCTCCAGGGATCTTCCTGACCAGGGATCAAACCCAGGTCTCCTGCATTGCTGACAGACGCTTTTACCAGCTGAGCCACCAGGGAAACCTTTCTTCAAGGAGTGGCCCATATTCCCAACCCCATCTGATCTCTTTACATCTTACATGTAGAAAAGTCAGGCTCCCTTCTTTGTGATAGAATGAAATCTCTATGAGAAAAAAAAAACTATGATTTATTTAAATCACAAAAATGATTTAATGTTTTAAATGAGATTTAACTAAACTGGGACCATAAATAAAGTAAGGAGATGATTATGTGCTTTAAGATTCCTCACCAGCTAGTTCCTTCTAACCTATACAACTCTGCTCACGCCTCAATACCCATTGCTGAGGCTCTTGACTCCTGCCAAACATCTCTCTGGCAGTCCCCTCGGGACTCCTCCTGACTGAATGACCTTCATACATGCCACCCACGTGGAATGTCCATGTCAGGCCACTTCCTTCTTCCTCATGCCACACTCATCCCTCTGAAGACTGCTCATGGCCATCTCTCCAGACCCAGCCCTTTCAGTGCTGCATGAGCACCCAGCTCTGTACTTGGCCTTAAACATCCTGGGCTCATTAAGCTCAGGGGCGCGCACGCGCGCACGTGCGCGTGTGTGCGTGCGTGCGTGCGTGCATGCGTGTGTGTGTGTCTGCCCATCAAGATCTGCTGCTTTTACCAAACCCGTTCACATCTTCACTCATGAATCCTGTAAAGCAGACAGAGCAGTAACTGTTTCTTCCATTTACAAATGAGTAAACTGAGGCTTGAAGAGTTCAAATCTCTTAAAACTTAAGCAGTTTGCTCAAAGCCCCACGCTATAGGAACAAGGAATGGCTGGGACTAGACAGACGTTCTTCTGGTTCTAAATCTAGTTCTCACTCAACACACCACATTCTTTCTTAGCAAGGGCACAGGGTCTGTCTCTACAATTAGATGGTTTGTTCCTCAAGAGACAAGCAGGGTTTGAACCTCCAAAAAGCTCTTGTCTCATCTGATCCAAATGAACCGCTGGCACAGAGGATGTTGTACCTACAGCCTGGTCTTGAACTCCTGACCTTTGGCTCAAGGTACTGACACCCTGCCCAACCACAGAGCTGGAGCCCTCTTGTAATACTGTGTTCATCTTTGTCATAGTATTGATCACTGCAGGGAGCAAGCCACCCCTCTGCCATTAATATTTAACACCTGCCTCTGCTCCAGTTTCCGTGGCTGCATTCTCAGCGCAAGTTCTAGACTCAATAGATATTTGCTGAATGCACCAATGAATGAAAGAATGAATGAGTGCGTGTTTCCCATGCCTTCTCAGCCTGAACTCCTGTCATAAATGAACCAAGCACCTGTATTAGCAGAGCTGACACTCACCCACTTGCAGCCCCTTTACCACCCAGGCCCAACTGCACTAAATCTCTCCCAGGTGGGCAGCTGTGTTTACCACGGACTTTTACATCCAGCATGTAGACCAGTCGAGGGACCAGTGCCACCATCATGATACCTTCTCCAGCCCAGCTTCCCCCTGCTTTCTGCCTGCTCTCCCTTGTTGGCCTCACTTCCCCCATCTCTACGTCTAGCAAACCCTGGGCCCACGGCCCCCAAATCAGGGTCCTCTGTGGCTCATTTTAGATCCAGTCTCATGCTGTGCACAAAACAGACTTTTAATAGATGAGGATGAATAATGAGCTCTTTATTCCTCTTGGGAGTCAGATTTTTAATCTGCTTCACAGATAGGAATGGAAAACACAGCTGATTGGTAAGTAGGAAAAAATGCTTCCTGCTTCCAGCAATGTGCCTCCCCCTGCCGATGTTCAGAAATGTCAGTGAACAACACATCAGTGGTAAATAATATCTCTTGAATGATTACTCTGGAAAGAAATGCAGCTCTAAGCACGCCATAAAATGTGAGCCTGGAAGAGAACCACTAAAATATTCTCCCAAAGCACGCAGAACCTGCCTAGGTGAGCTTTCCTCTGGGCAGGGAGAGCAAATACTACCACACATACTAGAAGGCATTCTCTCACACAGAACTGAGGTTGAATGGCAGGGTGGCTTAGGTTTTAGAGTCACACAAAACAGGTTTCAAATTCTGCCTCTAATTTTTCCTAAGTTGTTTTTTTACAGCAAACTACTTCTTAGACTATGTTTCCTCACCTATACATTGGAGTAATAATGTGTGTGCTGTGTGCTAAGTCGCTTCAGTCACGTCCAACTCTTGGACCTGCCAGGCTGGTCCATGGGGATTCTCCAGGCAAGAATACTGGAGTGGGTCGCTATGCCCTCCTCTAGGGGATCTTACTGACCCAGGGATTAAACCTGCGACTCTTGCGTCTCCTGAATGGACAGGCAGGTTCTTTACCACTAGTGCCACCTCATAAAGTTGTTGCAAGGGTTAAATGGGATAGAAAAAAAAAAATGCTGCAGGAGTGCAATAAGGGACAGAGAAGGAGGGACTGTTAGTGGGATCAGAACTGTATTTTAAAAGTTTTCAAAGATCAGTATGTAGCTGTTGGGATGATGCAGAATAAAGAAAGAAGGGAAGGCATCTGGATAGAGGTGAGCTCAGAGCTAGGTGTGGGAAAAAGGTGAGGATGGTGCTGGAGGTGGGAATGAGGTCCCGTGAGGACACAGTGAGGCGCAGGCTCAGCTCTAGGTCACAACTCAAGCTGTGGCCACTGCTCCATAGTCCCAGGGGGCAGTCTTGCATCTCCTCTGATCCTGCGCTATTGCTTGCTTTTTTTTTTTTTTTAACTTTCCACTGAAGTAGCCTTAGACATTCTGCCCAGCAGCTTGTGAAGCTCTGGGGGGTGGGGGTGGGGGTGGTGCCAGGCTGACTCACAAGACACCCTGCCCTTGAACACACCATCTGACCCAGCCATCATCGCATCCTGCTCAGGGCTCAATGAACAAAGCTTGTCAGTGAGGTCGCAGACATCTCTAAAGTTCCCCTGCAAAGGCAATTCTAATTTCTCTTGTCTTTTAATTTTAACAAGCCAGTGAAGCTCTTCCTGCCCTACAAAGTCTCTCTTGCTTGGGGAAAAGGACTTGCTACTCCAAATGTAGTCCTTAGATCAGCAGTCTCAGCACTACCTAGGAACTTATTCAAAATTCCAATTTCAGGATCCCTCTCCACCAGACCTGCTGAATAAGAACCCCCAGCATGGTTCCCAAGAATTTACATTTTAAACAAACTCTCCAGATGATTCTTTTTTTTAATGGTTAAGTTTATTTTTTTAGACCACAGTTCCATGAGGGACATTAATAAATGGGATTGCTTTTGCTAGAAAATTGTTAATCCTGTGGTTTAGTGTGCTGATAATGGAACATGCTATTCCACTGACATTTTCTTATTCTTATGCACAAAAATGATTGCAAAGCACTGGTTTAAGACACAGTTTAGATGTATCAGCCTCTCTTATGTTCATTTGCATCACCTGTAGCTACATTTTACCATGAGATTAAAAGTCAATTTTTATTCAAGAGAACAGGAAGTTCACCCTAAAACACGGTTCCCAAAGCCTTTGTTTCAAAATAGAAAAGATTTTTAGGTTTCACCGTGGGTCAGCCAAGATTAATCACATAAACCAAACTTTAGAAATGTAGCTATTTGGACTGACCTACTCTATCAGAATTCTTTGACTGTAAGAAAGAGAGATGAAATCTCTCAAACACAAAACGAACTTAGTAGAAGGGATAGGGTAGGACCACTTACAGAATCAGAAGAATCAGTCTCAGAATGGTCAGGACACCAGGAAGGCCCTAGGGAACAGCGAGCTGCTTGCTGACGGGATTAGGTCTTCAGTGGCTTTCCAGAGCTGCACCTGACCATCCAAGATGAAAATTTGCAAGAGAGAATCTGATTGGTTAAGGCATAGTCACATGCTAAGACCTGGCCAATGGAAGGCAGGCCTCCTTGATTGACGGTTCCCAGAGCCCCTGCAACACTGCCTACTGTGGATGTTGGATGGCTTCTCGAAGCAAAATGAGGTGCAGTTCCCAGATGGGAGTGGGTGGAGCCAATAGGCAAAGCAGGAGATGTGCCCTACCTCCCCAGGCTGGCTGGCTTTGACTGGTGGACACAAGCAGGAGAAATCCAGATGTGTAAACCTTGAGAGAGATGAAAGGAAATGTGAAAGTTTTCTTAGAGAAACTAGGGGAGTTCAAACGCTCAGAAAAACAGTGGAGACCACAGTTTGATTAGGTGTAGTTGTAAAGGCCAAAGAGAATGACCTTAGGTAATGACTTCAAGAAGCCCAGCTCCGCGAGGCCGGGAGGGGCGGACGCACTGTGTGCTCCCACGAGGGAGGGCGGGAGGCAGGGAGGCACAGGTTCAAAGAGGTGTCTATGAGAGACCCACCCAGTGAAGGCAGTCGTTCCCAATGAGGGCCCTGATGGGCATGCAGGCCTCTCCAACACACGCCTGTAATCGGAGTGCCCGGTCACAGAGGGCATCACACCCTCAGGACCGCAGTGTGGTGGTGGGGTGGGGTGGCCAGGGGGCACAGAAGAGGACCTGTTAGCTACACCGGGCCTATGGGTATATGCAGTGTGACAGAGGCACTCTTATAAAAGAGACCACCCCTGACACTACCAGTGTGGAAGGACTTACAAATCTTGATGTGTTTAAAAAGAAACATTGATCACGTATACCTTTATTAAAATAAACAAACAAATAAAAATATAAATAATCTTTAAAAGATTTAAAAAAACAAAGAAAATTTGAAAACATCAACTTCTATCATAAGATAAAAGCTATATGCACCTACTGAAACCCAATGAAAGGCACTGCTGCTGCTGCTGCTAAGTCGCTTCAGTCGTGTCTGACTCTGTGTGACCTCATAGCCGGCAGCCCACCAGGCTCTGCCGTCCCTGGGATTCTCCAGGCAAGAACACTGGAGTGGGTTGCCATTTCCTTCTCTAATGCATGAAAGTGAAAAGTGAAACTGAAGTCGCTCAGTCGTGTCCAACTCATAGCGACCCCATGGACTGCAGCCTATCAGGCGCCTCCATCCATGGGATTTTCCAGGCAAGAGTACTGGAGTGGGGTGCCATCGCCTTCTCAGAATGAAGGGCACTAGAAATATATATAAGAAGTGGAAAAATTACTGGTAGTTAATAAGCATCTACTACCTGACAAGCATGGACTTCCCTGGTAGCTCAGCTGGTAAAGAATCGACCTGTCATGCAGGAGACTAGGGTTTGATACCTGAGTTAGGAAGTTCTCATGGAGAAGGGATAGATTATTCACTACAGTATTCTTGGCCTTCCCTTGTGGCTCCGATGGTAAAGAAGCCGCCTGCAATATGGGGGACCTGGGTTCGATCCCTGGGTTGGGAAGATCCCCTGGAGGAGGGCATGGTAACCCACTCCAGTATTCTTGCCTGGAGAATCCCATGGACAGAGGAGGCTGGCAGGCTACAGTCCATAGGGTTGCAAATAGTTGGACATGACTGAAGTGACTTAGCACACATGCACAGCTGACAGGCATAATGCCAAACACTTAACACCATCTTACTTAATCCACAAAACAACCCTGAAGACCTCTGTTTCACAAATAAGAGGGTAAGTGGCATGCTCCTGATTATGTCAACCACACAAGTCTTTAGAAAGTCTTTTTAGGGTGTGTGTGGGGGGAGGCAGTGGTGGTTGTCAGTTTTTCTTCTAGTGGCACCTTCATTTAACTGGGAATTGATACTCTCTGGAGTGTTCAGAACATTGTGAACTACATCCCACCATTTTGCAGGCTTCACTATTGTTCAGTTGCTAAGTCCTGTCTGACTCTTTGTGACCCCACGGACTGCAGCATGCCAGCCTTCCCTGTCCTTCACCATTTCCCGGAGTTTGCTCAAACTTATGTCCATTGAGTCCATGATGCCATCCAACCATCTCATCCTCTGTCACATCCTTCTCCTCCTGCCCGCAATCTTTCCCAGTGTCAGGGTCTTTTCCAATGAATCAGTTCTTCACATCAGGTGGCCAAAGTGTTGGAGCTCCTGCAGGCAAAAGGTGTTCTCGGAGTGTGAGCTCCCATCTTGGACTGGCCAAGAAGGGTTCCCTACTGCCTTTCACAGCCCATGGGTCTCCTTCCACACCAGAATGCTAACATTCCAACTTGATATTTAGAAGCTCCCAAGTTCCAACCTTAGCCCCAGGCACCAAGGATCTCCTTTCTCTGAGAGTTTGCCCCCACTCCGTCCTCTCACACCTATTTATTTCCTGGTGATACTTCTGTGTCCCTCACCAACCCCCAAGTCACTTAGAAAAGACAGTCTGTTTATGATCCATCTCCCTGTTCATGCCAGTGCTTAGCATGGTGCTTTATATTTGGCTCACACTGAATAAATACCTAGGCGAACTAAGTAAAACAAATTCTGAGAATAGCTGTCTAGGAGGAGTCTGTGTACCTAATTTAGGAACTCTTGCTGGTTTATGCTTTGAGATGCAAATAAACATCTGCTTTTTCAATGCCTGCCACAGATTAGATGTGTGTAAGCAATGTGTCTGGCACGTAGTAGGTTCAATAAATATTGACTAAATGAATGAATACATAGACTTAAGAATGCATGCAAGGACAGGAAGGTTATAATAAGCATTTTGGCAGTCCTCAAATCAAGAGGAAAAATCAGTAGTGAGATTGGATGGCCTCCATTTCATACTACAATGCATTAAAAATCCGCAATTCTACAAGTTGCATGAACAACTAAAATTCTTGTGTCACTCCAGTGTCATTATACTAAATTATCAGCATATCAGAAAAGGTGTCTTTTAAAATTATTCAAGTTACAAGGACCTATTGTGTAGCACAGGTAACTATATTCTATGTCTTATAATAATCTATAATGGAAAAGAAGTAATTCTTTATGTATATTTACGCAAAATTGAATTATTTTGCGGTACACCTGAAACACTGTAAATCAACTATCCTTCAATAAGAAGTTGTTTTTAATTTCTCAAGCTATATTAACTTTTTAAATTATCAAATTTTTAAAAAGAAGAGATCTTGTTCACGGGAAACTTCTACAAAATAGAATTTAACTATTAACAAATGTACTTTAATTCCCTCCTTCTAGATTACCAAGGTCAGATTGCTTTCTAAGGTCCGGACTTTCTTTAGTGAGGAAGATGTGCAAATTAGGAATTAAACGAAAAAGTCAGACCTCGTTGTCTGGAAGCACAGCCTCTCTACTTTTTAATAGGCCTCTTTTCCATTTGGTTTGAGATAAAGTGGCCCCAATTATTTTCGAATCCTTTAAAGGAAAAGATATCCATAAATTAAGCTACAGTCCTCTCCTTATTTCCCAGAGAAATTAAATTCTTACCTTAAATGACTTAAATCGCATTGCACAGAACCAGACAAAACTCCTTTCTGTAGTGTTACAAAAGGCAGACATAGCAGCAGAATTTTGGAGCTAAAAAGATAAATAGGAATAGATATAAACACACACCCCCACTAGCAAAATTCAATAGTAAGATCAAAGCTAAACTTTCTCCTTCACAGAGCTCCTGTTAAGATTTTTTTTCTCTTCTGCACCATAATCTGAGTCTCAGATACTTTCGTTCCTATTCAGTCTCAAGATCAAACAGCTCACACACATCTGCTGGGGTTGGTTTTTTTTTTTTTTTAAGCATTCAATAATTGATGGGGGTGAGCAGAGAAGAGGAGTTTGAACATCAACATAAAGACAACAGCAAAATACGCCATCACTCTCCGTCTGCCCATGGAATTGAGGGGCCCAGTGGAAGATGTATGTATATGAGGGTGAAAATGTTTGTAAGAGGTAATACCAATAATTTCCAAAGAGGATTTTCTCAGCATGCTTCCCCTGCCATTTTAAATTATCTTTTTTTAAAAAAAAAATAGGAAATATTGTTTTATTTCATCTCTTTCCAAATGGAATCCTGCCTCTGGTCTGTTTGGGGAGCAATGAGGCCCAACACCTGGCCTTGGGAAGCATGCTGTCACACATGGGAACCAGGTATACACAAAGACAAGTGGAGCCAAAGGCAAAATGTGGCCACTAGTCAACATGGACCTTCTGTGGGAGTGCAGGGCATGAAATGCTGAATTTTGACTAGGAAAGAGAGAAGGCTTCCTGGAGGAGGTGATATTCAGACAAGGCTTTGAAGGATACATAGGGTTTTGCCAAAGAAGTAGATGGACATGTCTCCGGCAGAGAGACTGGCAGGAGCAAAATGGTACTGAAAAAATCCAGGCACGTTCAGGGTCCAGTGTAACTAAGGTACAGGGGCTGGGATTGGGGAGAGACCCTGGTGATCAGTGGAAATTCTAGAGGTGAGATGGAGGACGTTATATGTGATGATGTTGTATTTATTCATTCTTCACTTTGTCTTTCCTCTGGTTCCCACCCTCCTTGAAGAGTATCCTTCTGTTTTCAAAGTGATAACATTCAGCAGCATTTAAGGTCCTCTGTTAAAATGATGCAGCTTAAGAAGAGTCGTGTCCAGTGATGGAAAATCAAAATAACCTGTGAAGAACCAGGTCTAAATGAACCCCAAGAAGCAAGACTTCATAGTTTCTTCTACTACCTTCTCGGGGCAACACGGTTTCTCCTCCAAAAGCCAAGAGCTCTGATATTTGAGGGGCACAGTCTCAGTCATTTTGCCCTTTTCATGATCCTTTGTATTAGTCAGGTTAAGTAAAGTTAGCTGCCATAACAAATAATACCCAAACCTCAGTGGCTTAATGCAATATAAGTGTATTCCCACTCAGGTAAAGTCCCATTCAGATCAGCAGGTCTCCTGGGTGACTCTGTACACCAACCTTAGAGACCCAGGCTGCTTCCAGTTGCCACTGACCTGCAGTATAAACTTGGGATAATCATTTCCCTTCTGTGGACTTCACATCCTTCATTTACTTATCGATTTATTCATATCCTTCATTATTGTAACTGTCAAATCCTTAGTAAACACTAAATATAATTATAAAGGCAATTAACATTTATTAAACTCTTGTTATGCAAATACACTACGCAATGTGTAATAAGCATCATTTCATTTAATCCTCATAACAATACTGTCACAAAAGTGGTAGCACTGTTATTATCATCATTAAGTGACTTTGTTTTTACACTCATAAGTAAAATATAACTGTAAAAGAATATTCCTGGAACACATGGAACATACTCACACCCCAGGGGCCTTACAGGTGCTAAATCGTCTTTCAGGAAGGCCTGGCTCCAGATATCAATAGGCTTTGCTCTCCAATTATTCAGGTCATGTCATATTATCAGAAAGAATGTTCCTATCCACTGTATCATCTATGCAGTATCACTCCCCACCCCACCCCCATCATCCTACTTTATCCTTTGATCCTGGTTGATTGTTCTTTATAGCATTTTAAACCCTTGACAAATGGGAAAATCATGATTATTTACTGTCAGTCTCTCCCAAACAGGCCGTAATTTCCATGAAAGCAGGAACTTTCCTTGAGGCATTCCCTGCTATATCCACTGTCTAAAACGGGGCTTAGCACATAGTAGGTGCCCAGGAAATGCTAGCTGAGTCAATAGGACCCAATCCTTATTTTACATTGCTAATTCATGTGAGGAAATGATCCTTTATCACTCAACTTCTCTTTTTTCTGCAGAGACACTATTTTGAGGCCTCTGAGTCTAAAACATTGACCCTTTCAAACTTAGGGGGATGAAACCTGCCAGCTGCAACCCATCAGTTCCCCCTGGTGAAAGGTTAGAGGGGCACACATGCTCTTCCAGCCAGTTCCCAGGCATCTGGGTCGCCCTTGCAAGCCTTGATCAAGTTATCATATCTAGCCAGTGTCTCCTGGACCCCGTCACTTCTGAATGAGAAAAAATTTGCAGACAAATTTCTAGCAGCAGGAAATTGGCGCTCTCCTGCAAGGCTGCCTAAAAAGCACCTGCGGCCTCCGCAGCCTCCCTCCCAGTCCTGCTGGGAGGCGGTTTCCAACCTCAGGCTTGGGGACCAGGCCAGCCTCTGCTCCTTTGCTTCCAACCTGCTTGCCCCTCAGAAATGCTGCTCTGGTTCCCGGACTGCCCTTGGGCCAGGTCCAGATGAAACATACACCCACGTCCTCCCTGGTGACATCTCGTTAATGGACTTTTCCTGATTGCTCAGGTCAAAGAAAAGGACTGAAGCCTGTCACCACCAGTAAAAACCTGCCTTCTCATTGTCCTCATGCTCTAGGGCATTAGATTAAGCGCTAGGAAAGTTCGCTTACAGGAAGGCTCCTTCAGCTATTCCAGGGAGAAAGGGAACGCGCTGTTTTCCGTGCCTTATCCACATGTGTCCAACCATGTTCACTATTTAGAGAAACTGAGAGAGAAACAAAAAGCATTTTTTCCCTCTTCCACAGGCGGAAAAAAAAGATTTTTTTTTTCCCTAGGAGAGAAGGTTTTGCTAGAGAAAAAGAGCTGAGAGGATAAAGATATTGGCAGAGCTTAATGCCATAAATCTGATTAATTTACCTTGTGACACTCACAACAAAAAAGTTAAGGGTCAGAGCCTTGCCTGCGAAGCGACCTTTCACCTGCAGCCAAGGCAATCACAATGGGGGCCTCGACCGCCTTTCATAGCTACCTGCTGCTGCGGACAATGAGATTGGACACAGTTTTCAACATGATGGAGAACACCTCTAGAGCAGCAGCTTTGTTCTTTCTGCCTGCAGAGTGCAGAGCGCCCAGGCTCACACCCTCACCATCCATTGTTCAAATAGGACCAGACAGGAGCTATGTCTCTCAGACAGAGAGCCAGGAAACTAAAACCAAGCCTTCTGACTATGACTCATCACAGGAACATATATTTAATAACTTACAGAATCTATAAAGATGAATTCATCCTGATCTTGCCCTCAGGAAACACAGGGGGCCATGCCACTAAATAAAATAGGATGCAATTAGTGCCTAACCTAAGGAAGATGCACACAGAATGAATGACCGAGTGATTGATGGGGGAACTTTGTGTACAAAGGGAAGCACTGTAAGAGACAGAGTCTGAGATCCCAGACTGAGGAAACTCAGAGAGTGATCTTCACCTCCGTCTCTTAAATTATGTCAATACATGTAAGGGGTGGAAAGTCAGGTGAGCCTCCCTCTTCTCTTATTTATTTCTGTGCAATGATGTCCCAGGCCAGTCACTGTCTCACGGGGCACCAACAGCATACACGGGGGCCCCCCTCATGGCCCTGGGTCTTTCTGGAAACAAGCGGCCCCCCGAAGGACACTCTCAGAGCTTTCTCTGTTCCTGCATGTTGCCGCATGCTGCTGCCAGCAAGGCTCTCAGCCTTCCAGTTCTGTGTTTCATCTTGGCTTTAGCAGAATGTATTAATAGAAGGGAACATCTGGCAGAATGGCATCACGAAATGGGACCCAGCTGCTCAGCCAAGTACCACCGAGAGCTGTTTATCCGTGGAATTAACCTTTTGTTCCACGTGTGTTTTGTGGTAGGGCTGTGATGTGTTTTTAGTTCACGTTATTCCCAGTCTCTTCTCATGGCACCTAATTTTTGCTGGTTCAGCACTTCACATTCCTGGCAGAAGGCAGTTCAGAACAGCTGGCTGCTTGAAAACCCTCCGGTGGGCAGTCGAACTTGGCTCCTTATAGACTGATGAAACCACAGATGGGCCCAGGTCGGCTCGTGGGAGAATCCCAGTCAGGCCTGACTCCATCTGCACACTGAAATGGTGTCTAGACAGGAGGCTGGGAACCCTCACCTCCAAATTCACTTGGAAAGAGCTCAAAGTGTGAAAGGAATTTACTGCCACTGAAAGATCTGGATCGTGCAGGCCAAACCCCAGGAAGTGCTCTGGGAGAAAGAAGGGAAGGGAGGAGGGACAGAAGGAAGGGCCGAAGGAAGGAAGAGAAGAGGGAGGGAAGGGGTACTTCCCAGAGAGTGTACATGCTGGATTAGCATAGCTCACAGGATCACTCCGTGCCTGTACCATCTCCTGCATGGGGGTCGCAGGCTCTGAGCATCAGAAAGGTTGTCCCCCATGGTTCAGCTCCAGGAAGGAAACATGAATCCTCACATATCAGCCTCAGGGCTAGACATGGACCAAAAAGGGCTTGTTTTGTTGTTGTTTTGCCTGGGTTTACATGGAAGCCCAAGATATAAAACAGAACAAAGTGAACTGGCTCTGACTGTAGGAGAAGCAGGAAGTGGCCAGGAGCCCACTCCCTAGGGCATTTCTTCCATTTCCCCACCAGCGCTCCATCCCCTTGAACCGGCCCAAAAAAAACACATTGAGATTGAAACTAATGGATCCATGCCAAGGCTCAAGTGGGTGGAAGCCAAGAGAGGGGAACAGACTTCCCTATGAGTGAGTGGCAGCACTGGGACTGGGAGTGTGTCTCCGCCTCTCAGGCAGGTACTGACACTTACACCCCCAGCTAGGTGTGCACCTGGGCTTCCTCATTTCCCGATCCTACCGAGGAGGACGGCGCGTCTCTAGAGCGATAGGAAAAGCACAAGGAAGCAAGCTGTGGATCCTCCCCACCCCAGGCATACATTCCCAGCTGGGGAACACTCACTGCATGCGGCTGCACCATTCTAAAAGCACCTCCAGCCCTAGATTCAGACAAGCAGACTTCGTCTGGGTACCATATGTCTGGCTTCTTAGAGATTTCATTTTACATTAAAAATATAAACATTGGAATAAAGGAAAAGCTGAATTCATTTCATGCTTATTCAATGAAAGGTTTGTTTGTGATTTATTAATTTTTTAAAATAGAAAAGAAGGGAACCACAAAGAAAAAAAAAAAAAAAGGCAACAGATCACATATCCTCTAAGCAACCTGTAGGCTAATGCCAGCATTAGGCCTGTCTTAAACAGACCAGCTTTGGCCTCCTGAAAGATATATTTTAGTGGAGAAATCAGTGTGAGAACATGATACGATTTGAACAGATGAAGAATGTGAATAAAAGAAGTTCCCTGACTCTCAAAACACATTGTTTTGGAAGATTACCCAGACGTGCAATTTAATACCAGATGTTGGCATCTGGAGAGACCCTGATTTGACAATCTGGCAGGAAATATGAAGAAAACACAAATGGTCATTAAAAAAAAAAAAAAAGAAAGCCTGGCTGCAGTGATCCAGTAGAGCAGTCTGGGAATGTCAGAAAGCCAGCGTTTATCACCCGTGAAGCTTGAGTGACGGCAAGTGCTGCCTCAGAGCAAGGAGGGCTCTAGGAGGGTATGTGAGAGTACATGGTGAGTGCAGTCAGTAGTTGGGGAAGCAGGCCGGGGGGTGGGGGGTCCCTGTGATGTGGCCACAGGGCTGGGAGGAAATGGCCCTCCCAACCTGCTATTACAGCAGCTGAGGTTGGGCCCAGCCTGACAGCTGGGGGCTGGCAGCCTACACAGGAAGCTGGCTGGCCCGCCATCAGCACAGCGGGAACAGACAGCACTTTCCCAAGCTCCGGATTCCAGGATACACCATGCCAGACTCATTCCAGTAGCCTGACTATCCTCGGCTCATTCACCTTCTTCTTAACCAGATTGAGTGTTAATATTGTACCTTCCAGTCTGTGCCTAGAAATTCATTTTTTAAAAATGCTTTGCAGCATAATTTACATGCAGTCAAATACTAAGATCTTAAGTGCTTGATCAGATTTGACAAATGAACACAGTCACGGGTCCCAGACTCTGATCAAGATACAGAACATTTCTATCCCCTCAAGAAATGTCCTCCTTGCCCCTTCCTAGTCAATATCCTGCACATGCATACGCTCAGCATGGAGCAGTCAACCATGGGGCTGACTTCCCTCACCACAGGTAGAAGCTGATATTCTAGAACGTCATACAAATGGAGTACCACATATTCTCTTTTGTCTGACTGCCTTCACTCAGTATGCTTTTGAAATTCATGCAAGTTGTTGCATGCATCAGTAGTTAATTCCTTTTTTTTCTTTCTCTCTGTGTAGTATTTTATTGGACGGATATACCACAAATACCATAATTTGTTGTTTATCCTTTTAGCCATTTTTGGACATCTGGGATGTATCCACTTTTTAGCAATTATGAATCTAAGCTGCCATAAACTTTCTCTAGAAGTCATGTAAATTCATTCCTCCAGAGTAAATATCTAGGGGTGGAATTGGTGGACCATAGGGTAAATGATGTTTAATTTTTTAAAAAACTGCCAAACAGATTTCCAAGGCGGTTGTTCTGAAGTTCATATTTGCAGTATGCCTATCATGGTGGTCCCCATGCCCTAGTGCGTGTGACTACGCTTGTGGACGCAGTGAAGAGCATCAGGAAACCGAGGCATATTTGTACTGAAGTGTCCCGATCTCAGTTTCCTTATTTGTTGAGTGAGCTGGTTGAGCAGATGATGTTCAAAGGTATTTCTCATTCCATTCTGACATAATAAATCTTCTATTTCACCACTCTCTCGGAAAGCAAAACAAAAAATACATTAGTTATTATTCTCTTTTAAAAGCCAATACAGTAAATCCTCTACATACATATGAGTTCTGTTCTGAGAGCACATTTGAAAGCCCAATTCGTTTTTAAGTCCAACAAAGTTAGCCTAGGTACCTACCTAACACAATCAGCCATATAGTACCATACTGTAATAGGTTTATAATACTTTCCACAATAATATATGAAAAAGTAAAGAAAATATGTTTAATCTTTTAGTGCAGTACCTTGAAAAGTACAGTAGTACAGTACAACAGCTGGCCTATATTAGACTGGCATCCAGTGACAGGTAAGAAGAGTTACTGACTGAAGGAGGGACAGGCGATGAGAGATGGGATGATACTGAAGGATCGTCAGCAATAGGAGATGGATGGCAAGCTGCAATTTCACTCATGCCTCATGCTGATGGCAAAGGTTCTGGTTCCTTGCTGGATTAAATTCTATCTACCCTCTTGAAAAAGTGACCCAGTGATGTCTGGGTGGTAGCTCTTTTCTTCCTATCATAAATGACATGGTAGCATGAAAGGCTGTTGGAACCTTTGTGTACCATTCTATATTTCGGTCCTGTGTCTCAAAAACTAACAGTGCCTCCTGAAATAGAACTAGCTGGACATGCAAACTCATGTCTGCATCTGTGAAATTTTGCAACTTGAAGCTTCCAGGCTTTCACTGCTAGAGGGTGGATTCAGTCCCTGGTTGGGGAACTTCATGGTAGACCGATGGGGAAACAGTGGCAACAGTGTCAGACTTTTTTTTTTTTTTGGCTCCAAAATCACTGCAGATGGTGATTGCAGCCATGAAATTAAAAGACGCTTACTCCTTGGAACAAAAGTTATGACCAACCTAGACAGTATATTCAAAAGCAGAGACATTACTTTGCTGACTAAGGTCCCTCTAGTCAAGGCTATGGTTTTTCCTGTGGTCATGTATGGATGTGAGAGTTGGACTGTGAAGAAAGCTGAAGGCTGAACAATTGGTGCTTTTGAACTGTGACGTTGGAGAAGACTCCTGAGAGTGCCTTGGACTGCAAGGAGATCCAACCAGTCCATTCTGAAGGAGATCAGCCCTGGGATTTCTTTGGAAGGAATGATGCTAAAGCTGAAACTCCAGTACTTTGGCCACCTCATGTGAAGAGTTGACTCATTGGAAAAGACTCTGATGCTGGGAGGGATTGGGGGCAGGAGGAGAAGGGGACGACTGAGGATGAGATGGCTGGATGGCATCACTGACTCGATGGACATGAGTCTGAGTGAACTCTGGGAGTTGGTGATGGACAGGGAGGCCTGGCATGCTGCGATTCATGGGGTCGCAAAGAGTCAGACATGACTGAGTGACTGAACTGAACTGAACAGAGTAGCTAGGTTGGTCATCTAACATTTTCAGGCCCTAGGTCATTTATGGTACTTCTAACAGCAAGTATCAGAAAAGCTCATTGAAATTGACTTAACTAATAAAGAGGAGTTATTGGCTCATGGATATGAAGCAAGCCCAGTCTTAGAGGCCAGGGATCAGGCTGGAGGGATTAGAATTCCTGTTCCTCTGCTCTGTGGTTCCCTGGGTTTTGCCCTCCTTTCTACCATGGCTTCATCCTTAGTTTGATAACAAGATGTCAACAGTTCCAAGTCTCACTTCTATATACAACAGAAGAGAAATTTTCCTTTTCAGTGATTTTCTTAAACAAGAGTAAAATTCTTTCCTAGAAGTCCTTAGAAAAATTTCCTCTCATATGGCTCATTGGCCTGTACTTGACAAGAGGCAGGCCTTATTTATTATATCTCACTTTATTGAGCATCACAGATACTGATTTTTGTTTTCATTTTGTTTTTCTTATAAATTGAAGATTTGTGGCAACTGCGTATTATCAGATGATAATTAACATTTTTAACAATAAGATATTTTAAAATTAAGTTATGTGGCTCAGACAGTAAAGAGTTTCCCTGCAATGCAGGAGGCCCGGGTTCAATCCCTGGGTCAGGAAGATCCCCTGGAGAAGAAAATGGCAGCCCACTCCAGTATTCTTGCCTGGAAAATCCTATGGATAGAGAAGCTTGTTGGGCTATAGTCCACGGAGTTGCAAAGAGTCAGATACAACCGAGTGACTAACACACTAACAGTTTTTTAGACACTTAATAGACCACAGTATAATGTAAGCATGACTTTCATATGTGCTGAGAAACCAAAAAATGTGTATAATTTGCTTCATTGCAATACTCACTTTATTGCAGCGATCTGGAACCAAACTTGCAATATCTCTGAGGTATGCCTATACATGCCTTTTCCTAACCAATCTCTGAGTAGGTAATGCCATGAGATTATTGGTGGCCTGAATTCCTGGGCCAGTCAGTGATCCATTAGACTGATCAGCCCTATCAACAAAGAGACCAGTTTCCCCTACAGCATGAGACTGTGTGGAGATGGAGTTCAGTTCAGTCGCTCAGTCGTGTCCGACTCTTTGCGACCCCATGAATCGCAGCATGCCAGGCCTCCCTGTCCATCACCAACTCCCGGAGTTTACTCAGACCACGTCCATCGAATCAGTGATGCCATCCAGCCATCTCATCCTCAGTCGTCCCCTTCTCCTCCTGCCCGCAACCCCTCCCAGCATCAGAGTCTTTTCCAATGAGTCAACTCTTCACATGAGGTAGCCAAAGTACTGGAGTTTCAGCTTTAGCATCATTCCTTCCAAAGAAATCCCAGGGCTGATCTCCTTCAGAATGGACTGGTTGGATCTCCTTGCAGTCCAAGGGACTCTCAAGAGTCTTCTCCAACGTCACAGTTCAAAAGCAACAATTGTTCAGCCTTCAGCTTTCTTCACAGTCCAACTCTCACATCCATACATGACCATAGGAAAAACCATAGCCTTGACTAGAGGGAACATAGTCAGCAAAGTAATGTCTCTGCTTTTGAATATGCTATCTAGGTTGGTCATAACTTTTGTTCCAAGGAGTAAGCGTCTTTTAATTTCATGGCTGCAGTCACCATCTGCAATGATTTTGGAGCCCAAAAAAATAAAGTCTGACACTGTTTCCACTGTTTCCCCATCTATTTCCCATGAAGTGATGGGACCAGATGCCATGATCTTCGTTTTTTGAATGTTGAGCTTTAAGCCAAGTTTTTCACTGAATGTGAAGTCAAGTGGACCTTAGAAAGCATCACTACAAACAAAGTTAGTGGAGGCAATGGAATTCCAGTAGAGCTATTTCAAATCCTGAAAGATGATGCTGTCAAAGTGCTGCACTCAATATGCCAGCAAATTTGGAAAACTCAGCAGTGGCCACAGGACTGGAAAAGGTCAGTTTTCATTCCGATCCCAAAGAAAGGCAATGCCAAAGAATGCTCTAACTACAGCACAATTGCACTCATCTCACACACTAGTAAAGTAATGCTCAAAATTCTCCAAGCCAGGCTACAGCAATACATGAACCATGAACTTCCAGATGTTCAAGCTGGTTTTAGAAAAGGCAGAGGAACCAAAGATCAAATTTCCAACATCTGCTGGATCATGGAAAAAGCAAGAGAGTTCCAGAAAAACATCTATTTCTGCTTTATTGACTATGCCAAAGCCTTTGACTGTGTGGATCACAATAAACTGTGGAGATGGAGTAGGCACCCCCCAAAAAAGAAGAATGGGGATGGATGGGGTAGGCAGCCAGTGTCCACATAAACCCTTCTTCACAGGTATAGAAATGTATGGGTCCTTACCAGGACCATAGAATCTTATCATATCACACAGCATACCCAGAAGCAGAGGCAATTCAAGAAGAATGGTAGATTTAATGTATCTACTATGGTAGATCACAAACACTTTGCAGCTTCTCCTATCAAATGGTGGAGATCTAGTCTGATCCCTTGAATCTGGCCTTGTTTTGGCCAATAGAATGTGGCAGAAGCAATACTGTCTGTATACCATTGCTCAGGTTTGCACTTTCTGTCCTCACACAAAACTCCCCAAACCATACGAGGAAAGCTGGGCTAAATAATTGAATGAAGGCTTCCCCAGTGGCTCAGTGGTGAAGAATCTGCCTGCCAACGCAGGAGACATGGGTTCAATCCCTGATCTGGGAAGATCCCACCCACCATGGAACAAATAAGCTTGTTGCTATTGAGCCTGTGCCCTAAGGCCTTTCAACTACTGAAACGTGTGTGCCCTAGAGCCCGTGCTCCACAACAAGAGAAGCCACCACAATGGGAAGCCCGTGCCCCACAACTAAAGAAAAGCATGTGCAGCAGCGCAGACCCAGCACAGCCAAAAATGAACAAATGAATAAAAGTATTGGAAAAAGAATTGAATGAGAGGACACCATTGAGCAAGGAGACCCTGTGGACAGCTGGCACCAAGGCTCAGAACACGCAAGCGAGCCCTCACAGATCCTCCAATTCCAGTTCACCTGTCGCCGCAGATATTTCAGGGACTCACAGCAGAAGCATGACAAGAACTGCTCAACTGAGTCCAACCAACCAAGAGAATTATGAGAAATAATAAAACGCTGTTGTTTAAGCCCCTATGTTTGAGATGCACTGAGGCAGGAAGGGCTCTTAAAATGCCTCCAATCACTCCGGCAGCTGATTTTCCACTGAG
This sequence comes from Ovis aries, assembly GCF_016772045.2. Lineage (NCBI taxonomy): Eukaryota > Metazoa > Chordata > Mammalia > Artiodactyla > Bovidae > Ovis > Ovis aries. Next base: position 194,403,012 of record NC_056054.1, on the reverse strand, counting down.
CCTGTCAGGCTGAGGTATGAGGCAGCCCTTTCCAGTTCGGAGAGCTCTCCTAGGGAGTCTTTCTACCGTGAGGCCAACTCAGCCTCCTGATGCTGCCAGGCCTCAGCCCTAGTTCCCCGGATCACTGGGACTAGGAGAACAAACACATCCCCTCAGCTTACACAGAAGCACTTCAGCTATCTGGTTACTCTCTTCAATCTTCTCTAGGCTAGACAATCCTAGTCATCAACTCTTCTTTATTGCTGGGAACCTAGAGGGCCAGACCAATTAGGAGGCTGTTGTAAGGACTAGATGAAGCCAGGATGGTATCCTGAACCCCTGGGGCCATGGCCAGACCATCCCCTGCGGAGAAAAGTGAAAGTGTTAGACTCTTGCAACCCCACCAGGCTCCTCTGTCCATGGGATTCTTCAGGCAAGAATACTGGAGTGGGTTGCCATTCCCTTCTCCAGGGGATTTTCCTGACCCAGGGATTGGACCTAGGGGTGAAACCCCATCTCCTGCATTTCAGGTAGATTCTTTACCGTCTGAGCCACCAGGGACGCCCAGGGTATCTGAGGGAGAGGGCTGGAGAAGGCTAAGGCGCTAGGGGCTGGTTCTGTGTGGGTGATGGAGGGGGTAGGGTTTGGTGAGGAGAGAATAGAAGATACTAGGCCAAAAATCAGATCAGCAGGGGATGTGCAAAGCAGAAGAAATAGGCAGTCAAAAGGAAGCAGATTTTGGTCTTGGTTTAAGAGAAATGAGGCCAGCAAAAAGGGCAGAGTTGGTCTCCATAAGTTGTTGCTTGAGGGTCCGTGGTGGGTTAGCTGAAGTAAAGGCCTCGGTTTGGCAGACAGACACCACTGGAATTCTGTGCGTGTGTAGTCAGGGCAGGGGTGGTCACCTGCTTTGCAATATCCTCAGGGTGGCCTCTGCCATCCCACCCCTGCCCTCACTGCCTGCTCCTGGGGGCTCCCCAGCCACTGCAAGCCTCCAGTCCCCCAGCGGAGAAGGAACCCACAGCTAGGGGTCCTAAGCTCTCAGAGCGCTAGGTGAGTGTGTGTGCCCACCCCAGCAGCTCTCGGACGCCTTAGAACAGAACCGCATTTCTTTCTTCTGTTTATGGGATGGAACGCGCAAGCACAGGGCTTTTCCAAGACCTCACTAAATATTTGTCACGGGCACTTGCAAACAGAAACTGCACGTCGACACTCCTGGATGAGACTACTTAAAGCTACTTCTCAGGTGCTGCCACAAATCCTTAGTGGCCTTGGTGGTCAGCCTCCCACTCCACCTCTGTGGGCCTCAGCCACTGAGTGGGAGTTGAAGGAGCCCCCCTTAAACTGGACAGTGACTGTTGGGGGCACAGCGAGTCGTAGGTGGGGGGCATGGAAGGTGTGTTCAGGACCTGACTCCCCTGCCCTCTGAAGTTCCACTTCATGGTAGTGATGGGGGGATGTGGGTCCCCCCAAAGCCTCCAGACCAGATCACAGGCTCGGAATCCCAGAGAGCAGGGAGCTATGGAGAAGGGAGGTCAGTCCTGCTGTTCTGTGGGAAGACCAGTGCCTTCCTCGGGTATGGGAGTCTCCCCAAGGAGGCTTCAGGGGAAAAGAAAAAAAAACCTCTGAGAAAAATGGTGTCCCAGCTGGCTCTGCAGAAGGTAGACAACAACAAGCCAAACAGGAGCAATTCAAGCTTGAGAGCTAACTCCTACCCACCTTACATCCTCCAGCCTTTTTAATAAAAATGTTATGACTTTACTTTTCTTGGTTAGTCGACCATGCTGTCCCAAGCACAAAACTCCTCCCCTCACAAATGATTATCTCCGCACCGCAGGATGAAGGAAATAAATTAGCAAGTGATTACAGATTCATCATTCCCGTTTCCCACCCCCAGCCCCGTCTATCCTTCAGAAAATATATCAAGAGATTTTTGTGAATCTTTAGAGGGAAATTACATGAACACAGTCTGTCTAAAACTTAATGAGGTAATCAGGGTCAGATCAGACAACTCCAGGAGCTCTCAGATCTCTGTGTGCTGAGGAGAGAGGGCCCCTTAGTGAGATCACTGTGATCACCATTTGCCTCAAGATGTAAAGATGCCTTTAACAGAGATAAAGTGAATAGAAAGGCAGTTTTGCACTTAGGGGTGAAACTATTATTTTTTTAAGCTAACTCTAAAAGAGTCAGGTCATCTCGCAATATGATGGGGGATATTATAAAGGGATTTCGTAAAAGTTATGCCATCAGAAGGCAGCATTATCAAATCTACGGACAGTTTTTGAGAGCAGTTAAGGATGAAAAGAATCCTTTAGACAACCAAATATATTTGAGCTAAAGAAATTGAGGCCTGGAATGTATAAATGACTTCCCCCAAATAAAAGGCATTTCTTCTCTTTTTTTTTTTTTTTTTTTTTTTTTGTTTTTTTTTTTTTGCTTTCACACCACAGAATCCCAAGGCATCCACTCAGAAGTCACTAAGACCCAATTCGTTTCTTTCAGGCAGAGAATGGGCTGAGTGCCATCGTAGTGCCTGGATGGCAGATATGAGATTGGCAGCGTCCAACCGTCTAGCTGCTTCCACAGCAGCCCCGCCAAATGTCAGTGTGATAAGGGTTAAATCAGACAAGTCCCTGAGCTCAGATCAGTGTGTGCAGAGGTGCCTGTGAACTGCTGCTGCCGGGGAGAAAAGCCCTTGGGACAGCGTGCCTTCTCTTATCTTGATGGCGGGGCTATTTTGCCCTTTGTGTAACCCCCAAAGCCTGACAGCAAACTTTGCAAAGACTGTCTCCAGGCTGTAGCCGTTGCAAGTGCTTTTGCGAAGATTAGGCTGTTTGATAAACAGATAAACTTGGAGCTGGAAGGGACTTTAGAGTTTGCCCAACTCAGCCCTCTAGATTCTTTTTTTTTTTTTTAAGCAGAGGAGGAAGTTGCCTCTCTGAGAGGAGGCAAGAAGCACTCAAAGACACACAGAGCGACTTATGGGGTGTAGGAGCTGGGATGAGAACAGAGCCTCTGACCGATCTCTTGCACAGCTTCTCCCAGGCAGGCAGGCTTCTGGAAAGGTCCCCAGAGCACTCCTTCAGTCCCAGCCCATACGCTTTCTCCCTCTACCAGCTCTCAGCCGCGTTTCCTGCTTTGCCACTGTTGACTGCATGAGGGAAGCTGGAAACACAAAACTTAGTGCTGCTTTTGTGGCTCAGCTGGTAAAGAATCCACCTGGAATGCAGGACACCTGGATTCGATCCCTGGGTTGGGAAGATCCTCTGGAGAAGGGAAAGGCTCCCCACTCCAGTATTCTGGCCTGGAGAATTCCATGGACGGCATAGACCATGGGGTTGCAAAGAGTTGGACTCGACTGCGTGACTTTCACTTTCTTTCTATCAACTCCTGGCCTTTGAGTGCATTCTCGTTCTAACCCTTATTGTAAAAATAAAATAAAGAAAATTTCTTGAGTGGCACCTGTATAGCAATCAGCTGGGACTCTTGCTGAACTCCAGTTCCCTGGGCCCCATCCTAGGTAGAGGATTGGCAAACCTCAATTTCAACAAGCACTTCTGGCAAGTTTTATAATCAAGCAAGTCTCCCAAACAGACTGGGTAGCGTTCAAGTCTCTTCATTGTCAGGCCTCGACCAGCCTTTTCAACCTTGTTTCCTGGGCTTCTGCCTATCACATTCCTATGCTTCAGCCTTACAGAACATTCTGGCATTTAATAGAATTGCACTTGTGGTAAAGGAGTTACTGTTTACTGTAGCTTGTATCTCTAAAGCATCACACAAGCGCCATCTTGTTGCAAAGCCTCTCCAAGGTAGATGCTGATACCACACCCATTTTATGATAAGGACTCAGGGATGGGAAGGTGAATAACTGGTCTAAAGGCACAGAGCCCAAAGCCCTCACTCCCAGTCATCTCAGGGCAGCGTCTCCTTGAACATAGCCCTTGTTTTCCCACGTGTATCTTTGGTGACACCCTTTCCTCTACAAAACTGAGGCTCCTTCTGCCCACTGTCCCTGCTTGCTGATGCCCTGCTCATTCTTCCCAGCCAGCACCACCTCCTTATGCCTCTTTCCGGGTTCCCCTGACTTTGTGCCTGTATTGCAGGTAATCGTGAACATCTTTTCCACTGGCCCCTGCCCTAGGCCACGCCTGGGTAGCTGCGGGAGATTCCTATCTGATCTCCACCCTCACTCTGCAGCAACAGAGAGATAGTCTCTAAGTACCTATCAGTCACCTCAAGTCAGTGCTCACAAGCTCCCCATCTCCTTTCCCTCGGGGGTCTAACCTCAGCCCTACTTCTGCCCCCCTTGCTCACTCTGCTTCCAAGCATGGCGATCTTCTGCTGTTCCTCCAAGATACTGTGTCTCCCTCTTCCTTGGAAGCTGCTATCTTCTCTTCAGAGAAAGCCCAGAGACCCACGTGACTCACTCTCTTACTTCCTTCATATCTCTGCTCACATGTGGCTTTATCACAGAAGACTTCTCTAACTACCCAGTACGAGAAGGTAACTCCTTTGAGCCGGCACGAATGGGGATACCAAGGTCCAAAGAGAGAAGTGCATTATCTCAGGTCACACATGAAGCGGCGGCACTTCAGACTGTTACCTGGCTCTCTCAGCTTCTCATCAGTCCCTTCACCACTGACCTCTGTGACCAGGAGGTCTGTCCCAGCATCCATTCTGCTTGCCGGGTGGATTTATCCAATTTCTGCCACATATGGGCTGTATGATCATAGGCAGGGAGCTTCACATGAAAGCCTTAATTTCCTTAAACAGAGTAAGGAGGGGCAGAGGGAAGCAAGGAGCATGGATGTGATGGGCCTCTGAATTAAATAATCTCTGAAAGATTAAGCTTTGCTGCCTGAAACCCGATCCTATACAGATCCAAGTTATGTGGAGACTAAAGCAAAAAGAATTTTGAGGGTCTTTTATGAGAAAAAGAATACAAAAGATTACAAAACCTCCTGCATGCCATTCTCTACTTAAATGTAACGAAAATGGTCTCTTTTTAAAATAAATTGCGACCGGCAATGGAAAGTGGTTACTATACAATAATGTGGAATGGAGAGATCGTGGGGCAAGCAAAATGAACCACCACCAGCCACACCAAAGGCCAGTCTTCATCCAAAGAAGCTGATATTGTATAAATGGTGGAATTGGAAGGGCCTCCTCTATTATTAACTGTTTGGAAAACCAAACAATTAATTCCAACAAGTACAGCTTCCAACTAGACCAACTGAAAGCAACACCCAACAAAAAGATCCTGTAATTAGCCAACAGAAAATGCGTAATCTTCCATTGAAATACTGCAAGACCTCATGTTTCTTTGATGACCAGGCAAAAACTGTTACAGCTTGGCTGGGAATCACTGATTCATCCACCAGATTCACCACTCACTGCACTTTTGGATTTCCATGTATTTTGGTCTTTACAAAATTATTTTAATGGAAAAACCTTCAGTTCCCGAGAAGACGATAAGTGTGTTAGTCGCTCAGTCGTGCCCGACTCTTTGTGACCTCGTGGACTGCAGCCCATCAGGCTCCTGTGTCCATGAGATTTTCCAGGCAAGGATACTGGAGTGAGTTGCCATTTCCTTCTCCAGGGGATCTTCCTGACCCAGGGATCAAACCCTGGGTCTCCTGCACTCCAGGCAGATTCTTAACCGATTGAACTACAAGGGAAGCCCAGAAGACTATAAAGGCACTTGGAATAGTACTTTGCTCAAAAAGATAAAAGACTTTAAGAAGATGGAGTTAAGAAGTTGCCTGAAAAAAATGGCAGGAGGTAGCGGAACAAAAAGGTGAATATTAATATACTGCTCGATAAAGCTCTGGATGAAAATGAAAAGTTTGTCTTTTATTTTTACTTAAAAACCAAAGGAAAGTTTTGGCTAACCCAATATATCTTCCAAAGCCCAAACGAAAATATTTCCAACTCAAAGTCCTCTTAGCTGGAGGGCACACTTGTTCTTCAGTCGCTTTTACATCACTTAACAGTCCTGAGGGGTATGATGTGAGGAAAGTCAGAGCGGAGATAGCATTCCTAACCACCTGTGGTTAAAATATCTGATTTTTGCAAATTTCATGAAGACAAATGGCAATGAGGACATGTTGGAAGGATGATGAGAAGCTAAACTGCGTTAGCCTCCCTTGAATTCAGCCGGGCCCTTGAAGCAGAAGACTGTCCACTCCACCTACCTGTGTGAGAGTAATCTAACCTGTTTGACCAGTAAGTTAAACCCAAGGAGAAGCAACCTTCTTGATCTCACAATAGTATATTTTCCTTTCTATGGAATAACGTCATAAACTCCAAACAAGAACTCAGCTCTAAACCAAAACCTTGATGAATTCACATGCAAAGGATCACACAGAGTCCTGCCAGAAATATCCTGGCCTTGTATTTCATTCTCAGTGTTCAAAGTACTGCATTATCATTTATAATCCTCATGACATTCTTGTAAGGTATGAAAAATGTAAGTGAAAATTGAAATTTTTGTTTTGAGTATGTTTTTTGTTTAAATACCATTGGATGCTTTGTATAACTGGGATATATAACTTAATAGCAATATTTTCACAAGATGGATGACTTAGAAAAGGCAAATCTTTAAAGCTATTAAATATCATTGTCTACCTTTCTAATATATCTCTTTTTATCTTCTCAAAGGGATTAGGGAGTAAAATAACTTGATGAAAAAGTGTGATTTTTCCACTCAAGGAGCAGGCTGCTGTTTCATTGGCCAAGAGATGTTGATATGCCTCTGAAGATGAATAGTTAATAAAGGTGTTTGGATCGCAACATCTGTTGCCATTCTTGAAAGCTGGGACTTAATTGCAGACTGCAGCATCAAATCTTCAGAGGGTTTGTAAGACAGAGATTGATTGGGGTCACCAGGTTACCCAGAAGTAAAATCCCAGTCCTTATCTTTAAGATGCAGTGTCCAATTGATTCTCTCTGGATCATTACCCACAGCACACGGAGGTAAAGCCAGGAGAGGAGTGATCAAACGTTTTCCTTTTCAAGATACTTTCTGAATAAACCAGAGTGGTGCTTTGATTCTGGTGAAGAATCCTGAAGTGACGGGCTAGCTAAGGTTAGAGACGGCAGCAGTAACGTTATATTAATAACACACCTTCTGCTTTTACATCCAGTGAAGAGGAGCACCTCTGAGAGGGCACCGTCCGCTTTCCCTCTTAGAGCCTGGACCACAGCGGCTAAATCTGAATCCCCAGGTAGCACTACTGGCAAAGAACCCACCTGCCAATGCAGGTAGATGTAAGAGACCTGGGTTCGATTCCTGGGTCGGGAAGATCCCCTGGAGAAGGAAATGGCAACCAACTCCAGTCTTCTTGCCTGGAGAATCCCATGGACAGAGTAGGCTGGTGGGCAATGGTCCATTGGGTCACAAAGAGTCGGACATGACTGAAGTGACTAACAGAGGGGTAGCAGAGTGAAACTTCAGACTGTAAATCACAGGGTTCATTAGCCATCTATAAAGACAGAATAAGTAATGTGTTTCTGTGATTAAATATGCGTGCATGCTAAGTCAATTCAGTTGTGTCTGATTCTTTGCAATCCTCTGGACCATAGCTCACTAGGCTCCTCTGTCTAGGATTCTCCAGGGAAGAACACTGGAGTAGGTTGTTATGCCCTCCTCCAGGAGATCTTCCCAACCCAGGGATCAATCCCACGTCTGTTATGTCTCTTGCATTGGCAGGAGGGTTTTTTACCACCAGCACCACCTGGGGAGCCCAATTAAAATCAATAGCCAGGGGCCACTCCTCAACTGAGTTGAGAGAACTGAATTCTGGTCACACTGCACCCACAAGTCCCATGTAACTTTGAACAGGTCACCTTTCTTCTTAGTATGCCATGGCTCCATCTTTTAAATGATAGAACAAACTCAATTTCTAATGTTCTTTTCAGAATATAAACTTAACGCTCAGTTATCTTTATTTTGAGTCTTAACTGAATATTCTGAGTCTTAAGTGAATACCTTCCCTGGGACTATGGCCCCTGAATTTGCAAACCCATGTTCCCCAAAATAGAGACAATCAACAGAGGAGGCCCAAGCCTTTGTGAGAGGTCAGTTCAGTTCAGTCGCTCAGTTGTGTCTGGCTCTTATGACCCCATGAATCGCAGCATGCCAGGCCTCCCTGTCCATCACCAACTCCCGGAGTCCACCCAAACCCATGTCCATCAAGTCAGTGATGCCATCCAGCCATCTCATCCTCTGTCGTCCCTTTCTCCTCCTGCCCTCAATCTTTCCCAGCATCAGGGTCTTTTCCAATGAGTCAGCTCTTCTCATCGGGTGGCCAAAGTATTGGAGTTTCAGCTTCAACATCAGTCCCTCCAATGAACACCCAGGACTGATCTCCTTTAGGATGGACTGGTTGGATCTCCTTACAGTCCAAGGACTCTCAAGAGTCTTCTCCAACACCACAGTTCAAAAGCATCAATTCTTTGGCGCTCAGCTTTCTTTATAGTCCAACTCTCACATCCATACATGACCACTGGAAAACCCATAGCCTTGACTAGACAGACCTTTGTTGGCAAAGTAATGTCTCTGCTTTTGAATATGCTATCTAGGTTGGTCATAACTTTTCTTCCAAGGAGTAAGCATCTTTTAATTTCATGGCTGCAGTCACCATCTACAGTGATTTTGGAGCCCCCCAAAATAAAGTTTGACCCTGTTTCCACATCTGTCTACCATGAAGTGATGAGACCAAATGCCATGATCTTCCCTTTTTGAATGTTGAGCTTTAAGCCAACTTTTTCACTCTCCTCTTTCACTTTCATCAAGAGGCTTTTTAGTTCCTCTTCACTTTCTGCCATAAGGCTGGTGTCATCTGCATATCTCAGGTTATTGAGATTTCTCCCGTCAGTCTTGATTCCAGCTTGTGCTTCTTCCAGCCCAGTGTTTCTCATGATGTACTCTGCATAGAAGTTAAATAAGCAGGGTGACATTATACAGCCTTGATGTACTCCTTTTCCTATTTGGAACCAGTCTGTTGTTCCATGTCCAGTTCTAACTCTTGCTTCCTGACCTGCATACAGATTTCTCAAGAGGCAGATCAGGTGGTCTGGTATTCCCATCTCTCTCAGAATTTTCCACAGTTTATTGTGATCCACACAGTCAAAGGCTTTGGCATAGTCAATAAAGCAGAAATAGATGTTTTTCTGGAACTCTCTTACTTTTTCCATGATCCAGTAGATGTTGCCAATTTGATCTCTGGTTCCTCTGCCTTTTCTGAAACCAGCTTGAACATCTGGAAGTTCACAGTTCACACATTGCTGTAGCCTGGCTTGGAGAATTTTGAGCATTACTTTACTAGTGTGTGAGATGAGTGTAATTGTGCTGTAGTTAGAGCATTCTTTGGCATTGCCTTTCTTTGGGATTGGAATGAAAACTGGCCTTTTCCAGTCCTGTGGCCACTGCTGAATTTTCCAAATTTGCTGGCATATTGAGTGCAGCACTTTCACAGCGTCATCTTTGAAATAGCTCAGCTGGAATTCCATCACCTCCACTAGCTTTGTTCGTAGTGAGAGGTACTGTGGACCAAATGACCAAGGGACGTGATTTTCCAGCTCCAAGTCTTATACTGATGGTCAGTAGCTCCTAAAGGAAACCAATAGACTTTATGTCTAGGGTCTCTTTCATAAATCTTAGAAAACCCTAGAGAGCTGGGGTCATCAACAGAAGATAAAACACTACTTTATCCATGAGAACTTTAAGAGATGATGGTATAGCTTCCTAAAAATTTTTAATTTCACTTGATTGCCCTTTTGGTAGACATATGAAAGAAAAAAAAAAAATGTCAAATGTGGAAAATAACTTTTGGGACCTGGAAAAACAGGAAAGCCTGTTCCTGAAACTCTTCAATTCTAGTAGCTGAAGAAACAACAGTATCCAGGGCAGAGTCCTTTCAAAAAAGAAGGTGATAGAAAATACTCAGGTAAGTTCAGTGCAATATTTTATATGCTTAGAACATTTGGGGGGTGGGGGCGTGGGATAGATACTGTACCTTCTCTTTTGGGCATAGGAAAGGCCAATACCTACAGGTTGGGATTCCCCAGGCCAAACCATACCAAAAAGAGTTTCCCTGAAGAATCCTGTCAGCTTCACAAAATCATTAATTACCCCTTCTTATTAGAACAAAACTATTTTAAATTCATTTAAATTTCTATTTACAGTGATCAAATCAGAGGCTGTGTATCTTGTTATAAGGATCACAAAATGCGTATTTGTGATGCCTTTGTAAATGTAGAGTCTTATTTCTCTTTCTTAAATTACTGATGTTTAAAATCTTGGAAAATATGCTTTTGAACTGGTTTATAACTTTATCATTTGTCCAGTGCTTCTCTCAGTTTTAACCAACCATTTGGAAAGAGAAGAAACATGAAATCTATTCATAGTACAGCTCTTTGCTCCCTTAAGCCTACACACACACACACGCACATACACACACACACACACACACCCCTATTCAAATTCCTCCAAAACCATTCATTTTTCTCTGGTCTTCTCTGAGTACCTCATGAGTTTTGTTGCCTTAATTAGCTCCTGCACATTTTCAGAGGTTTAGGAAGGCTAAAGATTGCTTGTTTCCATTTAAGGCTAGGTTGCTTTCTCCTGCCTGGTAATCCAGTAATATATTTATGCTGAATTGCATTGTATCCCAAGAAAGAAGAGGTTCATACCAAGGGTGCGGCTTGACTTTAGCTCCCCTTTCTCCTTTCTTCCCAGCGAGGGTACTCCAGGCTGGCCCAGGACTCAGCTCAGCATATTGTGCCAGGCCGCCAGAGAATGGACTCCTTAGTGCTCGCACTAATCCTCCTCTTTACTAAATAAGCAAGTCAAACTTTGGGGGCAGGAATGGGAGGAAAATTATATAATTTGAGTTAATTGGTTTGGGGCTACCCAAATCCCCAGCTGTCTTGAAGGGAATTGTTTGGTCTTCAAGACCCAATTAGAGACATTCAACTGATGTAAAATAGATTTTATTCTTTTTTTCAAGTCATTGTCAAGAGACTCAGCCTCTGTCCATCCACACCAAAAAAAAAAGTACCCTTTAATCATAGCCTCCCCACATGCATCCTGAAAATGTCTAGAAATAGGTACACCTAAAGGCATGGGAAAGTATAAAGACATGCAAGTTAACTAGTTTATTTCACAAGTTCAATAGTGCAACCTGTAGCGATGAGACAGGGACTCCTTTCAACAACCTCTTCAGGTGCTAAACATATATTATAAAACATGTACTATTGAACGATGGCAAAAGGAGATTGAAGGCAAAAGGAGAAGATGGTGGCAGAGGATGAGATAGTTGGATAGCATCACTGCCTCAATGGACATGAATTTGAGCAAACTCTGGGAGATGGTGAGGGACAGGGAAGCCTGGTATGCTGCAATCCATGGGGTCACAAAGAGTTAGACATGACTCAGCAACTGAACAAAGTGAATCAAATTGTTTGAACAAATGGATGGACCTCTGTCTTTTGTCCCTTCCTAGGAATTCACTGGATGAATCTGAGGATATCATGTTTGGCCTTCCTAGACCTGAACAAAACCACGTGTGACTTTCTTCTGAATAATCAACACGCAAGGCATGGCCACAAATACACTGACTTGCAAACAACAGCAGTTTGAGTTTTCAGACATAAAATGATCTCAGATATGTTAGCTTTTGATTCCAACAGCTTATACCAGTGATGCTGAAATGGGTTTTTGCTGATGACAACAAAAAATGTTGCTTTTATATGGTTTGTGTGACCCAGAAAAAAAATTAGAAACAAGAATTGTAATGTACAGAGTTTGCACCTATGTTTACAGAATCATTAGTCAGTACAGTAGTGGTTCAGTTCCGTTATACCCCAAGACAGCATCATGTACACAGCCCTGGAGAGGAAGCAAAATCAAGACCAAGTATTCATCCTCAAAAAACCTTGAGCACAGTGGTGGGCCAGAATGAGTTACAGAAACGCTTGTAAAAGTTGAGAAATACAAAGGAGGTGAATGGGTGCACATCTAGAGGATAAAAGGAGGAAGGGACCTCATCTAATTAGAGATTTTATACACAAAATGATAATCAAGATGGTTCTTTAAAGCTCAAGATAGTTCTTAAAAGGGCTAAATGATTCCAGCAAGCAGAGGAATCGCTTAGAGCTTTCCCTCTTGAACATTGTTTTGTTGGAGGAGGTTGTCACAGACAGAAAGAACAACATGAAGAAAGGGTGAAGACAGACAAGTTTAAGGGGAAAGTCTGGAAAACACTGGACAATGCAGTCGAAATGCAACCAAGAGCTCTTGTGGGGAACCAACAGAGCTTGAGTCTGGAGGGCAAGGTCAGGAGCAAATCTGAGGTCCTGACTGCAGGTGAGAATTTGTCCTTGATTTCAAAAGCAGTGAAAGCCTGGGACTTTCCTGGTTTTCCTGCAGCCAAGATTCTGTGTTCCCAATGCAAGGAGGCCTGGGTTTGATCCCTGGTCAGGGAACTAGATCCCCATGCTACAACTAAGACCTGGTGCATCCTAATTAATTGATTGATTAAATTTTAAAAAGTAATGGGAGCCATCTAAGGATCTGATCTGAGAAATGGTGGGATTGGAACAGTGCTAGGAAGTGGGGAGACCCTGAGGCTGTGTGGGAAGAGACAATGAGGGTATAAGAAACAATGAAATCCCAGCCCCAAAGACCAAACCCAGACCGTGGCAGCATGGCCTGGTACAGGTAGAACGAACCTCTCTAGCAGGAAACCAATCTCATGCTGTCTTCTACAATCAACCAAAGAACAGATTCTGTGATGAGCAAGACACCTTTTTGAGAAGGGATTGTATTTCTTTGAGAGATATGATTGAGCACCTACAGTCTGCCAGAGTGGGATATCAGTAAAGGTCACAGTCAGTGATCCCTGCCCCATGAAGGAAGTAACCAACTCTCTCACAGCCCTCAGAGCCTCCTCATAAACAGCACAGATGAAGGGCCAGTTTCTAAAGAGCTTCCCCTCAGGCAACTGTGTCCTCTAGGAGCTTAGAGCTATTAAACATTGTCCAGATTAGGAAGCACCAAGGCCATGAGATGTCCCCTTAAAGTAGAGCCCCTATAAGAGATAAGAAATCCACGCTCAGGCTGTACACAGCTAAACCAGCAGTGTCGATGCACAGAGGGCGACCGCAGGTAGCTAGGGGTACCGCAAAAGCCAGAAGACCTCATCTGCCAGGAGCAGACTAGGAGCAAGGGATATCAAAGGCCTGAAATTTTATCGAGCAACAAGAGTAGTAACTCAGCAGGAAGCAGCCTGGAGAAGAAAGGGCAGTGAGCTGGAATTCGGCATTGCTTGTGTGGCAGGAGAAGGGTTCTGGCTCTAGACAGCTCTGCCTGGACCTGGTGTGGTGCCACACGGAGATGGAGGCTTCAGACTGTCGGGACATGGTGCCTCAAAATAAGTAGTCACCCCTCTGCCCTCTCTTGCCATGAGACTAACGACCAGGCAAGAAGCTGGCTCACTTGGCCTCCTTTGGGAGCTTGCCTGTAAGGAAATAATGGGCTGGACATGAGTTTCCTGTCCCTAGGAGAGGTCAATTCCACCCAGTAAGTGGATGAACTGGAAATCTCATCTATACATCAGTTGCTGATATAACAGGCTCTGTAAACAGGATCCTCGTGGCAACCTGTCAAGGGCTGGATCCCAGAAAGCAGTGACTTCACCAAAGCACAGCCAATCCTTCACGGGTCACTATACACTAGATGCTATGGTGAGCTCTTCACACACCTCATTTCCTTTCCTCCTCATAACTGTCCTGTGAAGTTGTAATGAGGTAACCCTCCCAGTTCTCAGGTATGGTGGATTTTAAGGAGCCTGTCTAAGGTCAACCGCTAAGGAGTCGAAGAGCTGGGACTCAAACTTGGTTTCCCCTGACTCCCTGTTTGGGTCTCCAGCCAGCCTCCCCAGGGTCTTCTCTGCTGCATGCTCAGCACCATGAACATGCAGCCCACATCGGGTCCTGCGGCAAGTGGTCGCTTCAGTCCTACAGTCACTTCACCTTAGCATGAGCATTTTCCTGCAGCCCAAGACCCTCTACATGCACTCTCATTAGGTCCTTGCTAGAATCCTGAGAGAGGCAGGGTAGAGATCGCTCTCTCCATCTGACAGAGAAAGCCAGAGGCTGAGGGAGAAGCAGCAGCTCACTGAGGTGGTACGGCTGGCTTGAGAGAGACCTGTGTGTAAAAGTCGTGTTTTCTGACTCCCAGCCAGGGGCTGTCTCTGATGGCTCTTGAGAAGTGGCACCTCTTTCTCTCACTGGCAAATATATATACATATACATATACATATATACATATACATATACATACATATACATATACATATATATACATATACATACATATACATACACATATACATATACATATATATACATATACATATACATGGGGCTTCCCTGGTGGCTCAGACAGTAAAGCGTCTGCCTGCAATACAGGAGACCTGGGTTCGATCCCTGGGTCGGGAAGATCCCCTGGAGAAGGAAATGGCAACCCACTCCAGTATTCTTGCCTGGAAAATTCCATGGACTGGTAAGCTACAGTCCATGGGGTCACAAAGAGTCGGACACGACTGAGTGACTTGACAAAGATGACAAAGATACATATACATATACATATACATATACATATACATATACATATACATATACGTATACAGGGGCTTTCCAGGTGACTCAGCAGTAAAGAATCATCCTGCAATGCAGGAGACACAGGTTTGATCCCTGGGTTGGGAAGATCCCCTGGAGGAAGGCAAGGCAACCCACTCCAGTCTTCATGCCTAGAGAATCCCATGGACAGAGGAGCTTGGCAGGCTGCAGTCCACTGGGTCACAAAGAGTTGGACACAACTGAAGCGACTGAGCATGAGCACACATATACGTATACACAGACTCACATATATGTACATAGAGTGTCTGTCACAGCTGGCGCCTAGCAGAGGGCCTGGCGTGTAGCGGGGGCTCAGGAAGACTCTGCGAGACTAAACCAAATGACATCAGGCTACCATCCACCCACAATTTAAGTCTCAATTTGATCCTGATCTCAACAAGTGGGACCTTGGAAGGGGGCCGGGAAAAGCAGACATCATAATCATAAAATGTAGCATTAGCTTCAAGCTGCCCTGGCTCAGACTTTTCCTTAGGTGCATCAGGCGCCTTGATTCATTTAAATCCTAGGGTAACTGGGAGCAGGCACTACTTCATCCCCATTTCACAGATATGGAATGTGGAGGACAGGAAGCTGAGCAGTTTGCCGGAGGCCACCTTTTGTAAGCAGCAGAGCCAGACTCCTGTTGCAGGGTCCTCTCACCATCACAAAACCCCACAAACACCCCACCCTAACTTCCCAGTGAGGGATTTCTTCCTGTAAGAACCCACTTTCCTGTGAGTGTCCCTTGAATGCCCTCGTGGAATCTTAGCCTCCCCATCTGAGAAATGAGGGGATTAAACTCCGTGCTCTGATTCCACAACAGATTTCTGCTGGCTTCCTTCCATACAGCTCATTGCAAATAACCCCACCCCCACCTACATTTTAATTTATGCCCTGTAGTATTAAGTCCACAGTTTCAGCATCTAAAACCCTAAGGAAACCAAACCGAGCGTGGAACCCACCTATAATTTCTCTGTCCTGGAAAGAGGTGGTGTGTCCTCAGATGCCACCTGCTAAGATTAATCAGTCATTAGCCCCGTAGGGGTGGGGGCAGGGCGGCCTCCACGGGGTCCTAATCAGAGCCCCCTGGGGCCCTCCACCCCGCTGCACACCTCTCATTAACTCCTCACAGGTGCACTGGCCCTGCAGTAATTGGGCTCCTGTCGGTCAGGCCGACAGGGACCTGCAGCTGGAGGGGTCAGGCCAGCTTCTCCTTTCCTTTCTTTTCTTCCCCCCTTTTTTGTTTATCTATTTACCAGGTCAAACAATTTGGAAGACTAAATTCTAAACAGCCTTTGTTGTTTCTGCTCCTTCAGCCCCTCTAAGTCAAAGAAGTAGAATCGAAAGCAAGGCCACGAGGCATCCATCTTCTGGGAAGTTGAGGACCAGTAGAGGCAGCTGCTGGAGTTTGACCTGGGTTACCCTGGGCCAGCTGGCCAGGTAGGGCACAGCTGCTCTTGAGGAGGCGGCTTTATTAGGTCAGCCTCAAACACCTCCATTTGGTCCACACACACCCATGGCTGTGGAGCAAAGGCTGGAGGTGATACAGAATGCTGGGGACAAAAGAAAGCTCCCAGCCAAGCTCATACTTTCATTCTTTCAACAAATGTTTTAAGTACCAAGTGCTGTTTGACATTCCAGAAATCTCTGCCCTAATGGAACTTACATATTAGTAGTTGATCAGACAGTGAATCTTGGAGAAAGAAATAACAAGCAGCTCCAGTATTCTTACCTGGAAAATCCCATGGAGAGAGGAGCCTAGCAGGCCACAGTCCATGGGGTCACAAAAGTGTCTGGCATGACTGACTTAGCAACAAAACAAGACAATAAATGGGACTTCCCTGGTGGCTCAGTGACAACACATGGGTTCGATCCTTGAGTCAGGAAAACCCCCTGGAGTAGTAAATGGCAACCCATTCCAGTATTCTTGCCTGGAGAATCTATGGACAGAAGAGTTTGGCGGACTATAGTTCATGCAGTTGCAAAGGGTCAGACACGACTGGGTGACAGAAATACTATCAGATAGAGATGAGTGCTATGAAGGGAAAGAAAAACAAGTTAAAAGAGAGGGAGAAGGAAGAGAAGGAGGAGGGGTATGTCCGGGAAGTGGTATTTAAATAAAGTAAGGATGTGAGTCATGGGTGTAACCAGGATACTCTGTTCCTGGCAGTGGGAACAGCAGGTACAGAGCTCTGAGGCAGGAGTGCACTTAAGGACCAGCAAGGAGTCTGCTGTTGCTGGCTAAGGTGAGGGAGGGAGGGTACAGGAGGTGCCAACCCCAGACCTTCCGCTCTGGAGCTGTTACTAGGCAGAGGT
This sequence comes from Ovis aries, assembly GCF_016772045.2. Taxonomy (NCBI): domain Eukaryota; kingdom Metazoa; phylum Chordata; class Mammalia; order Artiodactyla; family Bovidae; genus Ovis; species Ovis aries. The sequence continues at coordinate 194,386,035 of NC_056054.1, read as the reverse complement.
GAAAGCGAAGCCTCCAATATTATCACTCCAAGGTTATTGCTGAAATCTTTGAGCTCCATGCATAGAGCACATTTTGTTTTATAAAGAAGCAAACTACCACTCATTCAGTTATGTACTTAGTGACCTGCTCATCACCAGCTCCCCAGAAACCTTCTGCACCCAAACTACATCCGTCCTGCCTGTCCTCTAGAGACCACCTGATTTGCTTTGTGTGAATTACTTTTTCTTCTTGTCGATTTCCAAGGAATGACTGTCTCAGCAGTGGTAAAAATTTAATAACTGAATCTCCGAGGAAAAGAGAGAAAGAGAGGTAGACATGACTTATTAGAAACTTTCAGTTTCAAGGCCTTTGCCTCTCTTTCATCCTTTCTACAGGAAGTGATGTGAAGCAGGCAATCATCTCCCAAAGGCCATAATTCATCTTCTGAAGTCCCAAGGAACCTAGATACCAGGGCTTCACAAAACAGGCAATGTATCCAGGACCCGCAAATACTTAGGTTCTGGTCTGTTGACACTGGGTGTTTTAGCATATCACTCCAGGATTGGGACAGATTTGAGAGGGGTAACTTGAGTCCAGTCTCTCATCCACTGCCTTCCTTCTGATGTTATTATACAATGTGTTATTAACTCTATTAAGATGGATAAAAATAAAATGTGACCATGTTATTTTAAGGGAAATAGTAGTGAACCAGGTGCTTTTTAATTATTTGACAAGGATCACAACGCAGTGTCTTCTGTGCTATTGGTCTGGGTCTTTGGAAGATAATGCACTGAAAAGCTAATAGAAACATATCTTTGAGTCTGTCTCACTCTGAACTCCCAGCTTGTAGAAATATACTAGCTACACCTATAATGAGATCAATACGCATTTTTTCTAACCCCCGTATTCATCTACATCCCCCAAACTGCCACACCATGTCGCACCTGCTGAGACTTCTCCTTCCTCCTGGAGTTCCCGTCCCCTATTTGTACCCTGAAATCAAGGCCCAGCTCCAACCAGATCCTTTCTGTTCTTCCCAGAGGTACCAGTTGCCATTGTGTTATGGTGCTAAGAACCACCACCAACTGCCAGAGCCTCTAGCATTCTGATGGAATAATGCTACTTTCTGCTGTGATTTAGAATTATTTGTGGTGCTGGAGAAGACTTTTGAGAGTGCCTTGGTCAGCAGGCAGATCAAACCAGTTAATCTGAAAGGAAATCAACTCTGAATATTCATTGGAAGGACTGATGCTGAAGCAGAAGCTCCAATACTTTGGCCACCTGATGCAAAGAGCCGACTCACTGAAAAAGACCCTGATGCTGGGAAAGATTGAGGGCAGGAGCAGAAGGGGAAGATAGAAAATGAGGTGGCTGGATGGTATCACCAACTCAATGGTCATGAGTCTGAGCAAACTCTGGGAGATAGTGGAGGACAAGGAAGCCTGGTGAGCTGCAGTTCAGGGGGTTGCAAAGAGTCAGACTTGACTTAGGGACTGAACAACAACAGAATTATCAGTGACCTGCTAGAAAACAGACGTCATACTGTCTTCATCTTTGGACCTCACGCTCAGGGTCACCCACCCACAGTGAGGTCAATAACACAGCCTTCTGGCCCCAGGGAAGAAGTCACAGGGGTGTGCAACTTGGAGGCACAGAGGACTCACAGGACTTTGACATCAGCGAGCACGCCAGCTTATCCCTCAACAGAGCCTGCTGTGAAAAATAACTAGAAGGAAACCCACAGGCCCTGGAGTTTCTAGAAGAGAAATAATCATGGTCAGACTACAGTTGCCGTCAGCCTGCACTGTGAGCCACTGGCTTCAGGTGTGCTCCCAGCTGCCGGCATAACTGGGCAGCTTGGGATGAGCACAGGACGAGATACTGAGGTTTCCTGCTGACACAGATCAATAACAGCAGTGATGATCAGTCCAGAGTCCTTGCCCAGGTCGGCAGGAGGCAACAAGGCAGTTCTTCCAGGATCACTAGTGCTGCCGGATTGTAGCCCGGCTCCATCACCTGCCAGTCATATGACCTCGGGGAAGTGACCTCATCTTTCCAGCCTCAGTTTCCTCATCGTAAAGTGAGAGTAATACGCACACCCATAAGTTTATTGTGGGGATTAAACGAGTTAATACATAAAAAGTGCTTAGAACAAGACCTGGGAAAAAGTAAATATTTGATAAGTGGTTACTATTATTTAGAGTAATACTAACAGCAACAACTATTGTTAGAGGAAACACCTTTCTATTAGCTTCTTTTGTTGGGCAGATGAGCAGCAGAGGAGGCGGAGGTGGGTGGATAATAAAGGAGGCAGAAGAGGAAGAGCCCTGTAGGGACTACAGGAGTATGGTTGCTAGGACTGGCTCAAATCCCATGGATGGAGGAGCCTGGTGGGCTGCAGTCCATGGGGTTTCGAGGAGTCGGACACGACTGAGTGACTTCACTTTCACTTTTCCCTTTCACGCATTGGAGAAGGAAATGGCAACCCGCTCCAATGTTCTTGCCTGGAGAATCCCAGGGACGGGGGAGCCTGGTGGGCTGCCATCTGTAGGGTCGCACAGAGTCAGACACGACTTACCAGCAGTAGCAGTAGCAGCGGCAGGACTGGCTCCATCATAATTTAGTTCTGTGACCAGGGACAAAACCATTTTTCCTCTCTGGACTTCAGTGTCTTCACCTGTAAAATGACGTCATTCATTGGATTAGATCAGAGTTTCCTAAACTGGGCGAAACTTCAGAAAGTTTGGGGGAAGCTTTTAAGAAAAAGTCTTGTGACCCTCCCCGGCTGAAAGGTTAACAGAAGTGCCCTTTCTTCCTTCCTGCTGTAGTCCTGAGTGGTTACTGCTGAAATGGGTGAGTACATGCAACCGGATGTCAAGTGGCCATTGTGAACACTGATGATGGCATTTCAGACCAAACCTACAGCTCTGCTTTGGTGACTGGAATTGATTGCTTTCCATGCAAATGACAGCTGCCGTGGGCAAGAATAAAATTGTCCACAGGTCAAAGGTCAAGTTTTTTGTGGAAATTTATACGACCACTTCACGCCCACAAGGTACTCTGTGGATACACCTTTGGATGAAACTGTTGTCGATAAAGAGGTCATCAGAGACCCTGTTCTCAAACACAAGGCCTGACAAGAGGACAAGGTGAAGTTCAAGGAGAGATACAAGACCAGCCAGAACAAATGGTTCTTCCAGACCTGAGGTTTTAGGTCTCTCTTGTTTCAGTCATTAAAAAAAAAAAAAAAAAAACCCATCAGGCCCCATTTCTAGTTTACTGAATTAGGCTCTGAAATTGTGGAGCCCCAAAATCGTGACTTGTTTTCAAGCTTTCTCGGTGAGCCTGATGCATCCAGCCAGTGCTTGGGAGCCCCTGGACTCAACCAAAGGCCTCAGCCTCAGGGCCTTTTCACTTACCCTTCCTTCTGCCTGAAAAGCTTTTCTCTTAAATGTATCTTTTTCTTGTCCTCTTCATTCATTTCAGTGCATAAATGTTACTTCTCAGAGAAAATCTTTCCACCCATCCTATGGAATATAGTTTTCTTCCAACCATTGTCCCACCTCTTAACATGATTCTTTCCCCCATGACATTTTTCACTGTGACCTGGCTGGTCGTTGCTCTTCCTCACTGGAGTGTAAACTCCATGGAGGGAGGGCCTGGCTTTGTCCACCACTACATCCCAGCAGTTCTGGAGTGGTGCCTGGTACATAACTGGCACTTGGTAAATCCGTTTTGAATTCATAAATGAATGGATTGAATGAATGAATAACAGCATCGATGTTACCTCTGCCTGTGTGTCAGAACATGGAGCTGGCAGAGGTTAGCAGGATGAGAAAAGGGGGCCCTGAAGTTCCCAGGACCATGGGACAGGCAGTTTCCCCAGGGAGAGTTTTTTAAGTCCAGCCGACTTCCTCAGTGCTGTGCTTTGGGGTTTCACTGTACTCACATTTTCCAGGTGCTCACTTTTCGGGAAGATGACGATAAACTTTTCAACTGTTGTTTCATGGAGGGGTGGGGAACTCTTCCCCATCTCCAGTATAGAACAATATATGCCAACAGACATGATGTCATTTGGTTTTAAAAAGGTGTTTGAGCTGGAAAATGTTTCCAAAAGCATTTTAGAAGGAGTTCATAAATGACTAATAAAATTTTTATTTGTGGGTTATTATCTAAAAAATACAGTACTGTATGAAATACTATTAAAGGTAAGACTTTATGGGTTAGAATTATACTTCCAGATTTCTAGTGCTTTAAAAAATAAATATAGTGACCTAAGTCCATCAGCTTTAAAGGAAAAAGTCCTTTTTCCTATAACAACTCGTTGTTTGTTTACTTAGGAGGTGTAATTCAAACACATACTCTCCTGGAGGGGTTTAAATTATCTAATTTCTGGCTCTACCAAAAATGTTCAGCTGAAATATCATACCAGCAGCCTTGATTTTAACTGATTTGCCAAACCTAAAAGCTCTTGCTTTCCCTTCTGAATAGTATTTTTCCAAATTTTAGGGAAAATAAATCAGAGGTCAGATAATTCATGAATGTAAAGAACATGTTTTCGATACTAATTAATATTAGGTGAAGAAATTCTACTAATCAATTAAGCTTGGGAAACATTGAGTTACTGAAAATTTTCAACAGGACTTGTCAGGGTCTTTAATATGCTAATATATGTGTGACTCTCCTGGAACAAAAATCAAGCAAAACATTTCCCCCAATGTATTTGATCAGAGAATTCTTTATTCTCAAATTACTGTTTAACTCCTTATGGATCCAACATTCCTCAGAACACAGTTTGAGAAATGCTGGCTTACAGAGGACTACTTTTGCCACCCTATGAACTGTAGCCTGCCAGGCTCCTCTATCCAAGGGATTCTCCAGGCAAGAATACTGGAGTGGGTTGTCCTTCCCTGCTCCAGGGGATCTTCCCTACCCAGGAATCAGACCTGGGTCTCCTGCATTGCAGGTGAATTCTTTACCATCTGAGCCACCAGGGAAGCCAGGCTGAATTCTCAGATATTATAATGTGATTGTTTCTCTGTTCAGAACTGTTGGTGACAAGTTTGTATGAAACTCCCAATGATGTTTCTGAACTCATTGGTGTTTTCTGCCCTTTGCTGAGCACATGAGAAATGAAGGAGATGGCACAGAGATGGTTTTGGTTTGGAGGATTGTTTGACAAATGTATATATGGATGAAATTCCATTTTTTGGCCATAATGGAGTATATGGGTATTGGACATGCCTTCCTACCAGAAGTAGTGATTCAATGGGATGAAATATATGAAGCAATTCTTCTCAGGCATTGAGCAATAGACAGCAGGATTGTGATCCTGGATAGAAAAGAAACACATGAAGTGAACCTTACAGGCAACCTGGCTTTCTGTGTGGGAACAGATACCAGGTCATAGAGCAAGCTGGTGGAGCACCTGCAGAAGACGGGAAGCATGCTTCGGCGAGGAGGCAGAGACTGGAGTTTTGGGGATGCTTAAGCAGCTGGAATTCGCAGAGCAGGGGGCCAGTGAAAGGGAAGCTGTGCAGGAAGGGTGCCAGAGTTTTATCTTGGGGGTTCCTTCTGGCTTCTTGGCGGAGAGCAGGGCTGTAAATTCATAGGACAAACCCCCACTGGCCTATCAGGGAACATACATTATGGGGATAAAAACTGAACAGAGACACCAGCCATCTTTAACACTGAAAAACTTGGGAGTTCCAGCCAAGAAGAGTGAAGAGATAGCTTGGTGAATGTCTCACCATTCAAGTGAGGCTCTAGAAATCCCACGCCTTCCGAGAGAGGACCATGCCACAGAATAAGGTCCATACACAAAACACAAAGCTGAAATAGACCCACCCTAACAAATCCTTAACACAAGCCTCCACAAGATTGAGATTTCATATATCTACGTTTTGACAGACATTTGTTGTAAGGAATTGGCTCTTGACTCATGCAATTGTGGGGCTTGGTAAGTCCAAAATTTGCATAGAGAAAGCCAGCAGGCTGGAAACTCTGGAAGGAGTTGATGCTGCAATCCTGAAGCAGAATATCTACTCTGAGAAACTTTTTTATTCTTAAAGCCTTCAACTGATTGGATAAGGCCCACCCATATTATCAAGGATGATCTCCTTTACTTAAAGTCAACTGATTGCACATGTTAGCCATATCCACAAAATACCTACACAGCAGCACTTCGATTAGTTTTAGATTGAATAACTGGGTACGACAGTCTAGCTGAGTTGACATATAAAACTAACCATTACTCTGTAACAACACTGTCAAAAACACTATAAGAAAGTAAAAACTACAAATCAATATCCTTCATAAATATAGATGCAAAAAAGCTTAACAGATATTGCGAAATCAAATCCAGCATTGTATAAAAAATGATAACACAGTATGACTAAGTGAAGCTTATTCAGGGATATAGGGTGGATTTAACATTCAAAAAGTGGTCAGTTTAATTCACCACATCAGCAGAATATGGAAAAATGCCACACAATATCTCAAAAATGAATAAAAGGCATTTGACACAGTTAAATACCCATTTATGGTTTTAAAAACCTCTCAGCAAGCTAAGAATAAAATGCCTGATAAAGGATAGCTATGAGAAATTCACATTAACATTGTACTTGATGGTAGAGTACTGAATACTCTCTAAGACCAAGAACTAGGCAAAGTTGTCCACGCTCATCTCTTCTCTTCTGGCCAGTGCAATAAGGTGAAATAAAAAGTATAAAGATTGGAAAGAAAGAAGTAAAACTATTTTTGTTTGTAGATGACATGAATATGTATATGAAAATTCTGAAGGCTCTGCAAAGCCACTAGTAAAACTAATTAGTGAATTTAGCAACATAGCCAGCTACAAGCTCAAGTTACAAATATCAATTCTATTTTTTTCATACTAATGACATTTAGAAGATAAAAATTTCAAAACACCATTTACAATACCATCAAAATACTTGGAACATTTAGGAATAAAGGTGAGCAAATATGTGCAAGACCTCTATATTAAAATTTATACAATATTATTAAAAAAAAGATATACCATGTTCATTAATTGAAAGGCTCTATGTTAAAGCTTTCTCCCTCTTCCCAAGTTGATCTACAGATTTAACATAATCACAACCAAAATCTCAACAAACTTTTTTGAATACATTGATGAGTTGATTCTAAAATTTATATAGTATCCAAAGGACTAGAGTGGCCAAAATAATCTTTTAAAAGAAGAGAAAGATTAGAAAACCAACAATATCTGATTTTAAGATGTATTAAAAATCTATAATAATCAAGGCAAAGTAGTATTGGCATAAAGACAGACAAAAAAATGGGGGCGTCCAGGAATAGAGCCACAAATATACAGTCAATCGATCTATGACAAAGGCATCAGAGAAATTGAATGGAGAAAGTCTTCATCAAATGATGCTGAAACTGCTGGATAAATGCTTAGAAAAAAAATAAACCTCAACTCTTACCTCACACCATATACAAAAAACTAATTTGATATGAACTGTAGAGTTAATCACAAAAGCTAAAATTGTACAGCTGCTATCAAAAAGCATAGAGAAATGTCTTTATTTCTCTTGGGTTAGACAAAGGTATCTAATCCAAAGGTGTCTAAACCAAAATGTCTTGGGTTAGACAAAGGTGTCTTAGATGGGACAGTAAAGCACTAATCATAAAGAAAAAAATTGCATGTCATCAAAATAATAAAATTTTTCTTATCAAAAAGATACAATTAAGAAAATAAAAGCTGTAGACCAATAGAAAATATTTGCTATAACTATATTTTAAAAGAGACTTTTATCCGGAATATATAAGAATACCTACAAATTAATAAGGAGAAAACCCAATAATAAGCAAAATACTTAAATAGAAATGGCAAGAAAAAAATATGCAAATGATAATAATCACAAGAAAAGAGAAATGCAAATTAACACCACAATGAGATTACCACTTCATACCCCTTAGCTCATGCTAAAAAAGACTAACAATAGAAACTTTGTAAATCAACTATACTTCAATTAAAAAAGAAAAAGAAAAAGACTGACAACATCCAATGTTTATAAGGAGACAGAATTACTGAAACTTCTCATACCTTTCTCCTGGAAGCATAAGATTTTACAACCACTTTAGAAAACTGGTAGGTTTTTAGTTTCTCATAAAATTAAAAATACACCTAACTTATGATTCACTCCTAGGTAATTGTCCAGGAGAAATAAAAACATATGCCCACAAAAGATCTTATGCAAGAAAGTTTATAGTAGCTTATTTCATAACAGCCCCAAACTGGAAACAACAGATGTGATCAAGATAAGAATGGGTCCATTGTGGTGTCGTTATACAATGGAATACTACTTATGCATAAAAGAGAATAAACAGATAATACTCCACCACCTCACAGATGAGTCTCAAAAATACTATTTTGAGTGAAAGATGTCACACAGAAAGAATTTATACCATATGATATCTTTGATATGGAATTCAAGAACAGCAAAACTAATACATAGTAATAAAAATTAAAACAATGATTGCCTGGCAGGTGGTTATTGACTAGATGGGAGCAAGAAACTTCTGAAGTGGTGGAGATATTGTATACCTTGATTGTTGTGTGGGTTATCAAGATGTGAAACATCCAACTGGACACTTAAGATCTGTGCATGTACAAGATCCCTGCATGTACATTTGACCTCTATAAAGTGGGAAGGGGAAGTGAAAGAGAAGGAGAGAACGAGATGGTGGAGGATAACGAAGCTTAATTAAATTATCCTTTACCTGAAAGCATGCACACACAGAGAGAGAAAATGTAAATTTGTGTAGCCCCTAAGTTCACTGTGAACTTGACCAGTGTTGCAAAAGAGTACTGTATACTTTAGATCCATTTCAACAGATATCTTCAAATCTCATTATGAGAAAGGGCTTTCCTCTATTCGTTTTCTGCTCTCTTGGGCTTTATTACCAAAATACCCACACATGTTTGAAAAAACACTAATTCTGAATTTCACACTTATTAGAATCCAAGAGAAATTGTTCATTGTTGACATTTTCAGATGTCATTTCCTGCCACAATTCTCTTCAGGAGAGGAAACTAGAAAGGAAATAACTCAGCTTCTCCCTGGCCTCCTAACTCTGGCCACTTGACTTGAATCTAGTGTTTGATAGCAGTTCTTTTTTCAAGAATAAAGAAGTTATTATTTTAATTCTTAGATAACTTTTAAATTGACTTGATATTACCTTCCCATCATGACCGACCAAGTGATATTCTCAACAATAGCATCTCACTTCCTTAAGAAACTGTACTGGTCACATCAAAATGTAACCGCATGGAAATGAATTTCCCTTTTCACATCTCTGTCCTTGGTTTCCATGGTAGAGGGCTAATTACCTTTTTAATAGCCCTAATTGATGGGCTTACAGATCATATCCTTCAGTCCCCACTTGTGTGTATGGTGATGGTGGGGGTGGGGCAGCACTCCCTTTCTCTTGACCCCTAAGCTCCAGCTCCTCCCTATTGGAAGGAGGGTTGCTGGCTCCTGAAAGGACCATGCCTTGTGCTTCTCTGTTTGCAGGACTACCTGCAAACCCATTGTGGGCTGACCAGGAAGCCTCGCTTTGTCTTGGCCAATTGACACAGCTGCACACTCGGTAAATAGACTCAGATGTTGAGCTTTTGTTTGAAGGATCTTTTCAGATTAATGCAGAGAGAATTAGTTTTTAAAACTTAAGCCAGAGCCAAGATGAGTAGAATGGAGCTGTGAGCCATTGAATTCACGTCCACAAAATGAGACCACTGTCTTACAAGGGTGTTTATCCCCTGTTCCTTTGGGAGGTAACATGGAAGGGAGAGGCTCCCACTCATACCATTGTGAGGAGAAGATCTGACCAGTGATTATACCGGTTCCCGCTTCATTCTCCAAGGGAAGAGAGCCCCACCTTTGTTAAGTAAATACAGAGGCTGCAAAATATTTGTCTACAATTGGCTTGAGTTTTCTTATTTCCAGACCACAACAGGTTCTGATAAATGGTCCAAGCAGATCCATGGCCCATGGCAAAGACAGTTTTAACAGACTGGACAACATTCTGGACTCAGATCCTGCATCTCAGATTTTCCAGTCTTCCCCTTTCAGAGCGCCCAATCGAGTCCTCACCTATGGGCTCATTCTGAACCATTCCCTGTTGGGACACAAGTGTCAAGCATGGCTCCCAACTAGTGTCTGGTCTCTTGAGGTGGAATGGTATCCTGGAAAATACCACTTCACTTAGCACAGCTTGGAACTTCAGTCCCAATGTTGTGATTAGAAAGTATTATATTCCTTGCCTCTCTGAGACTTCAGTCCGTTCAGTCACTCAGTCATGTCTGACTCATTGTGACCCCATGGTCTGCAGCACACCAGGCTTCCCTGTCCATCACCAACTCCCGGAGTTTACTCAAACTCACGTCTATTGAGTCAGTGATGCCATCAAACCATCTCATCCTTTGTCATCCCCTTCTCCCCCTGCCCTCAGTCTTTCCCAGCATCAGGGTCTTTTCCAAGAAGTCAGTTCTTCGCATCAGGAGGCCAAAGTATTGGAGTTCCACCTTCAACATCAGTCCTTCCAGTGAACACCCAGGACTGATCTCCTTTAGGATGAACTGGTTGGATCTCCTTGCAGTTCGAGGGATTCTCAAGAGTCTTCTCCAACACCACAGTTCAAAAACATCAATTCTTTGGCACTCAGCTTTCTTTATAGTCCAACCCTCACATCCATACATGACTACTGGAAAAACCATAGCTTTGACTAGACGGACCTTTGTTGGCAAAGTAATGTCTCTGCTTTTTAATATGCTGTATAGGTTAGTCATAACTTTTCTTCCAAGGAGCAAGTGTCTTCTAATTTCATGGCTGCAGTCACCATCTCCAGTGACTTTGGAGCCCCCCAGAATAAAGTCTGTCACTGTTTCCATTGCTTCCCATCTATTTGCCATGAAGTGACTTACAGACTCATTTTTCTCAAGCATCAGATTGGGTTAGTTACTTCTCTTTGCTAACAGTTCTACATTCTTAGGGAGGCAGATCAATGCTGTAGAAAGAATATGGCCTTCACTCACAGAGATCTGAATTCAAATCCTGCCTGTGCTACTTACTAGCTGAGAGCACCCAGACAAGTCGTTGCTCTGAGCACAGATGTCCTCACCATGACAATTACAGTATGATTGCTTGTCTCATGGTGTTGTTGGGATGGAAAGAGAGTCCTCGTATATATGTGAACGTAAGAAGCACATTGCCTAGAGGATTGTAGAGTCCACAACATGCTAGCTCTTCCTCTCCAGGTCTCTGCTTCCCAAAGATTTTTTTCAAGGCATTTTAAAAGATATCAAATGGAAAAGCACCTAGTGAATTGTAAAGTATGCATATACGAGGCAACATTCCTTCATTACACTAAACATGCAGTAAAAACTGAGGAATGGCTGTTGGTGGGCACCCCGACCCCAGCCTTGTCAAGCACCCCCTCCTCCTCCCCCAGCTTCAGCGTCTGAGTGACTGTCAGCCCACCCTTACCACTGCCTCCCTGCTCCCTGCATACACACTCACTATACTAAAAAAGAACTGCTGACAAAGCAGAATGATGAACAGGAAAGATGAAGGGAGCCATCCTAGAAGAAAATAGGCATCAGTAATCCAAAAAGTGACAATTTCATAAATGAAGTATAGACGGGGTGATAGGTATTTAGTAACATCTTTCCCAAAGGACAACGGACTCCTCTTTGATCCAGGCTATGGTATTAGAAAAAAAAAAAAAATGCTGTTCCCTCTTTACTTTATGGAGGCACTAACCAACCAGGGTTCCCTACCATGTGTTCCCCATAAAGTACTTTGTGCTGAAGAGTCAGGACACTAGGCCAGGCCTGTCACCAGTTCACTAAGGGCCTGTAGTCCCACCAAATAGAAGAGTTTTATGAACCTTAAGGGCCCTCCCTAAGCCAAGCATCCAAAACTCTAATTCCCCTGCAGTTTCCCGAAAGGAAGGATGTGAGGGCAGAAACATGGGTTTTGAACCAGCTCCAACAATCAAGAAAAATGCTGGCAGGAGGAACTGCACCGTGGAAACCTACATCAACCCCTAGGTTGAGTCAGATGTCAAGTTTTGACCAACAGGTCCTTTAGACTCTAAGAAATGAATACTGGAAAATAAATCTGTGCTTTGGGGGAAATCATAAGAGAAATTTTGGTTGATTGAGATTTAAATTCCAAAATATCCCCCTAAACTATACCCTAGTGTTACTTTCTTTTGTGACTTAGAAGGCGATGAGTAGAAACTTCTCACTCTGACTGAGGACTCCACAGGGGAGGTCAGAAGTAAGGCATCTGGCAGGGCCTTGAGCTCGCCAGCAAACCTTTCTGAGCCTCCGTTCCTTTCTCTGTAGAAAGAGGGTGGGTCTTCCTCAAGGACTCTTCCTTCCATGAAGAGAAGGGCAAGGCAAAGAAACAGGGAACAGTTCAGTGCTGCCCCATCTCCTGCCTGTCTCAACCCCTCCCTATAGAGCAAAGGGATGGGTCTATGTTTCATGAATGGGCCACGTCCATCCTCGGGGCTGTTGAACAATTAACCTTGGAAACGCTGGTACTCCCTGGCCTGCTGGAAGTCAGCACTGAGAACTTGGACCTGAAATGCTCAGATGGAAGGCAGCATGGTCAGTATTTGAGAACACTGAAACAGGGAGGGCTGATGCACATCTTGGAGAGTTGGAAAAACAAATAATTCTGAGACTTCCCTGGTGGTCCAGTGGCTAAGACTCCGCTCTCCCAATGTGGGGGGCCTGGGTTTGATCCCTGGTCGGGGAACTAGATCCTATATGCCACAACTAAGTGTTGGCATGATGCAACTGAAAGATCCTGCATGCTACAACAAAGACCTGGCGTTGCCAAAAAAACAAATATATATATATAAATGAGCAAATAAGTCTGAGCCTGGACCAGGGGCTGCAATGGGAGACTTGACAACAGTGTGTCACCTGCCTCACTTGAATAGTACAATTAAGGAGCAGCAGGGTGAGCGTCAGGAGGCCAGCTGCTGCTTCTGTCTCTCCACTTTGGGCCCCAGTCTCTTCATCTGTAAGGGAAAGGGTGGGGGAAGATGATTTTTAGGGGCCCATCTAGCTCCAACTTTCTGAATCACCCAAAAAATCAGCACAGTAGTTATTGTCCTCATCCAGGTCTCTTGAACCTGATTTCAGAAGTAAAGAATTATGACAGCCGAGTCTCAGAGGAGCATTCTTTGGTTTAGAGGATTTTGGCCCTTCTGCTCAGTTTCCAAATCTCGCCCAGTGGGCTGTGTCCCATGTTCCTGCTTGGCTCAGCCAGCCTAGAGGTGGGCAAAGGCGGCTTCTGCTGGTGTCCGTGATTGAATGAGTGGATAAAGCTGCGTTTGTGTTTCCCCTGACCACTGGAAGGCTCCCCAGAGGGGCTGGAACTTGACCTGTGTCTTAAGGGAAGCAGGAGAAAGTCACTGAATGAACATTCCAGGTAAAGACAGCCAGCCCCCACAGTTCATAGTGTTGCATGAACAGTCTCAGACTGAGTACTGACTTCCCTGCTGTAACAAATAGCCCCCATAGCGTACAGTGGTTTACACCCCACAGACACTGATTTCATGCTTGTACATAGGATGGGTGGGACAGCCACCCTCCACCCATCATTTACATTTTTGAGCTGCCATTTTTAACATTTAGCTTTAAAAGCTGCCCAGAGGATCATCTCCACTCCAGGCAGCCAGACAGGGCAAAGAGCATAGAGCCGGCCCTTGTCACTTCCCCTCACTGTGTCTACTACTAGGGGACCTGGAAAATAGAAACGTGTGACCAGGAAACATATGGCAACAAGACTTTAGGGGAATGCCAGCCTCTGCCACAGTCTGATCCACTCCTCAGGGATGGATCAGAGACAAAAGTAGCCAGAGGCCCAGGCAAGGCAAGGGGGAGAGGAAAGAAATGTCGGGCTCCTGGGAGCAGCACTCTGGGGGCAGGCAGACATGCGGCTGACTCAGCCAGCTTCATATTTGGTAAACCAGTTACCCTCTGGTGGAATAGAGAGTCCTGGAACCCCGCAGTGAAGAGGGGCTCCATGTTGCTCTGGCTATTTATGGGAAGGAGAGAGAAGGACTGAGACAAGACTGACTTCACAGGCAGCCCTCAGGCCTCCCAGGGTAAAGTTTGGAAAACCCCTGGCTTCCCCTGTCATTGTCCTTGGCCCTCAGCCCCTCCTTCTGCCCAGTTTTTCAGTCCCTCGTTCTGCGCGGGCTCCAGTGGCCAGGCCGTCACCCGGCCTGACACTTCGGCTCAGTGCCCAGCCTGTGGGCCACTTGGGGCTCGAGTTACTGGTGGGAGCTAATTCAGGAGCCTGGCCCAGCCCTGTGGCTTTGATGGGATTTCATCACCCGCCTGCGCCTCTTGGCTGGGTGCCTGGGAGAGCACAGTGTTGCCCTGGGCTCTCTGCTGCTACCAAGGAAAGGCACCCCTCTCTGAACAGAGGAGGACCTGGAGGTGAGGTTTGGGGCACCAGGGTCCACCCTGCCTGAGAATCCAGCCTGCACCAAAGCCACCTGCCTTCACCCAATTTTCCCAAGAGGCAGAGACAAGATAAAGGACAGAGAATTAACACTGAACAACTTGTTAATGATTTTATGGCAGGTTAAATAAAATGTCTCAAATAAAACTACAGGAGACCTTCTTTAACCTTACCAGGCTGTAAATATGTATTAACTCAATCACTATCAGCAATTAAAGCCTAGTTTGGGAAGAGTGACCTGAGACAAAAAATAAAAAAGACATGATCATCCTGGGAAATGAATCCAGAATAAAAGGAATTTCTTCCACCTTAGCTAATGAGCAGATGTATACGGATGGAAATGAAGGCCTTCGCTTTCATACCGCTCATGCCTGGAGGAGAGGGAAGGTCCCCTTTACCGAGGGAGGGCTCTTGGAAGCATATTAGGGACGTTGTTACAATGCAAATGAGGAAGACCGTTGTGTTTGGGTGGTTTAGGGGTTTAGTAAAAGGAGTAACATTTCAATTAGTGGGGGAAGGAATGAGAATCTGCCTCAAAGAGGCTTAATTGGCAACTTGGCTTTCCCAGGGGGCTTTGAAGTCGCCTTGGAGATGGAAGGTTTTCAGAGAAGGGTGGAGAATAGAGCAAAGTGCAGGGCCCCGGGGCGGTGGGAGTGAGAGGACAGGTGGGGATGCTCAGATGAACCTCAGCGTGCCACCCAGTCCCAGTGCTTGCTCTGAACTTCGAGGCTGCTGGACCCATTCCCCAGGGTATTTCACCCAATTCCCCTCTGGGAGGGTCAGGACTGGTCCCTTTCTAAAACAGTCTCGGTGAAACCATCTCTCTTTTAAGGACTACAATCTTAACCTCACCAGAGTGGAATTCCTTTTTTCTTCTCAAGAGTCCCTTTTGCTTGGTCTCTAAGTCCAGCTCAGCAGACTGGGGAATTCAGCTCCTAATTGCTGTGTGTTTGGGGGAAGGGTGTGCAATATCGCATACAAATGTGTATTTTGTGCGTGTGACTTCCAGGGAGGAGGAGAGTGGGTGTGTGCATTTTTGCCTACAAATGTGCATTTTCTCTCTTTGCGTATGTGTGTGTGTATCGGAGGACTCCAGGGTCTAAAGATTCAAGTATGACCTCACCTGAAGGCAAGGGATTGAACCACTGACTGTTCAAGGAAGATAGCTCCGACTTTGCTACCAACGAGGTCCAGATGGGCCTCTTTCTACTGTCTTCCTTTGCTGTCGCACACTCCTGTGAGCCGCAGTCAGAACAGTTCAGGAGTCACTCAAGTCTTCACATATCTTGACGCACTGAAGGCTTTATTCTCAATCCACATATTCACAAGGTATGATGAATTTTTTTTTCAATATGGAAGAACTCTCCGAAGGGGATATTACAGATAACATGCCAAGATAATTGTTTGAAATGAAATTTGGAAGAAAATTCAACTAACCCTGTGTTTTAGTTGAAAAATAGCCATCTGACCAGGGGTTTGGAGAGCCAGCCAAACCAAGGCTCCCAAGTCGTGGGCTGGTCTTTCTGAACTAGAAAAAAAAAAAGAGTGAAGAACTACCCAGTGACCCCACAGCTCCCTAGGTTCTCTAGATATTGACTTTGGGGAGGACACGCTTAACTGTGCCAAGTAAGCATCCGTGGACGTGGACGTGGACTGGACTCTGCTGGAGGCATGACCCATGAACCCTGAGCTGGAGGACACAATTACCCTCCGTTTGAAGCAATCAGCCCCAAACATGCCCTTGCTCCGGGCTCTCTCTCTCTGTCCTCTGGACTCTGCCTCTGTCCTCCGTGCTCCCGTGGGTGGCTTTTCCTGGAACGCTAGCTCATATCTCTGGAGCCTGTGGTTTGGGGATCGCCATTAGCCAACTACAACAGGGCCTGGAGAGTTTACTTCAGCTCTAAAATGGAAACGGGACCCACCCTTGGGGTAATACTCAACCCTCTGCAGGTCTCAGAGGGGGCCTTTAACAAGTGACCCTCTTTCCACCCCCTTACCTCGGGTGCCTGTGTAGCGTGACCACTCCCCTCCCCAGCCTCTTCCCTTGCTGCTTTCCCAGAATTAAGACTGAAGGAAAATACAGTATCTGTCTGCACCCAGCACATTCCTGTATCCTGGGTAACCTGGGCCAGCCAGCGACCACAACGGCATACCCAGTCTCCACACCACTGTGAGGACACAAAACCAGAGACTCAGCAGAGAAACATCAGCTTCTGATAACTGCCATGCCAACAGGCGATTCTGCACCAGTGATGAGCCAGTCACTCAGCACCGCCAGGCTCTGCAGCCCCTGGAACGTATTATCGACTCTGTTGCTGTTTAGTCACCAAGTTGTGTTGGACTCTTTGTGACCCCATGCACTGTAGCTCACCAGGCTCCTCCATCCATGGGATTTTCCAAGCAAGAGTACTGGAGTGGGGTGCCATTGCCTTCTCCTGAGGATCTTCCCCACCTAGGGATAGAACCCATAGGTGGACTCTTTACCACTGAGCCATCTGGGAAGCCCATTACTGACTCTAAGCTGAGACAATACAGAATCCATGTGCTGGAAAGGACCTTAACAAAATCCTAACCAATCTATGGGAGAAGGCAATGGCACCCCACTCCAGTACTCTTGCCTGGAAAATCCCGTGGATGGAGGAGCCTGGTAGGCTGCAGTCCATGGGGTCGCTGAGAGTTGGACACGACTGAGCGACTTCACTTTCACTTTTCACTTGCATGCATTGGAGAAGGAAATGGCAACCCACTCTAGTGTTCTTGCCTGGAGAATCCCAGGGATGGGGGAGCCTGGTGGGCTGCCGTCTATGGGGTCGCAAAGAGTTGGACATGACTGAAGCAGCTTAGCAGCAGCAGCAGCAGCAACCAATCTATGCATAAGAAACTCGGGTCAAGAGAGGTGAAGAGACCTACTGGGTACCCGCGGGGAGTGAAGGGCAGAATTGAGATTCAAACCCAGGTGGTGGGTCTGAGGCCAGTGCCTACTTTCTTATAATGTTAAATCCCAGTGTCTACTTTCCAATGGGTGTCTACCTTGGCTGGCATGGAAATCAGTTTGTAAAAACCTGCCAAGGAAGAGAGAGAGAAAAGTAGGCTGCAAGGCAAAAGAGAGCCTGTAAGCATCTGTCATAGGTCTTCTTGGAATGGATTAGCAAGACAGCATTATATACTCCTGCCCAGCTGAAGGAGCACTGTGCCTACTTTCTCCACTTCTTCAAACCTTTTGTTATCATCAAAGCTGCTTCTGTGGTGCTTTCCTTAATATTTAGGAGAAAATTCTCCTGTTAGACCATCATTTCCAAAATGCACTTCTCAGTATCCAAAATATGTCTACATCCAACGTCACACAACCTGTAAAGGCAAACAACAGGTTTTATTTATCTCTTGTATTATCTACAAAGTGGAAATGCATCTTTCAGAGGTGAAGTCACTCGTCCAAACCCATCATCCTCACAAATGGCTCATACAGACTAGATTCCAAGGCTTCCAACACTTGGCAGCATGCTCGTCTCCAGCAGGAAACACCCGGGCTTCTGACAATATCTCATTATTTACTGGCCCCCTTTGGGGAACAATGAAATCACCGTTCCTTTGAAGCATTAGAGTTTGAATAGATGACACCGTGCATTGGTCACCGTCACTGCCTCCCCTCCCCTCTTCCAGCTGGTATGCAGGCGGCAAAGGCTGTTCTGAATTTGCAGTGCCAAGCTTACCCTCGCCATCAGAGTCCAGGGTACCCACAGTGCCTTTCTGAACCTCTGTTCTGGAATGAAGGAGCAGACCTTTCAGTCTCCTATTTTAAAGGAACAGGACACGAGGAAACACATCAGTCACTGGGGAGTGATGGAGAAGAGATAAAATCTTTTCATCAGTTTTGCTGCTTGAGAGTTTCTTCCACATACTATGAGGAGAGAAGTAAGGAACTAAAGGTGGAAAATATGAGCTAATACATGGTGCTCACTCCCCGGACTAGAGTCTTGCCAGTAGAGTAGATAACAAAATATTTCAGAGAAGAGGCAAGCAGCAAAAAAAACCCCAAAGGATAAGAATTACTTCTTCACAAATGTCTCCAAAACCAAAAAATGCCAAGGACACAAAGTATGTCCTGCTTAGACCTAACCTAGGAGCACTGAACTCATACTCCAAATCTCCTGATACTAAAAAATAATGTTTAGACAGAAATGAGCTCCTCTTGAACAATCCCACCTTTGTGTCTACCAGGCTCAAGTGGGCTTTTCTATAGAATACACCAAAATTTTCAGTTGGAAAACTCTGTGTGTGTGTCCACACTTTGTGTAAAAGCTTGCATCTTAGTTGAAACTCTCACCCACATCTCATCTGGAAACTGGCAACGGCCTCCCCGGCCCTGGTCTTGAACCCGCCTCCACACTGCTGTCTGGCCACTTCCGGTGTTGACAGGGACCCGCCCAGGACTCCCTATCACCCATGAGATAAAGCCCACCTCATAGATGAAGTCCTCCCCTCCCTCTTCCTTCTCAGTGCTTGTCATTTCCAGACTCACAATTCATGCTGCAGGAACACGGGGTTCTTCAGTGTTTCCTGTCCATGTCGGGTTGCTTTTCTCCTCCATAGCTTCACTTACACTGGAGCCTCTGTGGGGAACGGTGGCTATCCCTCCAGGAACACAGAACACATCCTGCCTGCTTCTTGTTCTCCCACAAGGCCCTGGACACACCTGCATCTCACACTTAGACTGATCTGGTTTTGTGTCTTTACTTGATTCTGTGCAAAACAACAGCTTTCTATTAAGGAATAAAATAAATCAAAAACTGCTCAACTCTTAAGTTTGCAACCTGTTGAATGCTTATACATTTTTAGCCTGCTCCCGAGACAAGAAACAGCCATTACATTTTTGAGATCGGAGGCTAAGGTTTGATCATCTTTGTAACTTCAGCAGCAAGCACAATGGCTGGCAGGAAGGTACTTAACAAGTTGTAGCTGAATGGATCAAAGAATGGTTCTCTCCCTGTCTTTTCATCTCTGTTTGACTCATCTTTTCTACCAATTCTCCCTTAACCTGAGTTGCTTAGCAAATAATTCAAAATTTCTTGCTCAATCTTTGGGAGGCTGAATTCTGAGTGATGAGGTTATGAAGAAGTGTGGGTGGTTGGGAGCAGGGGTGGGGTCAGCTTGGATTCTGAGCACCAACCCTGGATATGCAACTTGGTAAGATCCAAGGGCTAAGCGTAAGGGAAAATGAGTATTTTCTCTTTATAGACTTCATACTATAATAGCTGTGAAAGCTTACCATCAGTTAAGAAAAAATGAAGAGAGCACATATCAGCCTTTTTGTTTCCTATCTAAGAAGAGGGACAAGCGGCATTTATTTCATCCACCCTCAGCTTCTTGTGCCAGGCATTAGCGTCACCTCATCAACAGCTGGTGCCACACCTGAGAAAGGAAGAGTCTATTCTACCTACATCCATGAAAGCAATTATAGGATGTGCAACATAGGATAATTCAACATAGAGTAATGCTTCCTAAATGCTAACATCCCCATCCACATAGTCTTCTGTGAAGCCCACAACAGGAAACGGTTAACCTACCATTTACTTAGCATTTACTATGTGTCAGGCACTGGGCTAAGCAACCACTTACATATGTATCTTCATACTTATTTTTCACAGGTACTCTCTCACATGGATAACATAATCCCCATTTTACAGATGAGAAGACTGAGCCACTAAAGCTGGGTTTGATCCTATATCTTCAATTCCAAAGCCTGTGATGATAACCACTATGCTTAATGCTAGGGCTAGCTCTGTGCCTCCATGGTCCCTGATACAGATGAGGACATTATAGTGCTGAGACTGAGAATCCCTGATCTAGAAGATGTCCCCAAATGAACCTATGAAACTGGGAGCACTGGATGGACTAGATTCATCTCCAGGTGGGCCTCACGAGCAGAGTGAGAGAAGGTCCATCCTGACGGCTTGCTCCACAGTCTCCGTCTCACTGCTGGGAACCCAGGTGCAACCAATTCTTATGGTGCAGGGTTGCAGCTTGAATTTTTTTTTTTTAATTGAAGTATAGTTGATGTACACTGTTATATGTTATGAGTATACAATATAGTGATTCACAGTTTTTAAATGTTACACTCCATTTAGAGTTACTATAAAATACTGGCTATATTCCCTGTGTTATACAGTACACCCCTGAGCCTATCTTATACCCAATCGTTTGTATGTCCCACTCCTCCACACTTATGTCGCCCCTCCCCACTCCCCTCTCCACTGGTAACAACTCGTCTGTTCTGCTTATCTGTGAGTCCACTTCTTTTTTGCTGCATTCATTAGCTTTCTGTATTTTTTATACTCCACATATAAGTGATATTATACAGTATTGGTCTTTTACTGTCTCACTTATTCCACTTAGCATAATGTTGCTGCATATGGCAAAATTTTATTCTCTTTTAAGGCAGCCTGAATTCTTATGGTGGATTTTCTCCTGGGGAGTTAGAGCTTTATGTTCACACAAGGCCTTATTTTGAAAGAGGTATTTTATGCTTGGAGGGGCAGGGGTGGAGACGAAGGTTCACAATGCAGGGGGACTGAAGTATGGAAACAAGTCACTCTTTCCACGGCAGCCAAGGGAGACAGATCCTTCTGGCATGAAGGAGAACCACTCCTCTGAGGAGCATGTCTGAGACCAGCTGGGGTTTCCTCAGCAAAACGCTTGACAAAAGAGAAAGCTCTCCTCTCTCTGGTCTGATGCTCCTTGCAGAGGGATATATCATCCTGGGAACTTGCCCAGCACCCCTAGGGATACCCAGAAAGGGACATTCCGGCCTTCAGAGCGGTGACCAAGCCAGGGAGCCCAGCTCATGCTCACCAGCCTCAGGCCCACTCCCTGGCTTGAGGACAAACACAAAGCCACCCTGTTCCCTGGCCCAGACCTCTAATGAGCCCCCCTGCTCCCCACCACTCAGACATCCCCTGTTTACACTCTGCTCTCCAGCCAGACCTAATCCCTGGGCTCCGGATCTGCACTTAATCCTGTTTCTGTATATCCTCTAGATCAATACATGTTAATAATAGTCATCACTGTGGGTAAGAACCTCATTTGAGAAATTCTGAGCCCTTCAGCTTTGGTGCCAACAGGAGAAAATATGAAATAGGAAACCCAAACATTTACAAACACACCAAAATGTTTAGTTCAGGCTGCCTGATGTAAATAAGAGAAAGCCCAGGAGACACTCGTTTTCCTGGGACTCTCTTCTTTTGTCCCAAATAAAGATTGACTTAAAAAAAAATCTAAGTCACCAGTCCCTGTTTCTTTCCCACTTCCGGGGGCCATAAGATCTTTTTCATGTACTTTGCTTCAACACTATTGTATTTCTTCTGCACTTTGAAACTGAGCCCCTCTCTTTGATGGATATTAGCAAGACGTGCTTTCGTGTCTTCCTAATGAACTTTCACTTGGAAAATACCTCAAGCGAGGAAGATGCTAGAAGGGTAACGATATTTTGTTTAAAGCAAAGCGGACCCTTGCTTCTGATTTCCCCCTCTTTGGTCCACCCCAGAGGACTCATCAGCCAAGAATCACAGATGGGATCATTTACAGTTTTACTTTCAAACTCCCCAATCCTTTAAGATTGTGTTTACTTGGTCAAAGGCTTAAGGCCAGCTAGTGTGAGCCGTCTGACGGCCCCATCTCGCTGGCTCTCCAATACTCTGATTGGGATTAAATCTGTACTGATCTGTCAGAAAGTGATTGATGGAGAGGTTTCTTTGTGATGTTCGAGATAAACCTGAGAGGATGGAAGTGGACATGGAGGCAACATGCTTTCAGAGACATATCAACCCTTGCTGAGAGGAGACCAGGACAATGGTCCTGCAATAATTACTGGCTAAACAAAAGGAAAATGGAAGACAGCTTGGTGCCACAGCCTCCTTTAGTTGGGGGCGTTATTATTATTCTTATTTTTAACAACTGTGGGGAACAGTTTTCTAAAATCCAATTGATGTCAATTTTCAAAATGTAAGCATAGAAGAAATAAGTAAGCAGCAAAACTCAAAGCCGTTAGTGCACAGGTTGATTTTCTCATTTTCTCCTCAATGAGTGTTTCCTTAGGGAGAAATAAGCTATAATAATCAATATTTTTTGTGAATATGAATGTGTTCCACAGCCGGACAATTCAGCAGAAACCAAGTACAGTTGTCAAGGTCTCTGATTTCTCAGGGTATCCAGTAGGAAAATGAGTAGATTGGACCTCTGGAAGCCTGCCTTCTTCTCCTTGCTTAGTGATTTGCTAGTTGTAAAGGCTTGGGCAGGTCTTTGCCTTTTGATTCTGCTTCCTCATCTATACAATGGGGACACTCAGGTTCTCTCCTTCATGGATTTGTTCTGGGCATCAAACAAGGCCATGAAGACGACAGCGCAGAGAGCCCCCTGATACTCAATGGTTCTCACCATCCACCCTTAGTGTGTGAGCTTTCAAAGCAGAGGTTCCCTCCTCAGACAATGTCACCCGCAGGTTGTCATTTAAACTTTCCCAGCTCTGGGCTTCGGGGTTTCTCACCCCTGTGCTTTTGCTTGTGTTGGTTATGTCAGCCTGGAATGCCCACCTCCCTTTTCCCTCTTCTGTGCTTCCCAAATGCCCTCCTCTCAAGTACTAACTCCTTCACACAAGTTCTCTCCCGCCCCCAGAAGAAGACCACACCCCCTCTGAGTTCCTGCTGCACTTGCCTGTCACAGCTTTCACTTCTTGGTCTTCATTCAGTCGTTTCTGTGCATCATCTGACCTTTTCCACCATTTCACTGTGGCAGTTGTCAGAACAGAGACAAGTCTGGCGCCTAGGACCCTATGGGTACACACTATTTGTTAAAGAAATGAGAACTGCCATGATCACATTCCTTATCCAAAGTTTATTTTAAAAGCAGCTACACTAGTCCTTTGCGCTGGAACCACGTTCACTGAAACACGTACAGAAACTCTTGTGTCCTCACTTAGCGGTTACCAGGGAACCGTGCAAGTGGGGACACATTCTAAGAGGCACGTGTTTTAGTCAACTGATACTGTTCAAAGCTAGGATTGCCTGCATATTCAAACAGTAACTATATAACATAAATGTGATCCATCTAATCATGTGAAAAAGAATTCCACCAAGTCGTGTGCATTGAGGGCAGCCAGCCATATACATCAAACTAGGAACTCACAGAGCATCTCATAAATCAGAGCCTTGGCAGAAAACAGCAGTGCATTTCCAGCCTCAGAGCGGGAGGGGTTCAAGCGATGGAATGACCATGTTGTTCCCATTTCAGAACCATTACAGTGGCTTATTGAAGGCTGTTTATGGAAGTCATTTCTGGGGACAGGAGGCAGTCTGAAATGTGTAGCTTAGATGCTGAGAGACGGTCATTTCTGGCATGTTAATAGCTTCAGGGACAATTTATAATCTGATATTTATAATATGAATGGTCTGAGGAATGCCTTAAAACCCGCTAAAATTGAATAAACATCAGCTTCCCTGGTGTCCGGTGGTTTCCCACAGTGAACACTGTGACTGGCACAGAGAAACTCACAAGTCAATACCTTTTAAGCCACTATAAAAGCAAGAGACTGCACAGCAAATCTAAACATGTTGGGTTTATGTACTCTACAAAAGAAAGGGGCGAAGGAAAATGGAAACAATGGAAGATGACGGTAAACACAATTCGAGGCACCTTTAAAGGGAGCAGGGCGGAAAATGCAGAGGCATGAGGGGTTGGGGGGGGGTGTGGCACACAGAGCCCAAGACCCAGAGTGAGGACCTCGAAGCTGTGTTTCTGGGTCGGCCAATGAGCTCCTGGAAGGTTCCAAGAAACAGCTTTGTTGGCCGTGGTTCCCAGCACCTTCACCAAAAATCAAGGGGAGAGTTCAATAATGCTTAAAGCCCACCAAAGACAAGATGTAGTGGGATGAACGTAAGTTTTGGAACCTGCAAACCAGCTCAGTTTCCTCAGTTTCCCAAGCGGTGTTCTCGCCCAGGTTGCAGAACCTCTCTGAGGCTCATTCTTATGGACCAGGGAGAAGAGTCATGGAGGGGAGTCAGGAGCTCTGAGCAATGCTCTCAGAGAATTTCAAGACTGTAAGAGTGACCTTATTTAGAAGTAGGGTCTCTGGGAAGTAAAGTGAAAGTTGCTCAGTCGTGTCTGACTCTTTGCGACCCCAGGGACTACACAATCCATGGAATTCTCCAGCTAGAATACTGGAGTGAGTAGGCATTCCCTTCTCCAGGGGATCTTCCCAACCCAGGGATCGAACTCAGGTCTCCCACATTGCAGGCAGATTCTTTACCAGATGAGCCACCAAGGAAGCCCAGGGTCTCTGTAGATGTTATCAACTTACATCTCTCTTCTTAGAAAGACCCTCAACAGTTATTGGGTTAGGAACCCCCCACACACAGTATTTTCCATCTTATCTTAATTTACAGTGAACCCAAATTCAGTATGACTGGTGTCCTATTCAGTTCAGTTCAGTTGCTCAGTTGTGTCCAACTCTTTGCAACCCCATGAATCGCAGCACGCCAGGCCTCCCTGTCCATCACCAACTCCAGGAGTTCACTCAGACTCATGTCCATCGAGTCAGTGATGCCATTCAGCCATCTCATCCTCGGTCGTCCCCTTCTTCTCCTGTCCCCAATCCCTCCCAGGTGTCCTATTAGAAGAGGAAAACGCCCTGTGAAGACAGGGGAATCCCAGATACAAAAGGACAGAGACTAGGGTGTCTCAGCTTAAGCCAAGGATTGTTGGCCACCACAAGGTGTTCAGAGAAGCCAAGGGCGGTGTCAACCCAGGATCTTACAGGGAGCATGGCCCTTGATTTCGCCATGCTCCTCGCCTCTAGAATTGGGAGAGAATACTGTCTGTTGTTTAAAGCACACAGTCTGTGGTACTTTCTACGGCAGCCACAGGAAACTGAGGCTGACCTCTGCGCTCCTCTTTTCTGCTAAATCTGTACTTGCTAAAACATTTGCCCCAAACTCTGGAATGAAACTCCCCCTGTAATAAGGTTTATACTTCTATGTTTTATTTCTAAAGAAGCTGGTCATCATTTTAGCAGCTTCCGAAATCTCCTTAACTGCTTACTATCCATCTCTGGGGTTGGTGCTTCCAGAACCACTGTAAGTAAGAGATCATTCTGATCCTCCCAGGAAATAACTATTCTTGAATCAGAGGAAGGGAGTGCAGCATTCTGCAGAAGGGGTGGGCTGTGACAAATTAATGATACACTTTGGAAGGGCCCGGATGACACCACCCTTATGGCAGAAAGTGAAGAGGAACTAAAAGCCTCTTGATGAAAGTGAAAGAGGAGAGTGAAAAAGTTGGCTTAAAGCTCAACATTCAGAAAATGAAGATCATAGCATCTGGTCCCATCACTTCATGGGAAATGGGGAAACAGGGGAAACAGTGGAGACAGTGGCAAACTTTATTTTGGGGGGCTCCAAAATCACTGGAGATGGTGATTGCAGTCATGAAATTAAAAGACACTTACTCCTTGGAAGGAAAGTTATGACCAACCAAGACAGCATATGAAAAAGCAGAGACATTACTTTGCCAACAAAGTTCTGTCTAGTCAAGGCTGTGGTTTTTCCAGTGGTCATGTATGGATGTGAGAGTTGGACTGTGAACAAAGCTGAGCACCGAAGAATTGATGATCTTGAACTGTGGTGTTGGAGAAGACTCTTGAGAGTCCCTTGGACTGCAAGGAGATCCAACCAGTCCAGCCTAAAGGAGATCAGTCCTGAGTGTTCACTGGAAGGACTGATGCTGAGGCTGAAACTCCAATACTTTGACCACCTCATGCAAAGAGCTGACTCATTGGAAAATACCCTGATCCTGGGAGGGATTGGGGGCAGGAGGGAGAAGGGGATGACAGAGGATGAGATGGCTGGATGGCATCACTGACTTGATGCACATGAGTTTGGGTGACCTCCAGGAGTTGGTGATGGACAGGGAGGCCTGGTGTGCTGTGATTCATGGGGTCGCAAAGAGTCAGACACGACTGAGCAACTGAACTGAACTGAACTGAACTGAACTGAACTGAAGGTGGATTTGTCACTGCCCCTCTCCTTTAGCTTAGCAGAAAAAAAGGGGGTCTACAGAGCTTTCTTCCAATTTCGTTTACCAGTGGAAACTCAATCCACCTTGCCCAATACATGCACTGAGCAGTGATCACATTGAGTCCAAGCAATGGGTCAAGAATAGGAGTCAAGGGCTCTGGGGTCAGTTCCTGCTCTCACCACTCATGAGCCCCTACCCCAGACTTCATCTTTAAAATGCGTGTCCCACTTCCATTGCCCAGGGTGGTCCTGGGCCATATTGACAAGACTGTGGAAGTGCATGGAAAATCGTGAAGTCCTGTGCAAAAAGAAGGTGATGAAATCATTATTACTCTCGTCCTCCACCAGTTGTCAACGCCTGGTGGGGGCGGGGATCTTCCAAGCAGACCAGGAAGGCTGGATCAAAGTGTCCAGCTGGTAAAAAGAAGAGTCAGCTGTAGGGCCTGATCCTCTGGTATTAGCTGCCCAGGGGGAGAGCAGCGAGATGAGCTCTCCCGGTGGGTGATAAAATGAGTCTAGAAGGGAGGAAGCAGGATGTATAAAGCCCAGGAGCCTGATCTGTTTCTGAGATCAAACAGAGCAGCATTGTACCGGGGTGTGGAGCTGATGTCAGCGTCTAGAATGCTGGTCGGAATCGCCCTGGTTACGCAGCTGGACCGGAATAAGGCAAGTCTGTATCTGAACTCATTAATTTTTACAACCAACTGAACTGTTCTGCCTTTTTTTTTTTTTTTTTTTTGGAGGGGGGCTGTTGAGGGAGGCGGTGCAGAGGAAGAACAAGGGAAGGAAGGGGAAAGGGAGGGGTTAGTATGTATGGAACAAGGGGCTTCCCACCAGCAGACACTGTCTCATTATCCCCAGCAAAGCCTAGCTTCAACCCTCCAGCCCCTTGGACCGTTAGGCAGCGCCTCTGCAGCAGGTTCTGCCGGTGGAGGGGGAGAAATGGGCCAATGGAACGTAAGGATAATTAGAGTGGCACAAGCCACTCCGTGGAGTTCAAGTTATGTCAATGTTTCCATTATATGCCTCACTTTTGGGGGGTTTATAACGTAGCTATAAAAACTCACGCCAGCTGAGAATTTGGCAGGCCAGGTCGCAGCAAAGGAGGGACTGTTTTTTAATTCAGTTCAGCTGCTCATAACTTGGAGTGGGGAGCGCACTGTACGTAACTCAAAGGGGCTGGTTGGAAGTACTGAGTACGGTACTGTCTTGCTGTCTGACCACCCCTCCTCCTCCTGGCATTCTTTTGTACTATCTCAAAAGGAACCTCATTATATAAATTATTACATAAAGCTTCCTGAGCCAAGAATCTACCTTCCCCTCTCCAAATGTCAGCTAATCTGGCTTCACTCCACTCTTGACAACCATGAGGGTCCTCCCTTTCCAACAAACGTGCAACCCATGTCACCCAAACCTCTACACAGAAGACGGTCGAGCCTCTGCAAGGGAGCCATTTGGTATAAGAGCTTTTCCAGACAAATCTCAGTATCTGGAGCAGTCCTTTCCTATTGTTTTAACAAGATGTATTACCCCATCACATAGATGGGCTTGTTGCCTTTTCAGGCACAGAGAGAAGAGCGTTTTCTCCACGTTTTAGCTTGTAGTCTCTATTTCAGTCAAAATACCCAAATCCTGCTATATCCTTAGCTTTCCAGAACACAGACCTCACCACTACCATCACCACCACCACCACCACCACTATGAAGCCTTCTTTGATTATCCTGCCTGAAGTCCTCTCTTTCACCTTTGGTTTCCTATTTGCTCTTTCCCTGTAATGTTTATCATTTGATTTTTGTGTTACATTTCAGTTATTTTTGCATACTTTCTCTCTTTTACTGTTTGATGAGACTCTTCTCACAGAGTCCTAAGCTTATCCATCTTTCCATACTCCAAAAGTGGCAAACTCAGGTGGACTCCAGTCAGTAAATTTTGATTAGGATTATTAATTAGCTAATTAATAGCAATCAGAAGCCAGATGGCTGATAGCAGAAATACAAGTAAAGCTCAGAACAGATAAGAGACGTATCAATCCCCTCTTCCTTAACAGATAAGACAGCATCAAATTGATTCCTTACATTGTTATTGATAATAGCACTAAGAAAATGATAAGAGGTAAGGTAAAAATCTCCAGCCAGAAAAATAGTAATAAGATGCAAATAATAGCATATATGTATGTATAAACATGGGCCTCCTAGGTGATGCTACTGGTAAAGAACTCACCTGCCAATGAAGGTTAGACAAAAGAGATGCAGGTTCAATCCCTGGGTCAGGAAGATTCCCCAGAGAAGGGCATGGCAACCCACTCCAGTATTCTTGCCTGGAGAATCCCATGGACAGAGGAGCCTGGCAGACTATATGCAGTCCATAGGGTCACAAAGAGTCAGACACGACTGAAGCAACTTAGCACGCATGCACGCATAAACATAACATGGCAGCCCACTCCAGTACTCTTGCCTGGAGAATCCCATGGACGAAGGAGCCCGGTGGGCTGCAGTCCATGGGGTCGTGAAGAGTCGGACACGACTGAGCAACTTCACTTTCACTTTTCACTTTCATGCATTAGAGAAGGAAATGGCAACCCACTCCAGTGTTCTTGCCTGGAGAATCCCAGGGACAGAGGAGCCTGGTGGGCTGCCGTCTATGGGGTCGCACAGAGTCGGACACGACTGAAGCGACTTAGCAGCAGCAGCAGCAGCAGCATGTTACCTTATAATAGTAATAAAAAAGTAAACCACAAGGTGTCTGTTCTCATAATTGTATTAACAAATACTTCTATGAACAATACAATAAGTGAACAATACCGTAAGTATATTTTATCAATACGCACTGACTTTGCTCTCCATTGTAACTCAGTCCCTAGCCTCTAATACTCTGAAAATGCTTTTATAAACTGTGGATAAGTGACCCTCTAAATGGATGGTATTGATAGCACTGTAGCACACACAACATTCAATAAAAATTGCCAAATGAATGAATTTCTTAAAGTAATTTTACTGAGCTAAATAATAATATTTCTTCATATACTAAAGGAAATATTGTTAGTGATGGTGGTTAATTTAAGCTCCATGATAAACACCAAGCTCTAACCTAAGAGCTAGTAATAAATGGAATTTCAGTCTTCCCTAGGGGTTCAGAGGATTTGGGGCCCATTGTCTTAACAAGCAGTGGGGGAACAGGCATATGTGTTAGAGTGACTGGGGGGCTGATTTCTTCAATACATTTGCACTAAGCTTGACAGCTTGGGGTAGCAGAGCTGGGAGAGCCCAAGGATGATGAATGGGTGGGTGGGCTAAGAAGATATATCAAAGTCAGAGACTCGGACTGGTTAACACAGTAGTCTGGGTCCAACTGTGCTTTCTGGAAGATTACTAGTGTTGATCCATAATGGTTTTTGATTAGAAACTCAAGGTATCCAAAAGTGTGGAAGTATAACTGAAGCCCACGTCTAAAAGTCAGGACACAAAGTTAATTTGAACTGCTTCTTTCTGTAAGGAAAAATATCTGAACAAATATAACGTTTTCCATTACAAAACAAGATCAATTAAAGATCAAAGGTTATATATATTACATACATATGTAAATAGAGGAGGAATTAATTATTTAAATAATTAATAAATCACAGCCAGATGGCTGAGAGCAGAGGCACAAGGAAAGCTCATACAGACAGGTACTTATTAATTTCTTCTTCCTTAATAGAAGGGAAAATAGAATTTATTTAGTTTATATTAGTAGGAAAAAATCATTAGAATGGCTGAGTTATAGGTCAGTGGGAAAGTGCCGAGAAATTTTAACTGGGAAGATTGAGTTGGAATCTAAGCTCTACCACTATATACTATGTCATCTTCATTGTTTGATCCTCCAGTGTCTTCATCTACAAAGTGAAGTCAATATTAGCTATACCACCCACATCAGAGAACTAGAACATGTCGTATCAGTCATGAGTGTGTTTGGCTGACAGCAATAAAAGAATGGATTATGGCGGCTTCAAAAAAGCTAACGTATATTTTCCTCATAGAAGAAGAAGTTGAGGTAGGTAGTCCAGGGCATGCAGCTCAGCAATGCCTTTGGAATTCGGGTTCTTCCTGTATCTCTGCCCTAACATCCTTGCCATGTTGGTTCTCTTCCCCATGCTTGTCGTCTCTTGGTCCCAAGATGGCTAGCGTGACTGCAACAGTATGTCCACATTCAGAAAGAAGGTGCCAGAGGCAGAAGCCCTTCTCTTCATGAGGTGGTGGTCAGTTGATTCACCTTTAGATCTCTTGAGACACTCTATGTACATTCAGATCAATCAATGGCCAATGGAACTGAGGTTAGCATCATTGGTTTAGATAATTCATCATTATCTTCTGTCGCAGAGGTAGAAACCTAACAGTGAAATCAAGGAATGTTTCTATGCTCCCAGAACAACACAGGGCTCTGTCAGCAGGGATGAGGGAGTAGCTCTTGCTTAAGCGACCAACAAAGTCTACGCCAGGGCAAAACAGGATAAAGTCAAGGTCTTCAAAATGTGCTTCCCACACCACAACATCTGGGAATGTGTTAGAAATGTGAGTTCTCAGGCCCCACCCAGGATCTGCTGAATCAGAAACTCTGGGGTGAGACCCAGCAACTTGTGATTTAACATATCCTGCAGGTAATTCTGATGATTGCCTGGGTCTGAGGACCACTGGGATAAAAATGAGAAAAAAAAAAAAAACAACTGAGGAATAAAGCTTGAGGATTCAGTGATCTTACTGAAATGTGTTTTCCATCAAAACCTTCCTCTGGGAATGGGAAGGGAGAAGGAAGAAAGGAAGAGAGAGAAAGAGAACTAACCCTAGTTGAGTACCTACCAAAGACAGACAAATGTCCTTGGTGCCTTTACCTATCTCTTTTAACTTAATCTGCACAAATCTGATTTTCTCAGATGAGAAAGCTGAGTGTCAGAAAGGTTAAGTGGCTTGTCCAGTTTTCATCTCATGGATATAGTTGTTCAGTCACTAACTCTTTCTCCCTCACTATATATATATATATATATATATATATATATATATATATATATATATATATATACATACACACACACACATATATATATAGTTTCCAGCCGTGTTCCACTCTTTCCATGGGTGGCAACAACCCAGGTTTCCTTGTCCTTCAGTATCTCCCAGAGCTTGCTCAAACTCATGTCCATCGAGTCAGTGATGCCATCCAACCATCACATCCTCTGTCTCCCCTTCTCCTCCTGCCCTCAGTCTTTCCCAGGATCAGGGTCTTTTCCAATGAATTGGCTCTTCACATCAGATGGCCAAAATGTTGGAGCTTCAGCTTCAGCAACAGTCCTTCCAATGAATCGTAAGTGTTGATTTCCTTTAGGATCGACTGGTTGGATCTCCTTGCAGTCCGAGGGACTCTCAAGAGTCTTCTCCATCACCACAGTTCAGAAACATCAAATCTTCGGCCTTCAGTCTTCTTTATGATCCAGCTCTCACATCCATAAAGGACTACTGGAAAAACCATGGCTTTGACTATGCAAACCTTTGTCAGCAAAGTGGTATCTCTGCTTTTTAATATGCTTTCTAGGTTTGTCATAGCTTTCCTTTCAAGGAGCAAGAGTCTTTTAATTTTATGGCTGCAGTCACTGTCTGCAGTGATTTTGAAGACCAAGAAAATAAAATCTGTTACTGTTTCCACTTTTCCCCCATCTATTTGCCATGAAGTGATGGGACCGGATGCCATGATCTTGGCTTTTTGAAGGCTGAGTTTTAAGGCAGCCTTTTCACTCTTCTCTTTCACCTTTATCAAGAGGCTCTTTAGTTCCTCTTTGCTTTCTGTCATTAAAGTGGTATCATCTGCATATCTGAGGATGTGGCTATTTCTCCCGGCAATCTTGTTTCCAACTTGTGCTTCATCCAGCCTGGCATTTAGCATGATGTACTCTGCATATAAGTTAAATATGCAGAGTGACAATATACAGCCTTGATGTACTCCTTTCCCAATTTTGAACCCGTCCATTGTTCCATGTTTAGTTCTAACTGTTGCTGCTTGGTCTGCATACAGGTTTCTCAGCAGGCAGGCGAGGTGATCTGGTATTTCCATCTCTAAGAATTTTCCACAGTTTGTTGTGATCCACACAGTCAAAAGTTTTCACATAGTCAATGACACAGAAGTAGACATTTTTCAGGAAGTCCCTTGCTTTCAGTGAATGTTGGCAATTTGATCTATGGTTCCTCTGCCTCTTTGAAACCCAGGTTGTACACCAGAAAGTTCTTGGTTCGTGTACTGCTAAAGTCTAGCTTGGAGGGTTTTGAGCATAACCTTCTTGGCATGCGAAATGAGCACAACTGTACAGTAGTTTGACATTTTGGGGCATTGCCTTTCTTTGGGATTGGAATGAAAACTGATCCTTTCCAGTCCTACAGCCACTGCTGAGTTTTCCAAATTTGCTGACATATTGAGTGCAGCACTTTAACAGCATCATCATTTAGGAATAACGCAGCTGGAATTGCATCACCTCCACTAGCTTTATTTGTAGTCATGCTTCCTATGACCCACTAGATTTCACATTCCAGGATGCCAGGCTCTAGGTGAGTGATCACACTGTCATGATTATCTGGGTCATTAAGACTGTTTTGTATAGCTCTTCTTGTATTCTTGCCACCTCTTCTTGATCTCTTCTTCTGTGAGGTCCTTACAGTTTCTATTCTTTAAATGTTCCCCTGATATCTCCAGTTTCCTTGACGCGATCTCTAGCCTTTCCTATTCTATTGCTTCCTATTTCTTTGCATTGTTCACATAAGAAGACTATCTTATCTCTCCTTGCTCTTCTCTGGAACTCTGCATTCAGTTGGGTATATCTTTCCCTTTCTCCCTTGCCTTTTACTTCTCTTGTTTTCTCACTTCAGTTCAATCGCTCAGTCGTGTCCGACTCTTTGCGACCCCATGAATCGCAGCATGCCAGGCCTCCCTGTCCATCACCAACTCCCAGAGTTCACTCAGACTCTCATTCATCGAGTCAGTGATGCCATCCAGCCATCTCATCCTCTGTCGTCCCCTTCTCCTCCTGCCACCAGTCCCTCCCAGCATCAGAGTCTTTTCCAATGAGTCAACTCTTCACATGAGGTGGCCAAAGTACTGGAGTTTCAGCTTTAGCATCATTCCTTCCAAAGAAATCCCAGGGCTGATCTCCTTCAGAATGGACTGGTTGGATCTCCTTGCAGTCCAAGGGACTCTCAAGAGTCTTCTCCAACACCACAGTTCAAAAGCAGCAATTCTTCAGTGCTCAGCCCTCCTCACAGTCCAACTCTCACATCCATACATGACCACTGGAAAAACCATAGCCTTGACTAGACGGACCTTAGTCTGCAAAGTAATGTCTCTGCTTTTGAATATGCTATCTAGGTTGGTCATAACTTTTGTTCCAAGGAGTAAGCGTCTTTTAATTTCATGGCTGCAGTCATCATCTGCAGTGATTTTGGAGCCCCCGAAAATAAAGTCTGCCACTGTTTCCACTGTTTCCCCATCTATTTCCCATGAAGTGATGGGACTGGATGCCATGATCTTCATTTTCTGAATGTTGAGCTTTAAGCCAAGTTTTTCACTCTCCTCTTTTACTTTGATCAAGAGGCTTTTAGTTCCTCTTCACTTTCTGCCATAAGGCTGGTGTCATCTGTATGTCTGATATTGATATTTCTCCCAGTAATCTTGATTCCAGCTTGCGTTTCTTCCAGTCCAGCGTTTCTCATGATGTACTCTGCATAGAAGTTAAATAAGCAGGGTGACAATATATAACCTTGACATACTCCTTTTTCTATTTGGAACCAGTCTGTTGTTCCATGTCCAGTTCTAACTGTTGCTTCCTGACCTGCATACAGATTTCTGAAGAGGCAGGTCAGGTGGTCTGTATTCCCATCTCTTTCAGAATTTTCCACAGTTTATTGTGATCCACACAGTCAAAGGCTTTGGCATAGTCAATAAAGCAGAAATAGATGTTTTTCTGGAACTCTCTTACTTTTTCCATGATCCAATGGATGTTGGCAATTTGATCTCTGGTTCCTCTGCCTTTTCTAACACCAGCTTGAACATCAGGGAGTTCACGATTCACATATTGCTGAAGCCTGGCTTGGAGAATTTTGAGCATTACTTTACTAGCATGTGAGATGAGTGCAATTGTGCGGTAGTTTGAGCATTCTTTGGCATTGCCTTTCTTTGGAATTGAAATGAAAACTGACTTTTTCCAGTCCTGTGGCCACTGTTGAGTTTTCCAAATTTGTTGGCATATTGAGTGCAGCACTTTCACAGCATCATCTTTCAGGATTTGAAACAGCTCAACCGGAATTCCATCACCTCCACTAGCTTTGTTCGTAGCGATGCTTTCCAAGGCCCACTTGACTTCACATTCCAGGATGTCTGGCTCTAGATTAGTGATCACACCATCATGATTATCTGGGTCGTGAAGATCTTTTTTGTACAGTTCTTCTGTGTATTCTTGCCTCCTCTTCTTAATATCTTCTGCTTCTGTTAGGTTCATACCATTTCTGTCCTTAATCAAGCCCATCCTTGCATGAAATGTTCCCTTGGTATCTCTAATTTTCCTGAAGAGATCTCTAGTCTTTCCCATTCTGTTCTTTTCCTCTATTTCTTTGCATTGATCGCTGAAGAAGGCTTTCTTATCTCTTCTTGCTATTCTCTGGAACTCTGCATTCAGATGCTTATATCTTTCCTTTTCTCCTTTGCTTTTCACCTCTCTTCTTTTCACAGCTATTTGTAAGGCCTCCCCAGACAGCCATTTTGCTTTTTTGCATTTCTTTTCCATGGGGATGGTCTTCATCCCTGTCTCCTGTACAATGTCACGAACCTCATTCCATAGTTCATCAGGCACTCTGTCTATCAGATCTAGGCCCTTAAATCTATTTCTCACTTCTACTGTATAATCATAAGGGATTTGATTTAGGTCACACCTGAATGGTTTAGCAGTTTTCCCTACTTTCTTCAATTTGCATCTGAATTTGGTAATAAGGAGTTCATGATCCAAGCCACAGTCAGCTCCTGGTCTTGTTTTTGTTGACTGTATAGAGCTTCTCCATCTTTGGCTGCAAAGAATATAATCAATCTGATTTCGGTGTTGACCATCTGGTGATGTCCATGTGTAGAGTCTTCTCTTGTGTTGTTGGAAGAGGGTGTTTGCTATGACCAGTACATTTTCTTGGCAAAACTCTATTAGTCTTTCCCCTGCTTCATTCTGCATTCCAAGGCCAAATTTGCCTGTTACTCCAGGTGTTTCTTGACTTCCTACTTTTGCATTCCAGTCCCCTATAATGAAAAGGACATCTTTTGGGGGTGTTAGTTCTAATGTGTAAAGCCTCCTCAGAAAGCCATTTTGCTTTCTTGCATTTCTTTTTCTTTGGGATGGTTTTGGTCACCACCTCCTATATAATGTTACAAACCTCCATCCAAAGTTCTTCAGACACTCTGTCTACCAGATATAATCCCTTGAATCTATTCATCACCTCCACTATATAATCATGAGGGATTTGATTTAGGTCATATCTAAATGGTCTAGTGGTTTTTCCTATTTTCTGCAATTTAAGCATGAATTCTGCAATAAGGAGCTCATGATCTGAGCCACAGTCAGCTCCAGGTCTTGTTTTTGCTGTCAGTATAGAGCCTCTCCATCTTTGGCTGCAAAGAATATAATCAATCTAATTTCAGTATTGACCATCTGGTGATATCTATGTATAGAGTGATCTCTTGTGGTTTTAGAAGACGGTGTTAACCACGACCAGTGTGTTCTCTTGCATAACTCTGTGCCATCTGATGAATGGCACAGCTCAAAATGTGGTCTGATTCCAAGATAGTGCACTTCCAAAATGGGAGCAATCTCAGTAATCTTAGAATGACTCAGTTTTTAAAAGTGTGATTTAAATATGAACTTGTTGCTCCTTTGCCTCTGCAGTTTCACTCTGATCTATCTTCCACCTTACCCTCACTACAGCCTCTCCTCCCCAACTCCCATCTGCAGATCCTGGGTCAGGGCCACACCTGACTCCTCCCCATCTTTTGGGCACGCCCTGTAGCCTCAAGGCCTCAGCTAAACTCCTACTCCCTGGAATTCCCTCCCTTCCCTTTTCTACCTGTTGAACTTTATTCTTCTGTAAATAATTAAACAAGTAAAATTGGCCCCCTCCAGAATGTTCATGATATAGGGCAGGAAAGAAATTTGGCATTCAATAATTGTCTGTGTAAAAAAAATGAGTGCAAGAATGCCTAGTTTTAATTCTTCTCTACCAAGAGGCAACTCCAAGTTTTCCTTTCTAACCCAACAGCATTTTGCTTCCATTTCTAATTTCTCAGTCTGTTCTGTGATGAGATGATACATCTGCCCCCGTCTCCCAACAAATATGTGAACTCCCAAAGCCAAGGTTAGGTCACACTCATCTCATGGCCCTCCATAGCACCTAGCCTAGGGTCTGAAATTTAGTAAGGGCTCAGACATGACATACATAGACTTAAACTGTATGACATGAAATATACATCTGCCCTTTAAAGACCTAGATTTTTCAATTAGCTGATGAATCCTACCATTTGTAATAAACAAAAGCCTGTTTCATACTAATAAATGCTGCTGATATAGGAGCACAGCTTTCCTTTGGATCATTCTAGTGACTTTTACCTTGCCCAATGCTTAACTAATCCAATTCTGAGAATACAGCGTCACTGCTGGGTGTTGAAATGGAGCCATTTTGGGAAGCTGAGCGGAAAAACCTCCCAGGAGGAGTTTTTTACGCACCTGCTAGATTGCCTATAATAAATGATACTGGCCAGCTCGCAGTATGCTCTCCTTGCACACCCTGTACTCTGACCGTGCCCTCCATCCCTGAATCTATTGGGTGACTTCCAAGAAGATTTGGAAATTAAACATATTTTTCAGCTTCCAGAAAGTGCCAAGGGACAACGTGAAAAGTGACACTGAGCAGTAGATGATTACGTTTCTTTTTAAAAGTCTTTAAAAGAACACTTTTTGGGGTACTCTTTCTGTCCCCTTCTGATGCCTATGTCAGGAGCTTTCTCTATCTCCTTTATAATTTAATAAAACTTTATTACACACAAAAAATAAATAAATAAAAGAACACTTTTTTACAAAAATAGTTGAATGTTGGGAAAGTGGATAGTGAAGGTCAGAAGGAGAGATCAGAAAGAAAATTCTAATGTAGAATATAAAATCTGGCATTCTAGACAGATAATACCACAAAACAGAAGAAATCTTATAAATACCAAAGAAAGCAGTAATCATATGTTTAATTTCTCTGTCACTCCCTTTTGTCTCCTCAGATATTCTTCAGCGTTTTCTGGACATTCATTCCAAATAACTAACCGACAAAGATTTACAGATAATCTTCCATACTGTGACCCAACCCATGAGAAGCAAAAAGAGAAAGAAGACCAAAAGAACAGCTGCCAATTTTTACATTTTTAAAAATCTTTTAAGAACTTTAAAAGGCTTTCAAATATTGTATTAAATCTCATTCAATCCAAGGTATTACTCTTCTTTTACAGATAAGTAAACTGAAGAGCATATGACCTGGATCACATGGTTGATGAGTGACTGAGTTGGGGACTCCAGTTCTCTGACATCTCTATTCCTCTGCCTACAAAGACTAGGGTTAATTTTTTTTTTTTTAATAAAGTCATTTTATTTATTGGGTGCACAGTGGGGCATGTGGAATCAGAGTTCTCTGACCAGGGATTGAACCCATGACCCCCTGCATTGGAAACACAGTTATAACCACTGGACAGCTAGGGCATTTTAAATAAATGTACAGCATATAATGTAATGTTCTTACATTATGAAAAATGTTAAAGAATGTTTTTTACAGACTCCTGGGTAAAAAGATATTGGAATTAATCGCTTACATTCTTGTATACCAGATCTCTCTGAAAGGACCCAGAGAAGAAGAAACAAAGAAAAAACTTTCCTGGCAGGGAGGACAAGCACAGGAAAGTGTGCCTTCCGCAAGTAGAAAGCCTGGGGCCATCCTGTTCAACCTGGTGCTGCTGGGACCAGAGGCAGGGAGACACTAAAGGCCCTCTCACCGCTCTGACTTGTGAAGACTGGCGGTGGATCCAGGAAGCAAGTGGCATAGGGACTGAGGCCAGGCCTCCAAACCTGACTGCCGTCCCTGTTTCAGCTGTGAAGCTCAGAGGGCCAGAGGCAATGATGAAAAGGCTGCTGCCTAGAGAAGGCAGAGATTTACAGGTGAGTTAAGGAAACTTAGAAAGCAACAGATAATTAATTTTTTCATTAAAAACAATAAAGAGTAGACTGGACATAGCAAAAAAGTCAAAATCAGTGGTACAGAAGAGAAACTCTGTCATGGGGTATGGAGAAAAAAGACAAAGTGATTGAAATAAGAGAAAAGATCATTTGGATTAAAGGAACTGATAAGACAGAAAATATAGATAAGAGATGTTCCTGGGAAAAACAAAAGAGAATAGAATAAATAAAGCAAAATAACAAAAAACTATAAAAGAATAAAACTTTCCTGAGCTGATACAACCATAAGGATCAGAGCCAGCTGCCTGGGACAGAAATGAAGTTTATAAACACTACATTTCAAAAGAGTCTAAGAAATATGGATTTTATTCCAAATAGCTGTATGTGCATATGAAAATCAAGAATTAGGTTGCTAAGAAGGGAAATGTGCCTTTAGGGGAAATATTACCAACATCTGTCATAATTGGATAAAACTATATACTGAATATTTACAGATCAAAAAGTCCAAATGAATACCTGGCAAATTACCTCAAAGATTTCAATTACTAGATACATTCAAGTTCAGGAACAATAGAAGAATTTTACAATTATCCAGGCCTCAGACAGCCCTGTAACATTAAAGATCAGATAACAATAGAGAAATATCTATAATTTGAGGTGCAAAACATTGCCAGTTAAGACTTGTAAGCTCATCCAAGTTGTCATTCATGTCTGAAGGAACTATAAGAAGATTTCTAGCTACTCAAAGACTCTTAAAGTAAGTCACTCACATCCTTCTTGAAAAAAGGTACTTAAGTTACACTCCAGCCAACTGAGATTAATCAAAATAAAGAATGGCGAAGTTCTGATGAAATGGAACTCATGGTGATTACTAAAACCATTTAAGTATATCATATAAAATAATGTTAAAGCATGATTGTAAAAGAGTTTTTAAAATACAAAGTAATAATTATTGAATGAGAAAATAATGTCAAGAATAACATCTGGTATACCCGTGGCTGATTTATCTTGATGTTTGGCAGAAACCATCACAATATTGTAAAATAATTATCCTCTAATTATAAAAAATAATATCTGGTATGTATTGGTCAAAATTCAAAGAAAATACATTTAAGATTTGTGTATTTCATTGTTTGCAACTGCTGCTGCTGTTGCTGCTAAGTCGCTTCAGTCGTGTCCGACTCTGCAACCCCATAGAAGGCAGCCCACCAGGCTCCCCCGTCCCTGGGATTCTCCAGGCAAGAATACTGGAGTGGGTTGCCATTGTTTCCAAACTTTACCTCAAAGGGGTAAAAAGACTGCAAGCAAATATTAAATTTCAGTTAATAATGCTCGTGCTGAAATATGTCAAGCAAAGTGTTCTGATATCTTCAATTTACTTTGAAATGCATTTTAAAAAAATGGGTTGATAAATGGACAGAAGAATGGATACACACATAGGAAAGCAAAGTATGATGGCAATGGTGGAAACTAGATTTTGGGTATATGGGTCTTCACTGTAGCATTCTTTCAACTTTTCTGTATGTTTGCAAACCAAACATTGGGCAGGGGTAGGGGAGAATACTGAAGTGAAGTAGCTCAGCTGTGTCCGACTCTTTGCTACCCCATGGACTGTAGCCTACCAGGCTTCTCAGTCCATGCGGCTCTCCAGGCAAGAATACTGGAGTGGGTTGCCATTTCCTTCTCCAGGAGATCTTCCCGACCCAGGGACTGAACCCAGGTCTCCCGCATTGTAGGCAGACACTTTACCATTTGAGCCACCAGGGAAGTCCTATCTGGGTCTAAAATCCAAGATTAAATAAATAGAACATGGAACTGAATAAAATAGGGAAGGGGAGAACAAAAGTGTGTTTATTTCCCAACATTACATAGAAAATAGTTGATAGTTAGTGTTTTTCTTAAATTATTGATTCAGAAAATATAGACCCTTTCAAATTTTTCAG
Source organism: Ovis aries (assembly GCF_016772045.2). NCBI lineage: Eukaryota > Metazoa > Chordata > Mammalia > Artiodactyla > Bovidae > Ovis > Ovis aries. The sequence continues at coordinate 194,345,260 of NC_056054.1, read as the reverse complement.
TGCAATCTAAATGGAATTTTGAAATAAGACCTATATATTCCAGCAACTAACACACGCACACAACAAGCAACAAACAAAAAAAAAAAGAGAAAGAAGGCAAATAGAAACACTATAGCAGAAAATAAAATTTAAAGAGCAAGAAAGAATTCTTAAAAAAAGAAAAAACAGAAAGCATAAACAATTTGACTTATTTCAAATAAAAACTAACAGTAACTATGATAATAAACTCTCATATTTGAAAAACCAAACCTATCAATATGCTATCCCAAGATATATACCTAAAATAAAGTATCAGATTAAAGAAAGATAAGCTAGCAAATACATCATACACACAAACAATCTATAAAGAAATCAGGATAAAATGTTTATATCCAAGTAGAATTTAATGTGAAAAGCTTAAATGAAATTTAGATTAATATTAACAAAGTAAACATAAAGAAAATTTGACTGTCATGAATCATTATATGTCAGATGTATGTTAGTTGCTGAGTCGTGTCCAATTCTTTGTTTTGTAGCCATGGATTGTAGCCCGCCAGGCTCCTTTGTCCATGGGTTTCTCCAGGCAAGAATACTGCAGTGGGTTGCCATGCCCTCCTCCAGGGAATTTTCGTAACCCAGAGATTGAACCCAGGTCTCCTGCTTTGCAGGCAGATTCTTTACTGTCTGAGTCACCAATATAGAACTAAAAAAATAATAATAATAAGGCAAGAATTCTCAGAAATTCAGGGGGAAATTTTGATAGAAACGTAGTAATAATGGGAGACTTTATGGTAATGTCTTTGACAGCTCATACATGTGTATGTAATACACATACCACAACATAAGAAGCACCCCAGGTATGTTTCAATCAGTGCAGAGCTGATCAGGACAATAACTCTGCTTGTTCTAGAGGGTGTATTTTTCCTAATGAAAGCACACTATGTATGGACTTACTTGGCATTACACATCATGGATTTATACTTGTCTCAAATGGCAACCCACTCCAGTATTCTTGCCTGGAGAATCCCATGGACAGAAGAGCCTGGTGGGCTACAGTCCGCAGGGTCGCAAAGAGTCGGACACAACTGAGCGACTTCACTTCACTTCACTTCATGCTATCAAAAAAACTCTATTTGCACCACATGTGCTGGTCACATACGATTCTCCTCCACAAATAAGACCCAACCAGGCCCATGAGCTATAAAGTTAGAGCTCATTGTTGATTTGGAGGAAAAAGAAATAGTATGAAGTGTAAGAACTGGAAAAGAGGTTTTATAACTATTAATATCAAGATAGTTCAAAATAATGGGTCCTAGTGCAAGATCGGAGATGAGAGATTTCAAGTCTTCCAAGCCAGTCTTTGTTCCCTAAGACCAGATCATGCTTCCACAGACAGATAGATGGGAAGAGCCATGAAGTTAAAGGCAAGTTGATAGGTGTCCATGAGTTATTTTGAATTTGCTATAATGACAAGATAGACAAATGGAGAGGTTTTGCAGACTGATGCTTTGCAGAACAGCATCTGGATTGAAAGTCCAGATTGAAGAGTGTTCATCACTTTTGTGATGCAAGTTACTTACAAAGAGGATACAGGATTAGCAAAGCCTGCTAAAGCCAGGCAACACGACATTCAAATCCAGACAGAGAAGTCTGTGCCTAACTCAATAGGCAATGAAAAGCCAGCCAAGGTTTTGGATCAGGGAAGCTGTCCTAATAGGGAATTCCAGATTCTAACCCTAATTTCACCTCCCTATGTGCGTCTCAGCTGATGCTTCTTCTGCCCTACAGGGTAATACAGAGAGCTTCTGCTCCTACCTCCACAGGACAATAGAGAGAAAAGCAGAAATGACATTTCACTTTTGTGCGGTTCACAAGACCAGCAGGAAAAGCCTTTGGAGAAGGCACAAGACACTCTGAGGAAACCACATTAATCATCAACCCAGGAAACTGGAACACTCCACAAAGCCATTGCTATAAATTCAATATTTACACAAAATCTAGAGGTTGAAGTTCTTGTTACTCAGGGAAGGAAAACATGAAAAGCTGCCAGAAAGAGAGCCCACTTGCTATCTAGACTCCCCAAATCATCCTCAAGGGCAACATTCTCAGATTACAGAGCAGGCAGCAGTTGCCAATAGATAGCATGCCTTGACTAATAACATGTTCATATACTTTGTTCTTCCTAATGACTGTGCCCATTTTGAGTGGAGGAAACCTTAGCCCCAAGGGCACAGTGACTTGTCCAATGTCACACAGCAAGTAAACGCCCAAGCTGATAGTCAAACCCAGTCTGCCCTGCTACTCAACCTCACAAACCACACCAGACACAGAGACAGAGGGAAAATTACCTGTACTGTGTCTAAAGAAGCATACCCATGCAAAGTTCATTTGGTCTGCTCTTTGGAAAGATGAAAACCCATGGTGTTGAAGGAACCTGCATACACTCAACTAGGTTTAGGGTGAAGTCACTGGGACCCTCTCTATAATTTCTACAAAAAAAAAAAAGAAGAAGAAGAAGCATCATCTGTGAGCTTCCTTCAGGAAACTTACAAAGCTCAGCCTGCTTTGGCTGGAGCCCAACTCAGAGTTCTTGGACTAGAATCTCAAGGTAGGGCCCTGGAACATGAACTCCTAATAAGCCTCTCCAGTAGATCTTACACAAACTGAAGAACAAGAGCCACCGGGGTTTACATTCCTGACCAAACAACACTGGAAGAGTGAAACCAGACCTTGTCCCCAAGACTGAGGTCAGATGGAACAGGGTGCATTGTCCTGCCATCAGTCCCAGGTCCAGATGCGCCGCCCTTCTGGCCCCTGCTCACTGCTCAGCTCAATTTAGCCTAGAGCTAGTCCTCCTGAAGGACATCCCTCTGCGGTTTTAGTTTCTAAGATTTGTCCTATAAGCAATCCTTCTCTCCTAATGAGGTTACTGGTGCCATATTACTACCAGGAAGGTGGCCCTGTTGTGCAGCTCAATTAAGAAAGGTGTATTAAATTCTTTATATTTCTCTATTTAGCTGCAGCACTCGTTCTAGATTTGCTAAATAATAGAATGTTGTTAATGAGCTAGAGTATGGGGTTCATTCAATTCAGTTTTGTAGCTTCCTAAGTGTTGATACCTGTTCTTCCTTATCCCATTGTCAAATTTTTCTTCTTCCGATGCTGGAAACAGAGAGCGAGACAGAGAGAGGGAGAGAGGAAACCACTCGAGCATCAGATGGCAAAAGGGTGAACATTCGTAGACTGATTCTCAGCCAGATTGTGACTGACTGACCTCAGAATGAACCTGCAAAGTCATCTCTTAACATAGGGAGGTCTGTTCCTCTGGAAGCCCCACTCTGGAGGGTCTGGTTGAAGTGTTCCCATGCAGCAAGCTCTGCTGTTCTCTGGAGGAACCAAGGGGAGACCTGAGTTGGGATGCTCTAGCCTCGTTACCAAAAGTGTCGTCCATGGACCAGCATTAGCAGCATCGCCTGAGAGCTCATTGAAACTGCTGACTTGCAGCCCCACTCCAAAGCTACTGAACCAGCATCTGGACTCAACAAGACCCTCAAATGGTCCTTACACACTTTGAAATTTGAGGGGCCCTGCTCTAGGTCCTTCCAGTTTAAACCAGAATGTCCCAGGCTTTCCTCAGAGAGAGTCACCCACTAGAAACCAGCCCATGCCCACCCCAGTGGTAACACTGCTCTTTTCTTAAATGCAGGCATGGGTGAAACCCATGGTGAAACCAACCCCCCCCCCTTTTTTTTAAAGAAAAATCAGAACTGAAAAGATCAAGAAAGGGTTTCTAGACTTGAGAAGTTCAAAAGCCCATATTTCATCTCACTCCCATAACCACCAATCTGCCCGCCACCACGCCTAAGGCCTGCGTCTCTGCTCTGCCAAGCCACAGCTGAACAAAAAGCCAGAAGGAAGCACTCTTTCTGACCCAGGAAAGCCAGGAATGCCAACACAGAGAGCAACCTTCTCACCCACAGAATCACAGCAGATGGGAGTGGGAAGGGCCCTTAGAAGTCGTTTCCTACCATTTCATCTTACAGAACAAGAAACTGACGTCCACGGGAGAAAACTGGTTTGTTTAAGTGACCTCAGCCCATCAGTGACAGAGCTGGAGGGGATGGGGCCCAGGTTTCTGTCTCGAATTCTCTTTCCATGGTACCAGGAGACCTCGGGAAATCTGTGCATGGACTACCCCCAGGCGATCTTGCAAAAGCCATTTCACAGATTTGCACAATGTTAAACTGTATTCTACAGCAAATGTAACATTACTCAGCTGTAACCACTTCTGAGGAGAGATAATCCCAAGGAACCAGTCTGGTGCCGGGTCTTAGAAAATCAGGCAAAAAGTGAGAACCCAGCCAAGCCATTCTCAAAAACTTGAACTGAATGCAGCATCAGATTAAGAAATGGAATCAACGTTCTTTTTACTCTCTTTTTTCTTCACTCATTCTCCCATTCCAGCCACTACTACCACACCCCCTGCCCTGCCTCTGGCAGCCACCAATCTGTTCTCTGTTTCTCTCTCTTTTTTTTTTTAATTTTAGATTCCACACATAGGTGAGATCATGCAGTATTTCATTTTCTCTGCCTGCCTGGCTTCACTGTCTTGTTCCTAACAGGCTGCCTCCCTCTACTTTTGGCACATTTACAATTATGCCTATGAAAAGACCGGTACCACCAGTTCAATGGAATATCTCCATTGAGTAATATTCAATGCTTGTTTAAAGTTACCATTTTTTCCCTTCAAATGCACACAAAACCGACTTGAGAACCAAGACAGAATAACATAAATGTCTGTTAAAACCAAAGTCTCAACCAGCAACCCCATAACCTAGCAGACTCCAAGGAACTCAGATCTAAAATGACCAAGTAAAATCAGTGGAAAAGAACCCACGTGAGAAGGTGGTTTTGGAGGAGGAGGAGGGTAATTCCCCAAATCCAGCGGAATCCTCCAAGCTTTCTCCGCTACCTCCAGAAGCCAGACCACCTCACAATCTCAACCTCACTTCCTGTCCCTCTGATGCCTAAACTGTCAAACATCAGCCTCGTGTTTTTTCTATCCATGAAAGTCAGATTTCTAAACCCAGGGCTCCTGGAATCGATCTCCTTCTCTTTTGTGGGTTTTTTGTTTTGTTTTTTCTTTTTCTTTTTTTTTTTTTTTTTGTCTATTTTTTTCCTTTTGGTCCTGAGCACCCTGCGATTTTTCTAAAATGGAGCAAAGAGTGGGGAAAGAGAAGCAGCCAAGTCGCTTTCCTGCAGGGATGTGAGTGACTGCTGTGTTTCCATGGCTCGCCTTCCACTGTTCTCGTGACCCCTGCAGACTCCCCTTATGAGTGAGTGTCCCGGAATGTCTCTTTATTAGGTGTCTGGAGAAGTAAAGCTGTCGTGATGCCAGCGCCCCCACACTGAGGACTTTATTAGTTTTTTAATTTTCTGTCTGGGTGCTCCTGCGGCATCAAACTTTCCACAGCTGTTAGGAGCTATTAAGTAAGTAGCCTCATCGGGCCCTTTCCCCACCCCCACCCCACTTCTTAATAACAGGAGATATTTCTGGACATGCTACATAGAGTCTTTAAAGAAAGATACTTTGTCTGTTGGGTGAGAAATTTTGGGGGGTCCGGGTGGGAAGAGGATAAGTTGGCCTAAGAAAAATGCCTTGTTTTTCTTCTTTGCATCTTGGCTTAGAGCAGGGCTGTTTGGGTGGTGATGACGTGGGGAAACGACCTGGGGGCAGGGGCATGCAGGAGTGAGAACCCACTCCCTCAGCCTTTCTGCCCAGCAAGTAGGGGACCGGAGGGGAGCTCGGACTGCTTTCAGAGCTGACTTGGAATCTGGCCCAGAGCCTGATGCCTGGTTCAAAGCATTCCCTCCTGAGTGGACCTTCTAAGACCTGCAGTGAGGGATAAAACAGAATGACTTGCAAACGTTCCCCTCGTAGGCACACAGCTGTGGTTCTGGACTGGAAGCCAGGGCTGTTGCTCGTGTCCCCCTGGAAGGAAATCCTGACCCCCGCCACCCCTACGCTCTGCTCCCTGCCAGCGTCCCTTAGTGTCCCCAAGCCGGCCATCCACAGGACCCCCTGTGTGTAAATGTAAAGATGGGGGCATGTGCACGCACACTGACTCACATAAGTGCGTGCACGCACACACTTGCACATCCATGCAGAGTGTTGCATTATTAGAGCAAGTAAACTGGCTCTTTCTCACCACACCCCTGGATCTGGAAGGTTAGACCATTTGGTGGGCAGAGGACAGACTAAGGGACCAGAGAGCGCAGAGAATTCTCAGCATCCCTCCCGGCTCCAGCCTGCCCGGCAATTTGCTTTCCCTTGGCCTCCTTTAAGCCTCCCTTTGAGAAGACCTCATTTGCAGGGTGAATGTGAAAGCCTAGAAAGAAGAAAACCCTTTGGTGATGCCCGCCTCGGGAACAATTTTGCCTCAGAGAGCAAGTTGGTATTTGGGGTTAATCCCTCTGTGGAAACACTGGGTTGAAAGCCCGGAGGAGGTCAGGGGTCTGATTACGGCTTCTGTTTACATATAAACTTCCTGGTCCTAAGAGACAATAGCAAAGGTGGGGGAGGGGAGGAGGAAAGAAAAGAAAGAAAAGGAGAATTTTTTTAATTAAATGGCCTGCTCTCTTAAAAATAAAGTCAACAAAAAGGTGGAGCTTGTGGAATCAAGGTTTGATTTTAATGTCTAGGTACAGATAATTTCTTAAAATTTCTCCATCAGGATTTACATAATATGGTTGAAGCATTTTTGAAACAAAATTTAAAATTTAATACTGATATATATGCATATATTTATGTGCATAAGTATATTTTTAAAAATAAGAAAATAATCTTAGTTATCTCCTGAGGACCCGAGGTCTGATTTTGTTGTATTTTTGAAAGAGGGTTCTGATTTGGTTTTTGTATAGTGTGGGTTTTTTTGGTCAAGGAAAGTCATGAAGACTCTACAAGAGGTGGATGAGCTGAAAACTGTGGTATTTAGGCCAATTAAAAACTGTTATAAACACACACATACAAGAAAAGCCTAGATGAGAGTATTAAAGCCAAATAACCTCATTCTTTCAAACAAATTAAGGAGAGAAAAAAAAATTTCCTCCCCATGCTCAAAAGAAGGCAAAGCAAAACTATTTAGTTGGTGGGAAGTGAGGTAGGGGGGAATGACAAAATGGTCACCAAAAAAAGAGAAGTTTATTTTTAAGATCCATAACTTGATGATTTTTTAAAAAGATTAAATTTTAAGACAAAATAGTTGCTTTTTTTTTTTTCTGAGAAAGATACATGGGTTAAGAGTCTGTCCCAGACAACTTTAAGAAGATTAAACAAAATATCCATGAAGAAACCTATTACCTTGGTGGCATTTACAACCAGATAAAACTCAGGTACGTAGGATTTAAATCTCCAAACTTCCCCTAATAGAAAAGAAATCCCAAATATTTGATCACTAGTTTCCTTCTGTATTTCTAACTGGTGAGATTATTTGGACACTTTTGCAAATACTATAATGATGTTTCTCAAGTTATCAAATAAAAAGGAAGCATTTCTTCAATAAATCCTCATCTTTCTACCTGAGTCTCCACCTAAAGAATTATTTATGGAAATCCAGACACTATAACATTTTTTTTTCAGATGCTATAACATTTTGAAAATGAATTTGTCAACAAAAAAAAATTTTTTTAAGCGAAACAAAGTTGAGATCAAATCTTTTAGGGTATTAACTGCCTCTTCAAAAGAATCAAGACAATTTCTAGTCTTTTCACTTGTCTCCATACGTTCTATGGTCTCCCTAATTCATCAGCTACTTGGTTCCTGCTCTGTCCTCTTGGCCTTTTTCCTTTTATTCCTCCCATCTCCTACATAAGAACGGTTTCTTGCTATTTCTAACATGAATCCTTCAGAGCATCTGACAGCAGGAAGGTAGCTGTTTCAGTTGCAGGAATAAAGAAAAGACAAGGGAAGGAGGAGAAAGAATGACACCGATAAACAATTCAGCAACAGACAAGCGGACGCAGAGTCCAAAGTTCATCAGCTGAGGCGGTCCAGAAATGCCCCAGCTGAAGGCTTGCATTGTGAAGGGACATCTAATACAAAAGGTCTGCGAGTCTTAGGGGCCCTGGTTTTCCGTCACTCTCCCTTGCATAACCACTTTTGAGAAGGTGAGGCATTTCGCCAGGCTGAATATGGTGGCTGAATAAAGGGGAAAGAATTCGGGACCCACTTGCAAATATCAAAGGTTGTCAGAGAGCAAGTGGTGAGTCAAAGGGTGACATCAGACCATGTTATGGGCAGAAGCAGGAGGCAGCCTAACAATAGCTGCCCTTTGGACTCCAGAAGGCCAAATGGCCGGGCCCTGGGCTCCGTGGTGGACTATGGCCACAGTGACCACATCATTCATCCTCTCAAATGGGGCACTTTGGAAAGTAAAAGTCAGGAGTCTGTTCGAATTATGCTGGGGCAACACGTATGAAATAAACCGCTCTAGGCAAACTGGGGCATTGCTAACCCTAACGAGACTCCCTCCAAAATCTAGGAGATGAAGTTTAGCTGCTCTGAGAGTCTCCTCCACAAAGCTCAGTCCCCAGCTGAGCTGCTTTTTCCTGAAGGGAAAACGTCTCTGGTGGCAAAGAGGAGGCCATGAGGAAGCGCCTTGGCCAAATCAGTGTGGAAATCATATTCTCAGCCCCTCTGGGAGACTCACAATATAAATACAGTCATCCCTTGGGACTGACATGGGATTGGTTCCAGCCTGTGGATACCCAAATCCAGGGATGCTCAAGTCCCCCATATCAAATGGCATAGTCCTGGCTACAGAGGGCCAATTGTATTAGCATGTTAGAGACTTCCAGAAGGCTTGCAGTGAACTAAGGCATTCTTCAACCCAGAGTATTCCCAAAGGTTTTGGACCACCATGAGGTCTCTGTCAGCCCAACACCTAGAACATTCAGGCAAACATTGCTTTAAACCTCGAGAGTCAGAGTGTAGAGGGAAGGGCTGGAATGACAGGCCTTCTCCGGGAAGCTGGCAAAGTCCCGGGGAGCTGCCGGCATTCCTGAGGGCGGCACAGGCATGTGCTCAGCTGGGTGAGGTCACACAGAACCTCCCCCGGCGCAGCCAAAAGGCCTGCAGAAGCACGTCTGAAGCCACCCCGTGCCGTGAGCAGGAAGTCTCTGAGTTCACATTAACGCAGACAGGCCTCCCCGGCCCACATAATTGATTTCTTCAGACAGCTGCAAGGACAGCAATAGATGTTAAGGAGATGGTGAGCCCAACCCAAACTCAGCTGAGACACAGAGAATATCTGTCTTCCTGGAAGGACTGCCACCTCAGGGTAAGCCTGAGGTGACACCTCATCCATCCCCCTGCGTCTCTGATCTGTGTGTCCTGAGGTAGGGCCTGAGAGAGCATGGGGGATGCAGACCCAGTCAGGCGACACTATAAACAGGAGAATGAGTTCTGGGAAGGGAGCTGATAGGAGGCAAGCCAGAGGCGGCCTGAGCACCAGCAAAAAGCTCTGTCTCTGGTTGTGGCGGGCCGTGATGCAGTCTATGAGGAAGAAACTGCTGGTCCCATGAATGCTCCATGGTTCTTACCTGGGTTATCACAAAATCCTCTGAGGCCATCTCCTCGTGGCCAGTCTCCTGCTACTCCTATTTGCCTTTCATTTTGCAGCAGGAAACCCACTAACTTACGGAAGCATCTCAGAGCATCTCATGAGTTGGTGGGCAGGAAAGCCCTAAAGAAAGGTCTTGGTGATTGGGGGCAGAGTGGGGGTGGGGATCAACAATTCTCATCACCAGTGTCCCCACGCCTTCATCTTGTGCCCAAGGACCTTCAAGAGCACCTCTAAGACGCTCTCCTCCTCCCCACCCTCCCTCACTTCTGCCTGCCTTCACTACATCTACTTATACCCAGATGCTCATGATCCCCAAACATACCACTCTTCTCATAATCCTTTGCTTTTCCAAATGCAATTCCTTGCCTGTAAAATCCCTGTCTTCCCATCAAAGTTTTCCTCATGTACTTTAAGAGCTACTTGATATTTCACATTTTAGCTGAGCATCCTTCCCCGTTGCGCCTACTCCATCCCCCCTCAAGCAGAATTCAAGCCTTCCCCATGGGTGCACCCGCATCAGCTCATCTGGCCCTCATCATGCCCGAGGGTAATCTCCTGACCTGGACTCTGGATGCCTGAGGGCAAGATGCTGTCACACCAACGCCATCCCCGAGCCGACCCCAACGCCTGTTGCATAGTCAGTGCCCAGTTGATGCAATGCCGTAGACCAACAGACAGCGCGCATTCAAGGGGTAGTCTTCCTCAGCCTTTAACATGTTAGATTTGAAAATTAAAGGCACCAAAAACAGGTCTTTATGTTGGAATCTGAAAAGAATAATCAAAATGATGAAAATGTAGAAATTCACAACCATGGCTGAGCAAAGATGTTCCTGGAGGTAACCATCCTATCAATTCAGTTCACAAGAGATGGTGGTCTGAGCAGTTAAAGCCTTTTTAAAGGGGACTAGAGTCCACTACCTCAATCCCCACCTAAAATCCAAAGATTTTCTAGAAGGCAGGTATAAACATTGGCACAGACAGTTACCTTCAGCTCAGAGGGGTTTCTAAGATGGAAGAAATATTAGGGTAAGCAAGAAATGTGGGCAGGAAACTTGGACTGAAGTGAGAAAAAAGGAAATCAAGGAAAAAAGATGGTACCTGGGAGATGAGAACTAAAAAAAGCACAGAGCTATCAGTAAAAGTATAGTCCCATCAGAGGAGAAGGATCTTCTCCAAGAAGTACCTATGGCCCAAGGACCTAGAAAACAGAAGTGAGAAGTGAGAAAGCAGCATACGTCCTCAGGAGGAAAGAAGCATACGTACATCATCAGTAGAGCTCAGTAAGCAAGCCTGCGATTTGGCTGTCCTCTGGTTAATTTCCAGCCACCAAAATACAGCCCAAGACTTTGTCAAAATATCCCTAACACACTTCACAAGCTTTTCAAGGCAGAAAATCTGTGTATGGGTTTGGGTATGAACAAATCCACAGAAATTCTGGGGCCAAGACCAACAAGGTAAGGGCAAAGAAGAAACAGGAAACACGGAAAGGGGGGCTAGTCAGAACACAGAATGACAAATGCGGGCCATTCTCTCCTCCCAGCAAAACCAGAGGGCACTGGAACTTCACAGCGCCTCAAAGGCTTACTGTCACGGAGAAAGGTCCAACAAAACAGTTAGAAGGGATAGTTTCATCACGGGGAAAGCTCTGGAGCACTGCTGAGTGAACTTCATGTAAGTGGAATTATAACGCTGCAAACTCAGTCCTTGAGATCACAGCCTCTCGCACTTGGAGGGAGATGGTCTAAGTCAACCCCACTGCGTCTCTGAGACTCTTCCACGTGGGCTGTTTCATGAGATCAGTCAGTTTCTGCTCCACCTTCTTTAGGTATCTGGACTTATAGAAAGTTCTTGCTTATAATGAGCCAAAGTCTTCCCCTACAGAGGAGGAGGAGGAAAAGCCGGAAGCTAACAGAGTCAGCTACGCTCCCCCAGGACGGGTCCTCAGATACATGAAGGTAAGACTCAAGTTCCTCACTAAGCCTCCCTCCCTCACTTTCTGTGACACAAGTTTTATGTCACTCCCCTGAGGCTATGCTCTAGTTGGAACCCAGTGCAGAACACCTGTGGGCCAGATCTCACTCCTGTCTATCATTGCGCAGCCATTAGTAGACTATTCTGGTGCAACAGCAGCTATATCTCAATGCACAAAGAACAAACACTTTAAAAAAAACTAGCTGAATAGGTTTGTGTTGTTCCTGCCAAAAATCTATGGTGTGAATATAAGAGCCAGCATAGCTGCCATTGGGCTAGCATCACCCGCCTTTTCTCCTCCCTTGCTTTTTCCCTCTCTTCTTTAGTCCTTGTGTGTTGAGATTTAATCTTGTTGGGGCTTCCACCTCTCCCTTCCAAAGAAATCTTCACTCAGAGGGACCTGCACCTCAATATGTGCCCCTAAAATTATTGTTGTTGTTCAGTTGCTAAGTTGTATCTGACTCTTTGTGACCCCATGAACTGTAGCATGCCAGGCTCCTCTGTCTTCCACTATCTCCTGGAGTGTGCTCAAATTCATGTCCATTGAGTCAGTGATGCTATCTACCTATCTCATTCTCTGCTGCCCCCTTCTCCTGGTGCCTTCAATCTTTCCCAGCATCAGGGTCTTTTCCAGTGAGTCAGTTCTTTGCATCAGATGGCCAAAATATTGGAACTTCAGCAACAGTCCTTCCAATAACTATTCAGGATTGATTTCCTTTAGGATTGACAGGTTTGATCTTCTTGCTATCCAAGGGACTCTCGAGAGTCTTCTCCAGCATCACAGTTCAAAAGCATCAATTCTTTGGCATTCAGCCTTCTTTATGGTCCAACTCTCACATCCACACAGGACTACTGGAAAAACCATAGCTCTGACTAGACAGACCTTTGTTGGCAAAGTAATGTCTCTGCTTTTTATTATGCTGTCCAGATTTGTCATAGCTTTCTTTCCAAGGAGCAAGCGTCTCTTAATTTCATGGCTGCAGTCACTGTCTGCAGTGATTTTGGAGCCTAGGAAAAATAAAATAAGAATTCCCAAAAGTACCACAGAAGGCTGAGAGGCACTAAAGAACAGCTCAACCCACCGAAACTGGAAATGGGGAGGTTCCCAGACAGGACAGGGGTTGCTGATCCCATAGCCTCTAGTACCAGCTTCCTGAGACTATCTCCTCGGAGAACATCTGGCATCTCAGGTCAGGAATCTAGCCACCTCTCTCTTAATAAAATCAAATTCCTGCCCTCCAAGGTAACCACAGTCAGAAACTAAAAAAAAATAACACAACACAACAAAACAAACAAACTAAAAACCAGGAGGATCACTAGGAGCCAGAGTGGTATGATTTACCTGCAGGAAAAGAAATAGCTCCTCACTTTCAGGCAGCACTGGATGCTTAGTGACTATTTTCACATTCATCATCCCATCTGGTTCTCAGGGGAATCCAGGGATACAAGTAGGACAGGAGTTATTTTCATTTTCCAGATGAGGAAATTGAAGTCTAGAGGAGAAAAAGTGATCTCCCCAAAAATGCAACAAATAAGAGAAAGAGCTGATTCTAGAACCAAGGTCTCTAGTCTCTTTCTGATGGTCACTGATGTACTGATACAGTAACAGGCTTACAATATCCCCACCTTAAGTGCTTTATGCATCCAGCAACAACCCAGTGGAAGTTAACACTTTTGGGGGACCTAACTGAGGTCAAATCAAGTAGCTTCTATCCTGCGGCTCTAACCCTCAACCCATGATGGCACAGTGACATCCTGCGAGATAAATGCCATCTGTGCGGGGCCCAAAGGAACACTCTGCCACACCCTGGGGCACCACAGGCCCTGCTGACTCAGGAGGAGCATTCCCACAGGTGACCACAGTTGGCTCCAGGCTGTTGCCCTGGGAGACCAGAGAATCAGCAAGCAAAGAGCTGCCTGCCCTGCCCAGCCTCTCCGGGGCAAAAGCTGAGCCCCAAAGCTGGCAAGTGCCCACCAGCTGGGTGTGACTCGGCTGGATGCCCGGTCCTGCAAGTCCATCCAGGTCTCAGTTCCTGGTAACACCCTCCTGCTTCACCCTCTTGCATATGGGAGAAGAGTCATCAGTCTGGCAGCAGCCCAGCTCAGCAGCTGATTGGAACAGGGAACAGTAGAAATCTTCACCAGACCAACCTTTCTTCCATAAATTTACTCAAACATGCAAGAATACAGTTAGTGATCTTCTTACTAGCAACCTGGAAAAGAAAGTCTGTAAATGTTACTCAGCGAGCATTTCCTGGGCATACAGTCACACAGACCTGCAATGAGGGGATGGCCATGGCAAGATGCCGTGCAAAAAGGGATGTAAAACTACCAGACTACTAACTACCTCATTCAGATTCCAGTTCACCTGGGTGATAACTTTGTGACCCTGGGCACATTACTCACTTTCTCTGTGCCTCAGTTTTATTGTCTGCAAAATGGGGATGATGGCACCCAGCATACAGACTTATGTAAATTCAATAAGATGGTCACAACTAAAGCGCTTAAAACAGTGCTCTGAATGTAGTTAGCCCTTGATATATATCTTCGTTATAGGAATGATTTTACTTAATTCTTTCAAGAACCCCAAAAGACGGAAACTATTACTATCCTTATTAAGCAAGTTTCCCAAGGTCACACAGCTAATAAGAGGCAAACTTAGCACCCTAAACAGGTTTATCTGGATCCAAGCCCCATGCTCTTCTTTACCGCATAAAACAATACAAATACCTCCCAAGAACTCATGGTCTAATATGACATGAGGGAATTAATATTTGTTTTGTGTTATTTAAGTACCAGACGCTTTGCTGGGGCTTTACATCCATTTACCTAAGTAAACAAATAACTCTGGTTCAAATCAACGTGATTAGGGTCTCACCAACTGCCACTGAAAATCAGAAGAGGGCAAGTGCCACACAGCTGGTCTTTCCAGGTCCCTTTATCTCTCTTCCGCCCCATGACATCTCCTGGCTCCCAAAAGTGGCTCATGTAGGCAACCATAGCTTTTTTCCTTTACACTCTTCTGACTTCACCAAATATCAGATCTGTAAGAACACACAGAAGCTACATACAAATCAGAGTTTATTCAAATTTCCCCGTTCCCCAATCCCAGCCACCCAGATTTCCAACAATTTGGGGTCAACTGTGCTTTGGTTCCATCCTTAACAACCAGTATGGACTTAAAATTTTTTTTTCTTACCCATCTCAGGGAAGCAACTCAATGGGGCAAAATAAACTATAACTACAGATGGTGAATATAAATAATATTGCTCAGGGTGAGATAGTTACACAGCATCATCAATTTAATGGGCATGAATCTGAGCAAAATCCAAGAGATTGTGAAGGACAGGGGAGCCTGGCGTGCTGTAATCCAAGGGTCACAGAGTTGGACACAGATTAGTGACAGAAAAACAACAGCAACAACAAATTAAGTACTCAGAAGACAAGAGATTTCAAGGAAATCTTGTCTTCACGAAAACCTAAAAATATAGATTTGAACAACCGTATTTATGCAGATGGTGATTGCAGCCATGAAATTAAAAGACGCTTACTCCTTGGAAGGAAAGTTATGACCAACCTAGACAGCATATTCAAAAGTAGAGACATTACTTTGCCAACAAAGTCCGTCTAGTCAAGGCTATGGTTTTTCCTGTGGTCATGTATGGATGTGAAGAGTTGGACCGTGAAGAAAGCTGAGCACCGAAGAATTGATGCTTTTGAACTGTGGTGCTGGAGAAGACTCTTGAGAGTCCCATGGACTGCAAGGAGATCCATCCAGTCCATCCTAAAGGAAACCAGTCCTGGGTGATCATCGGAAGGACTGATGCTGAGGCTGAAACTCCAGTATTTTGGCCACCTCATGCAAAGAGTTGACTCATTTGAAAAGACCCTGATGCTGGGAGGGATTGGGGGCAGGAGGAGAAAGGGACGACAGAGGATGAGATGGTTGGATGGCATCACCGACTCAATGCACATGAGTTTGGGCAAACTCCGAGAGTTGGTGATGGACAGCGAGGCCTGGCGTGCTGCGGTTCATGGGGTCACAAAGAGTCAGACATGACTGAGCGACTGAACTGATTGACTGATTTATGAAGACTGGAGAAATCCATTTGAATTCTTCTTTATAAAAATATTGGGGAAGCAATAAAGTGTCTACATATATATGCAGACACACAAGTGCCAAACCACCACAAGGAAGAAATTCAACAAAATATTAACAGCAGCTACCTCTGGAGTATGGGTTAATGGTAACTTTACTTCCTTTTTTATACATTTCTATATTTTACAAGTTATATTTTGCGGGTCTATGTTACTTTTATAATCTAGAAAAATACCAAAATGATTATTTCAGTTTTAAATTTGTGCAAGCTTAAACATATATGTTCACACTAGCGATTAGTATTTTAAACTTGTGAAAAAGTCTAAAACATCAACAATGATAGGAAAAGAATCAAGAATAAGAAGAATCAAGAAATGAGTTAATGAATAAAAGATTAGTATACATTTTATATTTATAAATGAGCTCAAATTTTGCAACAAAGTACTAATGATACATCAGCAACAGACTCTGGCTATTTGTATCCATTTACAAAACGTATAATGCATACAAATTTACCTCTAGTTGTAAGCAATGGTGTTTAATCTTGAGAAAGAAGAGTCATAGATTCATTTGAGAATCAGAAAAGAGCTGCAAATAATAAACTTTACCCATAATGAGGATAGAAACACACACACACACACACACACACACACAAAGGCTGAAATGTACATTTCCAAGCTTCCTGGTCCCTGAAGCTCATCCACGTCTCCCCACAGAGCCCATGAAACATAGGTCAAACGATTCTGTTTCAAAATCTTTCTTTCCCAATCTGCCCTTAGATTTTTATTAAAAACAATTTCAAGCATAGAAAAAGTTGAAAGAACAATGAACATCCACATACCTTATACCTAGACTTAGCAATTAACATTTTTGTGGTATTAGGCTTATCTATGTACATTTTCGTTGAAATATTGGAAACTGTCAACATTAGTAACACTCATAAATTACTTCAGCTTGTGCTGTTTAAGAATAAAGATGTTCTTCATCACAAGTGTATTATACCTAAGAGTATTAACAATATGCATGCATGCTAAGTCACTTCGGTCATGTCCAGTTGTTTGTGACCCTGTGGACTGTAGCCTGCCAGGCTCCTCTGTGCATGGGACCCTCCAGGCAAGAATACTAGAGGGGTTGCCATGCCTTCCTCCAGGGGATCTTCCCAATCCAGCCAGGGATCAAAGCCGTATCTCCTGCGGCTCCTGTATCGCAGGCAGATTCTTTACCAGGGAAGCCCATTAACAATAATTCCATAATATCTATTACCAAGAGCCTTTTTAATATGATAAACAATCATGAAGAAGGTAAAGTCCCAGGAAAGTATAAAGACCAGCAAGTGATACTCTGCAGAGATTATAAAAACTCTGTCCCAAGAAGAGAAATGAGCAAAACTTCTCTGTCCTATTCCCACAATGACTTGGGGAAGTACCTGCCCTCCTCCACCACACCAGGCTCTGGCAGATCATTTGACCCAAGGCCTTGGAGCGAAGGAGAAGACACTGCGGGGCGGCTGCCTTGGCCAGTGAGGTCACCCACCAGGGCCGACCTGGGCTGGGAGGCAGACACAAACGCTTCTCTTTTCTGTGTCCACCACAGAGAAAGCCAATGACCTGTTTCATGGTGTTCAGCTCCTCACCTCCCAGCAACGTAACCGTCAAAAATCCCAACTAACTCACAGGCTTCAGCTTTCTCTCATTTTCCTGCCAACTCCCCCAAACCTCTATACAACCAACAGGGTTGGCTGAACTCAGCCAGACCAAACAGATCCAGGTGGGCCAGTATTAATCCTCTCCATTCAGACTGTACTTGTTTTTTCAACCTGATGACTTTTTATAGTGATTTCTAGATGCGGGGAAAATTGTAGAGTTCAAAAGTTAAAAAAAAAAAAAAAACAACTCCATCTCTGCTCCACTCATAAGAGCCCCTCAACCCTGAACTAAGCTCCTTAAGAAAAACAACCCTCTCCTTTTCAAATCTGTATCCTCTGTATGGTGGGTTGAATGGTGGCCTTCAAAAGACATAACCATGTGCTAACCCACCAGTACTGATGAGTGTGACCTTATTTGGAAAAGAAGGCCTCTGCAAATATAAATAAAGATAGATCAGCCTGGATTATTCATGTGGCTGAACCCTAAATCCAATGACAAGTATCATTATAAGAAACACAAGGAAGAGAAAGACACTTAGAAGGAGGGAAAAGTCACATGAAGCTGGAGGCAGAGATTGGAGTGATGCTGCCACAAGCCGAAGAATGCAAGGATCACCAGAAGCTGGATAACACAGGAAAGATTCTCCTCTAGAGCCTTTAAAGGGAGTGAAGCTCTGACAATGCCTTGACTTCAAACTTCTGGCTTCCACAAGTATGAAGGAATAAATGCTGTTGCTTAAAGCCCCCAATTCTACAGTAACTTGTTCCAGCAGCCCTAGGGAAACAATATACCCTGGTAGCCCTGTCCCTGATAGACAGTTCAAATAAAACATTTTGTTGAAGAACTGGAAAAGCTGAGGACGTAGCTTTATAACTTTTTTCATACTTTACTGAGAAGGAACCTCTCCGCAGGCCACTGGTCTCTGGCTAACGAAGACCAAAGCTTCGTTATTCTGGTGTCCACTGAACAATTTGTCCCTTTAATGAGGTGTTTCAGTTTCACTTTATATTCATTGTTCTGCCCTCCCTGATTTTACTGTAAGTGACTGAACTGACTTCTGATGTATTGCCAGCACACCATAAATTATGAGCCTCTTTCTTTAAGGTTGGGGAGGGAAGGAACTCTATTTCCCTGTTCAGTTATTTCAGGCAAGGGTGGGAGCAGGTTTTCTGTGCCAGCAGCATCCTGATTGTGATTCAGGATGTGCGGCCAAAGGCAAACAGTTCCTCTTCAAATTCAATCAAATAGGAAGGAGCAAAGGGCTAAACAAGAAAAGCCGGGTTCTCTTTGTGTGCACAGCCAAGGGGTCCTGGGAAGCTCACGGGGGATTTCACCCTATCTTGGGCTTAGCACGACTGAACTTAACTGGTACTCAGGAAACTTCTGCATATATTCAGAACAAGTTTCCAATGCCTTCTTATAGAATCACAATCTGGATAATCCCAAATCTACTGCAGTGGAAGTTATTTGCAAGCTATAAGGACACAGGCTAACCAGAATTAAAATCTTTCTTTTTTATCTCTTCACCTTGGAAAAAATTCTGCATGCAACTTCCATGTTGTTAACTGTGGCTCATAAGAACCAAACGATGGCTTCTGTGGCATTCCACTTGTTGATACATGGTGCAACTCAGAACTGTGTTTTTTTCACTCATTAAGTCATGATCCTTTCAAGGATTGAGAAATCAGTTTCACGAGTGGTGCCAGTACTTTCGCTCAAACGAAACAGATGAGAGTAGAAAATATCAGCATGTAGCTTGCATAGTAAGCATAAGCACTGTCCCATGGAATATTGCTTCATTTCATGTGTATGTATATGTTATTTGTTTGTGAGAGAAGAGGTACTCTATGCTGTGAGTCATAATCCAAAAAAAGAATGGAAGCCACTGTCTTAGAGGGTCTGCTGCACCAAAGGAGAAAGCACTCTCTCCCCTTGTCCACATCCAAGTTCTGTTCGCAGACAGGAATTTAAGAGAACAATTCATCACACAGCCCATGCGAGAGAAGCATCCATTCCCCTGTTGCTGTGCCTTTCTCCTGTTCAAGCTCCATCATGCCTGAAGCCCAACCCCCTGCTCTTGGGCCTTTATTTCTACACCTTGATAGCTTCCCTGGCTCAATTCCATCTTCCTGGGGCCCCCTCTTCTTCCCTGTAGCCCTAGAAACTCCATAGATTTTCACGATTCTTCTGAGATAGACTCAAACATGGAGATCCTGAAGTCTTTGAGGAGAAAAGGAAACCACCTTGACTCCTTCACTAACCATCCCTTTGTCTTTCTATCCCAGTAAGTCCAACTCCCTCTTTTGCCGTTTGCCAGAAGATGGTCCCTCTGGCCTCCAGAAAAGATTCTCTCTCACTCACACATTTGCCGACTCTCCAACTCAAGGTCCAATCCTTTGGCTGATGTCCCAACACCATGCCTTGTTCCCCGCCTCATGGATCCACTACAGGCTTTCTGATCACACATAAAGATGGTAACTAGAGCTTGCTGATCACATGGGCTTAAGAACTACAACTAACTAGGTTAGCAGAGCAGTACAGACTGGAATGGGCACTTCGGCATCAGCAGAACTGGGTCCAAGTTTTGGCGTTTGTTGCTTTTCTGGCTGTTGATCTAGAGCAAATTGCTTAACTTCTCTAAGCCTGCAAAATCAAGATCATCCTAACACCTATCTCAATGGAGTTGTTGAAGCTTGTTTTATTTCTTAAAGGTTGATTGAAGTTTCTGTGATGAATTCCTGTTGTGCCTCTTATGAATGGACTTCAAAAAAAAGTCTTTATTCTTTCAATGCTTTTAGGAATCTATATTACCTGGGGAAAATGTAAAAAACAGAGACTTTATAAAAAATACGTATTATCAAAGGAGTTAAGCCATTCCCAACACGTTACAATTACAGTAAGTAAAAAGAAAGACACAAAGAAGGAAAGAAGGCAGAGAAAGAAAATTCTCTGTATGGTCCAACTTCCTGCGACTATACCACAGGGATCTTCTTGCGTTAACACCAGACCAGACTCATCTTTCTGCCAGCAGCATCCTCTGGTTTGATGGATCTGTAAATCTATTTCAGCACAAAAAAAAAAAAAAAAAAATCCAGCTAATGGAAAGCAAGTGTGTTGAGGAAAAAGCTGCACTCACATTCTCTTGTGCATTCTTTATACAACGAAGAAATGATCCAATTACCCAAAATAACCAAAGGAAGTGCCCTTTGCATCTGGAATTGGTCTTTCTTCCTAGGTGACCATGGACGATGTGGCATAAAAAAATATGCAGTTGATTTTAAAATGGTTTTTAAAACCTTCAATAATGCATCTGCAGCACACCAACAGGAAAAATATGAACACTTCATTTTTTTTAATGATCAAAAACATAAACAGATAATTCAGAGAAGAAACAATGTTTCTCACAAATATATAAAAATGTTAAGCTCACTAATGATCAAAGAAATATGGAAAGGCAAAATTGAAACTCATCTGTACTAATCAAACGTGTAAGTGTTGAAAAAGATAATTAATGTTAGTCTAGGAATAATAAACTGTGGAAAATTCTGAAAAAAATTCAATTCACAATAATCTGTAGAAAATTATGAAAGAGATGGGAATACCAGACCACCTGACCTGCCTCTTCAGAAATCTGTATGCAGGTCAGGAAGCAACAGTTAGAACTGGACATGGAACAACAGACTGGTTCCAAATAGGAAAAGGAGAACGTCAAGGCTGTATATTGTCACCCTGCTTATTTAACTTCTATGCAGAACACATCATGAGAAACGCTCGACTGGAAGAATCACAAGCTGGAATCAAGATTGCCGGGAAAAATATCAATAACCTCAGATATGCAGATGACACCACCCTTATGGCAGAAAGTGAAGAGGAGCTAAAAAGCCTCTTGATGAAAGTGAAAGAGGAGAGCGAAAAAGTTGGCTTAAAGCTCAACATTCAGAAAATGAAGATCATGGCATCCAGTCTCATCCCTTCATGAGAAATAGATGGGGAAACAGTGGAAACAGTGGCTGATTTTATTTTGGAGGGGGGCCCAAAATCACTGTAGATGGTGACTGCAGCCATGAAATTAAAAGATGCTTACTCCTTGGAAGGAAAGTTATGACCAACCTAGACAACATATTCAAAAGCAGAGACATTACTTTGCCAACAAATGTCTGTCTAGTCAAGGCTATGGTTTTTCCTGTGGTCATGTATGGATGTGAGAGTTGGACCATGAAGAAAGCTGAGCGCCAAAGAATTGATGCTTTTGAACTGTGGTGTTGGAAAAGACTCTTGAGAGTCCCTTGGACTGCAAGGAGATCCAACCAGTCCATTCCAAAGGAGATCAGCCCTGGGATTTCTTTGGAAGGAATGATGCTAAGCTGAAACTCCAGTACTTTGGCCACCTCATGCGAAGAGCTGACTCACTGGAAAAGACTCTGATGCTGGGAGGGATTGGGGACAGGAGGAGAAGGGGACGGCAGAGGATGAGATGGCTGGATGCCACCACCGACTCGATGGACATAAATCTGAGTGAACTCCGGGAGTTGGTGATGAACAGGGAGGCCTGGCATGCTGTGATTCATGGGGTCACAAAGAGTTGGACACGACTGAGCGACTGAACTGAACTGAGGAATAATAAACCGGGCATTCTTCTTTGCTGATGGGATAGAAAAGAGAACTTTCTGACAGCAATCTGGCAATATAAATCAATAACTTTAGAAGTTCTGTACCCTTTAAATAGTAATTTAAATTCCATGACGACATTGAAGAGAAATAATCAGAGATGTAGACATGCAGACATGTAGACATAGATGCAAAAAAAAATTCTCATTAGAATAATGTTTGTAATAGGTAAAGACTTGACAGCAGCCTATGTGTCTAATAAGAAAAATGAGAACTTAGATGACTCATCAATATAACATAATATTATACAGCATCATGCTTTCAAAATGTATAATGGCATGGGAAAAAATGAAGTGTAAAACTTCACACATAGATGGTTCCTTATTAGAGAAAGACATAGATAAAAGAAAGTTCAAATAAAATGTACTAAAATATTAATTAATTAATTAATGGCTTTCCTAGTAGCTCAGTTGGTTAAGAATCCACCTGCAATGCAGGAGACCCGGTTTGATTCCTGAGTCAGGAAGATCCTCTGGAGAAGGGATATGCTACCCACTCATTATCCTTGGGCTCCCCTGGTGGCTCGGCTGGTAAAGAATCCACCTCCAATGTGGAAGACCTGGGTTCAATCCCTGGGTTGGGAGGATCCCCCAGAGAAGGGAACGGCTACCCGCTCCAGTATTCTGGCCTGGAGAATTCCATGGACTGTAGAGTCCTTGGGATCACAAAGAGCTGGACACCACTGAGTGACTTTCATTTCACTTCAAAATGTTAATAAAAGTTATCATTGGATGGTAGGATTATAAGCAAATTTATATTTTATGTATTTCCAAACTTTTTAAACTGGCTATGTTTCACTTTTCTTATTACGTGTTTCACTCACTACTGTGATATAGCAGAGCTGTAGCAGGGGAGTGGGCCGGGAGACGGAGTTGACTAAGCATGGACACTTAGCTGTCGACTCCAATGTGGGCTGGATGGTGGGAGAATGCATGTATCCCAAGTGATCCCATTCCTTAGAGGGCTCAACACATATAAAGATGCACAGTCTGAAAACATGAATTAAGCAATAAAGGATTATGACCAGAGCAAAGCCTTTTACATGGGAAGTACTCAGTAGAATATTTCGCTTTAGTAACAGACAAACATAACACGCAGTAAATGCTATGAACAGGAATCCTGTGGCCTGCAGAAGAGAAAAGAACACAGTAAGGGAAGACGCGGTGGGGAGGGTGGGGGCTGCTTCTTGCCCTGGATCTCCACGAAGGGCTACTGTGCTAGCGTGGAGAAAGGGGAGGGGTGATCTGTAGGAGAGATGGGCGTTTCTCATGGCAACCAGAGATAAGACCCAGACCCTCATTGGTATGGCAGTTTCTATCTGCTCCTTTCAGTCATGTTAGAGCCTCCCTAAGTGTTCATCTGTTTCCTGGATCAGAAAGGGACAAATGGAGGCCGAGGACTTCTGGATATTCAGCCAATGGTCATCACTGTACAAGCCAGGGCAATGTCCTCTGAGTGTCCATGTCTTGGTTGTGGTTTAACTAAGTGTTGATTGGGTGGGTCCTGAGAAACCCTTTATCGGCACCACGCTTTACAGTGTAGCCAGCACTTCCAATAGAGTCTTTCCCTTAATCTCCCACTGGCCTTTGTATGGGTCTCAGTTTACAGCTAAGGAAACAGAGCCTCACTGAGGTGAAAGGATCTGTGTAAGCCCAGAACTAGCTAGTGATAAAACCAGGGCTTCAGTTTAGCCCAGGGCTTTCCCCCTGTAATATAGGACTAAGTTGTGATAACATTCCTGGAGAAATACTCTTCCCCAGAAAGTGAAGTGCTGACTATCTCTTTCCCCTTGCACGAAATCAAAGAAACCCAAGGCTGGTCAGCATCTTCTCTGCTTCTTCAAGTCCTATGTGCATCAGCTCTGGGGGCACCAGGAAGTAACACAAATAAAATGTAAGGTATGGTCATGGAAGATTCCAAAGCGAGTGATGAGAATCCACTCTCTGCTTATGTTTCATGGGCAGACAGGAATGCTTCCTGAGGGATTCCTCCCTGCTTCCATCAAAATCCCACAGCGATCTGTGAACCTGAAAAGACTGAGAATTACTGAAAGATCACTGCAACAGAACCAGGGTAGGATTATATAAATCCTCAATACAGCTCTGAGATTCCTCATCACCACAGGAAAATCAACAAAATAATGATAGGGCAAGGAGTTTCTATTCAGGTAACTGCTTCATCCCCAAACTGGGAACAATCACACACACACACACACACACACACACACACACACACATTCTAAGACAAACCAAAAGCCTAAACAGGACAAGCCTCTCATTCTGTCAACCTAGTGAAGTTACAAGGCAAGGACTGGTCAGGAGTCAAAGGCAGTACTTTTTTAGTAGAGGGGTTGAACTGTTTGGGTGAGACTTAGGAATCCAGAGCAATACAAAGTCACAAGAATTCATAAGGCTGTCCAAGACACCTAAATACTCAAAGATGGAAAACTTGAAGCCAGGAGGAAAAGGGACTTAGCCCAAATATATTTGGAAACCTATATCTTAGTATCTACACCAACATGCCAGAGGTATTCATCAAGTGTTGCCCCTCAAAAGGTCCCACATGATTGATCCACTTTCATAAACAGAAATCGATTTCACATTAACACTCAAACGATGCACTAGCTAGAAAGCTGAGATAAAGTTTAATGTCTTAGCCATATGAAGGCTCTGCCTTTCAGGCTTGGTTTATTTTACTCTGTTAATCCACCTATGGCACTTTCTTTCAGAGCTAGTGCGGTGGAAAGGACCCGCCTCCTTCCGGGATCTAATTTTCCAAATCTAAAATTAACAAGATCCTAATAAGTAAAGGAGTTTGTTAGTAGAATTGGATGTTGGGGTTTTGAGGGACTTGGGATTTTTTTTTTTCGGTCTTATTTTTTTTCTTAAACCAGGCATTCTCTTTTCTTCATTTTATTTAGCCCTGGAGAAAAAGAAGTTAAAACACATTCCTGGCAAAACCACAAAACTGAACCACAAAGCTGAACCACAAAACCTCTTCGAAGACCTAAATCCCTCCTCTGCGTTGCTTAGTCTGAACTAGTTGATTGGTTTAGCGTGAAGGAGTTCTTTCCTCTGGGCCCTTTGAAATAGCCATAATGAACACTTCCGCGAGGTTTATGAGGCAATGGTATCCCGTACAGCAGGACTCAGCACACTCTGTCCTGCGGGGGATTCGCTGTTGCAACAGAAACCATATGACTGGCAAAGCCAAAGCTATGCACCCCCAGCCCCTTGCAGAAGTTTGCCAGCCCCTCCGCGCCCTCTCACTGCCATCTCCAGCACCCTCACGAAGAAGCAGCCTTGAGTTTTGAGAGTCACCTGGGTCTCAGACAAAAAAGGACTTGAGATTTCTTTTGTAGTACTGCCTGCAAAGAATACCAATTTATCGAAGTCGGGAGTAGGGGCCCGCTGTAGGGACAAGGGTTAGAAAGGGGACCGAAAAAAAAAAATGAGGCAGAGAAAAACTCCCAGAGTCAGAGCACTCCCACCGGGTAAGATGCTGTGACTGTTGCTTCTCCGTCCTCTCCCCGCCTAACTTCCCTCCCCTTCCCTTCCCTGAGTCTCCTGGCGCAAACGCAGACGCTGCAGCGATAGGAGCTTGCTCCAGCTCGAAGAGGCAATTGCTTTTGGCTGGTCCCAGGTCCCTCTGCAGTGACATCACATTGGTAGTAAGGATCAGCCCATAATAGGGATATTTATACTACAAAAATCAGCAGAGGCTACAAATGCGAGCAACCCCCCACTCCCAGCCCCCATCTCCCCAAGAACTATTATTAAACCTTCGCCAGCATAAGTGTGTATTGACATATATTATTTTACATAAATGGCAACGTGCGTGCGTTGTGAGGGATGCTGGGGGCCACGCCCATCCCAGCCTCCACCCCAGCCCCCAGCTGAAGGAGCGTTGGCTGCTGACAGCTCACAGCTAAGTCTCTCTCCAGGAACTGCCTGAAGCTGAAGGGAATTGTAAAACCCCAGGTCTGCCCTCTTCCCTGGGGCACCCTCTCTGCAACTATTGGGATGAAAAAGCCAGATTCATGTCAACTCAGAAAAATTGCAGCTCCAAATATCCTCCCTTGGGTTGACCGGAGGCCTCTGTTGCAACTGCCTCAGGAAGAGAGAGACAGAGACAAACAGACATAGACAGGGACAGAGAGACTGCAAGGCCCAGTAGCCCACCAAAACTCTTCTCTCCTTCATCTTCTCCTGTCTTGAGTTATGTGCTTCAGTTCATTTGATTAAGGTTCTTTCTAAAATAGTTTTCTCAGACTGTTGCCTGGATATCTGGGTGATACTTTTTTTTTTAACCTTGACCAGCAAGAAGTATTTTGTCTGGCTCTACTATTTTTTAAATGTCTTAGGTTCCCCTTATTGTTAGCAGAAGCATGACACCCATCTCTTTCCTCTTCCTTTGTAATTAATGTTTTCTTCTTTATATTGAAGAGGGCAAGAGGTTCTCTTTACACCTCTTTACACCTGCTGTTCAAGAATTTTATCTGGATGAGCTTAGGTATTTGTATGTGGCTTTCAGTCCTAATGACCCCATCAGTTCTTTTTAAACCTCAGACAGAAGTCTTTTTCATTTGGGAAACTTATCATCTATCATTTGTCTAATTAGTCCCCTTCCTTCATCTGTTTTTTTCCTCCTCCCAGAATCCCTATTACTGACATCTTAGGTCTCCTGGGTCCAGCCTCCAGGTTTCTGATTTTGCCCTCATGATTTCCATCTTTGTATTTTTGTTCTAGGTTTAGGATGCTTTTGCAAGTGTATCTTCTGATTTATTTCATCAAGTTGGGGTTTAGTTAAAAATATGTTTAGCTCCAAGAAGTCTTCTTTTTCCTTGTTACTTCTGCTCAGGTTGATATTCTAGCTCTTCAGTGGGTTCTCCCTCATGGCTCACTGAGCCCTCTTAGGTAAAGAGTTATTTGTTTTCTACCTGTTCTTTGAAGCTCAGGGCCAGCTCTGTGAATTCCTTAAGTGACAGTAGTCCTATAAGTAGCTGCATATAGAGAGTCGGTCTCAATCGTGGTACCAGAAGGGAGCAAGTCTCTCAGCTCTGCTGTCTCCCCGGGTTCAGCTTATCTTCAGCAACTTGAGGGGAGGGGGCCCTGTGTTGAGAGCTGATCCAGTCCAGGACTTACCGTAATTACAGCCTCATCCCCAAGCTCTCCATCCACTGGCTCACAGAGAAGAAAGCCCTGCCCTGGCTGCCTTCCCCAAGTCTCTAACACCATCTCACTTGACCTTGCTCCTCCAGACTCTGCCCCTATCATCTCCAATGGTTACCTCACCAGGAGAACCACTCTCCAGGTTGGAGCTCAGAGTCAAGAGCAGCCAGGGTACCATCGTATGAAAGTCTCCAACTCATGTCTTAACATTAACACAAGAGAAATTTGATCTATTGTCCCTGGCGAGTGTTTCATTTACTTGTAAGATGATTAAACTCTTTGTTCGCAACAGATTTCTCTGGAGGAAGTCCTTCAAAGTTGTATGCATTAATTAAATATTTTTGAATAATTGGATTCACTTTAAAATTGGGGCTTCCTTGATGGCTCAGACAGTAAAGAATCTGCCTGCAATGTGGGAGACCAAGGTTTGATCTCTGGGTTCGGAAGATCCCCTGGAGAAGGGAATGGCTACCCACTGTAGTATTCTTACCTGGAGAATTCCATGGACAGAGGTGCTTGGTGGGCTACAATCCATGGGATTGCATAGAGTCGGACTCGACTGAGCGACTAACACTTTCACTTTCACTTTAAAATTATGCTCATTGGTCAATAACCGAGTGAAAAAGGCAAATTGCAAAGTATGTATATATATGTACATATGTATGTGTATATCTCCGTCATCCACAAAAACACACCCAGAAAAGAAGCTTGCAAGGACAGACTAAATTGTTGTCTCTAAGTGATAAATTTATAATTTTTATTATTTTATTTTTTCTTACATAGATTGTCTAATATTTCTTGCTTATGAAAT
Source organism: Ovis aries (assembly GCF_016772045.2). Lineage (NCBI taxonomy): Eukaryota > Metazoa > Chordata > Mammalia > Artiodactyla > Bovidae > Ovis > Ovis aries. The sequence continues at coordinate 194,317,292 of NC_056054.1, read as the reverse complement.
GCAAAAGAATTATTCTGTGCAATTGTTAATTCAGCAAAATGCATTATAAAACATTGTTTGATTCTTACAAGCATTTTGAGAGAGTGTGAGGAGGGAGGTGGCAAACATTCCTTGGCCTCTCCACCTCCATGTCTGTACAACGAGAGCCCAGCTTGAGAAGTCCATGTTCTCAGAATACTGATTTACCACTAGTAACCTGTGCGGGCAAAGAGCTTCTTAGAGCTTCTTATCCAGAGTCAACCAGGATAGTGCCCACCTAAGATGCACCCAGGCCAGGAATGGGGTTCGGAAGCAAAGTTCAGCCCCCCCTGATTTTCCTGGTCTCCCTGGTTACCTGGTTCTGAGCCCAGTGGACTGGGCAGACTCTCAGGGTAGAGCCATTTCCATAGAATTGCTGGATCTCCAGCACAATCTCGAGTCAGAAGATTGCCTGACACTTAATGGCCGCTCAGTAAATGCTGGTTGAATGAATGAATGATTGCATGGCCTCTCAGCTCACTTGATAATATAAGACATGTCAACAGATGGCACTGCTTGCTTTGGGCCATCTTTGAACTCACAACTCCATCTAATTGCGAGTCCACAATTTGAGATGTATGGAAAGATTTCAGCTCAACAAATGGAGCTCACACTTAGATTTGTTGGAAAGATTTCAGCTCCTGTTGGTCCATACAGGAGGCTTCTTTCAATGAGTTAAATTCTCTGTCAATGGACAATACATAGAAGAGGCTGGTCATGTCCTGTGAGGAGTGCTATAGACGGATTTCGTGTCGGCTATGAAGAGAGACCAGATGTCCTCCAAGTATCCTTCTAATTCAACCTCTATGGCAAATGCATTTCCTGGTTGCAAAACCTTATGCAAATTTGTTCCCCAAATAGTCTTCAACCCTGAAGTCATGCCGATGCCTATTAAAACTCTCCTTTGAGGCAGCCAAATATGATTCAAGGGAAAGGTTGGGTGTGTTCTCACAACCACTAGGAGAGCAACAGGCACTCCTTTAGAAAGCCTCCTTTGGCCTCCTGGCCTGGGATCAGTGAAGGACAGTCTTATGGGCTGTGCCCCTGGTCCTTCCCACAGGTATCTGACAGGCGCCATCACCAGAAAGACAGCACTGTAGGAGAGGTGATGTTTACAACAACAGACACAGCCTGGGCACCAGTCAGTTAGGAGTGATGGGGCACTGGAGATGGGGGCATAGAACAGGATCTGCAGCCTCTCTGCATTTGGCTGCCGGATCTTGGGGAGGTCCTGGAGTAGGGGGCTGGATGGCCAGTGTGGTAGGGGAGCTCTTAGGAAGAGCAGTAGCTACTTAATAACTGGTACAGAGGCTTTCAATAGTATTGGAACCAGGATGGCCATACTAGAATGGTCTGCTCAAAAACTGTTTCTGAACAAGGCTGACCCTCTGGCAGAGGCTGCAACCCCATTGCTCCAAGCCACATTTTATAGACTTCTTTTATTAGTCTCTCATGTAACCCATAGCCACATCATAAAACTAAACACCCCGTTCTGTACATCAAGTGCATTGGCTTCTTGAGCCCTGATTAGCACTGGGCTTTTCCCTCTGAGGGTTGTATTACAGTAACATTATAACTGACAGAAACAGAATCTTTGCCGGGAGCAGTCAGGTCCTTCAGACTGACTGAGCTTATGCCGTCGTCTCAGTGTCACGGAGTGTCACCCTTCCTCTGAAGTCCTTTTGCCAGCTTGCCATCATTCTCTCTCTGCATCTCTCCTTCCTACCCCTTTCTCTCCCTCCCCAGGGGTCCCCTTCTCCTTCCCAAGCTCCTTTCATCTCTTTCAATGACGAAGAGCCGTGAAAGCTTAAATATTTGCCTGGAGTCACTGGACAGGATAGCCCCAACTCACCTCTGAGAATAAATTTAGCCTGTGGGTGATATCCCAGATGGAGAGGTTATCTTTAGCCTGGCAGAGGATAGGAGTCAGTCTGGGCCATGAAATGAAACAGCAGAGGGGAACGGAGGAGGCGGGTCGGGGAGGGAGGAACGGAAACTAATCCTCAAGAGTGGACAATAGGGAAGCTCAAGTGTACTCAGGTGGTGGAGGACGAAAAGGTGAAAAGTCATAGTATACTTCCTGAAACATGAGGCTCTTCCGGGAACACCCTGGAATAATGGTCTGTTTCATTCCATCCATGAACTAGGAACCATTTTAATAGCAGAAAATATGGTTACATTATGGGCAGGCAGTATAAAACCACAAGCACATATGTTCTTTAGGAAAAGCAACAAACTCAGCAGGATCGGTGGTTTCCAAGCTTTCCCATTCATATCTGTTTACTACTTGTTCATTAGTTTTGTTGCCTGCAGGTGCTAAAGGTTTAAGATGTAAGAAAAATGTATGGAAAAAAATTTACATGGAGAAATTGCATTACCTGAATTAGGGAAAAGGCCACTATTATTCAATTTTAAAGGTAGGACATCTTGGTCTACTTCAGGAATACCAAGGGCTCAGCTTGGAAAGAATTAGGATCTCTCCCTATTCCTGAATGATTCTAGAAAGACTGCAGACTTTTACCTAGGGTGACTGAAATAACTTTCCTTCCTATCATCCTGATTTATGAAATCCTCCCTTTCTCTAAAATCTTTCCTACCAACATTGATATCCACAGCCTCTTGTCTGGCCTTCCTTATAGAACAATTAGCAGAATCTTTCATCAAACCACTGAGCACTTGCTAGCTATTATTAGGGGAAATCTAGGCTCTTGTTTGTAGACGAATTGCAGTGTGACATGTCTGAGCACGTCTGACAGCTGCATGAAGGACAGAAGGGCCTCTGAGGAACAGCGCATTCTGGGACAAAGGAGACCTGAGGGGCCCCGGGTGGACCCTGGAGGGTAGTCTTGTTCATAGGATGCAATTTATCCCAAGCATCCCTTGGCTAAACATGCTTACCACTCATATCTGAGTTTTATCAAGAGCAGCAGGACCATAGGAAAAATGGAAAAGACCATTTTGTTGGATTTTTGTGGGGTGAGACAGTAGAGTTTTGGAGCCATGCCACTGGAATATCATGCAGAAGGGAGAGGGGTGCAGAACCTTCTTCCTCAATCCCCAGAAATCTGGCTGCAGAGTACCTAGGGACTGCCAGTGGAGCAGGCCTGGGTGCTCCTAGAACAACTCAGAGAGGCTGTGCCAAGGGCTGGAGACCTCATGCCCTAGACACCTTAGGGTACAGTGCCACTGAGAGAGCACACTCAGCCAGTGAGGTCTGGGGCACTCAGCTTCGTTTACCAGGTTCTCAAATAATTAAGCCACCTTTTGTCCTTTCCTTCTCTAGATTAAATGATGCCAGTTCTGTCAACCAGTCTATTGGTATCTTTATTTTAATATCATACAAGTGCATTTTGGTCCTCCTTATTTAACTAGAAGTGACCTTATTCACGGGTTTCCCAGGTGGTACAGTGGTAAAGAATCCTCCTGCCAATACCGGAGACGCAGGTACAATCCTTGGGTCCGGAAGATCCCCTGGAGGAGGGCATCGCAACCCACTCCAATATTCTTGCCTGCAGAATCCCATGGACAGAGGAGCCTGGTGGGCTACAGAGGATGGGGTCACAAAGAGTCAGACACGACTGAGTGGCTAACACACACACATGTGCAAGATTAGTTCTCTGGTTCTCAAGGTCAATGCACATTAACTTTCTATTCCAGAGCATCAACAACCATAACCATATCACCATCACCTGCAAATGCATTGAGTATGTCCACAATAACTTTATTGTCATCATAAAATAATACAAAAATATTGTGTATATTTGTATAGAGCATCTCTAGGAAAAGAAACTCTTAATGATGGCTGCTCCTGGGGAGGGAGATGATGAGTTAAGGAGTTTCTGTTGGAGGGAGAATTTTCATTGTATACTTTTTTGAGTCACTTCAAAGTTAAATTGTGTGCATGTATTATTTTTCCAATTAACATTTAAAAACCTGGTTCTATACAAACAGAAATGCAACAAAGAACAAGACACAGCTCTGACCCCTTTAGCAGTGGTGCTGACAGGTACCCGTAGTTGATTCCTTATCCTTTGGAGTCAAATGTCCACCACCATGCCACTGGTCCATGGAATGCCTCATTGAAACCAACACGGATTAGGCAATGTAGCGCTCCGCTCCAGTCCCTCACAGCCCTTTCCCCATAACTGGGGCAACAAGACTAACCTCCTGCTGTGCCCAGGCCCCAGGACTAATCCTACTCCCAGTCTGGAGGGATTTTAAGGGACTCTGGGCTTGGGTAACTCTACCTTTGTGTTCCCTTGGCAGAGTTGGTCCAGACTTTCTCTGGAGGGATATATATCATTCTATTTTTAGCTTGCTTGATTATGAAACCCATAGAGAGGTAAATGAGACACCTATGAAATCAGAAGCTTTCTCTTTCCCCAGTTTATTCACCAAATGCAGTGTTATTCACCTCCTGTGTGCAGGATATTAAGCCAGGCCTGGGGCAGAGGCAAGTGAGAAGGGAAGGAATATCCCAGTGGCCTCCAGGAGCTCACAGTCTAGTAAGAAAGACAGAGGGAGCCCAAACCCAAGAGCTGTACCGCACACAGGCAAGTGTGAGAGGAAGGAGGAGGAGGAGGAAGGACTACTTTCAGAGAGATAAGGAACAGTCCAGGAAAGCTTTCTGGAGGGGGTGACACTGTTAAGACTTGGGAGCTGGTGGAGTTTCAGCAGTTGCAGAGAGAGCTTTCTAGATCAAGGAAGTGGCCTCAGAAGGTGCCCTTGTTCTCATGCGGTATGAAGGTTCTGCACTACTGCTCTCCTATTCCTTGGAGAATGAATATAAAATGTAAGGTGAAAGAATCTGGGCCTGGAAAACCCAAGACCTCAGAAGTTCCTTCTGTTTTGCCTCCCTCTGGCCATCACATCTGTCTTGTAAAAATCTACTCTTCAAGCCCCAACTCTCATGACGCCACCCTACCTGCCAACAGTCCACTCCATCCACTTTGTTTCCAGATTGGCCATCCTGCCTGCTGCTCTCCCGCTGCTCCTTATCTGTTCTACAGTGTCTGGGAAATTTAGAAGTTAGGTGCCCAGGCTCTGGCACCTTTCTGCCTGGGTTCAAATCCCAGCTCAGTCGTTGACTTCTGAGTCATCTCAAGCAAGCCACTGGCTCTCTCTGGGCCTGTTTTGCCACCTGTAAAATGGCATAATGATGGCACCTCCCTCCCAAAGTTACCCTGACCCCATTAAACAGGCAAATGCCTCCAAGGCATTAGAGCAGTGCCTGTCTGGGTGCTAGCCTTGGCCTCCGTGGTGTCTGCTACTTACAGTCCCAGGCTGTTACTCTTTTCTGGACTTTCTGTCCCTGTAAGGACCTTGAGGGAAAGGACTACCCTCTTCGTCTTTGAACCCCCCTCTCTCTCTCCCTCTCTCTTTCTTTCCTCACTCTTCTCCAAGCTTAGAGATGTCCTGCGAAACACGTGTTCAGCTACTATCTTTTGAAGGGATGAACAAAATATGGATGAAAAAGAGCAGCAAAAGAAACGCGTCCAGACGCAAAGACAAAACAATATAGGTGAAATGATGGCTTTGAAATGATGCAGAGGGACATAAGAAAGCAAAAGCAGGGCAATATAATTCACCACATTTTCAGAGAATGAAAGTCTCTATCACCCCTCTCCCACCACTTAACACGGGGACTGAGCCTTTTTATGTGCCTGATATTTTTCTCTTCACCAGAATTCCGGCTCAGGCGCTCCCTTCCCCCCTCCCCCGCGGGGTGGTCCTCCCCTCCCCTCTCGGGAGCAGCCGCGGCCGCAACCCTGACCTCGGCTCCCACGCGGGGCAGCAGCCGGGCAGCCGGCGGGCAGGCGGGCGGAGCAGGAAGGGGGAGACGCGGCTCCGGGCACCCGAGATCCTTAACTGTAGCTTCCAAAGCCCTGCTCGATCCTAATCAGTGTGGGAAAGGAGCGCGGGCCGAGCCGCCGGCCGGAGCCGCCGCCTCTTTTCATAAACTTTATCGCTGCGCGCAGCCGCTGATAAACCACCGTAAATAAACGAGCGCGGGTGCGCGGCGGCCCCAGGCTGCCTGCGCCCGCCCGGCCGGCCCCGCGGCCCCGGGGGAAATGAATCACTCGCCGCCCGCCGAGTTGGACAGAGTTCCTTGCTCTCCTCCTCTCCAGACCAGCGCCATAAATCACGCGGCGTTCCTCCCTCCCCAGAACCCCCTCACCTTTTGTTTTATGGATTCAATAAAAAGCCCAGGAGTTTGCTTTCTGGCTGCCGCCCCCTCCCGCCCCCCACTTCTCGTCCAGGGAGCTGAGTGTGTTGTCCTGGGTTAGCCTCCCGCTTCAGGTCAAGCTCCTCCGGCCTGGGTTGGGCTCAGGCCTGAGCCTGTTTTACACAAATCCCTTTTGGCTCCTGCATAAGCTGAGAGGGGCTGGAGCAGGGGAAGGACAGAGTGGGGAAGGCGTCATCTGAAGTCTGGTGATAAGAACGAGTTCCCACAACAGTGGCCTTGGACGCGTGTGTGGATGGATAGCTGGCTGCTGCCGAGTCCTGGTCGGAGCCCTAGGCTCTGGGCTTGGCCTACACCCAGCGAACAGAGGCAGGAGTAGGGTCTGTGCACTGTTCTGATTGCAAGGACAGGAGAATGGGAGCCCTCTCTACTTAAGTGAGTGTGTTCTGAAGTCCCCAAGGTGCTGTTCAGCAGATCTCTTGATCATATTCTTTAGATCTGGAAATCTGATTTGGGGGTCCTGGATACAGTTTCAAGATTGCAGTTTGAGGAAGGCGCCTGAGCAGGAAGGAACACGGAAAGTTGGGGTGCAGAGGGCAGCCCCAAGCACACAGCTTAGTCTCAAGGACCAGGTCTTCCACGCAGCTCTGCTACCTTCTGGCGCTGGGCCCTAAGGCAGCTGCCCCATTCTGGTTTCTCGTGAGTCTGTCCAATGAGTGAATAATTCCTTAAAGGAGCCTCCAACTTTCCCAGTCTCTGGGGGAAAACATTCTTCTTACGAATCATTACATTTCTGAGGTGTCTTATCACAGGTCTCTCTGTTAGGTCTCCTTGGAAGACACTGGGGTGTGGGCAGTTTCTTTGGCTGATGACTCCTTAGTGAGATTAACCAGACTTTACTCCCCTTGGAGGTTAGAAAGGCCCAGGATGCCCTCAGCCAGAACGGAGTCTGCCTGTGGAGCAGAAATACATTTAAATGTCTTCAAAGATCAAACCCAACACACTTGAACTGCCTTTCCAGTCCCATGTCTCAGCTGCCTGGTGACCGTGGTTCTGCTTCTCATGGGAGGGACTGACTCGGAACATTTTATCCAAAAAAGTCAACATTTCTCTCAGGAGAAAGCAAGGCTGGGGAGGAAAGGAGTTTCTGATGGCAGCTCTGGGGCAGCAGAACCTGCCGGCATCCTGAGGTGATGCAGTTTGGTCAATACTCCTGAGGGAAGTTGGGAGTCACCACCCCCAGCCGTGGCCAAGAGGAGGGCTCACTCACGAAACAGGGATGGACAAAGGCCTGCTTCTTTCAGAACGCTTTTGTGACACTACAGCGTGTCCCAAGGGAGTGTGTGGCCCCAGACAGGCTTCACTTCCTGCTCTCTGGACAGAAGGCCACTCAGTCTCCTTTCCCTTATTTGCATAATGTCAAGAAAAATGAGTCTTACTGAATTGGCATTTGTTTAAAAATATTGGCAAGAATGTCCCAACTGAGATGGGAGTTGATTCCTCAGAGAGAAATGAACACTGACTCGATCGCTGATTTATTATGTGAATGTGATCAACACTTAAGCCTCAGTTTTCCCATCTGTGAATCCTGGGGACTTTTAAGGTTCTTTTTGGGTTTTTGTTTTTTTTTTTCTCTGATCCGTCATATTGGGACTCTAACACACCAGGGGTGATCATGGGTAGAAGTAAAATTTTAAACTTTGCAGAACAGAGATAGGTAAGGGAAACATCTAAATATGACTCCACAAATTCTTCTTGCTTTCTAGTTTGTTCACTGTTGTGGGGGTCAGCAGCAAGGAGGGGAGAAAAACTCACAAAGAGAGAGCTGAATGTCATGATTGGGCTAATCTATGAATTGTTTTACGAGAATAGAAACTGGAGGGTAGTGGTTTTGAACCTCTTACAGTTACGGAACTTTGTAGAATTTGATGCAAATCTCACGCTCTTCTCTCTCTCTTCCCCTCTCAAATGCACATACAAATTCATTCTTGTCTCTGAAGATCATTTCAGGGGTTCACAGACTTCTGAAGTCCTATCCAAGGACCCTGTTAAGAACGTCTGCTCCAAGAGGCTAATAAAATATTGACCCTATGTTTCCTTATCTGTAAAAAGGAAATACTGTTCACCTCCAACTAGCTTCATAAAGGAGAATAAATAACCTATGCTATTAAAACATATTGGTTCTTTGCCTGGCAGACAGATAATATTGATGCAATCCTATTATCATCATCTGCCATCGTCGTTCCCTATTTGGCTTTGTGGGATGTAAATTTCCTCACTAGTGGAAGCCGCTCTGTCTGTTAAATTCCCGATAGAAGGCCTTCTGGTAAGCCAGCACTGTAAGTCTTCCGACATGCCTATTAGAAACGTAATGAGTCCCTGTGGAGACTGAAGGGAAGGCTGGAGGTAGCTCTGCAGGCACTCAGAGGATAATAATAGGTGGAGTAGGAATCACCAAAGGATACCCTTGTGACTTTGAAAGTCAGTGTAACTTTCCACAGTCTTCCTTTCTCCCAGAGTAGGTTGTAATATTAGAGAAATTAACTCATTGAATCAAAACCAAGGTTTAGGGAAAAAGCTTTTGAGGAATTTAGCTAATACATTAGAGTCAGTACATTTGGCGCACAGATGAGATTCCATGGTCTTCAATCTTCCTGGCTTCACAGATTTTTTGAGAATCAGATATAAGCTATGGTTCCTGGCCCCAGAAAATGCACGTGCACTGGACATATACTCTTACACAATTGCACTTTCAATTTAGGGAATGACACTGCGCTTCAGCTATGGGCCACCGGATTCACAGAAGTTGCACGCCACCTCTTTAAGACCTCTTCTGCCTTAATTGTTAAAGACTTTTGGGATCCATAGATGATTCGTTTGTAGCTTCAGGGCCAAGCCTTTGACCGTTTTCTCAGAGCCTCTGCAAACAGAGGAAGGAGCAAAGTGTTCTTTCCACAGCTGCTGCGAAAATAACTAGGCTTGAGACTCTTGGGGTCAGTTGTGTTTGGAAAGTATCATCGCCACAGCAGCTCTTCCAGAAAACGACATGAAACTGAAACCTAGAAGATGGGAAATGAGGATGGATGGGAGGCCTGGATATTCCAGGATAATGAGTGTGGTATAGTCAGAAGTGCAGACAGCACAATCCTGGGAGAACTGAGTGCTCGGGGTTTCAAGAAAGCCCTGGTGAGCAGCAATCTTCCCTGCGTAGGAGGTGGTAGAAGAAGCTACGCAGCTTTTCAGCAGACAGAGGGGCTGTTCCTACAGCACCTGTGCCTTGCCTCACTGTGGCTCATGGACATTCACTGACCTTCACTGGGAAAAGCTGATCTGTCTCCTCATCACCGTTGACCTTAGCCGTGTAATTTGCCCTAGCCAGTGAAATGAGCAGGAATGGTACCCATCACTTCCAGGCAGAAGATCCCAAAGCCAGCTCGAGGTTTATCATGCTCTGTGCTCCCTCTGCCATGAGAGACCAGCCCTGTTGCCAATCTGCCACATCGCCGTCCTGCTCCCAGAGTGAAGGGGACCTTGGGGCAGTCCTGCCGTCAGCCTATCAGAGAGTTAAGGCAAGTGCACAGAAAGTGATTGCTGTATGAGCCATTGAGGTTTATTCGTGACTGCAGTAGACCCGAGCCTACGTACTGATACAGCACTTTCCTTTGGAAAGGAAGAAGGATGGGTGCTCAGAATGGCCATTACTTACCAGCAGGGCCACTGCTGACAGCACCAGCCAAGGCCAGCAGGAGTCATGTGCACACTCCTCACTATTTCCATCTTTCCTTCTCCCTGCCACTGCTCCCAGCACCCTCGCTATCCATCATCACCCACACTCTAGAGCTCGACTAAGAGCCAGTAGCCCAACAGTCATGCCACCTGCAGTGAGTTGAAGGGGAGTCCCCAAAAGATATGTTCCAGAACCTGTGAATGTGACCTTATTTGGAAAAAGGGAATTTTTAGATGTAATTAAGGACCTCTAAATAAGGTCATCCTGGATTACCCAAGTGCACTGTAATGTTCAATGACAAGAGCCCTTATAAAGATGAAGAGGAGAGTGAATAAATCAGAAAGAGAAAAACAAATATCATGTATTATTGGCTTCCCTGGTGGTTCAACCGGTAAAGAATCTGCCTGCAATACAGGAGACCTGGGTTCGATCCCTGGGTTGGGAAGATTCCCTGGAGAAGGGAAAGGCTACCCACTCCAGTATTCTGGCCTAGAGATTTCCATGGGCTGTATAGACCATGGGGTCGCAAAGAGTCAGACACGACTGAGCAGCTTTCACCTTCACTACAGGTATGTGGAATCTAGAAAAATGGTATAGATGATCTTATTTGCAAAACAAGAATAGGAGCACAGATTTAGAAAACAAATGCATGGACACCAAGGTGGGGAATGGGGGAGGGGGATTAATTTGGAGATTGGGATTCACAGATATACGCTATTGATATTCTGTCCATGGGGATTCTCCAGGCAAGAATACTGGAGTGGGTTGCCATGTTCTCCTCCAGGAGATCTTCCCAACCAGGGATCTGAGCCACCAGGGAAGCCCAAGAATACTGGAGTGGGTAGCCTATCCCTTCTCCAGGGGATCTTCCTGACCCAAGAATCGAACTGGGGTCTCCTGCATTGCAGACGGATTCTTTACCAGCTAAGCTAGCAGGGAAGCCCAACTAATGAGAACCTACTGCGTAGCACTGGCAACTCTAGCCAGTGCTCTGTGGTGACCTAAATGGGAAGGAAAACCAAAAAAAAGAGGGGCTACACGTATACATATAGCTGAGTCACTTTACTTTACAGCAGAAACTAATGCAACATTGTGAAAACATGAGACTCCAATAAAAATTAATTTAAAAAGATGAAGAGGAGAAAGCAGAGGTAGAAATTGGAGTGATCCAGCTACAAACTAAAGAATATGGAGAGCCTCCAGAAGCTAAAAGAGCCAAGAGAGGACTCTCCCCTATCGCTTTTGGAGGCAGCCTGCAGCCCTGCCAACATCTTGAGCTCAGACTTCCGGTCTCCAGAACTGTGAGAAAATAAATCATCATTGTTTAAAGCCACCCAGTTCGTGGTAACGTGTTACAGCAACCATAGAAAACTAACACTCCACCTTAGCAAAATATCTTTTCTCCGTGAGGTGCTCCTTTGATGTAATTTTCAAGGGCAAGAAATACAAACCAGTATACTCATGGATTAGGAAGAAAGCCTCTCCTCTCTGCCCAGTCCTAGGGCGGGGATGCAATTTGTGTTTGAAGAGGGGAGACGCCAGCTCACAGAGTCTGACAGGTCTACTTCCTCTCTAAAGGAGACACCAGCAGTTACAGAAGTTGAATCCTTGATTACGGGCTCTGCAGAAACTGGTGCTCAAAATAAATAGCTGCTAGGGTGGAAAAAAAAAAAAAAAGCTCAGGGGATGGTACTGAAAATTTTGGAGACTCGAGGACGGAGAAAGATCATGGAGTCCAGCGTCTTCAGACAGGTTTTCTTTGTGTTTTGTTTGCTTGCTTGTTGGTTTCTATTGAGCTATAGTTAATTTACAATGTTGTTTCAGTTTTGAGGGTCCTGCAAAGTGATTCAGTTACTCGTATGTATGTAGTTATACATGTTGACATATAGATTCTTTTCCATTATAGGTTATTGCAGAATATTGAGTATTGTTCCCTGTCCTATACAGTAGGTCCTTTTTATTTACCTATTTTATATATAGTCATGGAGAAGGCAATGGCACCCCACTCCAGTACTCTTGCCTGGAAAATCCCATGGACAGATGAGCCTCGTAGGCTGCAGTCCATGGGGTTGCTAGGAGTCAGACACAACTGAGTGACTTCACTTTCACTTCACTTTCATGCACTGGAGAAGGAAATGGCAACCCACTCCAGTGTTCTTGCCTGGAGAATCCCAGGGACGGGGGAGCCTGGTGGGCTGCCGTCTACAGGGTCGCACAGAGTTGGACACGACTGAAGCGACTTAGCAGCAGTGGCAGCATCAACAGCGTATATAGTCATGTGTATATGTTAATCCCAAACTCCTAATTTAGTTACCCTCTCCCACTTCACCCATTGACCCCCCTCTGCCCCAGCTAGTCCCTTTAGTAACCATAACTTTGTTTTCCGTGTCTGTGACAGAATTTCTAGAGTTATAAGACAGCTTAAAGGATTTTTGCATATTTGTATTTTTATTTTATCGAGGACCTGGAGGCCCCGAGAAGGGTGCAGACTGCTCAGGTCTAATTTGATTTTCACTCCACCATTCAGCACAGGAAGACACTTACTTCTTCCCAAAACTCTAGCTGTCCAGCCTCTGTGGTACTACCCCCTTCCCCCACCACCCCTACCCCCACCCAACTAGGAACAGGGTGCTCACTTACTAACCGGTCTGCCTGGCTTAGGTCCTTCTCCTAGTTCGGGGAGTCCACACCACATCACTTCAAACACCTTAAAATGCCTATTCATCCCACATCAAATATTATTTTTATTTTTAAAATTTTCCATGATTCTTTTATCATTTTTGCTTTTGAAAGGAATTGCCTATGAGTAATTTGATTTTCTACAATGTTCTCAGCAATCCTTACACAGACCCAGCAAAATCTAACCCTAAATTGTTTTCGGATGCAATGAAACTTTCATGAATACTAAACTTAATGATTAAGATCCACATCATACTTCCTTATACAGATTTAATCCAATCAATATCTATATTACAGATAATACAGGTTATTATTGATTACCCCTATTTATAGACTTAAAGCAGAAGGGCCATTCTCACATGGATACCCATCTGGGAATGAAAGAAGCCAAGAAGACTGCAAACCACGTGTTCAGACTCTTAAGAATTGCTCCCTTTCTGTACAGCCCAGCAGAGCTACAATTCAAAAGGCTCACAGCTTTTCAAAGAATGTTGAGGCTATGTAAAAAAACACATGGTAGTCAGTCTGAAAGCACTGGAGTAATTTATTTATCAAAATAAATAATTATAGTAATATATTGTAATCATTATGATAGAAATCTGTAAGTCCATACTGATGTAAGTAAAGAAAGAAGAGGAAACTTTTCCTTACAGTAAAAATCTAACTAATAAGTGGAGAGATGATAGAATTAAAAACATTGTTGTTTAGCAACATCACAGTAATAATTAAGTAATCCAAAAACCATCAGTAGATAGTAAAACTAGTAGGTGAAAGTTTAAGAAATGGGAGATTTGCATAGATTCAGAGTACTTCCACACAAAATCCTTAATAATTATAAAGAGAAAAAGAGCAATTTTACAATGAAAACTCAGGAGGAAATATCAGGTGGTAAATGCAAATTGAGGGAAATTCTACAAAATAATCAGAATGTGGTATTCGATGCTATCAAACTTATAAAAGTGAAGGAAAGACTGAGAAGCTGTCCTAAGTGAAGGACCGAAGATGACAGCCAAATGCAACAGGTGAGCTTGAATTGGATCCTTTTGTTATAACAAACATTCTTTGATTGTCAAAACGTGAACAGCATCTGAGGCTTAGATGGTAGTAATGGATCAGTGTTCATCTCCTTATTTTAATGATTGCATTATAATTATGTCAGGGAATTTGTAAAAAATTGCACACTAAAGTAAGCTCAGAGAAAAGTGGGGATTTTTTTGTCAACGTTCGTCTAAGTATGAAATTATTCTAAAATAAAAAATTTAAAGAAGAAATTTTAGCACAAGGAAGTCAAAGTGGTGAATATCAAACATATTTTTATCACTTCTTCCAGGAAATAGGCTCCCTCCCTCAAGGACGGGGTAATAACCTGTCAGCTGAGGCAGCCTAGTAGAGCTAGAAAGACTTACATGCAAGGTCTATAAACCAGTCCTATCTCTTCACTACCTTTTATTTTATTGAAGCATAGTTGATTTAGAATGCTGCATTAATTTGTGCTGTAAAGTAAAATGATTGTTTCTTTCCTTTTATTCTCATATTCTTTTCCATCGTGGCTTATCACAGGATGTTGAATATAGTTCCCCTTGCTACACAGTACGACCTTGTTGTTTATCCATCCTATATACACTCCTTTGCATCTGCTAATACCAGACTCCCAATCCTTCCCTCCCCTCACTAATTTAAATTCATAATGTCCAGTAGTCAATTGCAGTCAGTTTTTAGTTAGCAAGGGTTCTTTCATTTTACCTTTAAATTTGACCCGTTTAATGAGGGGGAAAAAAAAGTGTCTGAAAAACAAAACACTTAGGGTATTGAGATGGCTCCCATCTAAAAGAACACTTGAATAAGAGTTTTTTTAAATCTAATTTCGTAATGTGAATGCTGGTTTTCCTCAAAAGGAGGACCACCAGAAATGAATGGGCTCTCATCAGAGAGTAATATGAATAAAAGCCACACCAACTCACCACCACACAGAACAATGCCCTCCTGTGTTGGATTCTCCTGTGCTCTCCACTTCTTCCCACTAAATGATGAATTTCCAGTGAAAGATCATACAGTGTATGTCTCTTCTTGTCTCCCGATGACTGGCCTGCCCTCCCTCCCTGCCTCCCTCCCTCTTTCCCTTCCTTCCTTCCTCGTTGTCGTAAGGCAGTCAGCATTGTCTGGGTCAATCAGTAAGCCTATTTTTCTTGCAGACTTTGGGAAATCTACAACACCTCGCAAACCTATCATTTAGCTTAATATAACCTGTGGAAGGCAGAAGAGAAGGAAAACGAAGACTGTAAATGAGAGGAGACATGCAGTCAGCACATACACTTCCCTCGTTAAGAGTGAATGAAGTCTGCAGACATCCAGAGTTCTGTATGTGTGCTGGGGTGCACTCCATCTTAGCTGTTTCAACCCTTTTTTATTTTTTTTTCAGAGTGACACTCCTGGGGAATGTTTGGAGTATCTCCACAGCATTCCATACGAAGCTGCGCTGACCTTCCATTCTCCCCAAGTGGAACAGATGCCCCCAAATCACAACCCTGCTCTGTTCCAAAAGTTTTTTAAATTATTATTTAGAATGTGGAAATCATGTTACAAATGATAGCTTGATTTCTAGAGTAGCCACAAAACTCCCCGTAAGTAGTGTAAAGAGGACTTCCCTGGTGGTCTTGTGGTTAAGACTCCACCCTCCCAAAGCAAGGGGCCTGGGTTAGATTCCTGGTCAGGAAACTAGATCCTGCATGCCACAACTAAGATCCTGCACTGCCACATTAAAAAAAAAAATTAGTATATAAAGTAATGAATACACACACACACCCAAACTTCATCATTAGAACTGCTAAGGTGGCATCTTCAGGTAATGGCTGTGAGTCATGTGTTCATAGTTCAGACACTACCTTGCTGTAAGTGATCCATGTTGACAAATGGCTCCTTGACTTGGAAATCTGATGTGACCAAGAGCATAGTGTGGGGTTCATGCTAGGCCACCCTCTCACTCATCCCCACAGGTGTAGACCCCCAAGAGCTACACTAAATTTCATTACACTCTGAACCTAGTCTTGCTGTAATTTTTATTTCACCCCTCGTGGTACCACAGTACCATTTCTTTTCTCTCTCTCTCTCACCATGACCCTCCACTCCCGCACAATCTGTTCTATTAAGCATGATATTTGGGCAGAAAATGAGGTCTGGAAGGAAATTTGGGAAAGCAAATATCACTTATCATTTTACCACTAAATATGTATTTCATGTAAGATAGGTTTCCTTGGCCACTTGGCAGAATTCTCTTGTTTAACACATCTTGCAAATATTCTGTTTACCATGATAATGAGGAAAAGGAACAGGAAGAGAAGGAGGAAGGCCTAAACAGCTCTTGGTAGCACCTCGGTGTTATGACCACATTTGGCTAACAATTTATTAGATATAACATGATTTAAGTTTCAAAAAATGATAAGATCATAGCCAGGATGATCTCACTGAAAGTACAAATGTCCCTGAAATTCTTATTCTGTGACAAAAAAATAAAGGCATAGCTGTCTGGTATTCTCTCTGCATGTTCTTCCTTAAGGCAAAGTTTCTAAAATAATCTCAGACGTGGTGTAACATTTGCCAAACAGCTGTTTTAGGGAATGCCAAGAAGATAATCCTTGGGTCTTTCATAGTCTTTTGTGTTTTTTCTCTATTCAGAGGATTCTGGGTCTAAGCCAGTGTATTGACGCATGTTCCGAAAATTCAAAAAGTCTAATGGTACTTGAGGTCTTTTACACCTATTTTACTGACCTAGTTGAGAAGGGAGTTTGTTGACCTCTTGGCAAAGGGATTGACCTCAACTCTGCTTCGAGAAGGCAAATGCCTTTGAAAATGAGGCTTCCACTGAAGATGTACCTGTCTACATGCTCTCTCTCCATCCCCAAGACAGCTCCCCTCCGGGGTGGATAAAACCCTGGGAGAGGGAATTACAGACTTAGAGCTGGAAGGAAATTCTAGAGTTCATGTGGCTCAGCATTCTCTTTCCTGAGCTGTGGGTTACCCTCACTGTCTAACAGAAGTTAAGTTTTCTATAAAATGAAATTCCTTTTATTTTTAATTTTTGATTTAACATTTATTTTATATTGCAGTATAGTAAGTAACAATAAGGTGTATAGCAAAGTGATTCAGTTATACATATACCTATATCCATTCTTTGTTAACGTTCTTTTCTCATATAGGTTATTACAGAGGATTGAGTGGAGTTCTCTATGGAAAATGCAATTCTTTTTACCAATAAATATGTTTAGAATCTCATGGATATTTTCATACACATGACTTTATCTTTCAGTCAAATGAGTTTGTTGAAAGAATTTAAGATGGGGAAAGAGGATTTTGTGTGTTTATGTAGATCTGGATATAAAACCTTAAGGTCAGCCCTTGTCTCAAATCTTCAAAACACCGGTATTCTCTGATGCTGCTGCTTCTTAAATCATCCTCATCTGTCAGACAACAAAGGGAACTGTTAGCAGAAGAGGAAACAGGGGCGTACAATATGGACGGGGAACTGGAAAACATGCTGAACTCAGGAGGAGGCAACACAAGGGAGGAATGTTCATGGTTCTTTGAGGTCCCGACAGATTATTGTAGGAAATCATTTTTTTTAAATGAAATCTAATCATTTGCAACAACATGAATGTATCTAGAAGATATCATGCTCATTGAATTGAGTCAGAGAAAGACAAAGACCGTATGATCACATTTAAATATGAAATCTGAAAAACAAGACAAAATGAAAGCAGACTCATAGTCCAGAGGACGAGTGAGGGACTGCCAGAGAAAGGGGGGATGGGGGACTGAGCAAAATAGGTGAAGGGGATAAAGAAGTACAAATTGCCAGTTATAAAATAAATAAGCCATGAGGGATGTCACGTACAGTGTGAGGAATACAGTCAATAAAATTGTAACAACTCTGTGTGGGGACAGAAGGTTGCTAGACTTACTATGGTACTAATTCCATGATGGATGCAAATATCAAATCACTATGTGCTGTATCTAAAACTAACACAATATGGTATGCCAACTATATTTCAATTTAAAAAATTAATTTAAAAAAATACCTTATTGAAATTGATATATTCAATATATCATCATTTTGATATGCAATCAATATTTAAAAACTGCTCATGAGATATTTTCCATTCCTATTTTGTGTGAAGTCTTCAGGCCCTGGTGACTCTTTTCACGCTTTCAGTGTATGTCAATAGAGATCAGCCATATTTCTAGTGTTCAATACCCACACGTGGCTGGTGGCAGTCACACCACGTAGCACAACTCTAGAAAGTGGTCAGGTCCACCATGGTCCAGGAAACTGACCTGTCTTATGTTCCAAATAGAAACTCTGAGGGCTTAATGAGTGTGCAGAATGGGGCTGAAATCAAGGAGATTTTCATGAGATCTTCAGGAGGAGTAGTCAGGGCCTTGTGGAGTTCCAGCCTGCCTTAGGGACTTGTGAACAGGGTCTCATCAGATGGAACTTTTCCAAACTCAAGATTTCACTGGCTAACTGAGAGTGTGACTGAGGAGCCAAGCAGCCCAGGAGGGACACGGACTTTCCTTATACCACTCAGCTATGGAAATTTCCAGGGAAGAAGCTGCTAGGAAGGGGGCCAAAGGAATTCAGTAGACATAACTAGATAGAAGGAATGAATCAGTTAAGAGAGAAAATGGTCTGCCTGTGGTCTATTTTGTTCTTCAAGTTCAAATTCACTTTATTTCTTGGGGGAAAAGATTTTGCTCTATTTCAAAGGATCTTAGACACCAAATATTCCAGCTAGAAGAAATTGAAAATAATAATAATAATAATTACAACTGATATTTGCGTATTCCAGGTATGATTAAAAACACTTTACTTGTATTAACCCATTTAATCCCCAGCAGGTACTATCATCTCCCTCTGCAGTTATCCCATCATGTTAAATCCTGGGTACCACTTTTGACATTATCTTTGAAAACGCCAAGAGAAGGGCACCACTTGGAGCTGTGCAGTCCCGCAGCCTTGCCCGTGTTAAAGTGGAAGAGACATCAAATATCCAGTATCTGCATTTTACTGATGGAGAAGCTGATGTTCAGTAACTCACCACATAGCAGCTTATTGACAGAGCTGATTCTGAAGTCTGTATCCCCAGTTTTGAGGCTGATGCCTGTGCAATCCAACATGAGCTCCATTTTGGAGGCTGTGAGTGACTTCAGTATCCCTCCCTTTAAATAGCTCACAAGTAATCGGAGAGATTCTGGTCATATATACATAAAAACCAGTACATCTTCACATTCAAATTCTGCTTAATGGTTTCATCATCTTCTGGTTGTACATGATTTCTTCTTCTTCAAGCCCCCAAGTCACCAGTAGGTCTCCACATTCTTACATCTCAGCAGAGTATAGTGGTTGCAGACATGTGCTCTGAAGTAACCTGGCTGTATGACCTTGGGTAAATTTCTGTACCTCAGTTTTTCTCTCCAGAATGTGGAGAAAATCAACAGAACTTATTCCTAGGGGTTTTATGAGAATTAAATGAGTTGATTTTCTAAAACAACTAACATGGTGCATGGCACATAGTCAGCACAGTACGTGTTTCATAAAATGCTGGATTATTAAACAGCCTTCTAGCTTCATTGTCTTCCTATAGTATCAAAACACTCTTGCCAAAACCCAAGTCGGCTAACTATCGTCCAGGCTCCACATTATCTAGTAGCTCTCAAACTTGAATTTGCACAAGAATCCACTGGAGTGCTTGCAAAAAAAAAAAAAGAAAAAAGGTACACTTCTGAGCCACTTCTGAGACTCTGGCTTAGAAAGTCTGGGTGGAGCTCAGGAATCTCCATTTTTACCACATACTCACAAGGGATTCCCATGTAGGTGGTCTCATAGCACAGTGGGAGGGGGGAAAGACCTCCCAAATAAAGTCTACGTCTAGCACAGCTCTCAGTGACCTTGGTCATCTGGCCCTTGTTCACTATTCTACCTCACAGCTCAAAACCCCGCCCCCAATCCTGCCTGCCAGACCTGCGTCAGGAAAAATGAAAAGCCATGTTAAAGTCAAGCCCAATGACATTCCTCCATACGACTGCTGTGTTATATGAGATTACGGAAAAATAGCTGAGTTGGCACCCAGCAAAGTCTCTGTGGGCCATGCCAGTGGGTCACCATGGGAACCACGTCTCTGTGACTTAGTCCAGAGTGAGCATAAAAGCTGAGAGGGACAAAACACATTGTGTTTCTGAGTTCCTGTTCTCTTTCTCAACCTCCCTTAGAGACCAGACCTCTTCTTCTCTTAAAGTAACTCCAGGGGCTGTCAGTTCTAAATTGAGGCAAGGAAGGTGAGAAGGAACAGAGTGGAGACAAAAGCAATCCTGAAGCCAAGGGGTAACTCAGTGAGATGAACGGCACGCTGAGGGCTAGCAATGCCCTGATCCAGACCAAGAAGCCATGCAAAGTAAGGCTTTTATTCTTTCTTGGCAAGGCTACTCAGACCAACTCAATGTTCGATTCCCTAAAAACGAAGTCTTGACAAACTAGTCCAAGAACTTGGTAATACCTGGTTTTCCCAGTTATACAATCTGAACACTTTTAAAGCGTGTTTAGTTGGAAAGCAAAAGTCCCTGAGCTTCCTTCTCAGTGAACTCTAGGTCAAGCCCATTCGTTTTTTTTGTATTTAAAATTAATTCCATCAGCCAACAGAGGAGGAACTCCCTTCTTTGCCTGGACTGAATAGTGTCCCCTAAAATGTATGTTTATCTGAAATCTGTGAAGGTGGCCTTATTCAGAAATAGGGTCTTAAAAAAAAAAAGAAATAGGGTCTTTGCAAAAATATAATTAATATCCAAGTGAAGATGAGGTCATACTTGTTTCCTGTAGTCCTCCGCTTGGGTTGCTGTAACAAAAATACCACAGGCTGGGTGGCTTATAAAAAATAGAAATTGGTTTCCCACAGGTCTGGAGGCTAGAAGACCAAGATTGTGTGTGTTTCATAAAATGTTCGATTATTAAACAGCCTTCTAGCTTCACTGTCTTCCTACAATATCAAAATACTCCTGCCAAAACCCAAGTCAGCTCACTATCTTCTAGGCTCCGCGTTATCTAATAGCTCTCAAACTTGAGTTTGCACAAGAATCTGCTACAGTGTTTGCAAAAGCTAAATCCAGCATGGTTTGGTTCTGCTGAAGACCCTCTTCCCAAATGCAGACTGCAACTTCTCCCTGTGTCCTCCCACGGTGGAAGGGGCTAGGAGCTCTCTGGAGCCTCATTTATAAGGCACAATCCCATTCACGAGGACCCCACCCTTAAGATCTAAGCAGCTCCCAAAGGCCTCACCTTACGTTACAGAATAGGATGTCAACTTGTGGGTTTGGGAAACGCAAACATTCAGACCATGGCAGATGAGGTCATGCTGCGTTAGACTGGGAGCTGAATCCAGTCACGGATGTCCTTTAAGAAGAGTAGACACACAGAGGAAAACCCCATGTGAAGACAGACACACAGGAAAGAAAGCCATGTGACAAAGAGGCGGGGATTGGAGTCAACAGGCCAAGGAACGCCCAGGATCCCTGACCACCATCAGAAGCTGGAAGAGGCAAGGGAGGACTTCCCGCTAGAGCCATCAGAGGAGCACGGCCCTGCTGACACATTGATTTCAGACTTCTGGCCCCCAGAACTGTAAAAGAAGCCATTTCTGTTGTGTTAAACTGCCCAGTTTACGGTATTGTTACGACAATTCTAAGGTTCTGGCCAACAGGTGTTCTTGGTGACAGAAAATGCATATTCTGATGGCTTTCCGAGGGATCATTGCACAATCATTGGATCAGCCTGAAAACATCACTAGAATAAGCTCAGCTCGTGGGAAATAGGAAAAAGTGGCTTTATTTTTGAATCAGGAAATTTCCTTAAGCAAAGCCAGTGTGGGGTAGAGTTAGCATTCCCTGCTGGAGGCAAGTCCTTTGATAACGGCATTCGGGTTTCCTTTAGGGTCTGTCCTCTGTCCTTCTTGTGTCCAGTTTTTCATGAAGAAAGTGAAAGTGAAAGTACAAGTCACTCAGTGGTGTCCGACTCCTTGCCACCCCATGGACTATACAGTCCATGGAATTCTCCAGGCCACTATACTGGAGTGGGTAGCCTTTCCTTTCTCCAGGGGATCTTCCCAACCCAGGGATCGAACCCAGGTCTCCCACATTGCAGGAGGATTCTTTACCAGCTGAGCCACAAGGGAAGCCCAAGAATACTGGAGTAGGTAGCCTATCCCTTCTCCAGTGGATCTTCCTGACTCAGGAATCAAACCGGGGTCTCCTGCATTGCCGGTGGATTCTTTAACCAACTGAGCTATCAGGGAAGCCCAATGGAGTTTTCCATACAACCTGTCAAAATGCCTTGACATCCCCTAACAAGGAGCTGTCATTGCTGCCCTCCCCTTGCTGCTTGGACCCACTTCTGGGGTGAGCCAAGCACAGCGACACAAGAAAGAAGAGATGTACATCCTCATTCATCAAACTACTGATCCCCTAGGCACTGTCCACTAGCGCCTGCTGCCTGGACACCAGGAGGTAATCAAGACTGGTTCTACTACCAGAAGCAGTTCTTATTGCCTGCAACCCACAACTCTAAGGAGACATCTGCCTGTATCCAATCCCTAAACCCCCTGTCCTCTCAGAGAGAGAGAAGACAGAAAGGATTTCTGGGAAGGTCTGATGAAATATAGCTGCCCTCCAGACATACACACACACACAGCTGCATCTGTTGCCAAAATACAGCTAAAAATATAGTCATCATGTCTTTCAAAGAGCCTCATATACAGATTTTTGACATAAATTTATTTCGGAAATCAGTATAGTGCTTGCAGAGTTAAAGCTTGCCGATCTTAATGACTGTATTTGTTTGCAACTTGAAGTACATTTTTCCCTCCTCTTTTCTGTTGTTTTTGATCTTTGATGTTCATTTCAGGTATTTGTTGTCAGACCCCTCCAATCTCAAATGGAAATAGGTGAGATATAAACTATAAATAAATAAACAGAAACATAGGGAGATCAAAACCTCCATGAATCTTATCATAAGTGGTCTTATTCATAAGTGGTCTTACTCATAAGTGGTCTAAATTTAGCTTCCAGAAATGTGGCATTTCTTCCCCAGACGTAGTTTAATTGGGAAGATGACAGATTGGATCACAAAGTAAAACATGCCCCGCCACATCTTCCTGGATGTTACTAACATTTTCATGCTATCCCCAAACTCGGACACCATTCGCTTCAAAGATCTGCTTTAGACCCTGAAATATATTCTTCCAAATGTTGGGCAGCATCGTGAAATAAGGCAGACAAATTCCTGAACCACCAGTCAGAGGTCCTGTGTGCAAAGGGCCACGCCACACCCTCTCCTCTCATCAGAAACTTGCGCAGAGGACAGGTCACGCTGGTCTTGTTCTGTTTCCATATTTTATTAACTGAATTGGTATGCTCACCTGACAGGGCTGGTCCATCCAGAAGGGATTTCACTGGGTGACCATTTGGCCAGAGAAAAGCCATCTTTGTTTTCCAACCCCCTCTCCTGTCCCCAGGGCCTGAAAATAACACCAACACCAACTTCTCTCAAATCTGAGGCGCTATTGTGCAAACTTGAATAAGTCAGTTACTCTTTCTTTGCCTTGGGGAGGAGGAAAAAAACAAAACAAAACACAGACGAACTCTTCGCAAAAACCAGACCAGAGGACTGAAAAGAGTAATATTTTCCACAGTCGGATGAAAGATGGTATGTACATGCAGAATGGGTGGCTGTATATTATTAAATTTCTATTACACTTGAATTAGTTATAGGGTGACATTTTGACTGTTTCCTCCTTGTAATTCTCATAACTCCACCTGCCTGACATTTCCTTCCTCTCCGGCGGCCCTTGGAGAACAGGTCCCACTTTGTGGGAGGGAGGCCACCCTGCAGAAATTCAGGGACACTTTCCTGGGAAGGCTGCCCCTGAGGCACACACAGGAAATTTCAAACACCCTCAGACACCAAGAGGTTCATCGCTCCTCACCCCCTCCCCCTCTGGGACTTGATCATCCAAGAACTACCCATGGAAGAACACAGAAAGTTCTTCATAAAAAAAGAAAAAGAATTCCAAGTCCTTTCCCCTCCTAATAGCCCTCGGGGACAAAAACTCAGTGAGTCACCAAAGAAACACTTGCCTCCTGCCCTGAGTGGGCACTCAGAAAAATCACAAAGATGAAAAGCTTAACACCCATTGTCCAGAAGAAACTCAGAGGGCAGTGAGTGGACTGGGAGAGGGGAAATGGGATGCCAAGAACTGAGGTTTATGAAGAAGAAAAGAAAGAGAGAGGAAAGACAAAAGGCAGTGACCTTGAACAAACAGAACCATTATGGAAGCGAATGACAGGCAGAATGTTTACGAGGTGCCCACGCCCCACCACCACCCCTGCTTTTTCCTTGGGTCACAGCCAGGAGTTCAATGGCTTCACATATGAGAGTCAGCAGACCCCAGCCCCTAACTGACTTTGAGAGAACTCGTTCAAGCACAGATTCACGCTAATGCATATTCTTCTGTCTGGGATAAATCCGAAGGATATTACCTGCCCAGTCCCTGAAAGATCTTGTTCCGTACGTGAGGCAGGGGGAAGACGCGCCGGGCCCCTAACCTGACTCTGTGGTGTATGAGGTCATAAAGAGTGGTGTTAGCACCCGGTCCTGAAGCACAGCCATTAGTGGCCTTGCCAATACGAAGCCAGTACTTCTCATTTCCCCCTGCTGCTGCCGCTGCTGCTAAGCCACTTCAGTCTTGTCCAACTCTGTTTGACCCTGTAGACGGCAGCCCACCAGGCTCCCCCATCCCTGGGATTCTCCAGGCAAGAACACTGGAGTGGGTTGCCATTTCCTTCTCCAATGCATAAAAGGGAAAAGTGAAAGTGAATTCGCTCAGTGTTGTCCAACTTTTCGAGACCGCATGGACTGCAGCCTACCAGGCTCCTCTACCCATGGGATTTTCCAGGCAAGAGTACTGGAGTGGGGTGCCATTGTCTTCTCCCATTTCTCCCTAAAGTATCCCAAATAGGAGAGGAAAATGAAAACATACCCCCAACGACTTAACGCAAGGACCTGCATACTCTATACACTCCTCTCCAACCTCCTCTCACCTGCATTCAAGCCCAAATGTTCCCTAAAGCCTATGGTTAAGCTTAGAAATTCACACATAATTTGTAGCCCACTACTCCATAATATGGGCTTTCCTGGTGGCTCAGCAGGAAAGAATCTGCCTGCCAGTGCAAGAGACACAAGTTCAATTCCTGGGTTGGGAAGAGCCCCTGGGCAAGGAAATGGCAACCTGCTCCAGTATTCTTGCATGGGAAATCCCATAGACAGAGGAGCCTGACGGGCTACAGTCCATGGGATCGCAAAAGAGTCGGACACAACTAAGGGCCTAAACAACAACTCCATAATATATCTTTGCTTAACTACAAAAATAGTTCAAATGACCACTGAGGGAACTTATATCCCATGAAGATATACCAAGCTTATCTTGTGGATTAATGTATTTCACTGGGTCACCATCCCACCAGCAAACCAGGTACCCCAGTTTGAGTATCACTTCTCTTGAAGAAGCAAAGTTCTCACCAGTCATCTGGACACACATTTGGGCAACCAGCCTTTATTTTTAGTTGTCACCAAGAAAGCCTTTGATAGGTGAGCAATATTCCTATAACTAGATGGAAACTTGGTCCAGACTCATATGGACCAAGTCTCACCATTGGTCTATATGAGTTTGAGGCTCTTCTCCAACAGCCTGTCCAGGACATTAGGTCAACTAGGACTTGTTTTCTCTGGGATCTTCCTGCCACCTGTCTTTAGTCCCCTGGACAGTCTAGTTAGCCACCTCAACACTTGTTCCATGCTTCCTCTACAATAGTCAGTCTTGTACAACTGGCCCCAACCTATCTCCAAGAACTAAAGCAGGCATGGTAATTCTCTTTCTCTTTCCATGGTTCAAGAGTGGCACATGACTTCAGATCAAGCAATGATGAAAGCTGAGGACTTTTGCTTGATGATTCCAGTAGAAACAATATGTACTTTTTTCTCTTTACATTGAAGGAAAGCAGGTATCCTAGGGACTCTAACAGATACTTTGTAAGCAGAGTAGAAGCTTGCTTTATGATACAGCTGAAACACAGAAGGCAAAGAAGGGGTAGCAAGAGAAACTGTGTCCTTGGTTACATCCCTGAACTACTCAGTTAAAGAAATGTTGAGGCTAACCCTCTTGAATGCTTATTTTCAAGAACCAATACACATCTTCATTATTTAAGGCAATTGGATTGGAGATTGTTGTTGTTCAATCATTAAGTTGTGTCCAACTCTTTGTGACCACAAGGACTGTGGCACACCAGGCTTCCCTGTCCTTCACTATCTCTCAAAGTTTGCAGAAACTCATGTCCACTGAGTCAGTGATGTCATCCAACCATCTCATTGTCGTCCCCTTCTTCCTGCCTTCAATCTTTCCCAGCATAAGGGTCTTTTCCAATGAGTCAGCTCTTTGCATCAGGTGGCCAAAGTATTGGAGCTTCAGCTTCAGCATCAGTCCTTCCAATGAATATTCAGGATTGATTTCCTTTAGGATTGACTTGATTTGATCTCCTTGCTGTTGAAGGGACTCTCAAGAGTCTTTACCAGCAGCGCAGTTCAAAATCATCAATTCTTCAGCACTCAGCCTTCTTTATGGTCCAACTCTCACATCTGTAACTAGAAAAACAATAGGTAAGTTTCCTGTCTTGAGGGAGTTGACAATCCAGTTAAGAGAGAAAATGCATAGCATAATGAATATTAATACTGGAGGAAGAATAGGGTACTGAGCATAATGCTGACCAAGATATGATGGGTGGATAGAATTAGGCAGGCAAAGGGAGGGGAAGAAGAAAAAGAAGAGGGAGAGTATAGAGAGAAACAAAGGCTTAACATTAGAAAGAACATGATGCTTTCATGAAACCAAAAATGGTCCCAAGATGTAGTCCTGTCTTCAAAAACAGCCACTGAGAGTGTGGTTACTCTAGATCCTGCCAGGCACCCTACCATTTCCTTTAAATTAATTGTAGCCTGATGACCAGACCCAGGCGCCATCTTCAGTCCAAAGGCATCCTTGAATGAGCAGTGCAAGTAGAGGCAGCAGTTGCTGATGCACCACATTTCGAGGAGACGCAAATACCATCTTTATGCACATCCCTCACTCCCCACCCCTATCTCTGCACGCACTCTCAGTACTAGCCCTACACTCTCCTCAGTTTATCTGATCCCAGTCCTGCTCACCAGCCAGGATACACACATCAAGATTCCAGGTCAGGATACTCTGGTGGTATCTAGTTATGGTCTATCCTCATCATTTGCAGATTCACCTATTTGTAATCCCAAAGTCAAGTAGGCACTTTGGTTGTCATTCATTGATATTTGTTCAGTTCCGTTCATTTCAGCTCAGTCACTCAGTTGTGTCCGACTCTTTGCGACCCCATGAAATGCAGCACACCAGGCCTCCCTGTCCATCACCAACTCCCGGAGTTCACTCAGACTCACGTCCATCGAGTCAGTGATGCCATCCAGCCATCTCATCCTCGGTCGTTCCCTTCTCCTGCCCCCAATCTCTCCCAGCATCAAAGTCTTTTCCAATGAGTCAACTCTTCGCATGAGGCGGCCAAAGTACGGGAGTTCCAGCTTTAGCATCAGTCCTTCCAATGAACACCCAGGACTGATCTCCTTCAGGATGGACTGGTTGGATCTCCTTGCAGTCCAAGGGACTCTCAAGAGTCTTCTCCAACACCACAGTTCAAAAGCATCAATTCTTTGGCGCTCAGCTTTCTTTGTAGTCCAACTCTCACATCCATACATGACCCCTGGAAAAACCATAGCCTTGACTAGACGGACCTTTGTTGACAAAGCAATGTCTCTGCTTTTAATGTGCTGTCTAGGTTGGTCATAACTTTCCTTCCAAGGAGTAAGCATCTTTTAATTTCATGGCTGCAGTCACCATCTGCAGTGATTTTGGAGCCCCCAAAAATAAAGTCAGACACTGTTTCCACTGTTTCCCCATCTATTTGCCATGAAGTGATGGGACTGGATGCCATGATCTTCGTTTTCTGAATGTTGAGCTTTAAGCCAACTTTTTCACTCTCCTCTTTCACTTTCATCAAGAGGCTTTTGAGTTCCTTTTCACTTTCTGCCGTAAAGGTGGTATCATCTGCATATCTGAGGTTATTGATATTTCTCCCAGCAATCTTGATTCCAGCTTGTGATTCTTCCAGCCCAGCGTTTCTCATGATGTACTCTACATATAAGTTAAATAAGCAGAGTGACAATATACAGCTTTGATGTACTCCTTTTCTTATTTGGAACCAGTCTGTTGTTCCATGTCCAGTTCTAACTGTTGTTTCCTGACCTGCATACAGGTTTCTCAAGAGGGAGGTCAGGTGGTCTGGTATTCCCATCTCTTTCAGAATTTTCCACAGTTTATTGTGATCCACACAGTCAAAGGCTTTGGGTAGTCAATAAAGCAGAAATAGATGTTTTTCTGGAACTCTCTTCCTTTTTTGATGATCCAGCAGATGTTGGCAATTTAATCTCTGGTTCCTCCTCCTTTTCTAAAACCAGCTTGAACATCTGGAAGTTCATGGTTCACGTCTTGCTGAAGCCTGGCTTGGAGAATTTTGAGCATTACTTTACTAGCATATGAGATAAGTGCAATTGCGTGGTGGTTTGAGCATTCTTTGGCATTGCCTTCCTTTGAGATTGGAATGAAAACTGACCTTTTCCAGTCCTGTGGCCACTGCTGAGTTTTCCACATTTGTTGGCATATTGAGTGCAGCACTTTCACAGCATCATCTTTCAGGATTTGAAATAGCTCCACTGGAATTCCATCACCTCCACTAGCTTTGTTCGTAGTGATGCTTCCTAAGGCCCACTTGACTTCACATTCCAGGATGTCTGGCTCTAGGTGAGTGATCACACCATCGAGTTATCTTGGTCGTGAAGCTCTTTTTTGTACAGTTCTTCTGTGTATTCTTGCCACCTCTTCTTAATATCTTCTGCTTCTGTTAGGTCCATACCATTTCTGTCCTTTATTGAGCCCATCTTTGCATGAAATATTCCCTTGGTATCTCTAATTTTCTTGAAGAGATCTCTAGTCTTTCCCATTCTGTTTTCCTCTATTTCTTTGCACTGATCGTTGAGGATCACTTATCTTTCCTTGCTATTCTCTGGAACTCTGCATTCAGATGCTTATATCTTTCCTTTTCTCCTTTGCTTTTCGCCTCTCTTCTTTTCACAGCTATTTGTAAGGCCTCCCCAGACAGCCATTTTGCTTTTTTGCATTTCTTTTCCATGGGGATTGTCTTCATCCCTGTCTCCTGTACAATGTCACAAACCTCCATCCATAGTTCATCAGGCACTCTGTCTATCAGATCTAGTCCCTTAAATCTATTTCTCACTTCCACTGTATAATCATAAGGGATTTGATTTAGGTCATACCTGAATGGTCTAGTGGTTTTCCCTACTTTCTTCAATTTAAGTCTGAATTTGGTAATGAGCAGTTCATGATCTGAGCCACAGTCAGCCTCCTGGTCTTGTTTTTGCTGACTATATAGAGCTTCTCCATCTTTGGCTGCAAAGAATATAATCAATCTGATTTCGGTGTTGACCATCTGGTGATGTCCATGTGTAGAGTCTTCTCTTGTGTTGTTGGAAGAGGGTGTTTGCTATGACCAGTGTGTTCTCTTGGCAGAACTCTATTAGCCTTTGCCCTGCTTCATTCCGTATTCCAAGGCCAAATTTGCCTGTTACTCCAGGTGTTTGATATTTGTAGAGGGGTGGAAATTTTGCATATTTTGAAGCACATATTCCCAACTGATACCCACACTATGCTTTCTTGTTTCAGTTCTCATATTGTAAAGTATCCTTTCACAGTCTCTTTAGTTCCACTTTCTTTTTAACATTTGCGTGTGTGTGTGTGTGTGTGTGTGTGTGGTTTTTGTTTTTGTTTTAGTGATATCACTGTTTAAAATTAAGCCCAGGGATAGCACTGAAGTTCTGTCTGGTGTTCCTTACTGCAAGAGGACTACGATGCACCTGATGAAGCAAATAATATCTATTTTAGATAAGTTTCATTCAGGTGTGAGTTATAATGCTATTGGCTGTGAGTTCATTATTAATCAATACTATGTTTTAAAAGGTGTCTTTAAACAGAAGCATAGGTAAAACTGGACTATGTATTGATCAGTTATCAAAAATATTTTGACCAGAGACTCACAGGAAACTAACCCTGAATTCCTCCTACAAGTAATGTTTCAGTATTTGCTAATTCAGTGTTCACAGCATCTTTACAGAATACACTTACCATGAATTACATGAATAGACTGACAGATTGCAAGCACTAGAAGATGTCTCTCTAACTCAAATTCCTGTACAAGTTAGTATAAGTGCACTGCTTCAGCATACAAGCCCCCAAATTCATAATAGTTCAAATACAGCAGATATTTATTTCTTATTCACATATCAGTTTTGAGCAGGTGAATGGGACAACCGAGGGGTAATGCTCCACCACTTAGCTCTGCAGGAATCTAAGAATCTTCAGGGCTAGATGGACACAGCCATTATAATATGTGGTTTTCAGGGAACCTGGGCATTATCCTCTTTTGGCCCAAAGGAACATGTAGGATTGCACTTGAGATATTTTGATGGGCCAGACCTGGAAGTGGCGCTCATCACTCCTGCTCACTCTCCATTGGCTAGAACTCAGTCACATGGCCATGCTTAGCTGCAAGAGAGTCTGGGAAATGTAGTCTGGTTGATGACCAGAAGAAGAGAATAAGATTTCCTTGACACCTAGCAGTCTCTGACACAGTGTGTTTGTTTCATGGGCTCATATGAGGTTGGGTTCATACCAAGACCTGTGACTGCCCCTGGAAGACTAATAATTTGCTCCCTCCCCTTGGATTCTTCTTTAAATATTTATTCAAAATTTACTTTGAGGCAAAACCAAGACCTGTGTA
The DNA here is from genome assembly GCF_016772045.2 of Ovis aries. Taxonomy (NCBI): domain Eukaryota; kingdom Metazoa; phylum Chordata; class Mammalia; order Artiodactyla; family Bovidae; genus Ovis; species Ovis aries. The sequence goes on along the minus strand of NC_056054.1, from coordinate 194,286,660 downwards.
GAGACAGGGAGGAAGAGAGCTGTACCTTGACCTGAGGAAATCCTGCTCAAACCCTTGCTCTGACTCCTGAGCCAGCTCCAGGGTTGATTAATTTTCCCAGCCCCTCTCTAGTATAGCACATTCCTAATCCTTGCTGAAATCAGAGCCGTTGAGTCTAATGAAGCCCAAAACTGAGGGAGGGTCCTGAGGCCCTTACCAGGAGACACTTCCTGAACCAGGAATTCCCCAGAGGAACCACACAGGCCCAGCAAGCCCGCAGACTCAGAGAGATGGCAGCCACAGAGGACACCAGCTCCAGGTAGAGAGGCCAAGACCCTGGCAACTCCCAGGGCAAGTGGGAGGTCACACCCAGCCAGACAAGGCCTGAGCCAACCCTGACTTTAGCTGTCTGAGTCCCTTCCTGCTCTGCGAGGCCAACTGTGAGGAACCAGAAAGGAATGTTACAGTGTGAGAGGGACTTTGGGGTGACAGTGGCCTGAACGAGAGCAGGAACTAGAGGGACCTCATATTTAGCCCATGTACTAAGGGAGAACAAAGCCCCTTTTGTGCTTTGAAAGCATTTATAAGCAACCAGGGAGCCACAGACCACCTTAAGCCCTCCTCACATTACTGCTCCCACACACTCTAGCTAAAGTCAAAAGGAACACAGACAGACAATGGCCCTCAAAAAGGCACACAAGCTTCTGTCTTCCCTCTTTGATATCTCTCCCAGGTGTCAAAAGAAGGACTCCCATTCTATAAACCAGCAGCTTCATGGGATCTGGAAACAACCCCTGAAAGAAAAAAGCAATAATAATTCTATGTCCAATGACAGGCCTCGTGATAAACATTTGATGTGTGTTGCTGCACTGAATTCTCACAAGGTCCTGCTAGGCAGGTACTCTAATCCCCATCCTGCTGGTGAGGAAACAAGGGCTCAAAGGAGAGAAGTCATTTGGACATATTCATGCAGCTAGAAAGAGATGGAGTCAGCCCCTTCTGTCTGGCTGCTAAACCTGTCTTCTTAACTTCTAATCTCTGAGGCTGACAACACTGGTCACTTGCTGGATGTGGGGAGGGGGTGGGGGGGCAGGAAATCCTTACCTGCTACCTTCTAGTACCTGCACCACCTCCTCCTCCACAGCTGAGGCCTGACTCCCTTGGTAGAACCACCTCCATGCTGACCACCTAGCAGCATGGCCCCATCACCTCCATGCATTCACTGGACTCAACCCTTTCTCTGCCATGACTTTCAGACCTCTTGCCAGCATGAATGGACAACACTTCTCCCTTTCTGCACCTGAGAAGCTGGGATTCCTTCCACGGATTTCCATGGGCAACCTGAACTGATGCAGTTGGTGGTTTCTTGGCACGTTCTCCCTGGAGGCAATCACCACTTCTAGTCTCCTTTCAATCTTTTTTCTCCCTTTTTTTTTTTTCTTAAAACAGATCCCGTGAATGAGTGTGGGGTAAAACCAAAGAGTTTGTGATGGTTCATCATTTAAGATGTTTCTTCTTTACACCTTTCCTAGGGTTTGAAGAAGGAGGACAGGGCATTGTAAGGGCCAAGTCTTTATCAGGGTATTGCTAAGCCATGTTAAGGGCTTCCCTGGTGGCTTAGACAGTAAAGAATCCTCCTGCAAAGCGGGAGACCTGGGTTCGATCCCTGAGTTGGGAAGATCCCCTGGAGAAAGAAATGGTAACCCACGCCAGTATACTTGCCTGGAAAATCCACACGGACAGAGGAGCCTGACGGGCTACAGTCCACAGGGTCACAAACAGTCGGACACAACTGAGCGGCTAAGCACAGGAAGCCATGTTAAACTCTCCCCATCCTTTCTCCCCAACCAGATCTTCTTTCCAAGACTCTAGAGGAGTTGGCAGAAAAGGGCCAGTCAGGTGCCACAGCTGTGTTCCCAGGAGCCTGGGTCATGCCTGACTTCCCAGATGCATTAGATTGAGTGACAGTGTGGTTAAGAGAGTTGCCAAAAATCACAGAGCTGGAGAAGGCCATTCCAGAGGGCTGGGAGATTAAGAGGAAGAAAAGGGCCAGAGTCGAGTCCCAAGGAGGAAGCATCTGGGGAGTCACAGCAAGTGCCTGGGGGTGAGGATGGCAAGCTTGCTGCGGGCCTGACTGCTGACAGCTCCCTGGAGAGCTTCACCCTGCCTCGCAGTTCCTTTGTCTCTTCACCTGAAAAGCCAGCAGGTCAGGCCACCCACAGCAGCAGATACTAAATTGTCTAAGCTTCCTTCTAACTTCGGGATTCTTCCACTACTTAAAAGCCTGCTGCTGCTGCTACTGCTGCTGCTACTGCTGCTGCTGAGTCGCTTCAGTCATGTCCGACTCTGTGCCACCCCAGAGACGGCAGCCCACCAGGCTCTTCCGTCCCTGGGATTCTCCAGGCAAGAACACTGGAGTGGGTTGCCACTGCCCTCTCCCACTTAAAAATCTAGGGGTCTGGAAGTGCCCCTTGGCCTTTTCCCATTCACTTGGAGTGCTGACCAAACCTGGGATGTAGTTCTCTTGTTCCCACCCAGCCCTTGCCAGGGAAATAGGATTGAGGCCCTTCTGACCCATTTACTTCAAAGGCGACCGAAGGGTGGCCTAGCAAAGGGGATAGATGCCTCCAAAGTCATGCTGAGCCTTCTGGATGGATGCCTTATGACTGCTCTCCCTTCTTAGGACCAAAAAGTTCTATCTGACCGACTTTCACACCCCAAAACTTTCAGTCTGCCTTGAGCATCCCCAGGCACCTAACCCTTGGGGAACAACCCCCTCAGCCTTCAGCGGAAACCGGGAGAGGGGGAAGGGGATGGGGAACATGTCACTCCCGCTGCCTGTGACATCTTCATCCTCACCCTCACCTCCTCCCAACTCCACCCCCTGGCAGGGAGAGCTGGTCCCAGCCAGCGTCAAAGAGTCAAAACAGAGCTCCCTTTCCTTGTGCATTTTCCTCCTCTATGGCTTAGACCGTAAAGTCATCAGGAAGTATGGTCTAGTGCTCCAAGCTCCAGACAGACGGCCTGACCTCTGTCCCGGCTGCCAGGACTGACCTGGGCCAGACATCACGCCCCCAGGCCTGTCTCCTCCCCTGCAAACCATTCTGGCAAGGTGGCATCACCTCTCATTGCAAAATACAGCCCCTCCTCGCTCCTGCAGCAGCCAGACTTAGGACCAGCCTATCTCTATGGAGCGGGGATCACTGTGGGGAAGGGTGTGGAAGAACAGAACAGGGTAAGAAGGGGTTCATTGTACAATGCGGGCGGTGGCGGAGGGGATGAAGACCTCAGGGGCTGTCCCTCCCATCTCGATTATCTTCATTTTTCCACTGGCCCTGAGGTGGAGGTCCCTGCTCTGGGCTTCTCTGAACTTGGGCTGGTTTTCTTTGGGCAACAAGCTGATGTGCAGATAAATAGAGGGCCTGTTGTGGATGGCTGCTGGGCGTCTCTGGGATCAGCAACACCTTCATCAGAGAGGTGCTGCTGTAAGCATTCACTTCCCTTCCCTGCCCCTACCCCTTAAATAAGCAGGCCGTTTCCTCCTCTCCACCCTCCCTCGCAGCTGGGTCATTTTGCCTTCCTCTGGCTGGAGCCCAACTTCTCATCCAGTGTCAGACCTCCACTGCCCTTGGCGCATCCTGTCTTTTGCTCCTTTTTTTTTTTTTAATTGAAGTAAAGTTGATTTACAATGTTGTGTTGGCTTCAGGTACACAGCAAAGTAACTCAGATATATATATATATACATATATATATATATATATCCATATTCATTTTCATATTCTTTTCCATATAGTTTATTACAGGATGGTGAATATAGTTCCATGTGCAATACAGCAGGACCTTGTTGTTTCCCTGTTTTATATATAGTAGTTTGTATCTGCTAACCCCAAACTCCTAGTTTATTCCTCCCTCACTCCTTTTCCCCTTGGTAACCATAAGTTTGTTTTCTATGCCTGTACGTCTGTTTCTGTTTCACAGATAACTTCATTTGTGTCATATTTTAGATTCCTCATATAAGTGATTTATAATATCTGTCCTCTCTCTGACTTACTTCTCTTAGTCTGATAATCTCTAGGTCTATCCCTGCTGCAAATGTAAATGACATTATTTCACATTTTTATGGCTGAGTAATAGGCTGCTGTGTATTATGGTTGTAATATTCTGTTGTATATGCATTGTGTATACATATATATAGTTTTACCTTTAAAGCAGAGTTTCTTTCAACCATGTTTTACCTTTAAAGCAGGGTGTCTTTCAACCATGATTATCTATTCGAATCACTCAAATATGTATTCCACATCTTTATCCGTTCATCTGTTGATGGCCATTTCGGTTGCTCCCATAACTTTCCTGTTCTTCTGGTCCTTATGAGGTGTCCTTTTATGATTGCCTTTAAATGAGCCCCTGACCTGACTGTGAAGGAAAGCTTATCTCTCCCTCTGTGCTGGTGTGACAGGGTTTTTCAGGGCCGAGACACATAAGGGTTGCTGAAGAATGGGCCCTTTCAGTGACCCTCTGTCTGGCCTCTGGTGAGGATTTTCATCTGATCCTAAATCCTCCTTTTGCCGTGTGGACAAACACACCCAACACGGTCACCTTCCATTCAATTATCTCTGGCTGCCCTGCAGCAGACAAGGAAACTTCACATGCTCTTCATCACTGACATGAGGTGGGCATTCATTCTTTGGAAGGAAAAGTTAGTAGGTACCGGGGCAGAGAGGTCTGTGTATTTGAACAGGCAGGCATCCTTGCTCCTAAAAGTAAACCACCAGACACCATTTCACGGCCCTTAGATAAGATCTACAAGCGTGGCTCTCTGCACTGGCTACATGTTAGAAACTAGGCTGCCTCCAGATCCATTAAAAGGAAATCTCTAGGCGTGGGATCAGCCCTCGGCCAACTTTGAGAGCCTCCAATCTAAAACACTGACCCAAATGGCAGTTTAGGAAACAGCAGCTCAGACAGGGCAAGTGGCCCGCCCAAAGTTTAACGGTCAACTGGGAGCAGAGCCTGGTCTCTTAACTGTAAATTCATCTCTCTTCCTGTCCTAGTTTCCCCTGTGGTCACTGTAGGAGAGAAAGACTTAATTTTGGGTAGACATTAAAATTATCTGGGGAACTTTTGAAATACATGATGATAGCCTTCATCCTGGAATTCTCATTTAATTGCTCTGGAGTATGGCCTGCGCATACATTTCTTTTTCTTTTTCTTTTTTTTTTTTTTATTTTTTTGAGTCCCAAATAGATAATCATGGCTGAAAGAAACCCTGCTTTAAAGGTAAAATTCAGAAAAAAGAGAAAGAAAAGGGAGAGAGAGAGAGAGAAGGGAAGAAAATAATGCTGCAGAAGTCAGAGGAGGGAAGAATGTTCCTGGAGGCAGTATCTCTGGGATCTGCCAAAATGTATGACGTCTGAGCTGGATTTTGAAGGAGAAATGGACTTAGATACTTGGAAGCGGCCAAAGGCTTTTCAAAGCAGGGAACAGAATGAGCAGAGTCCCACAGGAAGGGACGTGGGAGGTGTAAGAGCTGAGAAGTGGACAAACAGGTCACTTGGGACTGAAGTGTGCGAGCCCATGAACGCCACCCTCGGGAATGTGGACTGAATTGTCCGGGCCACACAGCAGAAGCACCTGGAGGGCTTGTTAAAGCAGATTGCCCGGCCCCACCCTCAGAGCCTGGATTCAGTGGGCCTGTGCGGGGGCCCAAGAACTTGCATTCTTAACAAGTCCCCACGTGACATTGATGCTGCTGGTCCTCGGAAGACAAGTTAAAAAGCACTGGGCTGCGTCAAGGGAACTCACAGGCGGTTTTGGCTCTTGGAGACTGCATTTGAGAGAGAGAGAGAGAGGAAGGAACTTACTGTCAGAAAGAAAAAGACAAATACCATATGACATCACTTAAAACATGACACAAATAAACTTATCTGTGAAACAGAAACAGACCCACAGAGGTAAAGAACAGACTCGTGGTTACCAAAGGGGAGGTGGGGTGAAAGAGGGATGGGCTGGAAGGCTGGGTTTAGCAGATGCAGACCACTGTACACAGGATGGATAAGCAGGGTCCTGCTGCATAGCACAGGGAGCTATATTCAATATCCCGTGATCAACTATGATGGAAAAGAATGAGAAAAAGAATATATATACATAGGTATGTACGTATAACTGAGTTGCTTTGCCATACAACAGAAAATTAACACAGCGTTGTAGATCAACTGCACTTCAGCATAAATTCAAAAAAAGAAAGGAAGAGACTTGCTAAGACAGGAATATGATCTGATGTAGAAAGAGAAAGCAGGAAGTCTTCTAGTGCACTTCTAAGACCTCAAGAGAGGACCTGGGAGGCCTGGGCAGGGAGTGGGCAAGGAAGGGCTTCCAGCAGACGCTAGTGCAGGAGAGCACAGAATGCGGGGGCCACCTGGATTTGGATGGAAGTCGAGGCGGAGTCCAGGATGAGTGGACTGGGGAGACTCAACAGCCCAGATGACGACCGCACAAGTCTCTGAGCTGAGGAGGCAGGGGAGGAAGAAGCGGGGGCAGCACCAGGGGCTCAGCTGGAACAGGAACACTGGACCCTCATCCCAAGCTCCGGGCAAGCCTGTGACCTCTGCCTCAGGCCCAGGCCACTGCAGAATAAAGAGGGCTTGGCCCTGCTCCCCCAGGTGTCACTGCTTCTGCCTTGAAACTCCTCCAGCAGGTGTGGGGTGGCCTGAGCCAGTGTGCCTCTCCAGCCCACACACAGGGCCTTGGGGTGGAGGCCCCAAGTCAACTCAGGGAGGCAAGTTTAGCAAGCCTGGGTATGTTGCTCATGCTCAGACACATTTTGCTCCAAACCCTTGGTTTTCATCTGCCTTCATATTTACGGAACATATACTTGTTCTGCAAAGCAGTGATTCTCAATCTTGGCCTCACATTTATAGAATCATCTGCTGAGATTTAAAAATACCTGTACCCGGCTGCATCCCACACCGATTAGAACACAACCTCTGGAGTGAGACTCAGGCACCTGTATATTTTCAAGCTCCCTGAGTCATTCAAAAGTGCAACCAGGACTCAGGACTGTGACCTGTAGGGTGTGTGTAGGTAGCCTCCAAATAGCGTATTTATGAAAATGGCACTTCCTCTCAAAGGAAATGGTTTGAATGCATCTGACATCACCCCACCAGCCCCCTACTCCCTCTTGCCACCCATGGGTACGAGTCAAGGGACTTCAACTTGCTGACCTACAGGCCTGCCCTGGAGGTTGGCGTGGGAGCTGTGGATGTGGGTTGTGGTGGAGGAAGCTGGAGGTGCGGCACAGGAAGGGAGGAGCCGGAGGGCCCAAAGTCCAAGGAGGCCTGCACTCACGGGAGGCGGAGGCCGCCCCCAGGCCTGCGGAGGGGTGGGTGTGGTGCGGCGCCCAGCCTACCAGAGGTTTTAAAGACCTGAGGGAGCCCTGGGGGAGGGCGACGGGAGGGGCTCTGCATGGAGGCTGGCAACTCCCAGAGCGGCTCTTCAGTACAGGTGAGTGTGGGAAAGTCAGGAGAGGGCAGAGTGCCACAGGGCCCTGGCTCCTGGTCCTCCTCCTGGACCTGGAGCCCCAGACACAGAGAAGGAGAGGAGACTCACTGGGGAAAGATGAGCTCTAGGGCCGCCGGGATTCAGGGGTCTTGAAGCTGGTATGGTTTGGGGGCACGTCTTTAAGAAACAATACAATGTGCCAAGAATAACACAGCACACGGCCTCAGAAGGCAGCTGGGCTCTGTGGTGAGCCATTTGACCTCCTGCTAAATCCACCCCGGGCTCACATGCCGTGATAAGACATTAACTGTTTCATTGCCAAAGCTTGTCATACCTTCCGGGGTGGTATCTTTGCGGTCCTGGAGGTACTGTGGTCTTTGGGACCTGTCAGACCAGGAAGGCCAGTCATCCATTCTATTTCCAGGGCAAGAAAGAGAGAGAGGGGTGTCCATGGTCAGTCACCCAACACAGCAGTGACAGGGCCACTGACGGGGCCCTCAGAGCCAGCCATGCACACCGATGTCCCCTCCACACACTGGAATGAGAACTTCTCACGTATCAGGGTCATGCTGGACACAGCAAGCACCACAGAGGCTCACATGTGACCCCAGCTCTCTAAGTGTGGTGAGGAGGCCCACACAGGCCAGCAGTTACAGTGGGGGGAGCACAGAATAGACACATGCAGGCGCCTGTGCGCACAGGAGAGCGGGGGAGAGGCACACACCAGAGGCGGCAGGCTTCCTGGAGGAGGCAACTTGAGAAGGAGCCAGAGAACTGGTCCAGCAGAGGAAACTCACCAGCCAGGGAAAGTTTCCCTGCACTGCAAACAGCCCCGCAGTGTCTACTGAACACCTACTATGATCCAAACCTCAGGCTAATCGTCATACATCTATGAAGAGGAGTCTGTACCACATTCTCCCAGGATGGGTTCTAGGATCGTCCCCATTTTACAGATAAGGAAGCTGACTCAGTGCTGTTGAAGCACTTGTAATCACTGTCACAGCTATTCAAGTGGTGGGTCTGACTATTACAACCAGGAAGTCTGGCTCCAGAGGCCCCATAGGCCCAAAACTATGAGAGGGACAGCTTGAAGGATCTGGGGAACTGTAAGAAATTCAGCATCTCACACACAGGAAGCCCAAAGGAGGAATTTGGGAGAGGCCCAAAGTGCAGGATGGATCCTAAAGGGCCTGGAAGAACAGGTGAAGGAGTTGGGGTTGGTCCTATAAAAGGCAGGATAACAACTGAAGGTTTTCGAGTAAGAGTGCCACATGGTCAGATCTCATCTTTAGCAAGGTTATCGTAGACGTGAATACAGAAGATGGATTGGAGGCCATCCGATGGACACAGGAGGATATCTAAGGATGTTACCGCAGAGTCCTGGCAAGTGCTGAAGCAGCATCAGCTGAGGCCGAGGGACCAGCTCAGAGCTCTTCTGCCTCCAAAGACCAACTTTACCAGCCTAGGTGAAGTGGGATGAGTCAACAGGGTTAGGGGAGAGGGGGCAACGAGGGGAAGTGGGAGCAGTTTTATGCCACAGTAACTGCTCTGGACTTGGGGCCACGAGACCTGAGTTCCCACAGGCCACTTTTGTGTACACAGTCAAAACCCTTCACTTGGCTGAGTCACAGTTTCCTCATCTGGAAAGTAAGCATAAGAATTCTTGTTCTGACTCAATATTTTGTGAGATTTAAGCAGCATGTATGTGAGAGATAACCCACAAGTATTATTGGCAATCCAGTGGAAGCTTTAAAAAGTCTGCACAACTAAGTGACAGCCGGAGACCAAAGATATCACCTCCTCGGGCCGAAGTGCTTTCCTTTGCTTGGCGCTGGGACTCCCGGCTCAAGCATGCTCCCACCTCCACAGGACCCACTGACCCTCCTCCTTCAGAGCACAGCCCAGTGTCTCCTCCTTCATGAAGCCTTTCTTCGGACTCCTGGCTGGAAATGACCACTTCTTCCCCAGAAGGAGCACTGCTTACTGCTCGTTTAGTCTCACCTCTGTCTCTGATAGAGCTGCCGTTGGCGATGTATTCTGCTGCCCCCAGCCCCCTTCCTGCCTTTTCTTATTCCTCTTTGCCACGCAAAGAACACCTTCCATGCTTTTTTGTTGAATGGTTAAAATACCGAGTGAGTGAGAGTGACTGGGCTGTGGTTCCACAGAGAAGTCTGGGAAGAAAGCAGCCTTGATCCAGAGAAAAGGGCAAGAGGGTTCTATGTGATGACATGAGGGTCGGAAGCCTGGAAGGCTACCAATAGGCTTTCAAATTCTCCAAAGACAGATGGGAAATAATGAGAGAGGATAACTGTGTTTGCTCACAGTTACTAAGTCCCTGTTTTACGATTTGCTAAGTGTTTCCCTGAATTGTCTGGTTTAATCCTTACAACAAACCTGTAAGGAGGTAACATTTTTGTCCAACACCTCACCCAGTGCCAACAGAGACGTTGCTCAGCTAATTTACAAAAGAAACGATGGATAAAGAAACTGGGCCCTGGAAGGTGCAGCCACTTGCTTAAGGTCATACAGTTAGTAGCCATCAGAGTTGAGATTTAACTCTTCACTACTTCATACTGCTTCTCATAGAAGAAAAGACAGGCCGTAGGCAGGTGAGGGAAAAGCAGGCATGGTGAGGGAAGGCTTCTCGCTTGCTGCACCTGTAGAAGGACCAGAATATGAAAATTCAGGAGAGAGCCTTGAATCAGGGGTCCTGCTTGGCCAACTTTTCCCAACCTGAAAAGTTAAGTACAAGTCCCCCCTTGGAGGAAGGGAGATGGTTTCAGAGTCCAAGGCCAGCACAGGCCAGCCCCTGAGGAGTCATGGAGCTTTATTTGCTTAGCTCTTTTCCAGGCATTTCCTTATCAGCATTTCTTCTAGAAGGGTCTGGACAGCTCGTTTCATTACAGGGCTCAGGCTTGCAGGAACCCCAGGGCTCAGGCTGGCAGAAACCCTGTTTATTAAAAAGAGTGGAGTGGACCCAGTGTGTCCTAGGATCTGTTCTCTGCTCCCATCACTCAGCTGATTGAGAGAAGATGGGCCACGAGACAGAGAGGGTGTGAACAGGCCAGAGAAACCCCACAGCCTTCGCCCGCCCAGGAGAGCAGGAGAGAAGCAGATCCTGCCTGACTGATCCCAGACCCCCGCACTGCCCTGCTGACATTTGATAAATGCTTCCTGTGAAAATGTTTACCCAGGAGGAAAGGGATCCTGCCTCCCCTCCCTACAACGCGGGTGGGAAGAGGGGCTGCACTGGCCCCATAAATCCTAACAACTGTCTCTGCTCACCACCCCGCCTCCCTGGTGCTCTGCAGGGGGTGGAGGGAGACAAAGGTGCCAGACACAGGGCTGTGATGGGAGGCAGGTACGCAGCCGGGGAGGGGGCGGGGGAGGGTGTCACGTCTGTGGGCTGTGTCCATTTGTTACTTCCATCTACTTTTTTTTTTTTCTCCATTTCTTTTAAATTAAGTTGCCATCTATCCTTGTTTAATCCCAGAAATCCAAGAGGAACCATCAGGAGCAGGTTTCTTTTCATTTTTCCCTGCTTGGGAAGTGATGTGAGGACGGAGCTGGCAAACAGTCACAGTGGATCTTAAATCCTGTGAGAAGCATCCATGGGCCTGGAAAACACAGCTTGCTTCCCCAACAATCACGGTCTCCGGGTTCCAGTCTCAGAGGACCTCTAGGAAGCCCCGTGGACGTGTTGAAAAGAGCATGATGGCAGGAGCCGCAGAAGCCAGTCAGTGCTGGTGTCGTCACTCATCCACCCTTGGCCTTCAGCAGGCTGCAGAGCTGCCCGGTGCCTAGCTTCCCTGCCCTGCAGAGTAGAGACCACGCTCTCACCTGCACAGTCTCCTGTGAAGGCTGAGGAAAGGGATGCATGCACAGACACACTGAAACAGTAAAATGACGCACGCTCATGGGTTTGTTTGTTTTTTAGCCAAGGAAATTGGCCGAGTTCTCCATCTATGAAAAGAGTACCACAGGCTCTTCATCTCACTTTCCTGAATGTCAGGACAGAAGAGATAATAGTAACAAATGTTTCCAAGACCTTGGGTCAATTTTTCATTTCACCAACATCCAAACAATCAGAAAATGAAAAACACCCCAAAACTTGTTTTTCCTTCTAAATAATGATTATCTCAGCCTACACTAGCACCTGAGGCAAAGCACCAAAGGCTAAATTATTTTTTAAATATCACATTCTCGGTCTTGAAGAGTTCACAACAACATATTCCTAGCTTAGCCTGAATATCTCTTTGACTGAAGCACACCAATTCTCAGCAGTAGTTCTAAGTATGTAACTAAACAGAGCACGTATGCCAGAAGGAAATCAGCAGCTTACTTAAAAGGCCACATCCATTGTACTGGATCAGAACTTCGGGGGGAATAGGACTGGGAAATCATATTTTAGTGTGTATGTCAGGTGGTTAAAAGTCACGCGTGCTCCCTGTTAAGGGCCTCCACTAATCTGGAGGCTCCTCAATGTGCTGCCAAAGAGTCATCAAACGTCCTCTAAGTCCTTCAGCAGCCATTCCTTGGATCCCCAAGAGGGGAAACTCAGTTCAGTTCAGTTGCTCAGTCATGTCCAACTCTTTGTGATCCCATGGACTGCAGCATGCCAGGCTTCTCTGTCCATCACCAACTCTTGGAGCTTACTCAAACTCATGCTCATCAAGTCAGTCGTGCCATTCAACCGTCTCATCCTCTGTTGTCCCCTTCTCCTCCCGCCTTCAGTCTTTCTCAGCATCAGGGTCTTTTCCAGTGAGTCAGTTCTTCACATCAGGTGGCCAAAGTATTGGAGTTTCAGCCTTAACATCAGTCCTTCCAATGAATATTCAGAACTGATTTCCTTTAGGATGGACTGGTTGGATCCCCTTGTAGTCCAAGGGACTCTCAAGAGTCTTCTCCAACATCACAGTTCAAAAGTATCTATTCTTCGGTGCTCAGCTTTCTTTATAGTCCAACTCTCACATTCACACATGACTACTGCAAAAACCATAGCTTTGACTAAATGGACCTCTGTTGGTAAAGTAATGTCTCTGTTTTTTAAAAGGCTTTCCAGGTTGGTCATAGCTTTTCTTTCAAGGAGCAGGTGTCTTTTAATTTCATGGCTGCAGTCACCATTTGCTGTGATTTTGGAGCCCCAAAAAAGTCTCTCACTGTTTCCCCATCTATTTCCCATGAAGTGATGGGACTGGATGCCACAATCTTAGTTTTCTGAACTTTTTCCACTCTCCTCTTTCACTTTCATCAGGAGGCTCTTTAGTTCTTTGCTTTCTGCCATAAGAGGAGACCCAGACACACGCAAATCTAGTAGAGCCCCAGTCATATGACCCAACTTGCAAGGCCCCACATCCATAGATCTGATTCTGGAAAAAGCAGATGAGAGAGGCTGGGTCCAGAGACAAGACTTGACTAGAGACAAGATCACAACAGAGGTTAGCAGGAAGGAAGGAAGCACAGCACAATACTAAGGTAATAAAAAGGACCACTGTGCCCTACACGAAGGGCAGCACTGCAGGTGACATCAGAGTCCAGGTTTCCTGGCAGTCGACCCAGGTCACAGGAACAACGCTAGAGGCGGGCAGGGGACAGGCAAGCAAAGCTTCACAGTCTTGGGATCTAAGTGTTCTAATGACTTGAGTGTTTCATTTTACTTAGTATACGATGTCCAGGCCTTGATCTTGGAAGGGATCGATGCCTTCTTAGGTACCAGCTGAACTGTGGTTGGTCTATCAGTGGACAGGATCCTATGACTCTATCTGCGTGGTCTTAGTGTTGTACATGGAGATGTGATATTTCCTCATGTGACTGATCTCTCACTTATTCATCAAGATGACCTGAACCTACTGTATTCCAAGGAAACTGTTCATGGCAGCCTTAGTCATCCTAAGGGGACTATGAGTGAGTAGTTTTCCAGTTCCATTAGATCTTGTAGTGGTGGCCTCAGCCCCTGTGACTAAACCAGGATAGGGCTCTCCTCTCCACTTCACAGGTGAGCAAGCTGAGGCTCAGAGAGGTTAGCAAAATTTCCTAAGTCACACAGCATAAAGTTCATCAATGGGACTCCAGTTCTTCTGGCTCAGATTTTCTTTCACTGGAGTTTCTTATGAAGTCTCAGAATTTGACCTTTGTGATGTATCTAGAAGCTTTCCTCTTAGCGCCTTGGAAATCTTACAAGAGCTCTTACAGAGCTCTTCCTTCTTGTGTTCTGGTTAAAAACAAATTTCATATTTAATACTTTGGCATATGAGTTAGGGTGACCAATTTTGATTTTCCCAGGACTATACCAGTTTTAGCACTTAAAGTAAGTACCCATGAAATCCCTCAGTCCCAGGCACACTGGGACAGCTGGTCACCTTACTACAAGCTCAGACCATCCCTGGCATCAGTACTATGCTTTATCTATGTTAACTCTTTATGTTAAAGTGTCACCTTAACATGTTACTCCACCAGACCTGTGCAAGCCCTTCCCACTATCAACCAAGGTGGTTTGGCCTCTGTTGTCTGACTAGTATGTACTACTTATTATCTACCATATATTTCTTGCTAAGCTGGGTACTATAGGAGATGCAACAAAGTGTAAGAAATGGGAGGAGCTGATCTTTGCTGCATTTACTAGTATTTATCTGAAGGACAAGCTATCAGTGGCTAAACAAGTACTTTGTTCTTGTTGTTTAGTCGCTAAGTCATGTCAAACTCTTGTGACCCCATGACTGGTAGCCCACTAGGCTCTGTTCATGTGATTTCCCAGGCGAGGATACTGGAGTGAGTTCCATTTACTTCTCCAGAGGATCTTCCCAACCTAGGGGTCAACCCTATATCTCCTGTGTTGGCAGGTGGATTCTTCACAGCTGTGCCACCTGAGAAGCCTAAAACAGTACATATCAAATACCAAAGTACCTAGGTATTCAATAAAGACAAGAGAAGGCAGAGGTCATTGTGAGCCAAGGAGATGGAGGAAGGGGAGAAATGAGCTGGTATGTGTTAGACGTCTGCTGTAGCCCAGCTTTTTATATACATCTTGTTCAATCCCCTCTAACTGATGCTATCACAGCACAGCCTCCAACTTCATCCTTGCAGTATGCTCCAGAAAACATCCAACTTCCAGGATTGCTGTCTCTGGGCCTGAGGGTTTTTTGCAGAATGGAGCTGTCCACTTGAGCTGGGACATTTGTTCTCTCTGGGAAATTAACCCCCTCTGGGGAACAGCCTTCAGCCAATAGACTGAGAGGAGTCAGTGTTTAAATACCCCAACTCCCTTGCCCCTCAGGGAGAATAATTTTCAGGGCATGTGTTTTATACTTTCCAAGACTGTCTCCGCTGGGATCAAGCTGCAGCTGTCCCCAGTGGTATCTGACTTGACAGCGAACCACTAACTGATTGCCTTCCCTTCCCCATCCACTGCCCACACTTCTTGCCTGCATTCCCTCTGCCTCGCAAATATACCATTAGCACTCACATCCTCATCTCAGGATCTGCTTCCGGCCAAACCCAAACTAAGATAGCCTCAAATTTCCTGTGAAAATGGTGAAAACTGTCTCCTTTCAATTAATGGGAAAACTAAGACTGACGGAGATTAAGGAACTACTCTAGGGTTACACAGCTTATATGTGGTAGAGCTCAGGACTGAACCCACATCCTTCTGACTCCAGGTCCACACCTGTCCTGTTGGCATACTGCAAGAAGAGCTTAACCATGGGGACACAGCCCACCCTTACTCCCATACTTAAACCTCACTCAGGAAACTGGGAACTTCCCCCCAAATCAAGGCTGAAAAAGAGGCTTCTGCAATGTAAGGACAAGAATGATGGTAATAGGGGAGAAAAATCGCCACCTAGAAATCCTGTACTCCACACGTGAAGGCAGGTACAAGGCAAGAAAAGGCAAGATACCCTTTCTGCATGTGAAGATGGTGAGAAAATGTCTCCACGTTGTTTCTCGGGATCCACGGAAAATGACTTGTGCAGCCACACTTCGAATTTCTGCAGATCTTTTGTATGAAGGCGGTATGCAGGGCTGTGTCGGAATAACTGGAGTGGACAGTTAATGACAACCAAACCTGCACCGGCAAGCATGAGACCTTTACTGTGGCTCAGGGACCTGTCAGTGAACCCAGGTGAAGTTCTGGCTCAGATAAGAGGTAACGTGATCCAAGTTTCAAGCAAAATGGAATTGTCATGGTCAGAAGCAGATCGATAGGGCAAATCACATGAAATCAAAAAGCCATCTGCAAAGTTTCTTCTGTTTATGTCTAGTGTTCTAGTCACCTATTGCTGCATATCAAACCACCCCAAAATCTGGTAGGTTACAACAACCACTTTATTATTATTTCATAGCTTTTGCAGATCAGGAATTCAGGCTGGGCACCACCTATGGTTGCTTGGAGGTACTCAGCTGGCAGATGAGCTGGTCTGAAGGGTCTGAGATGGCTTCACACACATGGCAGGCTCATGGGTGGACATGGCTGCAGGGCTGGGCTCAGCAGGGACTGCTGATCAGAGAACTAAGTCTCCAGTGAACAAGGTGGAAGCTACATGGTTTTTGATGACCTAGAGTAAGAGGAACAAAATATGACTTCTGCCATACTACTTATCAAAGCAGTCACAAGCATACTTAGATTTGAGGGGAGAGGACTTGGGCCCATTCCCTCAATGGCTGAGTGTTTAAAAGTACAACATCCAGCTTGGGTTAGAAGCCAAGAAGGGGAGTCAGCGCCTGCAGGCTTTCTCTAAATCTGAGATTGTAGCTGCAGCTGCTTTGCCAAGGGTTTTGTGACCTTGGGCAGGAAAGAAACCAGGAAATGAGGGATCTGGCAGGGCTAAAATCCCTGCTTGCCTGACAGTGCTCCCTGCTTCTGTTTTGCATGGCTGGCACACAGCACTGCAGTCAAGACTAAAGGGCTGAGTGAAGGCTCTCACCTGCTCAAGATGCTGGGCCCTGAGAGCTGAGAAAAAAGGAGGAGGCCAGAGCAGAAGGGTTTGGCTGATTTGAGCAGTGCGCAAAGTGAGCAAGGATCGAAAGCCTGAGAGATAATGCCTGTTGTTGCTCATCACACAGAAGATCTGCAGCAAAAGAAAAAAAAAAAAAAAAAAAAGATCTGCAGCTGACCTTAGGCTCAATGGGACACTCTCACCTCCCAAAGTGTCTGCATCTCCCAAGGCAAGGCCACCCTTGCCTGGGCCACCCAATTCTGATGTTACTGTCCAATCCTGGAGAAAAATCCAAGTAACAATTTCTTACACATCTGTGGATGGGTGCCTAGCACAGGTGTGTCCTCAGAGGAGGCCACCAAAAAAGTACACACATCAATTTTATGTTGGTGTTCTTTCTTTTGCCATTTACTCCATTTGAATTAGAGACCTAGAAATAGATTGCAGTGGGAGGTTGGTCATGAAAGGAAGGGAAAGAAAGGCATCTATTGTTGCCAAAAACAACTTCCTGGCGTTGAACTGTGGCCCAGCCTAGCATCTGGGAGTAGAACGGTCCAATCCCATAGAGATCCGCTCAGCCATGATCTCTTTACTCAAAGTGAATTTGAAATGTTTGATATGGTCCCAGTTGAACTAATTATTTCCCTCCATATTTGCACAGATTTAATCAAATGATGGATGGATAGACATATGTCCTAGGCACTTTCATGTATACTAATCCATCAATCCTTACAAAAACTCCAAGACATACATGCACTCATCCTTATTTTACCACAGAAGAAACTCAGAGTGAACCAAATGAACACCCAGATTTGTCTTTTTCTCAAGCCCCTTTCTATTTTCGTTCTGGCTTGGGGGTGACTCTGAGTCACCAGTCACTCCATCCCATGGGCGAGGACATGGGGAAGCAATGTGGACCCCTCTCTCTCCCCATGTCTGTCAGTAGAAAGGCCCCAACTGGTCTCCATCCTTGGTGTTTTTTCATGAACACTGTTCTTACTCTCTGATAAGGAGCTCATTCTTGCATCCTTCATCCTTTGTTACTCGGGCTATTGTGCCAGCCACCGGGCCAGTCTGTCTGTCTCAACTCCCCTGTTCTCCGTCCACCCTCCACACTATAACCAGAAAGCTGAAACACAGATCTGATCATATAAGCCTTTGCCCATAAATTTTCAATCTTTCCCCACAACCTACAGAATAAATGACTAATCCTTGAGCCTGATGTTCAAGGCTGTCTATGATCTCCTCCTGATCAACATGTCCTATCTCATATACCACTATCTCCTTTCACTGGTATTTTGCAAACCAGAATGAATAAAACCCTGACCATTTTCTAGGAGAAGAGTGGAGTTCTATATAATATATTGAAATTTTCTATCTTTATTTCAGTGGTAATCTTAAGAGGAAAGTGTGTGCGCTCAGTCATGTCCAACTCTTTGGACCCCATGGACTGTAGCCCGCCAGGCTCCTCTGTCCATGGAATTCTCCAGGCAAGAATACTGGAGTGTGTTGCCATTTCCTCCTCCAGGGCATCTTCCAGCCCAGGGATGGAACCCGCGTCTCCTTCATTTGCAGGTGGATGCTTCCTCACGGGTCTTCACGTTGTTTTCTGCGTTGCAGCAATCCATCAGATTACAAAATCCAAGCTAGCCAGATCCCTGCTTAGTCGGCTTGGCTCCTGTTGCCCCTTGGGTTTAGAAGGCTTCCCACATCTTCCACTTCCACACTCAGTTCCTACCCACCACCACTCCCCAGCTTCATCATGCTTCTCAGTAGGGGTAGCTCCAGGTAGAGCTTCAGGTGTTAAGATCTCCAACCTGGAGTGGACGTTGTAGGTCATTCAGTCTATTGGGCTCATTTTACAGTCAGGAAAATCTAGGCCCAGAAAAGAGAAGTAACAAACTAGGCCTAGAATCCAGGCCTCCGGACACTGTATATGGAGCTCTTTTCACATTTTGCAACTTACCGATCACCTTCCTTAAAGTTTTATTGTCCATCTTTGGACTGGATCACTGGCATGGTGGCATGCAGAGTAAATTCTCAGTTTCCCTAACATCAGGACAGACAAAGCCATAAAACCACAGTAATTACCTGACACGTTCACATGTCTAAGGGACTACAATGGACTATCCCACGGGAGTTGAATGCGAGGAGCATTTCACATTTCTGTACTTTGGACGATGTAGGCTACTCTAATGAATGCCAGGCAGATTTACTCTTGAGACGTCCAAAATTATATGCTGATTTATTGAATCTACTATAATGTCCCCAAATAAATCTTTAAACATTTTTGCAAACCAGAACATGATACAGAGGCAACATCGCAGTTAGTTCAGTGCTTTGGAGTTAGTAAATATTCACTAAATGTGCGTTGGATGAATGGATGTGTCACAGACTGGGAAGCCAGGACACCTGAGTGACAGTCTCATTCTTCTGCTCCCTGGCCACAAGGTCTTGGGAAAACCACTTGTTACTCATGAAGCCTTAGTCTGTTCATGTAAAATGAAGCATTTGGACCAACTCAGTGTCTCTGAGCTACATTCCTTACAGTTATAAAATTATATAATTTCATAAAAATGCCAAATCTATTCATACTCTTGGTGTCAATGGAAAGTAAAAATAGAATGAGTGTTTATTAACTGTTCTTGTTTTATGTTTCATTGTTTATTATATACATCACTTTACGTTAGTTCAGACTATTGTGTATTTTAGTTATTGCAATTAACTTTTGAAGAAAATATTATTGTAACAATAATATTATTTTTAGCATAAATAAAAACTGACTTGGAGAAGCTGCTTTATTAACACAGCAAGATGTCATCTTCTAGGCTTGATTGGATTACAACTGCTTCAAGACATTGGGAAATAGGCAGTATAAAACTGATCCCTGACAGAGAGGATCAATGAGATGAGCCTTACCATACCTCTGGATTTATGCTTGGAGGCAATTCCCATCTGGAAATTATGAGCACAGTCTGCAAGCTTTGATAAGCAGAGGAGACAGAAGCCAGAGACTGGGGAAGCTGAAGAGGCTAGGAGTTGAGGATTACAGTTTCACAAAAGAGGGGCGATACACAGGAAAAGAACACCATAAGTCTGCTGAGATAGCCTCTTGAGTCTGTTGAGAATTATTATGTGTATGTATAAGGTGAAACTCTACAAAATGAGGCAAAAGAAATGACCAGAGAGCAGTAAGCTGAACAACCCAGAGTTCTCACAAGGTGGAAATGGTTGTGTACCAAACAAAACGGAGAATTCTTGATGATCCCCTGGGCAACTGATGGAGAGCCCAGGGGAGTCATACTTGAGTAGAGATCCTGAACTATTCCTGGAGTGAAGGTTACTCTGGACTCCGAATAGCAAAGCTCAAAGACAGGACTCAAACAGATCAAACTATTTCATGAGTAAATTAACTTCCAGCCAAAACAAAGTCTAGCACTCTTTAAAAGAAAGCAGCAAAGTCCAAATACTTAACAGTATAACTCCACAATGTCTACCATCTAATAAAAAATTACTAGACTTATAAAGAAGCAAGAATATGTTCACCCATAAACAAGGGAAAAATCAGTCCATAAAAACAGACCTATAAATGACAGAGATGATATACAAGTGTTTAAGAAACTGGACAAGATCCAACAAAGAGTCCGTAGAGAGCCCAAAATCAAACCCAGGTCTCCTGATACTTTATCATAGTGCTCCATTACTCGTGATCACCAGTCTCTCTGCCTCTGTGGCAATTGATAAGCTTTTGCCATGACAGTCCCAGTGCAATTCTCCCATATTTTTGACTTTCATTTTGGTCAGAACCTCACAAAAACTGGCAGAGGTAAATACAGATCTGAAGTCTATGAAGGACACTCTCTGATCAGGGACTAGCATCTTCACTGACAAAATTTAACAACACTGGAACAGAACTCCCCCTCCTCCCTTACTATGGCGCTTACAAGGGAATTCCCCAAGGCCTTTCCTATCTCTGGCCAGAGGAGCTCTGCACCAGGGGCTGTGGTTTAAGGGAACTTAAGAATCAGCGTGTGAGCACTGGAAATACACACCAGGAAGCCAGGCCTCAACTTCAGCCCCGGGGTTGGTGAAAATTTAAGCAAGAGGTGAAGGGGAAAAGAGAACATATCACAGGCTGCTGTCAGCCTGCAGAAAGGTAAGGTAAACCTCCTCCTTCCCAGTGCTGGGGGTATATTCATGTGTGTACTGCCTACAAGTTTGTGAGAAGATAGTTCAAGGAGCACAAACACAGGATCACCTCCCAGGCTGGGGGTGCAGTTTTCCTCCCTGCAATTTACTACACAAGTTGTTACCAAAGCAAATATCAAAGCCCTGCAATTTGCTAATTACAGGCGGGATCCTGGGCTTGTGGGCCCAATTAACCACTTGTTCCTCATTTTCTGTGTGTGACCCGCCGACTGCACCCACAATTACCCACTTGTCTTTTAACTGCCCTGAGAGCCAACTGACTCACCTCCAACTCACTCCCATTATCACCTCCAGATGGCCTTTGGTATCATTTTGCTTTCCAGGTTCCCCCTACTCTCCTATTATCTCTCGATCACAGGACAGTATCTTGTCTCCCTGGTTGGGGCTCCTACCTGTAGCAAGATTTCCTGGTCTTATTCCTTGCCTAGACTTGAAGGCTGGAAGGCAGGAAGCAGCTTCTGTTGGTCTGGGCATCTTGCCTAGCTCCTCCAAGGAAGTTCAGGAGGCTGTGGCCACATTCGGCCTCTGCCCCCAGACACAGAAGGAGTAAAGAAAATTACAGCTTCTCTGGATCTGGCTCACTGCCCGATTTCCTGCCCCACTCTCCAGCAATGCCCCACTGGCTCACTACCTCAGCCAGACCAGGGCTGGGTCCAGGGAGCCTCACCGCCAGTCTTGGGGAAGGAGATCCTAGTAGCTGTTAGCAGTAGCTCTCCAGGGAAACACAAGCTGGAGAAAGAGAAAACCCTCTTGTGACCTTCTGCTTCTTTAGACAGGCCACCTGGCAAGCAACAAATTTCTAGCCAATTTTTTGATGCTTTACTGTATCAGTGGTTCTTAACCTCTTTTGTGCCGCAGACACTTTTGAAAATCTGATGAAAAATTCTGGACTTTCCAGCAAGAAATGCTCATATTCAGTTATCTATTTAATCATTCAACAAAAACTTAGAGCGCACATATGTGCCAAGTACTATTGCAGAGACCAAAGAAACATTACTGGACAAAAATAGACAAAAATTTCTACTCTCATGGAGCTTACATTCTAACAGGAAGAAGATAGGCAGGAAATAATGAATGTAGTAAATAAGCCCACATACAATTTGCTAGAAATCAGGTGCTACGGAAAAAGAAAAATTCAAGCAGAGCAAGAGAGAGATTGGTGAGGATGCAGCTATATTTTTAAATAATGTGTACTATGTTGTCCATATTGAAAAGTGAAATGTTAGCATAGAATTGAAGAATGTGAGAGGTTTCACCATGTGGGTACCTGGAGAAAGAGTGCAGAAAGCAAAAGGAAAAGCCTCAAGGCAAAGGAAAAGTGAGAAGAACAGAGTAGCTGGATGGAGAGAAAGAGGGGCAAGCAGCCTTGATGGGAAAAGTCAGAGAAGCAGGGGAGTTGGGAGGACATATTAATATATTACGTAGAGCCTATGGGCTACTAAGATTTTGATTTTCACTCTGAGTTAAATCAGGAGCCATTAATGGGATATGAGCAAAGGGGTTAAGAGGATCCGGCTAAGACTCTACAATGTCAGTGACCATCGTAGGTAGCAGAAGACCCAAGTGCAGATAATGGTTGCTTGTGGGTCAGTGGCAGCAGTGGAGACCACAGGAAGACTGAGTCAAGAGGATTTCCTGAATAGCTGTGATGTGTGCAGAAAAGATGTGCATATACAGTTTCACATACAATACAGCAGTTTACCAGTCTCCTAAACCCTATTCACGGATGCAGATAAAGGGCCACTTGCACAACGAGAAAGGCAAGTGGGGAGCTCAAGGAGAAAGTGGGACTCCACTGCAGACGGAGAGCCTTAACTGTACCTAAAAGTTTCTTTTTTGAGTTTTTTTCTTAACTGAAGTATAGGTGATTTATAATATTGTGTTAGTTCTAGGTGTACATAAAGTGACTTGTTATACATATATATATGTATATATATATTCCTTTTAAAAATTCTTTTTCATCATAGTTGATTACAAGATTTTTAATGTAGTTCTCTGTGCTATTCAGTAGTTTTTGTTGTTTATCTATTTTGTTTATCTGTTTATCTGTTTTGTTGTTTATCTAAATCTTTGTTGTTTATTTATTTTATATATGCTAGTGTATGTCTGTTAACCACATACTCTCAATTTATCCCTCCACTACCCCTATCCCTTCGGTAACTATAAGTTTGTTTTCTATGTCTGTGAGTTTGTTTCTGTTCTGTAAATAAGTTCATTTGTACTATTTTTCAGATTTCACATAAAAGTGATATCATACGATATTTATCTTTCTCCATCTGACTTATTTCACTCAGTATGATAATCTCTGGATCTACCCATCTTGCTGAAAATAGCAATAATTCATTCTTTTTATGGCTGAGTAATAGTCCATTGTGTATGTGTGTGTGTGTGTGTATGTATATATATACACACACATACACACACACACACACACACACACCATCTCTTCTTTTTCAATTCACCTGTCAATGACATTTCAGTTGCTTCCAAGTCTAACAGTTTTATTAAAGAAATAAGATATTTAAGGTAAATATGGTAAAATATTATTATCTGGTAACCTGCATGGTATATATATGCCTGCCTATTACAGTATTTTCTATATATTTAAAATCATCCATAATTTCTAGAAGAACTGCCCGTCTCAGGGTTTTACAGAAAGGCTTCCACTTGCTTCAGCAACGCAGTGAGGAGGAATCAGCTCAGCCAGTTCTGCTCATAATCCTGCCATGGCACCTGGCTGAGTATGCTTTACCTCTCCGACTTTGGCTCCTTCCCTTCCTTCCAGCAGCTCAGAGTCAGAGGTGAGATAAGTCAAGCTGCTACTGCTGCTGCTAAGTCGCTTCAGTCGTGTCCGACCCTGTGCGACCCCAACGACGGCAGCCCACCAGGCTCCCCATCCCTGGGATTCTCCAAGAACACTGGAGTGGGTTGCCATTTCCTTCTCCAATGCATGAAAGTGAAAAGTGAAAGTGAAGTTGCTCAGTCATGTCTGACTCTTCGTGTCCCCATGGACTGCAGCCTACCAGGTTCCTCCGTCCATGGGATTTTCCAGGCAAGAGTACTGCAGTGGGGTGCCATTGCCTTCTCCGAGATAAGTCAAGAACTAACACAAAAACCAAGGGCTTCCCTGATGGCTCAGTGGTAAAGAATCTGCCTGCCAAGCAGGAGAGTTCGATCCCTGGGTTGGGAGGATCCCCTGGAGAAGGAAATGGCAATCCACTCCAGTATTCTTGCCTGGAGAATCCCATGGACAGGGGGCTACAGTCCACAGGGTCACAAGTTGTCAGACACGACACAGCGACTAAACAACAACAACACAAAAACCGCACTATATCGAATAGAGTGCAGCAGAGGAAGCAGAGGGTGATGGCACTGGGGAAGCCTGGGGCAGGCCTCCTAAGGCAGACTCTTGGCAGGATTCAGAAGAACAATGGGCAGACTAGGTCTCACAGAGAGGTGGGAGCCTGCCCAGCTAGAGGCAGCTTTAAGAAGCCAGGCACAGTGAGGGGGCAAGCAGAGGCCCCAGACACCTACTCTGCTCTGGCCAATTTGAGGAAAGTAAGCTGATTTCTTCCTCTATCAACTTAAAGCGAAAAGACCAGATGGGAGGAGCTTTCAGAGCCCTGCGGTCGCCCCAGTGTGGCCAAGAGGGCCCAGGGGTGGAAAAGCTTGGATCCAGGACAAAAGCAAGCTCAAACATGCAGATAAGGGTGACTTCAGGCCTCAGGGATTAAGGCTCTGGAGCTGGGTGGAGTCTCCTTGTTGACCTGGTGGGGGGACCTCCTCAGGGAGCAGGAGACTGGGGAGGCTCCCCTGGTGGCTGTGCGTCACCCACTTCAGGCCATGGCCCTCAGACAGCACATTCCTGACAATCTGCAGACCTATCACAGAGCCTGTGGGGAGGTCCTCTGCTGCCCACATTTTGCAAAAACTTGCCGTGTCACAAGCCCTGATGAGGAGCCAAGAGAACAATTTCCCAGGCCATGGCTTTAACAAGACCATGCTTCCTAATGACTGGTTTTCTTCTCATTAAATAAAAAAGAGGGGGAGAGAAACCAGTGATTACTCCTCCTTATAGTCCCACCTTCCATTTATGTGCGTCTCTCTTCAGAGGAGCTCAAAATGCTTTGTGTATTATTGTCTATTTTTTCCCTCGTAATGTCCTTGAGATTCCTCCGGGTGGTTATTATACCATTTTACAGCTGGGAAAGGGGATGTGGCTGAGGTAACGCAGTGTTCCGCACCCTCACCAGCTACGGTCAGTATTTTGAAGCTCTTACAGGAAACCTCCTCATATGTGAAAATAAAGTCGTCGCCTAGGAAATAAACTAGGCTAAAGCAACACATAAACTGCCCACTTTACAACAGTAATTAACACTATTTAATTCTCACAACAATCCTATAAAACAGATAGCAATACACCCATCCTACATATGGGAACAATGAGATTCAGAGAGGCAAAGTAAGCTGACTAGAGTTGCCTAATAATAATAGATCTAATCGTAGTAAAAGCAGAAGCTAATCATTAAGCAACTTACCATGTGCCAGGCATCTTACCTCTATTAACTCATTTAAATTCTTAACAACAGTCCTCTAACGTGATTATCAGTATTAGGACCATTTTGCTGACAACAAAACCAAAGCACAGCAAAGTTAAGTAACTTGCCAAAGGTCACACAGCCAGTAAGTGTAAAGGATCCCACAAAAGGTATCATGTCCCACCACAGTTAACCCGTCTAAAGGAACACTGTACTCTGAGGGTTGGCCTGGTAACACCCAGGTACAGCCCCAAGGCTGCTCTGTGCCCTGATCACTGTCCTCGTAAAGGTGGGTGGCAGTGGCACCTTCTGCACTGCTGCTGTGAGCCAGGACCCTCACTCTGGTACCCGGAGTGGGAGCCACATGGAAAAGACTCTTCCTACCTCGCGGTAGGCGCATGCACGCATACTTTCACAGGTATAAAATGGCACCAGAGAGGCCATTACCATAAACAGGTAATAGAACCTGTGAGTGAAGATTAGTCTAGACAGGCATTCAGACCAGTGGGAAGTGAACTTCCTGAAGTTTGTGTGTGTGTGAGGAAAGTCAAGCTTCTAGCTCTTCCATACTGCAGAGAAATGAGCCTCCCAACCATTCCAGAACTTTGGCTTTCTCACTGCCCTCTCCTCCAAAGCGGCATCCTCTAACGACTCATCCCACTCTTTATTCCTGCATACCATAAAGGGGATGTCCCCTGTCCTTGGGATCTTCCAAGCAAGAATACTGGAGTGAGTTGCCATATCATCCTCCAGGGGATCTTCCCAACCCAGGGATCGAACCTGCATCTCCTGCTTGACCACTAAGCCACCTGGGAAGCCTTATGTCATGCTCACACCCCTCCTTTTTTCAGACTAATGCTTGTAGCCGCTTGACTACAACCCTCACCTCTTGTCACTGCCTGTCCTATGACTTTCCTATAAGTCGAATTGCCAGGGAACCCTTCCAGGGAATGACAGGGTGAGTATTAACAAACCATCAACATGTCCAAAGCAGGACATACACAATTCCTGATAAATGTTGTATACACCCCCCGACCCCCACCCCGGCCATGGGCCCCAGCTCCTTCCGATTAAGTCAGGACATTTCAGAAGATCCTGACCTTGTCACTTCTTATTTCCCAACTTCTCAGAGCTTGTTTCTCCACCTTGCTGAGATACGGTGTGCCAGGGGAGGAATTCAAGAACAGGATCTTTCGTCCAGTGAGCACAGCAGTTACAAGCACAGACTGCCTAAGTTTTAATCCCAGCTCTACCATTTACTAGCTGTGTGATCCTTAGCAAGTTACAGAACCTCTCTGCGCCTCTTCTGTTGCCTGGAGATCGGTGATAATAATTCCTGCTTTTGGATTGTTGTGAAGACTAAATGAATTATTGCATTAAAATGGTTAGCAGAGAGGAAGCACCCAGTAAATGTTAACTACTACGATGGAGCCTCTTTCAGAGTCTTTCCCTGAAAGAACGGGTTATCTTCTGTCAGTTTCAACTTTGCACACCAGCACTTCAGGCAGGTAGGGGCACTTTTAAAGTGACAACCTGAATCAGTTTGGGGGAGGGAAAGATTTTATTAGAAAGATTTCTTCTTGTAAGGGTTTAAATTTTCTCAGCCCCTGTTGCCCACATAGTATCGGCCGAAAAGAAAGGGAAAAAAGAAGGAAAAATCAAGTCCTGAGGCGCATCCCAGGGAGGATGGAGAACCAGACTCGCTCGGGTCTCCAGGAAGATCCCACGGCCGGCTTCGCCCCCGCCCCCACTCGGCCAGACACTCGAGGCTCCACCGCAGATGCTCAGACCCTTCAGAAACGTAACACCAAGGAGGGGAAGGCTAGCGAGTTCCCAGAGCCTCTCAGGCACGCGGTCTCTCTCCCCACCGGCAGCGCCTTAAATGCCAGAGGACTTGCCAAAGATGGAACTGTTTTGTTGGGAGCTCGGGTTTCTCCCGCCGCGAGGCTGAGCCGGTGGCGCAGCTGCTCAGAGGTCACGCCCGAGACACGTCCGCACAAGCCCGCCCGGGGGCTGGGGACGCGGGGGCGGCCAGCTTCTCCGGGGACCTGCCGCGTCTCTGTTCCCATCTTCGTTTCACAAACACACAACCCGCGGAGGCTGCTTTCCTCTCCCAATTGGGATACTCTTTTTGCAAAACAAAAAGGATGCAGAACAAAACAAAAAGACCCCAAGGGAAAAGAAACGTTTCTTTAAAAATGCTAATCGTGAGCTTTTTTTGTTTTGTTTTTCTTAATTGTTTTGGAATTCAGCTTGTGTGGGATCTGGAGCTCTTTTTCAAGAAATGGCGGAAAGAAAAAAAGTCTAAATTTGGTATAGGAAACCTGAAGCCATTTAACCTTGAGAAGTTAGTCTTCATTTTCTGTTACTTAAAATATTTGCGTTTGTATGCTTAGAGCCCTATGCATATGATAAAAATAGAAGGCACTGATCAGTTAACCACCTGTGTTTTCCTTGCATGGCATATTTTCCACTGTAAACAAGAAAACACAGATTGGAAATCCATTCATTCCTTCCTAAGAAGTGCTTCAGTTGGGGTTTATTTGTGTTTTCAATGAATGGAAACCAAAAACAACCTTTGCAAGATTATTTCATGCAAAGAAACTCTAACATATCTTTTTATCCCCTCTGCAGCTATTTCTACATAAAGTCCAAGATTTTTTAAATGCAGTTAATAATTATAATTACTATTTAATTTACTGAGCACATACTATATGTTTGACTTATTTGTGATAAAGCTGGGAAGGAGTTCTTAATTCCTGTTTTACAAGTGAGAAAACTTCAGAGAGGATGTGTGCATTTAGTTGCTCAGTCATGTCTGATTCTTTGTGACCCCATGGACCGCTAGCCTCATCTGTCCGTGGAATTCTCCAGGAGTAGGTAGGCTTTCCTTTGTCCAGGGATCTTCCAGAACCAGGGATCAAATCTGGATCAAATCTAGCTAATCAATGATGCAGTCTTTATGTTCATGCCAGTCAGGTCCGAGAGCAGCAAAGCTGTGCTCTTTTCACCACCATAAACCATTTCCTAAACAGATACTTAGGAACACAAAGGTGTATCTGATCTTTTAATTTCCAATATAACTTTTAGGGGCAGAGGCATACAGTGAAAGGCACTGGTTTCTAGAGCTTGTGCTGCCTATGTTATCTTGTGTGTGTGTGTTTTAACCTTTTTAAAAATTTATTCTTAACTGGAGGATAATTGCTTTATAATGTTATGTTGGTTTCTGTCATACAATGACATGAATCGGCCATAAGTAAACATATGTCCCCTCCCTCTTGAACCTACATCTGCTCCCCTCACTCCATCTCACTCTTCTAGGTTGCCACAGAGTACCTGGTTGAGCTCCCTGCCTATATTGTCATTCAACCTTAATAAGACTCTCTGCCTTAGTGCCCCCTCTCTACAATGAGAAATTCTCTCTAAAGTCCTATCTAGCTCTAACATCGGAAGATCTATCCTAAATTAAAAGATCAGACTCTGTTATTGAACATGGCATAAATTAATCACTGTGTTCCTGATTCCCAGATTCCTTTTATCTAACTCTGTGGATTTCCAACACTGGCTGCACATTAGAATCTTCTGGAAGAGCTTTTAAAAATACAGATGCTCCAGCCACACCCCCCAGAGATTCTGATTTAATTGGTCTGATGTGTGGACCAGGCCTGGGTATATTTCAAAAGCTCCCCAGGTGAATGTGTAGCCAGGATTGAATATTGATCTAACCTAGTGAACTACTCCAATTTCACCCACCCCAGTTGTGCTTTTATAAATGTAGTTGCTGTAACTGGAATTCCTTTTTATAAAATCTAATAACACTAGTGCTACCGAAGTCTATCTCAAAACAGAGTTGAGTGTTTTACTTTATTTGTGTAATTTGCTTAAATAAGTTAAGGCATATCACCAAAACTTTAAAATGCTATAAAAGTGTGTGTATGTGTGTGTGTATTGTTGAGATAATAGAAGATTCTTTCTTTAGGGGTAGAGACAGAAATTACAATAACCAGAAGGTTCTAGGATAATCTGAGCCAATAATTGATTGACCAGGTGGAAAAATCACACAAAATATTTACTTAACCCAAGGGTAATACCCATTCTTTGGAAACAGCCTATTTTAGACCTGGTCTAAGAGACAGGGCTGAGCTGGAGAGAGTAGAAGTATGGAAGTCTGGATAAGAGGTCAACTTGGAGCCATTTTTATCCCAGAATGCCCCAGGCTATTTTATGTACTATTAGTCTCCAATTTGGTATCTATTAGAGGGATGCAAATTTTCCAAAGCTCTCCATCTAAAAGTAACCCAATGACAAGCACCCAGGGAAGTCCGAACATGCTTAAAAGTCAAAAAAGATTTACTTTTTCTTTATGGAAGAATTTAACCATTTCTTGATATATGGAAAAAAATCTAGAGAGTTTGTTTCATAAGAAGAGCCTGTTATAATTTCACTGTTCATTTAACTTAGACTCTTCTCTTGTTACATTGTATGAACCTACAAAGCACAGCACTCCACCACCACATAGCTCTCTCCCTCACACACACACACACACACACACACACACACACACACACACATAATGGAAACATAGTTTTGTCATTCAACCTCTGGCAACATAGTTCCAGTGACTTAAATACTAGCAGGTGGTATTAACCAATACTGTAGTAAGAAAAGTGATGTCTCTAAACATCTTTGGTGGGACTGACATTAAAACAGGAAGATTGGGTGGTTCTGTGGACTTTTAGCCTTTACCTGTTACTTGTAAACAATCTCAACCAAATGAAAAGGACACAAGATTCTACTTAATATAAAAATGTGTGAAATCGCCTTACTTGTTAAACTGCTGAGCTTCCCCTTGGCAAAAGAAAGATTAACATTTCTGTATAGGGAATGGTTTTCAACTTGCCTTCCAGCTCCAGTATTTACATGCTAGTCAAGTTCTTCTGGATCAGTTAATCATCGCATGAATAAATCTGCAGCCCAAGATCGTGTTCTTTAAAAAAGTTATAATCCAAAGAATGGACAAGGCTTGGGGGAGAGGGTCTTATCCTAATCACTGGAAGGTGAAAAGCCCAGAAAGATGCAGAAATATTCTCTAATGTAAATTTCCATAATAAACTCTGGGTCCAAAAAAGAAAATCCTTTCAGGACGAGAACAAGGCAGGAGTAAACTCATTAAAGCTTACTTACATGAGGAAACTATGGGAAAACATCTTGTCAACACAGATCCATTGTCCGGCATAGATCAAAGATGAGTCTATGCTTTTAAAAAGTTAAAATTTAAAAAAATCAGGTAGGAGAGAGGGACTTTGAAGTAACAGGGAAGTTGTCATTTCTTGTGTGAACTACAGAGATCAGATCAGAAACAGTGACCTTGAGAAAAGAAGCTAACAGTACAGCTTCGAAAGCGGGAAATGGTCTTTTAAATCTCTTTTACTTGTAATGATACATAGTCTGATAGAAGTAGCCTAATAAAAGTGTGTTTCATTTCTGTTTCATCCAATAAACATTTATTGATCACGTACTATGTACAAGGCACTACACTAAGCACAAAGATACCAAACGGTATCCTTGGTCTCATTTTGGTATCTTACTCAGTCTTCCTCAAGATGCCCAGACTCAGGTGCCATTGCTTATGGTGGAAATTCACATGAGGCATTAGGATAACCACAGTTTCACAGCCAATAACTTGAGCTGTGAGCACTTCAAGGCTTGGGGTTCAAGAGGGTTGGGAGTAACTTGGACACGCCTCCTACTCTGATCATCAGGTCAATCCAATCAAAGATCCCTAAGACCCCACCTTGGACAAGAACTCATGGGCGGTGCAATGGAGCAGGGAGAGATGAACATCTTCCAGAGGTTCCCTATGTTTCCAGGAAAGAAGGGAAACAAGACGAGTTACTGTAATGAGAACTTGTACTGGGAAGTAAAAACTGCTTGCTAATCAGTTCTCCCCAAGAAGAACTAGATAGACTTGAAATGCTTTGGAAGAATAATGCTTTTAAAAGCTCAATAGGTTAAAACACTTGAATAACAAATTAGCTTTGCCAGCCAGTTACTGAGTGGCTTTCCTTTAGTACATTGGGCTGATCACAAAGGATATACTAACCGGCTAAATATCACAGACATTTAACCATTTGCAGAGAAGTTTTAGGAGCCATTACTATAATGTTATGGGTTTTTTCAGGGAAAGCTAAGGACTGGTAAATGTGAATTCAAATGCTGGTTAAAAGCCTAACTAACCACTTCTAGACAAGAATTGGAGCCCAAAGTGTCACTGAGGGAAATGCTACAGCATTCCAGCTGTCCCCCAGGTCCTCCCCAACCATCCGACTTGGATGGCTGTGACTGTAGCTAAATTCTCACCTGGGCTGTATCCCTGGATCTCCCACCATAACCAGCACAGTCTGGAGTGGTTCTCTGCTTGGGGTTGGACTTCCCAGTTGGTCTGTGAGACCCAGACACTAGAGATCCCATCTCTCCTGCTCACCTCCCTGTTCTCCTACCAGAGGGCCATCAGCTTGATGACCTGGAGACCTGGACCAAGTCCACTGTGACCACTGGCTAGTAGTTAACCTTTTTGTCTGGACTATAGTGTCCTCATGTATAAAGTAAAGAGGATGGGTTATACACTCTTTGAGGCCTGTCTCTAATACTCTATGAGTAAATTATTTCCAGCAAATGCCAAATCTCTCTCTCTCCCTCTCTCTACACATGCACGTATACACAGAAACACACATACCCTCCCACCTCACTTCTCCTTTCTTAAGAGTCAAACAAACAACATCAAACACACACCTGTCCAGATGAATGTTTCTAAGACTGGTATTTGATTGTAACAATATCAACATGACAGTGACCCCCAACTTCCACTGAATATGAACAATTCTTTATCGTTTCCAGAACAATTTCACATAGGATCTGACAGAATTCTACAGTAACATGTCCCCTTGGGCCCATTTCACAGAATAGGGTTTGATGCCCTCACATCACTAGCTAGTAAGTCATCTCTCCTCCCCAGGGGCTGCTGGCCCTCCCTAAGGGGCACCAGGCACAGCTGCACACCCTTTCTCTCAGCACGAGTGGGAGGAAGGCAGGGAGGGAGCAGTTGAAGTCCCAAAAGATGAAAGAGCAAGTGGAAGAGATGGAAGAGATGAAGAGAGAGGATAGGAGGGCAGCCCCATTCCCGAGACTGGTGACGAGCCCTCCAGTTGCAGTCTGCCCTCTGCTCACACAGTCTCACACCTCCTGGGATCTGGAAGCTGAGGACTGTTCTTCTGACCCTCACCACATCCCTGCCCTCCCCTGCTCTCCTTCCCCTTCTTAGGCTGCCCTAAAAAGAATGTCCACTGCAATCTCTCTCCAGCTGTTTGATCTTTTTAAAAGTTTCTCATTTGTTTGTGGCATATGCTCCAACCAAAAAATAGACCTTGGGCATTCAGGATGGGGAAGAGTATTAAATGGCAACAGCCAGCCTCGTGCCAAGGGTGTGGGCAGCCCCTAGATATCTCTGATGACCAGATGTCCTGGATTTGCCTGGATGGTCCTAATTTAAAACATTCTAGCCTCTTGTCCCCGTAAGTGACTTCACACTTGTCAGACCATGTGTCCCTATTTAGGGTTTGGAAAATAAAGTTACCAGATGGATACCTGATATCCAAGTGTCAAAAAGGCCCAGTGTCAGCATCACGGGGATGGCAAGAGGACACACATTGGAGCCAGATGGATCTGGGGTCAACCGGCTCGGCCACTCATTGTCTGCATAGCTTTAAGCAGCTCTTCTTCTTTATGAGCCTCAGTTTCTTCATCTAGAAAATAAATAGTTTTTCTATAAGTCAGTCCCATGGACTTTGCTTAGAAAAACCACTGCTCCACAGACACTTAATATCTCCCAGATGTTTCTGTCTGTACCATCATTTTGTTTGGATTTTGGTTAAATCTGGTGTGTTACTATTTAAAGCATTAACTTTAATTGTATGGTTCGGAGTGCCATCTTAAACAGCAATGATAATAGCAACCAAAATGTCCAACAGATATCAAATGACCTTCCTTATTTCTGCCTGCTCACCCATTCCAAGTGTTTCTCAGTCCTTAGAACTCATTCAGATCCATTCTCCACTGTTCCCTAACAGCTCAACAGTCTCACGTAGGCTGATCTTGCCCTAGCCAGGTTGAGGAGATGGGAGGTGGAGGCGCCTCATCCAGATTATTGCTGGAGTTCCAGCTGCTTTCATCTCTGCTCTCACCTTGCATTAATCCACTCATCACCAGTCCAGCACCTGGAATTTCCTTGGGCCCCTCTGACTACTTGGTACCCAGGGGCCAAGGAAGAGGTGTCCACTGTGGAGCCGGCCAAGTGCCACTGTTAATCCTGGCATGCCACTAACTCACTGTTGGCCTTAAGTCTGGTCACTTGACCTTTCATAGCCACAGCGGCCCCCTCTGAAGACTAGGGTTAGGTTTCTTATATCTGGTGCCTATGAGGAGCATATTCAAAGCCTTATTGTTGTCCTATCATTGAATCAGTGTTTCCTCCTCCACTCCTATTTTCTTCAACTCCTATTTTCAGGCACATGAAGCACAGACCAAGCATTTTAAAAGAGCCTCCAAACACCCAGCATTCAAAACCGTCCATAATCTGGCCATGCCCCCAGATTCTTAAACCTATTTCTCACCCAGCACATGCTTCTGGTACCAGCTATGCCAGGTGCCTCGTGGCCTGCTCACCCCTGCCACTGCCCTTCTGCCCAAGCTATTCCCTTCACCAGGCATGCCCTCTGCCCACCTAGCCAAGGAGGTCTCTTTCTAGACCGAGTTACACCTTTTCCCCACTTCTATGGACTGAAATGGACATGCTCTCCCCCAAATTCAAATGTTGACCCCTAACATCATCCCTCATGTGAACTATATTTGGAGATAAGGCCTTTAAGGAAGTAGTTAAGGTTACATGAATTTATAAGGGTAGGGCCCTAATCTTATAGCACAAGTGTCCTTATAAAAAAAGAGGCCTGAGAAAAACCTTTTTTCTTTTTTTTTAGCAGAAAAAGTTTTTTTATTGTGAGGCCAAGCAAGGAGAATAGGTGGCTCATGCTGTTGCCAAAATCTTGGCTCTCTGCATAGGAATGCCAAACAGAAATTCAGACAGAGAGTTGTGGAGGAGAAGGAAAGAGTGGTTTTATTACTTCGTCAGGCAATGTGGGGACACAATAGGCTAGAGCCTCAACTACAGTGCCCCCAAGAAAAATCTTATAAGAAAAGACTCCCCCACTGTCCACCCTCTCCCCCCAATCCTACCTGGGCCATGTAAGGACACAGTGAGAAAGTTGCAATCTGTAAGCCAAGAAGAGAGCTCGTACCAAAACCCAAACTGGCCAGCAGGTTGATCTTGGACTTCCCAGCCTCCAGAGCTACGAGAAGCAAATGTGTCTAGCCTCCTAGTCTATGGCCGTCTGTTATGCAGCTCAAGTAGATGGACACACCCACCGTCACTGTTCTCTCCTTCCTCAGAACCTTGTGTCACTTGTCACCAACCCCTCACTTGATAGCACTAAATTAGTGACACTGTCTTGCTGACTCAATAATTTCCCCCACACACGCCCATATTGCTCCCCCGATAAAGAGAGAAGCTTTCTGTAGGTAGGAACAAGAGGACGTATATCAGGCGCAGGCCCAGCACAAAGCATGGCACACAGCAGGTGCTCAAGACATGCTTAGCAGGTTACAAGTCACGCCCTGATGGAAGAAGAAAAGTGGTCCTGAGAAGACAGGAGTCTTCTGTCCCACCATCTCAGGACACTATTAGGAGCACACACTTAGACACACCCAGACATTTATTTCCCTATGTCAAGTCTTGGCTCTGTAACCAGAGCTCCCAGAAGGACACTGAAAAGGGGAATATACAGAAAAGACAACACACACTGATATACCAAGGAGTTTCCCCAACCACCAGTCTAGCTAACAAACAGACAGATGTGCTATGTTGAAACAGTCACTGAAAATACTTGTCATTATTTGCATGTTTTATGCATATGCTAAGCATTCATGTACTAAATATTTTAGCAATTTCACATATGCATATACATATGTATTTTTAATTGAGCATCTGCTATGTGCAACCACTACACAAGTCACTTCAGACCCAAGAAGTATTGAACTTACCTCCATTTTATAGGCGAGGAAACTGAGACTTAGAGAGGTGAATTAAGTAACTTGCTCAGGTCATACGTCTGGTAAGTGAAATAGTGAGCCCACGATAGACTGCACAGGGACTCACGTCATGTGCTATGTGTCACGTGTCAAAGCAGTCATGTGTTAGCTCATCCAGCCAGCAAACAGAGCAGGTACCGCTAAGCAGAGCTTCCAAACTATTGTTTGTGAGGGTTATAGAAAAGAGGGCACCATAGGACCTGTCCTAAGAAACTGTGGAGGACAGGAGAGAGCGTGGAGATGGTGAGCTGCAGGCGGCTGCAAGAACGGACAGGAATCAAGAGTGTCAGGAGTCCAGGAGCAGGACCTGGTGGACCCCGACCTCAGACCCAGACACTGAAGGACAAGCAGAAGCCAGGTGCAGAGACAGGAAGCAGCTGGAGTGCTGGGATGCAGCGGAGGTTTCGCTAACCACGCAGGGCCCAAAGCTTGTAGGTGGTGCAGCCGCCAGGAAGACAGGGTGAAGTGAGAGGAGTAGGCCTCTGGCCGCATTAAGGCTCACTTTGGGCAAAGCAGCTGGGGTCCCAGTACACATGGTTTACTCCTATCCCTATGTGTCTCAATTCCACCTTCTCTATAATTTTTTAATTGATTCATTTATTTATCCATTTGACTGTGTCTGGTCTTAGTTGCAGCACATGGGATCTTTAATCTTGCTTGGCAGACAGGATCTTTAGCTGCTGCATGCAACTGTAGGTGTGGCATGTGGGATCTAGTTCCCTGATCAGGGAGGGAATCCAGGCCCACTGTACTGGGAACTCAAAATCTTAGCCACTGGACCACCAGGGAAGCCCCCCAACTTCTCGGATTAAGGCAGGGGACTCAGGGCCCTATGCTGCTGAGAAGTCAGGACACCTAGTGGGGGCATGTTCGGAGTGTGGCAGAGGGCCACTGGACTTGGGATTCTAGGGGTGGTTCTGCTGCCATCCTGCAGGGCGACCTTGGATAAATCTCCCGGCATGACTGGACTAAGTCCTTGGTCTGGGCAGGGGTGGCGGGGAAGGGGGCGGGGTCTGAACATTGCACGGCTCCCACTCACACCTGGCGCTGGGCTGGCATCCTGGGTGTGCCCGGGAGTGGAAGAGTGACCCCGCAGTGGGCGGGAGGTGGGGCGGCCTGCAAATGCCCTGCCTGGCCCTGGGGGAAGCTGTTTCTGATTTGGGGGAAGAAGGTAGATCGGGGCCTCCTACTCAGAGCTGTGATCACTGAGCGTGACCTCAGGGCGCCAGGCAAGGAACCAGGAAGGTGCTCAGGCGGACCAGTGGTATTTCAAACCACAGCCCTCCCGCCCTCATTCCCCAGGCCCTGCGCTTAGAAGGGTCCTGGGTCTAAACAGGGCCAACTGAACTAAACGGAAAGAAATTAAATCGTTCGGGATCCAAAGGGGAAGGAGAGGGCCCTGCCGGGCTGCTGCAGAGGCGAGCAGAGCGAGGGGTGCGGCAGGCACGCTCGGAAGTGCCCCGGGGCCCGCGCGGCAGGCGGCTCCCGTTTCCCGGCTCGGCCGGCCGGCGGGCGCGGGGCAGCTGCTGGGAGGTGAGCGGAGCAGCGTTTTCCCACAGTCTGGGGCGGTGACACATGGCGCTCACACATTCCACAGCCGGCGGCCGCGCCAGGCCTGGCCGCGAGTCAAGGCAGCGCCGGAGCCGCCGCCGAGCAGGTTCCGACTTTGGCACCCGCCGCGCGCCCTCCTGCCTCCCACGCTGCCCGCTTAACTCTTGGATGGCCAGATATAACTGCAGAGGGCTTTGGTCTTGTTTGTGTTCTGTGTCTCATCCCAGTCCGTGGCCCACCTAGCCGCTGCATCAATGTGGGATGAATACACGAACAAGTGAACGAAGGAACAAAGCAAAGGGAGCCGCTCCCGGTTTCTACCCACCACGTGCCTCTGCAGTTATTCACAATTGCCAAACTCCTGAACCCCCGCTGTTTCCGCACATTCTTGTAAAGACCCTGAAGGACGAGGGGAGAGAGGTAATAGCAACAGCCCCACCCCCCAGTTTGCGAGGGTGCAAACTGGCCTCAGGGAAAGTGACTGGCTAGGGGCGGGGCCGCTCTTGCCTCTAGATTTAGGTGGGAACTGCAGGGGGCGGGGCGCTGGCGGGGTAGGGGGTGGGGGGCAGGAAGACTCTCCATATTCCACCTTCAGTCTGTAAGGAGATCTGCCCTTCTCGACTCAAGACCCACTCCCACAATTCCCTATTTGTTGATGGGCTAGGGAAGCCTTGATCACAGCCCACTCCGGCACCATGTGAGTGCTGCCCAAACAGGCAATTAGTAAATTCCTCGAAAAGGGGGCCTCCCGATTCAGGGTGGACATTTGTGTCTACGAGTGGCAAGCACTCCAGGTATTCTGCCTCGCTTGGGCTTCTGTATGGACTCCCCAGGACTTCTCCAACTCTCCTGCCCCCAGAACTGTATCTAATATTGCTCCAGGCAGGTACCACTGAAGCTGGAAGTCACAGGAACCGTCACTCATGGAAAACCTCACAGAGCCAGGAACCCACCAAGTGTCCGCCACAGGAGTGACCCAAACCCTAGGCTCCGGAAGTTTCCTGGAAACTTGACTACTTTTAGATCTTTCTTAAGTACATTGCCTTTAATTCCAATGGCAATGCCTCGTATGCTGCTGCTGCTAAGTCGCTTCAGTCGTGCCCGACTCTGTGTGACCCCATAGACGGCAGCTCACCAGGCTCCCCCATCCCTGGGAGTCTCCAGGCAAGAACACTGGAGTGGGTTGATTGCCCCTGGTTTATATCTTAAGAAATTGAGACTAAAAGTGGTGAAGCCACTTGCATAAGGTCACATAGCTATAAATGTGTTTGACTCCAGGTTTGTCAAACCACCAGCCCAGTGCTTTGTCAGTTTTGGGCTCAAAGTTTAGATGCAGTTCAGATTACACCAGGCACACACCCTCTCCCTCTCCCAGCCCACCAGCATACAAGTGCACAAAGAGCTGCCTAACCTTAACTTTCTTGGAGCAGAATCACAGTGGAGCCTCACTGAGGATTCTCAATAACTGAACCTGGTAGAATTTTCAAACTCACCTTCGCTCTGGGAAATAAACTACCCCAGCTTCTGATCCGTAAGCAATATCCTCTCAAAGCTTACAACATAATCAAAGGACAAATAGGTCAACCATGGAGATTTATGAGGTCCTGGGTATGTTCAAGCTCCTTCACTCAATCAGCTAGCATTCACTGTGAACAGGCCAGACACCTAGTAGGGTGCTGCTGTTGGAAATGGGACAGGAGGCTAGGAGGATGAGGAGATACAAAGGAGAATAAAATCCAGAAGACCTGCAGATCTCACTTCGGGCTCCCAGTCAAGTAGGCAGAAAAGACCCATAAAGAAAAAGTTATATTTTAGCATGATCAGAGGTATGAATTAAGTGAGTGTACAGAGATGAGCATGTTGCTAGTTGAAGTTCAGAAAGAGTTCCCTAAAGGGGACCTTTGTATTAGGCCTTGAAGAATGAATGGTTCTCCAGACAGGCAATGGGGAAAGACACTGCAGGCAGAATATCTTTATTTTATTTTATTTTTTTTATCTTTTGGCTGCATTGCAGCATGTGGGATCTTAGTTCTCCAACCAGCGATTGAACCTGTACCCGCCCCCCACCCAACCGACCGCCACATTGGATGAGCAGAGTCTTAACCACTAGACTTAAAGGGAAATCCCCAGGCAGAATATCTTCAAGCAAATACAGAAAATACAAACCATACATTAAAAATTGATCAACTGTGTGTCATCAAAATTTAAACCATCAACTCGTTAAAAATATATACCATCAAGAAAATAAGCAGGCAAACTATAAACTAGAAGAAAATATTCACAAAACATGTATCTGATATAGGGCTTCTATGTAGGATATAAAAGAATTCTTGCTACTCAACAATAAAAAGACAAACAATCAATGTTTTTAAATGGCCAAAGACTAAACAGACACTGTACCAAAGAAAATATACAAAGGACCACAATAAGCACCGGGGGAAGCCCCCAACATCATCAGTCACCAGAAAAATGCAAATTAAAACTACAATGAGACACCACTACATCTATAAGAATGGCTGAAATTAAAAACTGACAGCACCAGATGTTGGACAGGACATGGAGTCGAGTCATTGGAATTCTCATACATCACTGGTAGGAATGTTAAATGGTACAGTCACTTTGAAAACCTAATAGTTTCTTTAAAAGTTAAACACACATCTATGCTGTGGTGTACTGGTAAATGTTTAACAACAGATTCCCCAAAAGAAAAACAAGCCTGCTTTGTAGCATTTGCCAATTTCCCTGGTATCAATTTGATCATAGCCAGTTTCAAGCTGCTAGTGACGTCACTGAGAGCTGAATTGGAAAGGGATGAGCAGAACTGCCTCTTGCCAGTCAGTATCTGCCCTCCCTAGCACGCCACTGCAACCACCCCCTGACCCAGCAATTCTACTCATAGATATTTACCTAAGAAAAATGGAAACATATATCTACAGTCTCATAAGAATATTTATAGCCACTTTTTTTCTTTATAGGCCAAAATTGGAAATAACCCAGATTCCAGTCACAGGAGACTCGATAACCAAGCTGCAATGGAATACTATTTAGTAATAATAATGGATGAGCTACCGAGACAGGCAACGACACGGATGGATCTTAAAATATGCTGTGTAACAGAAGACAAACATGAGCAGAACACCCAGTACAACTGCATTTATACGACATTCTAGAAGAGTTGAAACTTACCAAGGGTGATAAAAATCAGATCATGAATGCTGGGGGAGGCAGGGACTGACTAGGAAGAACTGCAAGCAAACTTTGTAGGGTGACAGGAATGTTCTAGGCCTTGATATGTATTGATCAAAACAGAGTACTTCAGATGTGAGCCTTTCTCCATGTATAAGGAAAGAAAAAGCCTGGATTTCTCTTCACTTGGACATTTAAGGTATCTTAGGAGCAGAGCACCACAGCCCAGCATGGGGGCTGCAGGACAGCTGGCTCAGCACAAGAACCTCAGGGAGTAAACTGTGTTTCTCTTATTTTCTTTTAGCAAAATCAACAAGGCAGTATTTGCTTTGCTGCACACTGTGGCTACTAGGTTCCCCCCTCCCCGCCCGCCCCAAGCCAGAGCATGGTTTGGGAGGCCAGGGGCCACTGAGGCTGAGGCTGTCTGGCTTAGTCATCCCCGCAGATCGGTTCATCTTTTCTCCGCCTACTACCCTCTCCTTTGTGAAGAATTCATTTAAGGAACTTGCAAAATTACTTTGCCTCCTAGTTTTTCCACTCATATTTTCCTCCAAAGCCCCCTTCATCCATGATCTTCCAGTCGTCTTCTGCTTAATATAATTATATACTATATCACTATTACAAAGATCTATGCTAAATATTTAATAGCCCAGAGCCTTCAGGAATCCCTAATTCCAAGAGTTCTTCAGTAACTAAAGCACAAAAATCATTAAGTGACTAACTGGTCATCCAGAGTGTTGAGTTTGGAATCTAGCTCTGCCACTGCTTAACTAGCTGTGCGATTGTGGGAAAGTTGCTCAATTCTCTGGGCTTGATGATCCTGTTTGCAAAATAAGGGAAATAATTCCTACCTCTGTGGGCTATCTCAGGGATAGAATGAGATGACCTGTGAAAAAACCAGCATATTTGGGAGACAGTGTTTGGGTTAGTTTTTTTCCTGTCACTGGAACTAATCCTTACTAGAAACCTTTTAATGATACCATTTTAAAGAGTTTGTGCAGTTCTCCTGCGTCACGCATCTGATGAGGAGTAAAACAGGATTCCAGCCCAAGTCTCTGCTCCTCCTCCAGCCCTCAGTCCAGACGGTGCTTCCCAGGCTGGAAAACCATCTGGCTCAAGGCATAGCAATGGACTCCGCCCACCCAAGTTCCAAGTCTGCAATTCCAGAAAAATAGCATAAGAGGTGC
Organism: Ovis aries; assembly: GCF_016772045.2. Taxonomy (NCBI): domain Eukaryota; kingdom Metazoa; phylum Chordata; class Mammalia; order Artiodactyla; family Bovidae; genus Ovis; species Ovis aries. The sequence continues at coordinate 194,245,380 of NC_056054.1, read as the reverse complement.
AGGAAGGTGGAAAGGCTCTTGTCTCTCACACACACAAAAACATTGAAATTCCTTTCACACCCTCCTGCCTCCCACTCCTTATTGAGTCTCCTACCAACTCAGTCTCCTTGACTTTTCTGAGTTTTATAAAGAGTTACTTGGAGAACTCTTGGAGACTGAATGTAAGGCACTTGTAAAACTTGGTACAATACACAGAGTTTCCTCTTGCCTTTCCATGTTCTACTCACACACTCTTTCCCACAACAAAATGTGCTAGTCATTGTCCTGGCTCCTCACCCCTCCCCGCTCCTCCGCTTCCTTCTCACTTGGTGCTCTCTCTGCTATAAAAATGACTGGTTCCAAGATCCTCCAAAACACTGTTGGCTACTCACCTTAACGGCTTTGATCCCCAAAGTTAATGTTTCTTCTGTCTTCTTTCTTATTTGACCTCCTTTCTTGACTGTTCAGTGCATCCCAGACAAACACAGGACTTTCCTGCCTCTGAGTCTTTGCTCACACTGTCTTCCTCACATCATCCCTTCTTCCTCACATCCTATCCATCCTTCAAAACTCAGCTCAAATGTCAACTCTGCATGAAACCTTCTCTAAAAACTCCAGCTAGAAAGGTCTCCCCCTTCATCTGAGCCCCCAACACATTTCTAAACCTCCTGTTATGACACTCACCTGCCATGTAATAAATGGAGGAACAAGATGGCATATTGGTGAACTGACAGGTGAATGGATGTATGGACATAAGGTGGGGGGCATGGCTGGAAAATGCATGAATTGTCGAGTGGACAGGTAGCCACATTTCCTGGAGTTATGGGACATCCTCACATCTGGGTATCTGTATCATGTTCATATATTTACTTGCTTCACCTTTATTCTACAGCTTCTTTGTCTTGTCTATCTATCCACAGTCTATTTCTGGTCTCAGAGAAAGGTACTGGGAATATTTAATTCAGGATAGGTTTTAAGTGCTGTGCAGTCAATATTTACAGATGACAAAAGACCAGATATATTTTGATTTGCCCCCAAACCTAAAGCCAGATGATTTTTTACTAGCATTTAGAAGTAGATGTCAATATATTTCTCTACTCTGGTGATGTAATCATACATCACTGTTTTTACTGAAGAAAAAAATACTCAAGTAAGCCTCTGTGAACTAATTTCTCTGATTTCTCTAAAGAAGCCTCTGGCTTCTGCATCTCAAAGCACAACTCAACAAAACATCACAGGAATTTCTAAAACTTTAGTCTGACGTGTCCAGGAACACCTTTGATTCTGTCTTTGTATCCTAGTGTAATTTCTCAGTGACCATGGTTCAGTGGTCAACTCCCCTCCTTTAAAAATACCACTATCTGCCCCAAAACTCTGCGTCAGGAACTAAGGACACAAACTATGTGTCCATTATAAATAGAGCCGGTGACTACTCAAGGACATTAAAAATCTGTCTTGTCATTTTCTCCTGGAAAGTCCAAAAGTAATAGGAAGAAAGTGGAAGAGAGTAGCCAGAGCCCAGGGGTATGGGGGAGGGGGTGTCTTTGCAAGAACTTGACCTCCTCTCCGGGTGCCCAGGCAGCAATTATGACTGGTCAGCCAACCTGAAACACATCCTGCTTTTATAAATTTCCAATTACTACCCCAAATGCCAGAAGTTTCTTTTCAAATTAAAAAAGAAAGGAAGGAAGAAGAAAGGAAGAAATTCAAATAGTAAATAGTGGAAAACCCCGGGAGCCGTGGCCCCCACTTTCACTTGTGAAGCAGAGACAATGGTGAGAAATCAATGGCAGGACTTACAAGGCAGCTCTCAGACACTCTTGACCTTGTCACTTCCTGGGTAATTAAGAGGCACTACAGTTTCGTGTCACTGTCAGGGCCTGAATGTATATCGATGGATAGATATATATGTTCTTAAAAGATTCTTTTTCTACTGGCTTGGTGAGGATCCAGCCAAAGAAAAGGGAGGAAAGAAAAGCATTCTGTCCGGAGAGCAGTGAAAGGCAACATGAAAGGAGAAACTTAAATTTTTCCGCACAGTCTGCTCCTGACGTGGGAAAACGGCTCAGGCAAGAATGGATGGCTTATTCACTGCTGGTTTTTTCCTTCGTTCCCCCTGCAGGTCTCTCTGTGTGTTGTAGGCAGCAGGGTACCCCTCTCACTCTGTGTTCTTCTTCAGATACCTTCAGAGCAATAATGCAAGCCCTGAGGGCCCAGAGATGTGTTGAGTCACCACTTTGGGGTTCTCACAGGAAGGTATTTCCCTTCATTGGGACTCAGCTTCTCCAAATGAGGAGAGCTGGACTAAACCCTCTTTGGAGCATTTTCCAGGGCCGACATCCCACTGAGGCCATGAGAAAGTGTTCTCTCCCCTGACCCCACCAAGGGAACAGAGCATCTCAGGATACTGGGAGAGCAAGAGTGAGCCTCCCCACCCATGCCTGGCAAACACCAGCTACCGAGGCTGCTCAAAGCCACAGGGAGCCCCGAGTAAGGACACTGGGAGAAAGTCATACTAGCCCACTGGCGAGGGAAGCTCTAAAAGCGCTTTGCCATCTCTGATGGTGCTTCGGTGAGTCTGTGCTCTTGCCCGAAGGTTCTTGTCTGTGGGGCCCCACTTAGAGGGCTGATCACAGTCTCTCTGTACGTTGACACAGCAGTATCTCCATCACAGGCTCTGAGATCCCTGACGCAAGGCTTCCACTGATGAGCTCCACATCCATTTCAGCTCCAACTCCAAGCCAGGGCCAGCCTGCAGGAGGTATTCAGTGGATGCTTATTAGGCTAATACCTGAATTTAAAGAAGGAAACTTGTTGTTGCCTCACTGAATCACATCCACATAAAGCTAGTTTTTATTTCAGCAGAACTAGTGCCTTTACTAAGTTCTAAGAAACTCGTTCTCTGCCTGGAGGACAAGAATCCGGTTTCATCACCTCTCTCTCTGCCCACTACAAACCAGTGACAGGATACACAAACCAGTAAAGTTCAAGAGAAGGAATCAGTATATGATGTTGTCCACTGAGGTCTTCCCTTTTGGTGGACCAACTCTGTCCCTTGGCATAGGGGCTTATGTATGTAGGGACTGCCCTGGAAATCTTGCCATTGAGACCATGAAATTAGTGACAATCTCTGCATGTAAAGTGTTACCTACACATGAGTTCCAAATAGATGGCAAAACACTCTGAAGTTTGCATTGGCTGTCCCACCAAAGATGCCCCCTTTCACTCTTGAGATATCCACAGTATAAACATCATAGTAAGTGTGGAAGGGAATTTACTTGTCTGGAGAAACAGTACATTTAAATTACATATTATCGTAATAGTACATTTATAGCTCAGATGAAGCTTGTCTTGATGTTCACTCCATCTGTTGAACAGATGCTGTGTTTTCAGGCATTCTAGTTGAACTTAAAGAAAAGCTGGCTCCCAGACAACCTGGCTCCCTTTGCAAAGTACCCCCAATCCCCAAGAAAGGAGGTCCCAGGTCAGTGTGATCCGTCCTGAAGTAGGGCAGGTTCTCCCCAGGTACAGAAAGATCCTTATTACTTTGACCTCTTGGCTCGTTTTTCTTCTGGCTGGCTTACATCCGTTCCCATTGGTTCTTTCAGGGGCTTGAGGGGCATGAGGGACAGGATTAGCAGCCCATGGAAAACTAGGCACAGAAAAGCAAAGTTCTTTGCTCCAGTGAAATGAATAACAGTGGAAGGGAGGCTAGACCTGCAGGGTATCAGTAGCATCACTAGCAACTTGAGTCCTCAAAAAATTATGGGAAGAAACCAAAGGGAGAGATCCTTTAAGAAGAAAAGTGGAAGGAGAAGATAAAAAGTAGCTAACCTTTAAAAATAAAACACTAACCCTTTAAAGTCCCAAACCACTATCCCCTTCTCCTTCTTTTAGACAGCATATAAGCCCCAATTGCCTAACATGTCTTTTGATCTCATTTTTCTTGTGCTCCCACATCCTCCTCATACAAACAAAACTAAATTTGATTTTATTTTGTTAAAGAAATAATATATATACTACATGTAGCTCAGTCAATAAAGAACCTGCCTCCACTGCAGGAGATTGGGGTTTGATCCCTGCGTTGGGAAGATCCTCTGGAGAGGGAAATGGCAACCCACTCCAGTATTCTTGCCTGGAAAAATTCCATGGACAGAGGAGTCTGGCAGGCTACAGCCCATGGAGTCACAAGAGTTGGACTTGATTTAGTGACTAAACCACCACCACATGTATAAAATAGATAACTAGTGAGAATGAGTTGTATACAGATAGACTGTATCTGTGTAACTGTATAGCTCAGGGAACTCTACTCTGTGCTCTGTGGTGAGCTAAATGGGAAGGGAAGTCCCAAAGGGAGTGGATATATGTACGCATGTGGCTGATTCTGCTGCACAGCAGCAATTGCTATACAGTAGAGACTAACACAACATTGTAAAGCAACTGTACTCCAATTAAAAATAAATAAAATACTAAAGCTAGTGACTGAAAAGCAACTTTCTGCATGAGGGCTATTCAATAGAACATCCGATAGAATTTTGATGATAGAATATCATCTGTTACCAAATATGGTAGCAACTAGCCATATGTGGCTACGGAGCACTTGAAACTGTTTACATTTTATTGCATTTAATTGAACACATTTAAGTAGCCATTTGTGTCTGGTAGCTACCTTGTTGGATGGCACAACTCTATATCCATCTCCATCATCCAAAAATACTGCAAAATGTCAAGTATGTGGGGACTGGCAAAGCCTTGAAAGACCTGAGTAAGACAACAAACACCAACTGAAAGGAGGAAGAGGCTTCTTAACTTGGTGTGTACCTGGGACTGTATTTTCAAAGTACTCTTACTTGGTGTGTACTGCCGGGACTGTATTTTCAAAGTCCATTAGGGCTTGACCAGAGTTGGTGATGGAGTCCACCCAGAGACAGCCGCAGTAGCATACTCTCACCAGGACGCCTCTTCTCCCTCCTGCGAGCCCTGACTGGCCCACCTCCACAGCCCCAGCCGCCCTAGCACTGACAGTGATGCGTGGTTGCCAGACTGTGCTGCAGGAGCTCCACTGGACTGTGAGCTGCCAGAGAGCAGCGACTGGGTCTCCCCATCAAATCCTCCCCCCAACTCGCAGCCCAGTGCCTATCACAGCAGATACTCGAAAGGGGATTGTTTTTAATGGAATTCTCTATATTGAATTTATAGGTTATTGCAAGATAGGTTATGGATGAAATGTTTGTGTTTCCCAGAATTCATATGGTGATGCTGTAATCTTCAATATGGTGGTATCTGGAAGTATAACACTGGAGGTGATTAGGTTTAGGTGAGGTCATGAGAGTAAGGCACCCATGATAGGATTTGTGTCTTTCTACAGCAAGAATGAAGTAGCCTGTAAGCCAGGAAGAGGGTTCTTACCAGACACAAATCAGCTAGCACTTTGACCTTGGAATTCTCCGTCTTCAGAACTGTGAGAAATAAGTATTTATCAGGTAAGCCATCGGGTCTATGGTAGTTTGTTGTATCAGCCAGATCAAACTAAGACAGGGTCTTTGGGAAAAGCAGTTTTGATATGCATTTTTTACATGGACTCATTAAAAAGAAAAACAAAACCAATCAAAGTAAAAAAGACATTTTCCCCAGCATCTCCCATGGAGACTGTGGAGCCAAGAAAGAGCCACTCCATGCTCCGAAGAGAACTCAGTCCAGTGGGAGAAATGAACCAAGTACAGAAGTGATTATTGCAGGCATAAAGCGATTGGCATAATTTTAGAGATGAAAATGGAGCCCTTGGAGACTTCAGAAGCAAGAGGGCTAATCTACCACTAAAACTGGAGGGAGGTGAGACAGAAGAGGAGAGCTTCCTGGAGGAAGTGGCATTTGAGCCAGGTCTGGAGGATGAGATGGATGAGTTTGTGCATAAAGATTGGGATGACCAAGACAAGACAGGAAGTGAGGGGAGGGAGAGGGAAACTTAAGGAATTAGCAAATAGAGTAGCCTTTTATGAGGCTGGAAAGAAACTCTACTCTGGCAGAAGCAGTGATGGTAAGGGGTCCCTAACCCCCAAGGCTCCTTGGAGCTCAGGTTAAAAACCATAAGGAAATGGGGTAGTTTATATTCCTAGCTTCTAGGCTCACCTCCACTGGAATGGAGCTCCCAGTGTCAAGCCCCATGCCTTTCACAAGGAGTGAGGGTGGACAGATGAACAACCAGTGTGGCCTCCCAAGTGGCTGTGGGAAGGGGTGGCTTATCTGCTCCCCCTCACTTTCTTCCGCCCGCTGTGAAATCCACATCAGCTGGAGACACCCAAGAGACTCGTTTCCATCTGTCCTAGGAAGGGCTGGTGGGAAAGCCTGGGGATGAGAGAGGGCAGCTCAGCCTATAGATGTGACTCGGGCAGCCTGGGGTGGGGGATGGGAAGGAGCCCACTGCAAAGGCATGCTCAGCCAGTTCTGGGAACAGCTGCCCAGCTAGGAGACTCCCAGCTTCCCAATCCCTCTCAAATCACTCCTTTTTGTAGCCTAGTTGCTAATGATGTAATTAAGTTCATCAGAAAACCATCTGTTATAAATGACAGGCACAGTGAATATGCTCTAAGGGAAGCCCTACCAGAGTCAGGGGACTTGGATGATTCAATGAGCAGGATCCTTGATGTCCCCAAGGGCCTCGCAACTCCTCCTCCAGAACTTATTCCTCTCTAGACGGGAAGCGACCTCAGCCAAGACCCCAGGACAGGCATGACCCCATCTGTGTGGCTCTCTGCAAGTCCCAGGGCCTGCTGCCACTCACCACTCTTGCCTGCATGAACTCCCCACAGCTCCCAGAGACCTGGCAGATCATACACTCTTGAGCAAACATGAGAGAAGCAGCTGGTCTGTTCAGGCATAGTGTCTTATTTCCTCCAAAAGCAGGGCTGGGGACAGAGGATCCCATACAGGTATTCACGTGGGTGATGATCCGGGTGGGAGTGAGAGGCAGAAGTAAGGTCCAGTTTTGAGGGAAACAGGGAAGAGAGGAGAGCCAATACAAGGATGCATGACTGGGGTAGTTTTCATCAGGGAACTGGGTGCTCTGTTCCTTGGAAACTCTTACAGAGCTTTGTGAAAAGCATCCTAGAACTGTGCACCTGAGAGTCAACAGGAAGACTTATTTACCTGTAGGTTCCTCTGTGTTATCAGTCAAAGGTGGTCCCATGCAGTTCCAGGGTACACAGTGGTTAGTGCCCAGGCCACACAGTGGAAATCCCAAAACAGGAAGTGAGAGATACTTGAGGTGGTCCAGGGTGAGAAACAGCTGGAGCACCTCCAAGAAGCTAGTGAAAGTTTGTGCATACCTGGGTGCTGTGCCGCAGGTTGGTAAGAGGAGCAGGAGGGGAGGAGGTGGTCTCTGGAAAGCCTGGGAGGGTTGTGTCTACTTCTATCATGTCTCTCGCTGGAGTCCAAGGCAAAGGCTAAACCCACTTGAGGCCTGCTCTTTGCTAAGATGCTATATTAGTTTCCTGTCTCTGCTGTCTCTCACCAAAAAAGTATTATGGCAGACTGGAGCTCAGAAGTCCAAAATGGGCCTCACAAGTCTAAAACTCAAGGGGTTTTCCTTCCTAGAAACTCTAATGTAGCTAATCTCTTTTCTTACTTCTTCCAGCTTCTAGAAGGTACTTCATTTTTTGGTCTGTGGCCCCATTGTCCACCTTTGAAGTCAGTAATGGTAAGGCAAGCCTTCTTTACATCCCATCTTTCTGACACTGACTCTCCTGCCTCCCTCTTCCACATTATAAGGATCCTGGTGATTACAGTGGGCCTGCCAGGACAAGTCACAACAATTTCCACATCTCAAGGTCAGCTGGTTAGCAACCCATCTATAACTTTAATTCCTCTTTGACACGAAAAACAAAAGGTTCTAAAGGTCTTTAATCTCTTTGGGGGACCATTTTTCTGCCTACCATAGATAAATTGTTCCACTTCTTTTTCAAAAGAAGAGCTCGGGGCATTTATGAAGTTAACTGGGTAAGACTTTCTGACTGGTCCTTAGAACCAGGAGGGAAGAACCTGCCTGTCGCTGAAGCTGTCCCTGGAATCCCACTTATTCCTGGCACGGCAACCTACTTTGACAAGGACAACTAAGTCCAATAAAGCCGGAAGACAGATAATCCAGGGGCTCCAGGTAGGTCTGGGCTTCATGGAAAGGGCCTGGACTGAGAGACAGATGAACTGAGCTCCAGTCCCAAGTTAGTAGTTAGCTAGCAGTGGGACCTAAAGCAGGCCACTCAACCTTTCCAAGCCTCCATATCCTTGTGTGTGGAGCTGGGCTAACTTCCAGGGGGCTGCCAGCATTAGAGATTCCCTTTTCAATCTCTATGAAATATCTATTGAAGAATTACTTCAATAGATATGTGACTACCACTCTTCTAGGTCCTGGACTACAGAGGAACAAGGCCAAATCCTGACCCTCATCAAACTTACATTCTAGTTGGCTATAACATCTGCTGAGTCCCTAGAGAGTGCCTGGAGCATAGTAAATGTTCAATAAATTGAAGACATCATTAAGGTTTTTCAGGGCTGTAAGTCTTAAGGGAATAATACTGCTCTTTGGTTATTTACTGATGTATAATATGCAAAATATTATCATAACCATGACCTCATTTGATCCTCAAAACAATAACCCAGAGAGGTAAGTCAGGCAGCAGCCAACTCCACGGTCTTTTCTGCAGCCTCAGTCACACCGTGCCAGGCATGCATTGGAGGCCACTTCCTACCCGTACTTTCATCAGGCAAAGGTTTGGGGAGTGGGAAACCAAAACCTAAAATACTAGAATGGCTCTTCTCTAGAGCTGCAGTCATATATTGCACAGCCATTTTCTCAGCTGATATAGAGGTTTTAACCATATTTTGGTGTGGGTGGGGATGCATCTCTCTTTTTGCATTAGGCTGCCTTCCTTTAGCAAGCGTGTTTTCTTGTCTCTCTCTCCCACAGAGCTGTGAACTCATCACCTAGGGGCAGCAAGGCCTTGTGAAGTGCTTTGCAATTATTCAGTAGCCCGCAGGAAGCATTTGCTAAATCTGTCTCCTTCCCAGCTCGAGGTCGCTTGGTGAAGGAGAATCTAGAGAGGGTCCTTGCTAGAAGCTTCAAGTGACTACCCTAGGCATGACAATGCCTCACCAAGTCTCTATTATTGCACTCACGTTGGCAGGTGTGAGCTTCAGCTGGCTGGCTGGGACGCCCAGGTGACTCGGGCCAGCCCCTCATCAGAGGAGTCAGTGTGAGCTGTCAGTGCGCGTGCGCAGGAGTGTGGTCCATCTGCTCTTTCCCGTATCCCGCCTCCAGTTCCTGGAAAGCGACCTCCAACCTCATCAGCCTGAGGGGCTGAGGCGGGACGGCCTGATGCACAAGGCACAGGGTGGTTGTACCCGGAGCCCCCGCTTATCTGGCGCGTGCCTCTGCCTCCTGCCCTTTCCCACATTCTGCTTCCTCCACCCGCCGGGGCTTCCTCCTTCACTCGTCAGATCTCCCAGGCTCAGCGGGCAATATGCCATAATTCTTAGGAAGAAAGAAAACATTTTAGGGTTTGACAAGCCCAGCATTTGCATGTCTGTTTTCAAAGAAAGACCCATCTGGGGGGATTAAGCCTTTTTTTTCCCTCCCTTCCTATCCAACCTAAAGTATGAAAACATTCTTGACATTGTTGCCTGAAAAAGGATTTCTAAAGAGAAAAATACTGCCCATACTCTGTGATTTCAGTGTCTTGATGTGAAAAGCAACTGAAAGGAAGGGGATAGGGTGGTGAACAGAAAAGAGAAGAAAAAGAATCTCCTTAGTCAAATAGCTTATTAGCCTTAATGTGGGCAATGTGTAGTCTCTAGTCTCAGGAAATATACATGTTGGAGTATATTTCATTCTTAGGTATCATCTCTTCACTGAAGAGCTGAGGCTGCACTCCCCTCTGCCAAGGGGCCAGGCTGGGGACCAGAGCTGGGAGAAAGGGTGAAACCCAAGGTCCAGACACAGAGGTGCTAGCAGAAGCGGGAGGGGCAGGAGCACTCTCTGGAGAGTCTTACGGGGACTCAGGCCACTCAGATGGTAAAAGGCTCTGAAATGGAGAGAAAAAAGATGAATCTCATTTCATACTTGGGACATACTCAGGGATGTGTCTCCCTCTTGGAGAGGCTGTCCCTGACCTACTCTGAGCAGATAAAGTGATTTTGTGGAGGGATTCCTAGAAGAAAGCCAAGCAGGGTGACTCATCCTAAAATTATTGAAGATGTTAGCTGAAGATGATTTCCACAAAGGCCAGCTCCTCTCTGCCATGTTGGGAAGCTGATGAACTTAAAAGTAACAAGGTCCCTTGGATGTGATGGACTTTGCTACCATTGTCCCAAGGAAGATGGAGTTGCGCTTAAGAGAGGGATAGGGAAGGACCCACTGTATAGCGCAGGGAACTCCACTCAAAATTCTGTAATAGCCTACATGAGAAAAGAATCTGAACATATATATATGACTCACTTTGCTGTACATCTGAAACTAACACAACACTAAATCAACCGTGTGTGTGTTCAGTCGCTCAGCCATGTCTAACTCTTTGTGGCCCCTTAGACTGTACTGCCAAGCTCCTCTGTCCATGAGATTCCTCAGTCAAGAATACTGGAGTGGGTTGCCATGCCCTCTTCCAGGGGATCTTCCTGACCCAGGGGTCGAACCTGCATTTCCTGCTTTGCTTGCATTGGCAGGTGGATTCTTTACCACTGCGTTACCTGGAGATCAACTATACTCCAATAAAAATGTTTAAAGGGGAAAGAAAGAAAGTGATTGGGGACTGAGCAGTCGGTCCAGGGACATGTAACACAAACCAATTTTAAAATTTTAATGGCAAAGGAAGTGTAGCATTGCCCAGGATAATCAATGCAAACAGACAGAGGAAAACAGTAGAATGGGAAAGACTAGAGATCTCTTCAAGAAAATTAGAGATACCCAGGGAACATTTCATGTAAAGATGAGCACAATAAAGGACAGAAATGGTCCTTTATTGTTAGTTTCAGATGTACAGCAAAATGAGTCATATATATACATGTTCAGATTCTTTTCTCATGTAGGTTATTACAGAATTTTGAGTAGAGTTCCCTGCGCTATACAGTGGATCCTAACAGAAGCAAAAGATATTAAGAATAGGTGGCAAGAATACACAGAAGAATTATACAAAAAAGGTCCTCATGACCCAGATAATGATGATGGTGTGATCACTCACCTAGAGCCAGACATCCTGGAATTTGAAGTCAAGTGGTCTTTAGGAAGCATCACTACGAAAAGAGCTAGTGGAGGTGATGGAATTTCAGTTGAGCTATTTCAAATCCTAAAAGATGATGCTGTGAAACTGCTGCACTCAATATGCTGGCAAATTTGGAAAACTCAGTAGTGGCCACAGGACTGGAAAAGGTCAATTTTCGTTCCAATCCCAAAGAAAGGCAATGCCAAAGAATGTTCAAACTACCACACAATTGCACTCATCTCACATGCTAGCAAAGTAATGCTCAAAATTCTTCAAGCCAGACTTCAACAGTACATGATTGGTGAAATTCCAGATGTTCAAGCTTGATTGAGAAAAGGCATAGGAACCAGAGATCAAATTGCTAACATCTGTTGGATCATTGAAAAAGCAAGGGAATTCCAGAAAAACATCTACTTCTGCTTTATTGACTATGCCAAAGCCTTTGACTGTGTGGATCACCACAAACTGGAAAATTCTGAAAGAGATGGGAATACCAGACCACCTGATCTGTCTCCTGAGAAATCTGTATGCAGGTTAAGAAGCATCAGTTAGAACTGGACATGGAACCAACAGACTGGTTCCAAATAGGAAAAGGAGTACATCAAGTCTGTATATTGTCACCCTGCTTATTTAACTTATATGCAAAATGCCAGGCTGGATGAAGCACAAGCTGGAATCAAGATTTCTGGGAGAAACATCAATAACCTCAGATACGCAGATGACACCACCCTAATGGCAGAAATCAAACAACTAAAGAGCCTGTTGATGAACGTGAAAGAGGAGAGTGAAAAAGTTGGTTTAAAAATCAACATTCAGAAAGCTAATATCATGGCATCTGGTCCCATCACTTCATGGCAAATGGAAACAGTGAGAGACTTTATTTTGGGGGCTCCAAATTCACTGCAGATGGTGACGGCAGCCATGAAATTAAAAGACGCTTGCTCCTTGGAAAAAAAGCTATGACCAACCTAGACAGCATATTAAAAAAACAGAGACATTACTTTACCAACAAAGGTCTGTCTAGTAAAAGCTATGGTTTTTCCAGTAGTCATGTATAGATGTGAGAGCTGAACTATAAAGAAAGCTGAGCACTGAAGAATTGATGTTTTTCAACTGTGGTATTGGAGAAGACTCTTGAGAGTCCCTTGGACTGCAAGGAGATCCAACCAGTCAATCCTAAAGGAAATCAGTCCTGAATATTCACTGGAAGGACTGATGTTGAAGCTGAAACTCCAATACTTTGGCCACCTGATGAGAAGAACCAACTCATTTGAAAAGACCCTGATGCTGGGAAAGATTGAAGGTGAGAGGAGAAGGGGATGACAGAGGATGAGATGGTTGGATGGCATCACCGATCCAATGGACATGAATTTGAGTAAACTCTGGGAGCTGGTGAGGGACAGGGAGGCCTGGCGTGCTGCAGTCCATGGGGTCACAGAGTCGGACACGTCTGAGCAACTGAGCTGAACTGAGCCAGGATAAGAAGCATCACTCAACAACTGGGCATCTATGTTGGGCAGAACACTGTGTTAAGTGGTGATTCTCTTCAACCTCAAGGGACCATGTTGGACCACAAAGACCTGGAAAGGAGATATGGTAGGAAAAAGGAGAAATTTAGAGAACACCCCTACCATGAATTGGTCGACCATGGAAAGGCTGGTGGAAGCATTCCAAGACAAGTCCCAGAGACAGGGCCTAGTGCATGCTGCTAGAGACAGATGACCCCTACCATAGTGTCTCAGAGAATTCCTGTGGCCTGAGTCTAACATGCACAGACTGAGGACACAAGTCTGGTGTGTCAATCAGAGCAGTTTCAGAATGAAGCCAAAAGGAAGGAGTCAGCAGGAAAGGACTCCTCTTGTCCAAGGAGTTAGGGGCTAGTGGGCAGAGCTCCCCCTGGCCTGGGAGTAGTGGAGGGAGGCCTCTCAGGACCCATGCCCTGATGGAAGGAGCTTGTGCAAGACTTCTGGGACTGGGACCAGGTAAGGCCAGACCCTGTGCTCTCCTCCCCAATCCCAACCCGAGGACTTGCACTGCACAGCTACAGTCCAGGCAGGCCCTCAGGCCACCACAAAAGGCAGTTGCCTAATCACTGCTGGAAAGTAGAGGGCTGGGCCAGGACCAGCCTGACGGGGGAAGCTTGAAGAAGGAAGGGAGGTGGAGTGGGAAGCACTGAGAGCCGGAGACCTTTCCTTAAAGGAGAAATATTCTCTCCAGCCCCCATTAATTCTCGAATTTACAATCAATTCAGTTCAGTTCAGTTGCTCAGTCGTGTCCAGCTCTTTGCAAACCTATGGACTGCAGCACGCCAGGCTTCCCTGTCCTTCATCAACATAGACATAGACTCATGTCTATGATGCCATCCAAACATCTCATCCTCTGCCACCCCCTTCTTCTCCTGCCCTCAATCTTTCCCAGCATCAGGGTCTTTTCCAATGAGTCGGTTCTTCACATCAGGTGGCCAAACTATTGGAATTTCAGCTTCAGCATCAGTCCTTCCAATGAATGCTGAGGACTGATTTTCTTTACCATTGACTGGTTTGATCTCCTTGCAGTCCAAGGAGTAGTCCGAGTCTAAAACACACAATAAGCAGCGTGAAATAAGAGGGGTAAGAAAACTATCCAGGAAAGAGGCCCTCCTTTCACGGTTCTTGTAACAAAAGTGTGGCTCAAAGAACAATTCCACCACCTTTATGTTTTCTCCCAGAAAAATTCTGATACATCTCAGAATTCCTTCTTAGGTACACAGGAGGTATATCCTGGGCTTCCCTGGTGGACCAGTGGTAAAGAATCCACCTGCCAATGCAGGAGACATGGGCTTGATCCCTGGGTCAGGAAGATCCTCTGGAGCAGGAAATGGCAACCCACTCTAGTCCTGTATTCTTGCCTGGGAAATCTCATGGACAGAGTTGCTTGGCGGGCTACAGTCCATGGGGTCACAAAAGAGTCAGTCGTGACTGAGTGACTAAGCAACAACAAAGGTACGTCCCACAAAATTGTGTATTTTGGGTTTCACTCCTGGATTTCTCTGGTAGCATGTAGATTTCCCTCAGAAGGACCTACGCTGAGGCTGGAGGAGGAGTTTGCAACCAGCTGACAGTGCTGATGTCCCAGGTAAAGAGGCTGTAGTGGAAACTGGTGTGTGTCTGGGTAGGACATCTGACCCCACTTCTGTCCCCCTAAGAGGACAGCATGGAGACCCCAAGGCATCCAAGCAGAAGGCGGGGGAGGTTAAAGCCCTCCCAGGACTGTCTGCACCAGCTGCCTGGCTGCCACCCGCAGTCCCGACTCGACCACCCAGTTGTGCTCCTTGCTGAACTGATTAGTCATTCATAACGCTTAAGTCATTAATTCAGGAAGGAAGCCACGCTAGCTGCCTCCTCTTCTCACCGGGAGTTTGCTGCCGTTGCAAAACAGATGAGTAATCAGACATTCCCTGAGCCCTCGTTAAGCCCACTGCCAAGAAAGGTGTCTTGCAGCTCATTTACTGAAGGAGAAGCCACGCTACAGGCCCTGAATCACACTGGGTCCCTGGGAGAGCAAGGCCCAACTTGCCTGAGTTCACTATTGTGTCTCTGAGATCAGTGACGGGAGAGGCTCACCAGGTCACTGGGCCCCTTGGAGCCTACCCGTGGCCCCAGCCAGCCGATTCTCTGTGGGGTACTTTGCTGTTTCTGGAGTTTGGGGAGACAGGCTGGGAGGAACGCTAGATGCTAGCTAGAGCCCATTGTCCCATTTGATAGATGGTGAAACCGAGACCCAGGCAGGCAATAGCACTTGCCCTAAAGCTGTGCTTAGTCACTCAGTCGTATCCGACTCTTTGCAACCCGTATACCGTAGCCCACAAGGCTTCTCTGTCCATGGGATTCTCCAGGCAAGAATACTGAAGTGGGTCACCATTCCCTTCTCCAGAGGATCTTCCCAACCCAGGGATCGAACCCAGGTCTCCCTCATTACAGGTGAATTGTTTATCGTCTGAGCCACCAGGGAAGCCCCCAATAGCTAATTAATACAGACTTCAGAGAGCACTCTTTATCTTTCAATTCTCTGTCCCCCAGCAACTTTCACTGTATTCCAAGATTACTCTAAGATTAATTACTCCAAGATAAAAGGTAAGACTTGTATGTTTAGAAAACATGTGAAAGGCAAAATAATGAAAACCACCCGAATATCCATCAGTAGGCAAGTAGTTTTAAAAAATGAAATACAGGTTAAATAAAATGCTAATCCACCGTTTAGAAAGATTGGCGTGGCTCCCTGTGCTCTGATGTGGAGCTATCTCTCTGATACAGTTTTATAAGCAAAGAAACGATGTAGAAACTGTCCATGATATACTACCATTTTGAAAGAAAGCAAACACACACACTATATATATAAGCATATGCATGGACTCTCTATGAAGGATGCACAAGAAACTAACAATGGTTGTCTCTAGGAGAGGATCAGGGGGGCAGAGTAACAAGAATAAGAGGGAAAGGGCTTATTTTTTACTTTTTTTTTTTTTTTAACAACTTGGGTTGTTTAATATGGGCCTGTACAACCTACTTAAAATCTAAAAATCACACTTCACCCAAGCCTCGATGTCAGGGATCCTGATTATCTATAACATATAACAGGTGGTTCTCAGGAAACACAAGCTAAATAAATAATAATTGATGATTGGAACATGAGTAAATGAACAAAAATGTGTGTGCTTTTTCCTGAGCTCCGACATAATAATTTTATATAGAGCATCACCTCCTAGAAAAGACCAGGAACATAGATCACAGTGCTTAAGAACCAAAATGAAATACTTGGATTACTGTCAACAGCTTCTCACAGGTCTGAGGGCTTTTCCCAGCCTCCGCCACCTCAGCACTCAGTGCCCTAGCTTCTATCTGCTCAGGAAAACTCCAGGGGAGCCTCCTCGGTGCCCTTTCCACCCTTTCCCCTCAGGCAAAAAAAGCCCAGACACAATTTGCCTGTGGTCACAGACAGACATTACCAAGGAAGCAAACGGCTTTGTCCCTTCATCTCTTGAAAGCTTTCATTCTGGGTACACTGTCTGACCACATGGAGAGACTTTGAGAAGAATAGCACCTTGAGCTGAATCAGCTACCACCTCATTAGTTACTCCCTCAGCTGCCAGGAGGTGTTGGGCTGGGGGGTAACTGATGTCCAGGGAGCAGCAGAGTCTCGGGAATGCCCTGAGCACCCTCGTGGGTGGCTGCATGGGGCAGTCCCTGCTTGTGCTTTAGGGGGAGGGATGAGGGGCTAGCCGTCTGAGCCCCGACTGGTGGGCTTGTGGCGAGAACAGCACCCCCCAGGATAGAAGTGAGGCTGGGGAGAAGCCAGACACAAACTCCTCTGCAGTTTCCAGGAAAAGGGGCTTCAGGAACCCCTTCTGCCGTGTCTCCGTCTCCTGCCCACTCTCCAGAGAGCCTCAGGGAAGTCCACACTGGAGTGGGAGGACTCGGAGGCACAGACAGGAGAAGGGAACCCTGTGTGAAGGGTAGGTTGAGCCGAAGTCCCTGACTGTGCACCTGCTGTTTGAGTAAATGGGTGCCTGTTAGTCTAGTAAAAGGGTGCCTGGATCCTAGCAGGCATCAGTGTTCATCAACTGAATGGAAGAAGATCCCGAGATGCTGCTGGGGAAGGATGGGGCACGTCATCTAGGAGACTTGTCTGAGTGGAGGAAGGAAGCCGGGCAGTGCCACGAAGACACGAGGACTGTCAAGGAGACACCCTCCCTAGTTCCGGGCCACTGACCATGTACTACCTATGGATTACTGACTATGCACAAGGGCCGCGCGGGGTTCTGGCTTCTCTTCAGCCTTGTTCTCACTCTCACGCCCACTCCTGGCTTTCGAGGCTTCTGTCTCCCTCTCCTTCCCACCCGAGCTGTATCACAGCTGCCATATTCCCCATTTCCTCTTTGGGGTCCTCCCGTCTTGCATCAGTGTGCTTGCTCATTCATTAATTCATCCAGTGTGTACTAAACACTAACATCACAGAGACTCCACTAATATCATTTCATGAGAACAGTCATTGAAAATTACACAGAATTGGGTATGTCTCTCAAAGAAAGTCATAGAGTAAAAGTCATTCCAAAAAAATCTTTAAGTGAAATAATTTCTAAGCAACAGGGGCAGCAGTAAAAAGCTTGAGTTCTTATTAATGCATTTTTATGTATTAATTATAGTCTTCTGTCTTAAAATTTTCCTTCGGTCACCAGAATGGAATCAAGAAATAGCAACATTTTCCCATCTGATGTTTTTAAACCAGATTACAAAGGCATGGAGTTTTAATTTCACATGCATTCATTCTGGGTCTTGGGTCTTTTTTTTTTTTTTTTCCTCCTAGCAGATAAATGAGGTTCTAAACTTAGGATAATAAGGCTTAACAGTGAGGCACTTTTTAAAAAGTGAATCATTTCTCAGTTCTCCTTTGCTAATCTCTCTTGGTAACATTAATTATGAGTTTGTGCGGCGTGCCCCAAGGCGAGCTCTGCTTTCCCAGGACAATTAAAGTTACTTAATTATTAAAAACTGTGTGTGCTGCTGCCCAGAGAGAAAAAGGCAGCCGGGCCCGGCTCCCACAGCCCCCCACAGGAGTGACCGGACACTCTGTGGGAACTCGGCTCCTTTCCCTCCCCATTGTCATTCTCTCAATATAATCTAGGAAAATCCCTTCCATGCCCCGCCCGGCCCTTCCACCCTAGCAGGACTGATTTAGAGGCCGCCCTCTCTCGCTGATGGCTGGCTCCTCACGGCCTAGGGCTGGCTTCCAGCTTCTCTGGGCCAGTGGCCTAGGGCTGGGAGCCTGGGGAGATGACAGGGCCTCTGCCTGTGGATTCAGGCCCTTCTGAGTGAAAGGCCTTGGAAAACGCTGAGCCCTTGATTCTGAGTGGCATGCTCTTGATCCCATTCTTCCTCAGGCCTTCTGCCTAACAGAAGAAGGAAATGTATTCTCATACCCTGAACACAGGTGGGGAAGGAGGGGTGCCACGGCCAGGCTATATCGGTAGTAGATATTACCAAGTGCTTGCTCAGTCTCTCAGTTGTGTCCGACTCCTGGTGACCCCATGGACCATAGCCTGCCAGGCCCCTCTGCCCATGGGATTCTCCAGGCAAGAATATCAGAGTGGGTTGCCATTTCCTCCTCCAGCGAATCTTCCCACCCAGGGGTAGAATTCACATCTTTCGCATCTCCTGCATCGGTCGGTAGACTTTTTTACTACTGCCTAACCTGGGAAGCCATTGCAGAAGCTAATTCGAAACAGCTTTTTTTTTTTTTTTTTTTGGATGGTTCTTTGGTTGTAGGAGTAAAGAAATTGCAGGTGGGCCCATCTCTGTCATTCACGCCCTCTAAGTGTTGGCTTCAAAGTCTGAGGCATCCTATGATCTCTAGAGGCCTCCAACTTCTAATATTTTGATGAGTTGAACACTTAATCTCGAAAGGAAAAGTCAAATTTTTGATGTATTTCACCTCCTACTTTCATTCAGCCACCCAGCAAATACTAGGACAGTGCCAGGCACCGTTCTAGCTCTGGAGATAGCAGAGAACAAAGCAGAGAGGAATTCCTGCCCACCTGGAGGCAGCTCTCTGCAATCCTAGTCATCGTCTTGCACACAAGAGGAAACCTAGACCCAGTGGGGAGGAGGCCGGGCCTGGGGTCTCCCAGAAAGTCACTGAGATGGGCAGGGACCCAGTCCTCCTGACCCCTAGCCTGGGAACTTCCAACAGAATGCTGCCCATCTGTTTCCATTCCTTTGCTTTCTCCACTCCTGTTCTATTAGCTCCTTCCCATCCCCAGCTCCTTCCTGAGGCTCCAAGCCTCCAAGGAAGCCTTGTCCTAGAGAAATATGCTGACCATTGAATGTGAGTCACATATGTAATTTAAAAAATCTAGTAACCACACTTAAAAATTTTTTTTACAAGTGAAATTTATTTTATTTTAATATTTAACCAATATATTCAAAAATTATAGCTTCAATTTGTAACACTTATAAAAAATAATTCATAGGATATTTTACATTTTTAGATTGTCTTCAAGATCCAGTGAGTGTTTGTCATTTACAGCACATCTCAACTCAGCTAGCCATATGTCAAGGGCTCAAAAGCCATATGAGGTTAGTAGTCACCATTCTAAAGAGCACGGTGTAAGGCCCTCGCATTTCTACATATCATTGTTCAGGACAATCCAGAAACAGAGTGAGAGATTCTTGTACACAGCATGGCAGGGGAAGGCTGGAGCTTGGCTCCTTAGATATGTAGGGAAGTGGGGGGACACCCTCCCCAGGACACTGATACTATCAACTACTACAAAGCCAAAAAAACCCCTGGTGACTCAGTAAAGAATCAGCCTGCACTGCAGAAGACCTGGGTTGCATTCCTGGGCTGGGAAGATCCCCTGGAGGAGGACATGGCAATCCACTCCACTATTCTTGCCTGTAGAATTCCCACGGACAGAGGGGCCTGGTGGGGGACAGTCCATGGGGTCACAGAGTCGGACACAACTGAGCAACTAAGCACAGCACAGCAAGAAAACACCCAAAGATAGTCTTTTATAGATTTGTGTGAGGATGAGATGGTTGGATGGCATCACCGACTAGATGGACATGAGTTTGAGTAAACTTTGGGAGCTGGTGAGGGACAGGGAGGCCTGGCGTGCTGCAGTCCATGGGGTCGCAAAGAGTCGGACATGACTGAGTGACTGAACTGAGCTGAACTGATGGATAAAGCACCAAAATATTTTATTAAGTGAAAAAGGCAAGATGTAGTGTGTATGGAATCCCACCACTACAGGAAATAGAGTTGGTTGGCTATATGCAGACTAACTATAGAAAGATTCATAAGAACTAAAAACATTTGCGGGACTCGCTGGATGTCTGGAAGGCAGGGGTGGGAGGAGGACTTCAGCTCACCAATATTTAGAGTTTGTGAATGCTGAAAGATGCATCAAAAGTGAAAACCAAAACTCTACAGTTCATGAGCACACCTGGGGCCCCTGGGGTCTGCCCCACACAGCGCAGGCCCCCTCTCCCCATGCTGTGCGTCAGGAGGAGAGAGCACAGGTCTCTGGTGTTCCTCCTCCTTGACGATGGGAAGAATGGGCTTGGCAGAGGCCCAGTGCTAGAAAACATGATATCAAGTGACTTTAAAGGGCTCTTTTGTTTCCAGAAGGGCAGCGATTTCCAGACTGCATCCCTGCCCCCTCTCCCAGCCCCGCCTCTGGGATCCCTTCGCCACCTGCTGCAAGAGGTCTTTCTCACTCTTTCTCCGGAAGAGATGGGGAGGGCAGGGAGGCACTGGCTGGGAAGGGGCCGCCTCCTCTCTTCCCAAAGGATGTCATTCATTCCCAGATGTCATTTCCAGAGGCAGGATGCCACACTGCCAGCTGCCCTCTAAATCCTGGCATCCCCAGCCTGCCTATGACACAGAGGAATGGAACTAAGAACAGAAAGCACGAGCCCGCGTGTGTCCACCTGTGCACAACCATGGCACTCCAGCGTCCATTCACTCATCCTGTCAACGAACATTATTAGGTGGGCAGCCCCTCTGTTCCAGTCACTGCGCTAGACCCTAGGGATAAAGCACCAACAAGACCTGCCCTCATGGAGCTTCCAGTCCAGCAAGAGAAAAAGGCACTAAATTAAAAATAATTCAGTCCTCTTGTTGTCATAAGTGGTAGGAAAAGTATACAATCATGTCTAGGAGGCCCAGGAAGTTTCACTCAAGACCTGGCATTTGAGTCTAAGAAATATATAAATAAAAAAGATGATGAGATGTGACCTGTGGGCCTTTTGTGGACAGGGTCTCACTATTAACTTTTTCTGTGTCCCTGAATAAATCACATCACCTTGATGAAGAAACTCTTTTATTTGAATACAAATTTAAATTTTCCAAATTGTGTAAAACAAAATTAGTACAGTAACACCTGTATTGCTACATTTTACCCCATTTATTTCATCAGCTGTTCTCTGTGTATATCTATATGCATCTAGATATAGATACACACACAATTTCTTTCTGAACAACTTAAGGGCACCTTGCATACATCGTAGGCCTTAATGGCTATACCCCCTTCCTGAGCTTGGCTTGTTCTGCTGGGGGAGTGGGGAGGGCAGGGGAGGGGGAAGTAATCCTGTCTCGTCTCCTCCCAGGACGGTTACAAGAAGCACACAAGGGCCCACGTGAGTACATCTTGGGCCCATGGAACAAAATCACTGTTATCCTTTTGCCAAGCACTTCTTGGGATTTAGAAATGAAACTTCAAGGGCTTCCCTAGAGTCATGCCCAGGGTCGCGATTCCTTCAGAGGACAGCCCACTCTTCAGTGGCCTGAGGGGTGTGTTGATGAGGAGTGGGAGGGCAGTGGGTGGGAGTTCAGCTGTGCTTCTCCACAGCCCCTCCCCTCGGCCTGGCAGACCTGGACCCTGGTGAGGGTCGTCTCGCTGCCCAGCTCTCCACACTGCCCAGGGGACGCTTCCCAAGGCAACCACCACAGGCAAGGGCTCCTTCTCCTGATGACAGGGAACTGAGCCAGGGCAGAAACCCTCTCCTGGCCCCGGCAGCATTCAGGCAATCGGGAACACAATAGTGTTGGTCCTCTCAGCGGGTTTGAAGAGCCATTCCCTTAATGAGAACGATAAATTCACAAGGAAAGACTGGTTGCCAAGCACAGGCAGGGGAAGTACTCTCTGGGCCCCTGAGCGTGGGGCACACAGAATAGCAGCTGGACGGGGACCGGGCCCAGACCTACTGAGTCAGGGCATCCAGGCGCAGAGCCTGGCAATGTGTGTCTTCAGAAGTTTCCCAGGTGAAGATCAGCAGTTTAGCAACCACTGGCCAGGCTACGCTCTGAGACTCTTCCAGGCCTGAGGTCTTTCTGATGGTGGGAAAAGAGAGCTGGAGGTAGAACGAGGATGCAGTTACAGGGCACCCAAGAATGAACTTCGGTTTCTCAAGGAGAAAACTCAAGGACTTTGCTGGCAGCCTGTGAATCTTGGAAGGCAACCCGGTACAGCCAGGCCTCTGTGTGTGTGCAAAGAGGTCCCCCAGTGTCTCTCCTCTGTGGTTGTCCCAGCCATCCCTGATGTAGGTAGGCAGAGTTCTGTCCTTGAAACTGGCTTTCCCCGAGTGGGCCGTGGTAGGCAGGAGAAGCTCAGTGAAGCAGCGGAGCTCTCTTCTGGCTGTGCTGACAAAGGCGGGCCGCAGGCCGGAGCACAGCTGCAGGCAAGGCCAGGTGCAGCAGTGGCCTCTGGGTGAGCCTGAGGGCCCAGCTGCCCTCCCCAGTCAGGGAGCAGGGCTCGGCCCTGACTCACTCAGGGCCTCTCAGCAACGGCCTGGGACTTCCTCCTCCGCTGCCCTGCAGCTTCTCCCCCTGCTCTGTTCCACTGGCTTATTTTCTTTTACTCCAGTTACCCACACCCCTCAGTGGGGTCACCGGGCCCCACACCGGGGCTTCTTCTTGAGTTTCTAGGCAAACACTGGGACCCTGGAGCCATGCAAACTTATCCCTCCCATCATTAAACACAGAGACTCCCAGGGGGCCAAAAACTTTGTCAGAGTTAGCTCCCCCTACCCCCCCCCACCCCCGCCCCAGCCCTGAGCCCTGCCCAGGCAGAGAGCAGGCACTAAGGACTAAAGGAGAGGGAGGGTAGGAGGAAGAAGGAAGTGGGGGTAGGGAGGGAAGAAGGAAGGAAAGCTGCAATAAATCTGCAATAAAATTCAGTTCTTAATTGACCTGCTGTATCAGATCTCTCCCCAAGGCTTGTTCCAGGGAAGTTCCTCAAAGCCAGTTCAGAACTACTTCCCTTCCACCCCCACCACTCTGGAACTCCTCCTGTGAAAGAAGAGAGTGAACCAAGCTAAGAGTGTGAACTAAATGAATTGTATAAAGATTCGCCAGATGTGAGTGTAACACACAGAATGAATAACCGATTGAAAGAATGAACATTTCTGAAGGTCGAAATTCGGCCCGTTCCTTCAAACCTGGAGGCAGAAGCCACCTCTTTAGTAAAGGCTTACTGGATTTCCCCAGCTGGAAGGGACCGCTCCCTCTTCTAAAATTACAGACTTGTCCTTCTTTGGCCAGTCGGCTGACGTTTTCCACCTAGTCACGGAGCCATTTCATGCCTGTGACTGAGAGACAGAAAGGAACTGGCAAAGGCTTTGCAGCCAGATTGTCCCAAGTTCAAATTCCACATCTCCTTCTTACTTGCCGGAGGAGGTCCTTAACCCTTTTTACCCTCAGTTTCATCGTATGAATAATCAGAATAATAACGATGTCCGCAGTTGTGGTAGGAGTTAGCAATGGGGTAGAGATGAAGAGCGAGGTGCAGTTTTGGAGTTCTCGCTGGAAAAGATAAGTGCACATCCTTGTATTCTGCCGTCTTCCTTCATTTAATTTCCACATTTCCTCTCTTTAAGACCCAGGGAAGGATGACACTTCTCTCCCTATAAGTTAGGTGTGGCAATATGGTGGCCTCTGCCCAGTGAAGCGTGGACAGAAGCGGTAGGTGTCACTTTCAGACAGAATCACTTAGAAGCTGACGCACAGTTCACATCTCCTCCCCCTGCTGCAGTGAAGCCTAAGGACTCAAGCTGAAATTGTGGTGTCAGAGGAAGGTAGAGTACCCATCAGGTTGGCAACTTGAGCAGCTCCTTCCCCAAAAAGTTGTACTGAGAATGTAACATCAGTAAGAAATAAACCTGTGTTGCTTCCAGCCACTGAGATTTTGGGATTGTTTGTTATCACAGCATTATATAAACTTACCTTGACTAATACAAGACACAGTGCATGTAGGACTCAGCATATAGTAAGTGCTTGATAAAGACAGCATAGTTGAAGAAATACACAAATATCTGAACAAATGACCAAATGGATGTGCTAGCAAATATTTCCAGACGGATGTTGCTCCTCTGAGAGAGGTTTGTGAGCAGTTCTCCTGACTTGTTTACGATGAATGTAATTGCTCTGGGCAGATGCCACTGGTGGCTGGGTTACTATCCAATCAGCAAAGGCTGCCCTTTATGATGCGTTTTTCCTGCCTACCAGGAATACAGGATCACCCATGAAGCCCCACATGTGTCCCTGGACAATAATACTGCTATCTCTGAGGGTGATGGGAATCGGAGTCCTCAGTTTAGGCATCTTTGCTACGTGAGCTCCCATCTGGAGACTCCCAGCAAAGTAACCCTTGAGAATCCCTTGAGCTTCCTTAGCAGCACAAGGCACACTCTGGGAGAAGAACCTGAGGGGAGGGAGAAGATGGAACTCATGGTCGCTGTTCTGCCAGGCTGGAAACGGGGTTGGGGTTCTACAGAGAGCTGACCTAATGGAGGGCCACAGACCTCAGCCCAGAATGAGGCTGAGAACTAACAGGGCAACCCACTGTCAAGGGCATGGGGCTTACCAAGCTTACCAAGTATTTCCACATCTGATCCAGAAAGGAATCTGATGAAGTTGCTAAGAATGGAATCATTATTACCCCCACTTCAGAGAAAAAAAAACAAAGGCTCAGAGTAGGGAGATGAATGTTTCAGGACACCTCATGACATCTAGCAGAGGTGGATTCAGTCATCAATGTCAGGGGCTTGCTCAGGATTTTCCCTCTGCCCTCTGAAGGAGAAGCAGAGAGCCCTCTTGCTTTCCTCATGTCACTTTAAGAGCATACCTTTTCCTCCTACAGATTCTTAATGCTTGATGAAGCGGGGATATGGCCTGTTCACCAAAAGAAATCCTTAAAGACTGCACCCCACAGCTAAAAAAAAAAAACCAAAGAGAGGGAGAGAGAAATGCAAACATAGAAACCAGCACAGCACCCAGAAAAGAGGAGACCATCCTCCTGAAGCACACTACACTCCCGGCCCCAATGGAAAGAGCGGCACGTGCCCCAGAGACAGAAGAACTGATGTGCTGGGTGTGAGATCAGAGCCTCTGGAGTAAATTCAAGGTCATGGCAAGCAACTGGCAAGGATCGAGTCCAAAAGGCAACACAACTGAAGCTGGGAAAGCAAGTGCCAACTCAGGTGGAGGGAGAGTGTGTGCCGAGAATAGGACCAGGAAGCCTGAGGACACTGGGGCTCCCTCTGCCGTGGTGTTTGTGTGGGTCTGAGGGTAGGTGTGGCAGCCACAGAGGTCCTGCAGGGTGGGGTGTTCCTGGCTGCAGTTTCCTTTTCCGGCTGATGAAGGGTTGACATGAGTTCCTCGGCTGGCCCCAGCTCTGACACCGAAATGGTCTTGAACCGAAAGCCTTCTGACCACAGATGCATCTCTAGACCACTGGGGATTGAAAGTCACACTCAGATTCCGAGCAAACCAGCCAGCAAAGCAGCTGTCACTGTGCTGCGTACTTCAGTCCACATGACCCAGCGAGGAGGGCTGGTCACTGGTACCGGTGGGGAAACTGAGGTGTGACATGAGGTGCCTTCCTAAGCAGCACAGTTCATCAGCGGAGGAGCCCAATTTGAATCCAGCCCTCCCTGGCTGCTACTTTTCCCAAGTGTATCATGAAGACCCATACCTCCTTGAGTCATATTTTTAAAAAGTCGGTCACCTCCATCAACAGAGAACTTTAAGGGACCAGTGAAAAGGGAAGATCCTATCTCACTCCTTTGCCAATGAGAATGAACACTAACACCGAGGGCAGTGGTACAGAAAGCCACTTGCCCCAATGTCCTTGCCAGAGACAGATAACCCTTATTTGCAACTCTGGTTAAAGAGTAACTCAGGACCTAAGGGCGCTGTCCCATACAAGTGAGACAAAGTCCTTTTGCCTCTAGCTTCAGAGATCAGCAAATGGAGCCCAAGAGTGCAGCAGGCTGCTTCCTCCCATGCCCAGGAGCCCAGTCCAGGGGCCCTTCTCTTCCCAACCCTCTCCATTGAGGGAGTGGCAGTCAGGCCCAGGGCGTGTACACTGATGGGCTATGCAAGCTAGTGAGAGCGCGACCCTCACGTGCACGTCTCCTGACCTGCAGGAGAACTCAGACTCTACCTCATGCCTGCTTCTGCACATGCCACCCGCTGTCCCTGACACCCACTCCGGGTCCTTCCATGTGTCTCAGGGTTTCTGCTCCCTGGGCCTTGGTGGTGGTTGAGCCTCTGTTGTCTGCCCACTGGCTGCAAGCCACATGGCCCTGAGTCTGTGTCCTCCACTGCTGTGGACACAGCAGGGTGGCAGCAGGGGAGCAGGGCAGTGACAGAGGTCAGAGGTGCTGCAGGAGGGCTTTGGCCATTTCCTAAACATGCTAACGTCTCCATTCCCAATTATCATAGGAGCCAATTTGCCTATCCAGCTGTCACGAAAATAAATGGCAAATCTAGAAACCTACCTTCCTTCCTTAACTAAATCCCAGTACTCAATGTTACATTAAAATCTTAGGAAGTAGGATCTTGCTGCTAGCAATACACCTTGATCATTACAGCAGATGAGGAGTAAAAAGAAAAACAAAAAGTAAAGAAAAAACAACACAGAAAACCACTGACTTCCTCTTAGGCAATTGACAGCATAGACAGGACAATAACTCAGGCTGACGGCCTCACCTAGAACTGGAAACTGAAATAAACCAGGCGATGGGCCCCCAGAGAAATGAAACAGGCCGCAAGACCTCTCCTGTCCACACTTACCAATCAAGTCATAAGGCCATCTGCAAATACTCTGTCACTCTGGTCGCTCTTGTTACACTGACAGCCACCCTGACCTCCGCTTCTTTTGAAACTCAAGCTTCTGCTTAGAAGTGCCTTCTCTCCCTCTTCTGTCTGATTCACACCACGTGACATGAGCTCAAGGCCACCACCTTGGTGAAGGCTCTGCTGACTGCCCAGCCCTGGTCTTCAATGAGAATTGATTGTACCCTCCTCGTCATCCTCTATTTTGAGGATAGCTACTTGGCAACGTTTACCACACTTTATTGTACTTATCTCTTTTAAAAATCAGGCTTTTAGAATACTTCAAATTATTCCTAAGCAAAAAACACATTTTCTAAATCCCAGTTCTGTTCAGTTCAATTAAGTCGCTCAGTCATGTCCGACTCTTTGCGACACCATGAATTGCAGCACGCCAGGCCTCCCTGTCCATCACCAACTACCGGAGTTTACCCAAACTCATATGCATCAAGTTGGTGATGGCATCCAGCCATCTCATCCTCTGTCATCCCCTTCTCCTCCTGCCCCGATCCCTCCCAGCATCAGGGTCTTTTCCAATGAGTCAACTCTTCGCATGAGGTGGCCAAAGTATTGGAGTTTCAGTTTTATCATCAGTCCTTCCAAAGAACACCCAGGACTGATCTCCTTTAGAATGGACTGCTTGGATCTCCTTGCAGTCCAAGGGACTCTCAAGAGTCTTCTCCAACACCACAGTTCAAAAGCATCAATTCTTCGGCACTCAGCTTTCTTCACAGTCTAACTCTCACATCCATACATGACCACTGGAAAAACCATAGCCTTGACTAGACGGACCTTTGTTAGCAAAGTAATGTCTCTGCTTTTTAATATGCTATCTAGGTTGGTCATAACTTTCCTTCCAAGGAGTAAGCACCTTTTAATCTCATGGCTGCAATCACCATCTGCAGTGATTTTGGAACCCAAAACAATAAAGTCTGACACTGTTTCCACTGTTTCCCCATCTATTTCCCATGAAGTGATGGGACCAGATGCCATGATCTTCGTTTTCTGAATGTTGAGCTTTAAGCCAACTTTTCACTCTCCTTTCACTTTCATCAAGAGGCTTTTTAGTTCCTCTTCACTTTCTGCCATAAGGGTGGTGTCATCTGCATATCTGAGGTTATTGAGATTTCTCCCAGCAATCTTGATTCCAGCTTGGGCTTCCTCCTGCCCAGCGTTTCTCATGACGTACTCTGCATATAAGTTAAATAAGCAGGGTGACGATATACAGCCTTGACGGACTCCTTTTCCTATTTGGAACCAGTCTGTTGTTCCATGTCCAGTTCTAACTGTTGCTTCCTGACCTGCATACAGGTTTCTCAAGAGGGAGGTCAGGTGGTCTGGTATTCCCATCTCTTTCAGAATTTTCCACAGTTTATTCTAAATCCCAAACCCACTTTAAAGCTGCTCAGCAAATGTTTATTGAATGAATTTGTGAGTGACTGGGTAACACGACTTTACAATTACACATGACTACTTTATCTGGGGCTTCCCTGATAGCTCAGTTGGTAAAGAATCCTCCTGCAAATCAGGAGACTCTGGTTCGATTCCTGGGTCAGGACAATCCACGGAGAAGGAATAGTCTACCCGCTCCAGTATTCTTGGACTTCCCGTGTGGCTCAGCTGGTAAAGAATCCGCCTGCAATGTGGGAGACCTGGGTTTGATCCCTGGGTTGGGAAGATACCCTGGAGAAGGCACAGGCTACCCGCTCCAGTATTCTGGCCTAGAGGATTCCACAGACTGTATAGTCCATGGGGTAGCAAAGAGTCAGACACGACTGAGCGGCTTCCACTTTCACTTTTCGCTTTATCTGGTCCTCCCAGCATCCCTCATATGGGAAGAACAAAGATGATTATTCCCATTTTACAGATAAGAACAAGGCCACAGGCTCCCTCTCACTTACTCATTTAACTCATGTTTATTGTGTGTAAGTTTCAGTTTAGAGCAGTGTGTCTCAAACTTGAATGTGCGCAGGAACTTGGTGAGCTTAGGGAGCTTGGGGAGATGCAGGTTCTGATTTAGCATGTTTGGGGTGGCGCCTGAGACTCTACATTTCTAACAAGCATCCAGGTGCACCCAGGCTGCTGGCACAAGGGTCACAGTGGGGTGCTACCAACCTAGCAGGTCGGCTGAGAGACAGAAAATGCCTGATTCACTGGAGTATGTAGCAGGAAGTAGAGTCTTCTTCAAACCTGAGGAAGGAGAGACAGCATTGTGCCCATTTAACAGATGTGGAAACTGAGGATCAGAGAGACTAAGTGCCTCCTCCCAGGTCTTACCCAGCTCTTCTATCGCCAGTTCAGTGCTGCCTCAACTGCCACCCTCTGCACTGTGTGCTGGGAGAGTTCAGAGATGAAGGCATCACATTCAAGCTTGGGAAGGTGCCGGGGGAGATGTACGTGCAGCAGGACACAAAGTGGTCTGAGAGAAGAGCCAGAGGTCCAGAGGCGGGGGAGCGCGTGCCGGCCAGATTTTACCCCCCAATATGTGCCGTGCCTTTGTTTCCTACCCACAGCCCAATTAGACTGCAGATGGGGGCTTTCTTCCATCAACCCAATCCCTTTAAAAGAAAGAAAGAAAGAAAACCAGTGGCTTTAGGATTTCTCTTTTAAGCCCCGAACCTCTTCAGTGGAAAGTGCTGCCTTCCGACCCCGTTGATGTAATTGCCATAATTGAAGATTCCAGACCCCCGTGGGGGTGGACAGGGCCCCATTCAGCCAGCCATCGGGTCAGCGAAGTGTAAACTGCTGAGTCCTTCAGATGCCCTGGCCGCAGCCTCCCCTCCCCCACACCAGCCCTGCAGGCAGGCTCCCCGCGACGCCAGGGCAGCCAGGCCCAGGCTGGTCCCTCTCTGGCTCTGGGAACTATGCCTAATTAAGGGGTCTGTTCTCATCTCCGTGGGGCCGACTTAAGGCCTCCTGACAGTAATGAGAGCCACACGTGTGGGGCTGGGGGGCGGGAACGACAGCCCCCTGCTGTCTTAGCACCCTATTAAACAGCCAGTCACACACACACACACACACACACACACACACACACGTATGCACACGGTGCAATTCGGTGATAATCACCCTCACAGATTCAGAGCTAAGAGAAGCTGCTCCAATTCTGAAAGCGGAAGGAACCAAAGAGAAGAAATAGCTTGCCCCCGGGGCACACAGTGAGTCAGTGGGGGCTGGCCTCAGGTGTCCTGTCGCACCTCACAGCACAGACTTCCCCTGAGGGTGGGGCTCCCCGCTGAGGCCCCAGCAGGCCGCAGTCGGGTGGAGGAGGGGAGGGGAGCGGCTCCCAACAGCTCCTTAGGGAGCAGCTGGTGCCAGAGGGCCCATTGTGGTCACCAAAGGGCAGAAAGGAGTGGTTCCCCGGGGCTGGGGTGCTGGCACTGCCAAGACACCCTTTGATCACACGACAGGGCCATCCTCCAAGCAGGACAGTCCCTGTTGTGGATGGACCCATGCCTAATCATTGATCTCCTGGCAAGGAAAGGAGCCAGCCTGGGCCACCCTCTCCTGCATCTTCTGTGTCCCTGTCTAAGCGCCTCCCCCCTCCCCTCCCCCAGCCCTCTCTCCCCGCTTCCTCCCTGCCTCAGCCCAGAGCACCTGAGCCAGCTGCCCCGCCACACATTCTTTCTGTCTCTCCAGTAGAGGAATGTTGCATGGTGCCAAGCGCAGAGCGGGTTCTCAGTAAATATTCATTAAATATGAGAGAAGTCCACGTTTGCTCCAACTCGCAGTAACTGTCCGTGCATTGTTCCTATCACAACCGTTCTTACAGAGAGAGGACCCTGAGGTGAGGAGAAGCAGAAAAGCTGACAACACGGACCAAAGCTCAGAGCTATGGACTCACTCATGAAGAGAGTGAATGATGGAACATTTCCGTTTCCATGGCACAGGGCTGACTTCCAGGAAAGAAGCCAATATCATCCGGAGACTCGGGGCTCCTCCTGAAGCCCCCTCACCAGCATCCCTGTTCCCACACTCCCTCTTTCCAGTCTTCTGTGAATGCTAGCCCTCAGGCTGACTGGTCTCACTCCTTGAATTGTGTTCAAAAGCCTTCTCTGGCTCCCTATTTGCTCTGCAGGAAGCCAGTTCTGCCTGGTGCTGGAGGGGGCGGGGGGGCCTTCTTGACCTGGCCTGGCCTCAGCATCATAGTTTCCCACTGCATTTGAGAGCACTTCTACCTCGTCAGTCAGGTTGTTCTCCTCACGCAGCTCAGACAGTGTAGGGAAGGGTATGGGAGATGAAGATACGAAGATGAAACTGGAGCCAGAAGACCCAGGTATGAACCCCAGATCCACCATCTGACCTCTCTAAGCCCAGTTCCCCATGGGTAAAATGGAGATGATCATAAAATCCACTCCGTAAGGTTGGCGTGAGGATTAGGTGGTATAATGGGGCTTACAGTACTTTACAAACATAAGGGGCTAGAAGAATGACAATTATTCATATATAGTTACGATTACTCTCATCTCTAGCACTGCTTTTGATCTCAGAACTCTCACACCTGGTCAAACTCAGCTCAAGCTCTGCTACTCATAGGAAAGTCATACCTGATAACTCAACTTCTCACTGACTCTAGTGTTTTAGGCCTCACCCACAGAATGTATTATGTTGTTCACTGTGCCTTGTACGTTATTAGCCTTAGAATTCCAAGCCTCCAGTTATGTACTTGTATATTATTGTTCCTAAAGGAAAATATTGATCCTATTGATCCTAAAGAAAATCAGTCCTGAATATTCATTGGAAGGACTGATGACAAAGCTGAAACTCCAATACGCTGGCCACCTGATGCGAAGAACTGACTCATTTGAAAAGACTGTGATGCTGGGAAAGATTGAGGGCAGGAGCAGAAGGGTATGACAGAGGATGAGATGGTTGGATGACATCACCGACTCAGTGGACGTGAGTTTGGGTAAACTCCGGGAGTTGGTGATGGACAGGGAAGCCTGGTGTGTCCATGGGGTCGCAGAGTTGGACACGACTGAGTGACTGAACTGAACTGAACTGATATTATTGTTGCTCAGTCAATAAGTCGTGTCCAACCCCATGGGTTGCAAAGAGTTAGACATGACTGAGCGACTTCACTTCACTTATAGTATGATACAAAAAAATCAAGTTACAATTAAAAACTAAAGACAAAGCAAAGCTCAAGATATAAACGGAGGAAAAAATCAGAAACAAAACTGATGGAAGAAAAGGACTATTATGTTAGACACCTAGGTTAAACTGGTTACCGCATTTACGTCCCCTTGGGGATAATCCTCATTTTCCCTTCCTTGCTGTTCGGTAGAGGAGAAATGTGTATTCCTCAGCCCTCAAAAGGAGAAGATTGGGACTCTCCCATCTCCCTCCTGCTGGAGTGGAGGAGTAACAACTGAGGTGGGTGAGGGTCACGTTTACCAGATGAGGGTCACTGGGTCGAGGCCACTGTGCTCCATGGTCTCATCAGAGCAGGACAAGCTCCTGCTGTCTGTGTCCCCCCATTTCTGTGATGAGCTATCTGCACAGGGGATCACTCCTCACTGTCCACCCCTCTCCCCCTCCACCACCCAGCAGGATGGGCTGCCGTTTTTCAGCTGTTTCTGTTTCCCCAATCCTCTAGAAACAGGCTGTCATCTTTTCCTTGCAGTGGCTGGAATAAGCAGGCTCAGCTTCTACTTGACAGGACACCGAGGTCCCAAAGTCAGGCCGAGGGAGGGAGCAAGAAGGCTCATCCCATTCCCTGATACAGAGGGTAAAAGACAAGCTGCAGGCTTGGAAGCTTGCTTTGCCATCAATGATACTGATGCACATTTGTCCAATGGTCCTAGGACCTGCTCTCAGTCATTTCAAGAGAGGAGCAGAGATGGTTTTAGAGCCCGTACTGCCATCAAACTCAAATGTGGACTATGAGCTTTGTAACTATCATAACTATAGTACAGTAACTATCATTTCTTGATTAAAAAAAAAAAAGGAAATAGAGCTGAACTTAAAGAGGGCTGTGTCCTGATATAAGGGACATTGAGTAACACAACGGAAGAGTTGTCAATGACGGTTTAGCAGATGATGCCAAAGTGTCTTTTTTGTTGTTTTGTAATAGCCCATAATAAAAGTCAAGAGAGTGTATTGATTTATAGTCCAATGTAAAATTGATTTATAATTCAATGAAATTCAAACTTATTTCTTTGTGTTGACCCAATCACATTCAAGGATGGAGTTTAATTCGATATTTCAATCAGGTTTTCGGCAAGAGATGAACAGCAGACGACTTAAACTCATGCACTCTCATATACTGCCAAAATAAAAGCTGATATGACTCTGTATGACTGAAACTAACACAATATTGTAGATCAACTATGCTCCATATAAAATAAATACTGAATTTCAAATTAAGTTAAAAAATTAAGTAAATGAAAAACAAGCAAAAAAATCAATATGATATGACCCTTTGGAAGACAATTTGGCAATATGTATTGAGATATTAATAATGCTCAATAAGGCTCTTCTTTTGAGCAATTCCACTTGTGGGAATTTGTCTTTAAGAAAAATAAAAAATGTTTAAAGTCATATGCTTAAATGTATTAAGTAAATCATGGTACATCAATGATGAAAGATCACACAGTCATTCAAAGTGAAGTTCATGGCAAATAGCAAAAGTGAATTATAAAATGGTGTATTACAATGATCATGACCATAATCGTGTAAAATCATAAAAGGAAAGGAAGAAAAATATCGAATAAGAAGAATGACTTTTCTTTCACCTTTTCAGTATTTTTCTATTTTTAAAAAGAGTATATATTATATTATAGCTGGAAATAAAATGAACTTTATTATCAATGTGTATAGTTAGCTGTCTGCAGATCCTACTACTTTTTGATACCAGTCTGGCAGACGACAGAGCTGGCATTTGGTTACAAAAGCTGAGAGCTGTACTTACTGCCTCACCCGGGTAACAGGGCATGTCACACTCAGAAGGAAACTCGCTATTGCCGGTGGGCAGGACCTGTCTTTTTCTAAACTAGGAGTGCTGGCGGTGACTGAGCATGTGTGGCTGTCTCAGTTCAGTGGTGGACTCCTTGAGCAAGAGACAGAGACTTCTACTTTTTTTATTTAGTCCCCAGGGCTTTGCTGTAACTTGTCACCTGCCAGGAGACCAATGAGGTGTTGGTTTGATTGGTTAATGATTTGCCTTGCTGGTTCTCTAAGATCATCTTAATCATCGATTAATCATAGGTACTTAATCAAAGATCATCGATTGATCATAGGTACTCAATCGATCATTACCGAGTAACTGCATGATGAAATAGACATCTGTGAACCTCTGTGGGAAGTATTGAAGGGAGACTAAACTCTTACACGTGCTTCCGGTCCAGCTCAGTGGACCCTGCCAATCACTCTGCCCTCACCACCCCCCACCTTAACCCCACAGAGCCCTGTGACAAGGCACAGGCCACAGCTGTTCACGGGAATCACGACCCCAGTCTCAAAGCAATTGGTTCACTCATCTGATCCCCTCATTTGACTCTGAGCTTCTTGGGACAAGGTTTTACATTTTATTCATTTTTAATTAAATCTTCCTCTGAGGTTATTAGCATAGAGTCTGGGACATAACTCATTCAGCACGACACACGATTAGGGCTCAGAAAATGCTTGAGATGGAAGGAACAAACCAACGCAAGACAGGACATCTCAGATCAATGATGTCAATGAGCCATCCAGCCCTGGGCCCGGCGTGGCCACTCAGGGTTCGAAGGAACCACGGGAGAAATGGCACAACTCTCGCCACACTTCACTGCGATGCATCCTTCACTAGTTTCTCTTCCCTTCTAGGCTGCAGACACCATGAGGGCAGGGGCTGTGTCTGTCGTATTCTTCCCAGACTCCAGCAATCACCCAACACCACCAACTCAGAAGATTTCTGTTGAAGGAATGAATGGATGGCAGGGGACTCCAGTTTCTGGTTTTGACTTTCTCCAACTGTGGTTACTCACTGAACACATCGGCAGATCACAGGCCGTGCTGTGCAGCCTGCTATTCTCTGCCCTTTCTTTCCCCCAGTTGTTATGAAGAGCTAAGAACTATGCATAGCTGGTGGGCCTCTTTCTCCTCAACTGAATATGACCTGACAACTTAAGCAAGAGCCATAGCAGGCCTTTGACCAAAGGAGCCTCAGGAAAATGTGGGTTTTCCCCAAGCAGGTTATCGAGCAACAGGCAACAGAAATAATTCATCCCTCCACCACACCTTACCACCCCCTCACCATGTCCTTGGAATTGTACTTATGTCTTCAAACTTCCAAACACAATTCCCTTAGAAATGACGGGAGGAAAAAAAAAAAGAGAGAGAAAGAAAGAAATGACGGGAGGAAACAGCAAAAGAAAGGAGATTTTCTAAAGTTTTGAGACAAAATCAGTTAGGGGACAAAGGGCTTTCTCCTTTCGTCTTGCAGAAAGATGTCCTAGGCACTCTATTGCTCAGCTCTGCATCAGCTCTGTTCTCGATTGTAAATGAATTATTCGTACACGGAGCTCTGGGCCAGGCCAGACTTCCTTACATGCTTGTCTATCCACTGGCTCCAGCTCTCATTGTTGTTGTTCAGTCACTCAGTCGGGTCTGACTCTTTGCGACGCCATGGACTATAACCTGCCAGGCTCCTCTGTCCATGGGATTTCCCAGGCAAGAATACTGGAGTGGGTTGCCATTTCCTTCTCCAGGGAATCTTTCCGACCAGGGGTCAAAACCAGGTCTCCTGCATTTGAGGCTGATTCTTTACTGCTGAGCCACCAGGGAAGCCCCCAGCTCTCATTAGAAACATCCTTTTTGACACAGAATCCTAAAATAGACCTCTCCGACTCAGTATATAAGAATCCACATGCAGAAACTCAGGACTTTCCTGAAACTCTGGATTGTCAGGCTGAAAATGGGAGCCCAGAATCTGCATTTTTAATGCCCGCAGGTAATTCTGAGGTCTAGCGTCTAAAGTGAAAGTGTTAGTCACTCAGTCCTGTCCAACTCTTTGCAACCCCACAGACTGTAGCCCACCAGGCTCCTCTGTCCATGGAATTCTCCAGGCAAGAATACTGAAGTGGGCTACCATTTCCTTCTCCAGGGGATCTTCCCAGGGATTGAACCCTGGTTCCTGCATTGACAAATGCATTCTTTACCATCTGAGCCACCAGGGAAACTAAGGCCTCTGCTTTGAAAGTCATTCTTCTAATTCCAGGATAAAACTCTCCTCCCCTTCTCCCCGCCACTCCTTGAGCTCTCTTCCTCCCCTGTGACCCTCAGCCCCCTCGGGCAGACGTCTTCTCCTCAGGCACAAGTCACAGTAGTATCACTGAGCTGTGACACTTCCCCAGCACATCACATATTACGTGGTCTGGAGCAAGTGTGCAGGAAATGTCTGTTGAATGAATGAATGAATAAACATTCATTAACATCACCACAGAATAATTTCCTCCCTTTCAGTTTTCCCCTAGTTTTTCAAGTCTAACTTGAGGAAACCATGACTTGCTATTTGAGACCATTTTCCACTCACAGACATAGAGAACAAACTAGTGGTTACCAGCTGCGAGAGGGAAGTGGGAAGGGGCAATGGGGTAGAAGAGTAAGAGGTGCAAACTATTAGGTATAAATCACGCTATAAGGATAGACTGTACAACACGGGGAATATAGCCAGTGTTTTACAATAATTCTAAATAGAGTATAACCTTTAAAAATTGTGAATCATTGTATTGTATACCTGTAATTTATATAATACAGTACATCAATTATATGTCAATCTAAAAATAATTTTAAAATTTAAAGATAAAGAACAATAGGAGAACATTTTAAAAAAATAACTAATGTCACATCTATTTACAAGTTCATTTTAAATTAAAAATAATAAAAGGTCATTTTCTGTTCTCCTTGCCTTGGCAGTGTCTCTCAGAGGCACTGACTGGGAAGCCAGCACCAGAGGAGAAAAGCAGTTCCACAAATACAACCTGAAAGAAGCCCTCTGGTCATCTGCCCAGAGAGAATGTCGTTTCCACATCAAAGATCTGTGGATCAAAGACATCCACCACGTTGCTGCTGTGGTACCCATGCTAGAGAAATGGTGCCAGAAGCTTCCCTTCCCTGCAGGAAAGCCATGTCAGCCAGGTCAGATCTGTGGGAGGATGAGAGGCTGCTTTTCTCCAGTTCTATTGCTGAGGGAAGCCTTGGGCTGGAAATACTGGTGGAGAGGTTAACAGTGAATTCTGAATTAAAGCACAATAAGCCCCTCTTCCTTCCCCATTCACATCTTCCTTTCTTAAGGCTGAAAAAAAAGAGAAGGGGGATAAATTAGGAGTTTGGGATTAACAGATACACATTACTATATACAAAATAAACAACAAGGCCCTACTGTATAGCACAGGGAACTATATTCAGTATCTTATAATAACCTGTTGGAGAAGGCAATGGCACCCCACTCCAGTACTCTTGCCTGGAAAATCCCATGGACAGAGAAGCCTGGTAGGCTGCAGTCCATGGGGTCGCTAGTAGTCTGACATGACTGAGCAACTTCACTTTCACTTTTCACTTTCATGCATTGGAGAAGGAAATGGCAACCCACTCCAGTGTTCTTGCCTGAAGAATCCCAGGGACGGGGGAGCCTGGTGGGCCGCCGTCTATGGGGTCACACAGAGTCGGACACGACTGAAGTGACTTAGCAGCAGTAGCAGCATAATAACCTATAATGGAAACGAATCTGAAAAAGAACATATGTGTGTGTGTGTGTGTGTGTGAATCACTTTGCTATACACCTGAAATCGACACATTATAAATCAACTATACTTCAATGAAAAAAAAGATCCCCTCCCTTGGCAAGACTGCCCCAGGCTTAATCAGAACCTTAAATGGCTGTCCTTCACCTGTGTTGGAAGCACAGGGACCATGATTAGTCTGATGTAAGTGTGGCTTGTGGTGAAAGAGTCACTGAGACAGTGCAAGCTGACACCATGAGAACAGCCGGAGCGATGAGGTCATTTGGTCCAACAGGTAGGCCGTTCTGTTTTCTCAGTCCTGACATTCAGTGCCCTATCAGTTATTCAATAACCAGAAATGAGGTGGGTCCCACAAATTCCTGAATCTCCCTGGGGATGGAGGGGGAGGAGCTGTGCCTTCTTGATCGAGGCCACCCGAGGAGAGGCCAGAGCTGGAAACCAGGAGGTTGGGCGAATGAAACAAAAGGCAAGAAAGACACTCAGAAGCAAGTGGCATCATTTCTGAAGAAAGATGAATCATTGTTCTCATCATATTTAACCCAGACAGTCA
Organism: Ovis aries; assembly: GCF_016772045.2. NCBI lineage: Eukaryota > Metazoa > Chordata > Mammalia > Artiodactyla > Bovidae > Ovis > Ovis aries. Next base: position 194,207,227 of record NC_056054.1, on the reverse strand, counting down.
TGCCCTGCTCGCAGACGGGAGGGAAAGTGAGACTCAGTCTCAGACTGAACGAATGTACAAACTCTCAGGTCAAAAGAGGCAGTCAAGCCTCGCAAATTTGTTTTTTTGAAAAGATGAGGGCAGGGGAGTTATTTGAGGGGAGGTTATTTACTTTTGGATTTGTTTATGTTTCTACCCAATACACACCACACATATGACCCAACATACAGAGGTGCTAGATCCTTAAAATGAAATATTTTAATGAGATACTGTAATTATTAAGTAAGTTCAAACCAGACATATTTTCCTATGACCAATTCCTAGAGGTTAAAGGAAAAACAGGTTGTAGCTGTATTTTTTTCAGGCATAACACAAGGGGTGGGGTGGTATGTTAATGTATCTGAGCTGCCAAAACAAAGAACCACAAACTAGGTGGCTTGAGACAACAGAAATGGATCATGAGAGTTTTGGAGGCTAGAAGCTCTGCCATCAGGGTGTCAGCCGGGCCATGCTCCCCCCAAAACCTACAGAGGAGAACTCTTTTTTTTTTTCTTTTAACTTATTTACTTTTAATTAGAGGATAATTGCTCCACAGTGCTGTGTTGGTTTCTGCCATACATCAGCATGAATCAGCCCTAGGTAGACATGTGTCCCCTCCCTTTTGAACCTCCCTCCCTCTCCCACTCCGTCCCATCCCTCTAGGTTGTCATGGAGAAGAGAATTTTTGCTTGCCTCTCCAAGCTTCTGGTGTTTGTCAGCATTCCTTAATGTTCTTGGCTTGTCAAGGCATCACGGCAGTCTCTGCATCCATCATCACACGGCCAGCTTCTTCCTCATGTCTCTGTCTCTGTCTTCTTCTCTTCCTAGAAGGACACCAGTCATTTTGGATTAAAGGCCCACCCTGGTCCCGTATGACCTCACTTTCATTAATGACATCAGCAACAAACCCCTAACAATCCTCATTTCGAAATAAGGTCACAGTCTGAGATACTGGGGGTTAGGACTTCAACACAATTTTTACAGGACACAATTTAAACCGTACCACCAATAGCTGTAATCAGCTCAGCTCATAGAAGGAAAACAGAGCCCACAGCATCCATATAGCTCCAGTCCTGGGAAGGCCCTTAGCGACAGATATATGGGTGATTCCTCCCAAAGAGAGGAACAGGCCATTCATCAATCAATCCTTTTAGCAAATATTCACTAGGCATCTACTAAGTGATCTACATATGCTGGCTGTGGGTGAAAGAAGTAAGACAAAGTCCCAGTAATTGATGCTGAATATTAGAAGAGAGACACTGGGTACTATTGTAATTCTTCATTCCACTGTCTCCAGCCTACCCCATTGAACTATGAGCAGTTTAAGGGCCAAGTACTTTGCCCGCAGCACTATGCAACAGCTTCCCCATGCCCATAATCCTTTGCGGAACTGGGATGCAATGAGCTTTTGAGCAGAGAAAACCCAGCATCAGTTCAGTTCAGTTGCTCAGTGCTATCGGACTCTGCAACCCCATGGTCGGCAGTGTGCCAGGCCTCCCTGTCCACCACCAACTCCCGGAGTTTACCCAAACTCATGTCTGTTGAGTTGGTGATGCCGCCCAACCATCTCATCCTCTGTCATCCCCTTCTCCTCCTGCCTTCAATCTTTCCCAGCATCAGGGTCTTTCCAAATGAGTCAGTTCTTCGCATCAGGTGGCCAAAGTATTGGAGTTTCAGCTTCAACATCAGTCCTTCCAATGAACACTCAGGACTGATTTCCTTTAGGATGGACTGGTTGGATCTCCTTGCAGTCCAAGGGACTCTCAAAAGCCTTCTCCAAAACCCAGCACACAGGTGGTTAAAGGACAGTGTGCTACAAGTCAAAGGAGGCAAAATCCAAAAACCTGGGAATCACAGGGGAAGATTCATAAGATTTTCTAGCTGGAGAGGATTTTTGAGACCATCTTAGTTGATGGCTTCGAACTTGAACTCAAAAAAAAAAAAAAAAGGAATATTTTCTTTGCAAAAATTGTATGATGAAAAATTGCATGTTCAAAATGTGTGAACAGGCAAAAGCCAGATCCTTCTGGCGGATGGACAAGAGGGCTGGGGAGAGCCCGTCTGGCTCAGTGTCATCTACAGGTTCTGACTCTGAGTTCCCTGGGAAGCAACACCTCCCCAGGCATTGTCTGAAAACCATTAGACTACCAGTGGGGAAACAGAGGCCCAGAAAGCCAGCAATGAACACCATGTTCAGCAACATGAGTTGATGGCAGGACCAGAACTCAGATCTTTCTTTCACTTCCAAGGTAAAGCTTCCTGCACTACCTCACGCTTTCAGGGTGAAGGGAACAAGAAGAGGGAGTTTCACACCACAGGATCTCCCTTTTCATTCACATAGACTCTCCTTTCCTCTGGCCTCTGCCTGAGGAAATGCTAGGAAATGCCACATTGCATTTCCTAGCAAGGACATATCCAGCACCTGCCCCTGGGTATGTGCTGTAATTCTCTTCCCCCAGAGGCAGGGAAGGGACTCAGTGACTTTTTGGGTCTCTTCCAGACCAGTGATACTGCAGCTCCGATTAGGCACCCTTTCCCTGTGAACCTGGTGGCACTTTCTAAGCTACCTAGGACTTACTTACCCTATCCCTTTATGGAAGAGGAAAATCAAAACTCATGAGACACAAATGGGAAGTTCTTTCTCCTCAAGTTTGCTCTGAATGGTCTTTTTCTGATCCACATAACTGACAGAGAGAATGCAAGTTGGGGAGATGCACAGATTTCTAAAAGGAAAGCCCCCCAAATATGTCCAACTCCATTTGAGACTGTGTAGAAGTCCATGCTCAAGGAATAACACCCAATACCCAGGGTTCTTAGCCCAATCAACTCAACCCTGAGAAAAGTTTCCAGGGATGCAGGCTCTCCTCATGAGGTGCCCTGTCTACCTCTGAGGTCAGTATGACCTCCAGCCACTAAAATGACTCCCCCAAAACTCACTGCAACCTCTGAGGAAGTTGGGTCCAGAGTCACTTTACCACCAGTCAAGTGAAGGATGGTCATTTGGAGAAATCTGCAGAGAGTAGCGCCTCCAGGAGTAATCATGAGCCTTGATGTGTACATTCACAACCTCTGGGTTCAAGTCCAGGCTTTGCCACTTACTACTGGGGCTTGGGACCAATCTCTTGATTTCTCTTGAACCTGCCTCACCCATGTAAATTGAGGGTTTACTCAACATTTATTCAACAAACACTGAGCATCTACCAGTGCTAGGTAGAGCTGTGGTAAATTTTTCCTCTCTCTGCTTCCTAGGCTGTTGTGAGGAGCAGATCAGCAGGGATCTGAGAGGCTGTCAGTGGTGGGGACACAGGAATACCGTTTCTACCCTAAGACTCCTGTTGAATGGGAGACGTTTATTTCTTCAGCATGTCCTTTTCTCCTCTAGCCATCATTCTCTGATGTCAAAACAATGTGATTAAGTCTCCCATTTTTTCAGATTTTTCATTACATCACCCATTTTGAAGGCTGAGTTGGCACCCAAAAAACCATCATCCATGCAAACTGGCAATCTTAAATTTTCCTTTAAAAATGATGAATGACACAGCCTTATCTCCTTGTATTCTCAGCCAAGCCACGCACACAGTAGATGCTCAATAAATATGTTCAATGAATGGTTGAATGAATGGGGAACCTTGCCTCCAAAGAAGAGAATGAGTCCAATTAGAACTGAGAGGAGGAAGCACTATTCTATGGGTTTATTTTATCCATCTCCCAATAGTTCAGCATCCCCTCTAATATTTTCCTGATTCCATGAATGACTCCAGTCATGCATTTCCTCTCTGGCTATGGCATGAAAACCCTTGGGACATGGTGTACTGTCCAGCTGTTAGGCCTGACTTCAGTTTGCTAATCACAGCAGTTACACATGAGAGAGGGGACGATGCGTGTGTCCCCTGCCACCCTGAAGTTAACCGCCAGGGCCAAGTGGAATATTTCCATCTGGCTTTTCTCCCCTTTCTTTTTTCTCTTAAGCTTCTTCTAGTGATAAAAGCTGAAGCAAATTGAAATTGGCAGCTCTGTAGTCTTCCAGCGACAGGAAAAGTACTGGAGATCATGTGAACTACATTTCTAAAAACTTTAAAAAAAAATCTAATCTTGCCTCAATAAAAACGACATCATGTCACTGTAACCGGCTGGGGGAAAGGCTTAAACGTTGCTGGCAGCAGCCCAGCAGAGTTCAGGGGTTCTGCTGGCTGTGCTGAATTCCCACGGGAAAGGTAGACAGAGAGTACTGCCTTTCAGGTGAGCCTGGGAGGCCCAAGGAGGAGCAGGGGGATGGCAAAACTCCCCCTGAAATCTCCCTGCAGGTTAGGTATTACTGCGATCAGGGCAGACTTCCTCTGCCCCTTTTCCCGCCTGGCTGCCTTCCACTGTGCCCTTCCCTCTGGCTGACTACTTGGAGGGAGAGAAAACAGCCAATCTGGGACATCTCAATGGCACAGAGCCAAAGAGGATAACACCAAATGCCCCAATTCCACCCCAATGTGGAACCTTTGCAACGCCCCACCCCCCGCCCGCCCATGTGGTCTAAATCAAAGACAACAATAAAAATAACAGATTGGCTGCAGTGGCAATGGCGGTCACTGGCCCTTCTGCACGGGAACTACATCAGCCCAGGGAAGCGGAGTGCTGGGCGCTGGTTCTCACAGTGCCTTGGTTTACCTTCAAAGGGTAGTTCCTAGCTGCTACCAGCCATTGGTTGTTCTTCAGAGATCCCTGGATCGGTATGTAAGGGATGGGTAAGAGTGACCACCTCTGGGGCAGGATTTAGGGCCACAGACAGAAAGGTTACTTTTCAGGACCTTTGTACTGCTTGAAATTTTTAACCATATGATTTTAGTTAAATCAATAAATAATTAAAGAGAAATCCGTTAGAAGCAAATAAACCCTGAGCGATGCCTGCCTGTTCCCTGCTCCCCTCTCCTAACTTCCCAAACAGGACCTCACAGGTATGCAAAGTGGCCCAACAAGAGGAAATCTGGAACAGACTGGGCAGAGGGAACAAATATATTACATTTATATTAAAAGAAAGGAATATACACAGAGTAGAATGCAAGATGTACTTGGATGATTAACAGGAAACATAATATTTTCATTTGTATGATACGCCATATACCAACAAGCCACCCAACAGGCTAATGAATCATTTGGTGGCAGTTCCCCTGTTTCAAGGATCTGAGGCTGCACAGGTGTTTGAGGGGCATCTGTCCCCAAGAGCTGTATTCTGAACCTGAGTCTAATTAGTGTCTGGGGACCAAGAGGGGAGGAGGTCAGAATGCAAGGCTGGGGGCAGGGGTGGAGCTGAGCTTTGGAAAATGGGGAGATCTCGATTGACAGAGAGCACTGAGCGAGGCGCCTGTGAGCAAGCATTGAATGGGGTAGAGGGAAGTGAGTGATGCAGACAGACAGAAGGAAGGTGGATAGAAGAAGGCTCTGACGAGGGGCCAGCCAGGGCTTCTCAAACTTGCTCCTGAAGCCTCACTTCAAGGCCGAGGGAGGACGGTACATTCCCTGGGAGGACCAGGAGGCAGCCAGAGGCTGCTCACCACACAGGAGATCTTTCCCAGCAGCGTTAGCTCTACCTTCAAAGTGAAGGTGAGAGTGAAGTCACTCAGTCGTGTCCGGCTCTTTGTGACCCCGTGGACTGTAGCCTACCAAGCTCCTCTGTCCATGGGCTTCTCCAGGCAAGAATACTGGAGTGGGTTGCCATTTCCTTCTCCAGGGGATCTTCCCGACCCAGGGATCGAACCCAGGTTTCCTGCATTGGAGGCAGACGCTTTAACCTCTGAGCCACCAGGGAAGCCCTACCTTCAAAAATACACCTGAACTCCGATCAACTCTTGGCTGCCATTCTGGTCCAAACAGCCTCCATCTCTTACCTGGATGAATGTCATAGCTTCCTAAGCATGATCTCCTTGCCTCCATCCTTGCCTACCACAGAGCAGCCAAAGCCATCCTTTAATAACATGAAGGAGATCATGTGACCTCTTTCCCCAAACCCTTGTAGTGGTTCCCGCCTCCCTCAGACCACAGCCAGGCCACTGAACAGCCCCCAGAGCCTGCCCCATCCAGCCCTGCCACTCTCTGGGTCTCCTCCCACTCCCTCCCCTTCCCACTTGGTTCACTTAGAGCAATCACTCTGCCCTCTGGTTTTCCTACTGCACATAAGCCAGATGTGGTCCTGTCTCAGCGCCTTTACACGTGCTGTTTCCTCTCTTTAGGAAGCTCCACTCCTGGACATTCATAGGCTGCCTCTCTCCTCTGTTCCAAGTCTTCTCTCAAAGGCCTTCACTGACTGTGCCATTTAAACCTGCACCTCCTGGCATGGCCTTCTCCCCATCCCTGCTTGATTTCTCTCTCCAGTGCTTGTCACCTTCCAATATTCCATGGAATCCATTTATTCATTTTGCTTGTCTATCTCTCCATCTAAAATGTATGCTCCAAAAGAGTATGGATTTTTTTTTAAATTTCTGCTCTAATACCTTGTAACATCATGCAGCTCCTTCTTAAGAACAGTTCCATTAATAAATACAGAAGAAATGAGAGAAATCAAAATTCAAGGTGTAGGGGTTGGACAGAGGCTTAAGAGGGAGGGGATATTCATAGAGTTATGACTGATTCTCAGTGTTGGATTGTATGGCAGAAACCAACGCAACATTGTAAAGCAATTATCCTCCAATTAAAATAAAAAGAATTCACCATTAGCCTGTGAGCTCCAGTCTATTCAGTCACGTCCAACTCTTTGTGACCCTACGTACTATAGCCCGCCAGGCTCCTCTGTCCATGAGATTCTCCAGGCAAGAATACTGGAGTGGGCTGCCATGCCCTCCTCCAGGGGATCTTCCAGACCCAGGGATCGAACCCATATCTCATGTCTCCTGCATTGGCAGGCAGGAAAAATCCTAACTATACCATGGCCAGTTCTGGTCGAAACCATCTTCACCTCGTGATCACAATTATGGTCAACAATAGCAGTGAAATAGAGCAGTGTCACATAACGCCTGACATGCTGCCCTGGGAAGGGCTCGCCAGCCCTGTGCAGTTCTCCTCAGTGACAAAGCTCCTCCATATATTTGTGAGAAAACATCAGACAGACACCAGTGAAGGAAACTCTCTGTAGCAACTGACTAGTACTCTTGTGAGTGTTGTGACAGACAGGCACTGTCACAGAGTGAAGGGGATAAAGTGACAAGTCCCAGCTCTGCAGGGGTTTGGGTAAGGCTCTTATTTCAGTCTTTCCAGCCCTGGTGGGGCTAAATGTGCTGTGGACTCTGGATGGGAACTTGGAACAGAAAAAAATAAGAGTAGAAAAAATGGTGAAATCTGAAACAAATCTATCGTTGATTGCATTGTACCAAGGTTGTTTTTTGATGATGGTTCCATGGCTATATAAGATAACCATGTCACCAAGGTAGGGTGGGTAACAGAGGGGAAGCCAGGTAAGGGGTGTAAGAGGGAGGGCTGTAGTATATCTGCAAGTTTTCTGTAAGCCTAAAATTCTCTCAAAAATTTTCTAAGGCTCATCACGGTCAAATCTGGCAGTTGTTTTTCACTGAACACTAGGTTTGGACAGAGAAAGAAATGAAAATAAATCTAGAAGTTATTATTAAAACTGGAATTGTTGTTCAAAGGACAGCACTGCATGTCATCTTTTGAGTCCTCTTTCCCCACCATGACCCAAGGCCTGTCAGGTGTCTGAATTTCTTAATTCTCCCCAGCCCTCCAGGCCTCCTTTAATGAAGGCAAATCTCTAACTTCTCCTCTGCCAGGGACTCCCTTGCACCAGCTAAAACCAGAAGAAGGTAGTGTGGGACTCTGGAGAAAGGGAGCCTCTAAAAACTCATAGAGACTCCTTTGCAGACCACTGGCAAGAGTGACCAATCAGGAGGGAAGAAAACGAAGGCACACAACATGGAAATGGAGTGGGGCAAGTTGCCTCTGACCTCTCAGCCAGGGAAAGGGAAAAAATCTATAAAATTCAAAAGGCCCGATCGTGGCCACTCAACACAATCTTTATTCTGTGAGAGAAAGCGGGGGGCCCCGCACAGGGTATCAAAGACTGAGAGCCCACGTTATCTCCAGTTTTTACTCAAAGAACTCAGCATATTTGGGTGTTTTTTTAAATTTAATCTCCCCCTTTCATTTATTGTCTCAGAGTAAACACTTGTGATTCATAAATGCCTGAGGAGTGATTCAGTATTCTCCTGTTCAAACCAGCAGAGGCCACATCAAACAATAGACCACAAGGTATTATTAATCATTAAATAGGCACATATAAGAACACTTGGGTGAGGGAGCCATTTTTCTTTTCTTTCTTTCTTTTTTTTTTTAAGAGCAAACCTTGAATATGACCTATTCAATTAAAAAAAAAGTGATATTTTTGTTTGTTTGTTTGGCCTTTGGTTTGGGGGGAGGGTTGTGTTTTTTGTTTCCCTAGAAAGAGTCAAATTCAAGGTGAAAAGGGCAAATATTTCAGGTGGGAAAAATGTTTCTTCCTTTGGAGTCTCCCTTCAGCCATCAAACAATGGCCTGAGTTTCAGATTGCAGCACTCATTTTTTTTCCACATTCACGTGCTCAAGAAAAAAAATGGATGTTCTCAGCCATGGGTGGTCAGTGCAAGAGTACCCCGCAGCATTGCTATGCTGTAGCTGTAACCTGGATGTAAACTCACAGGTGGGGAAGCTTGAAGTATACCTGCTCTGTCAAAGAAGAAACCAAGTCATGTCAAACATGCCTCACCTGGCGTGCTGCAGTCCATGGAGTGGCAAAGAGTCAGACATGACTTAGCAACTGAACAACATCAACAGAGTTCCTCTAGATTCAAAACCGGGGCTTCTCCCTGTATAGAAGGCAGATCAATGGCATCACCTTCCAAAGATGGAGAAATGCTAAAACATTAGCGACTTAAAATAACATTTCTTGGAAATTCCCTGGCAGTTCAGTAGTTAGGACTCCAAGCTTCCACTGCCAGGTGGCACAGGTTCAATTCCAGGTCAGGAACTAAGATCCCACAAGCCACAGTGCTGCTGCTGCTGCTGCTGCTAAGTCACTTCAGTCGTGTCCGACTCTGTGCGACCCCATTGACGACAGCCCACCAGGCTCCCCCATCCCTGGGATTCTCCAGGCAAGAACACTGGAGTGGGTTGCCATTTCCTTCTCCAATGTATGAAAGGGAAAAGTGAAAGTGAAGTCGCTCAGTCGTGTCTGACTCTTAGCGACCCCATGGACTGCAGCCCACCAGGCTCCTCTGCCCATGGGATTTTCCAGGCAAGAGTACTGGAGTGGGTTGCCATTGCCTTCTCCGACAAGCCACACAGCAGGGACCAAAAAAAATTTCTTCTTAGGAAGCTTCTCTGATAAAAGATACCTAAATAGACAGATGAACAATCTAGGACCTGCCATCATAGACCCAAAGAATTACAATGGCCACATGTCCCATTTTTTATGCTAATTGTCCTGACATAATTGTCAATAGCATTAGCTTTCACTCTCTAAAGCGTTCCAGTTTAGACCATAAATTATACAGTCATCTATAAGAATCTGCTAGATCAAGAAAGGTCCCAGGTATTCATTTTTCCCACCCAGCTTATCTCATGGAAGTGTGACTGGGATCCAGGGAGGGCCTGCCAATGTTTACTCTTTTGGATGGAGTGTCCCTCTACAGCCGTTCCTCATCCTTCCAGTGCTGGGGGAGGGGGAGTGAGTCATCCATACATCCTGTGTGCCTGGTCCCTGACGATATCCCTGCCTCCATCCAGAACTCTCCTTGCCACAGGCCTGTGCTGTGTCATGCTTAGTCATTCAGTCATGTCCGACTCTTTGCGACCCCACTGACTGTAGCCCTCCAGGCTCTTCAGTGGATGGGGATTCTCCAGGTAAGAGTACTAGAGTGGCTTGCCATGTACTCCTCCAGGGGATCTTCCTAACCCAGGGATCGAACCCAGGTCTCTCACATTCAGGTGGATTCTTTACAGTCTAAGCCACCCAGAAAGCCCAAGAATACTGGAGTGGGTAGCCTATCCCTTCTCCAGGGGATCTTCTCAACCCAGGAATCAAACCAGGGTCTCCTGCATTTCAGGTGAATTCTTTACCCGCTGAGCTAACAGGTAAGCCCCTCTACAGGCCTGAGGTTCTAATTATTCCAGACAAGACTACCCCAAGGTTGGCATTTTCCCACAAACAAAGCCACAACCAGAGTGCTCAGGTGGTAGAGACCCTCCTTCCTGGAAAAGAAGGAGCCAGCTAACTTTTTAGGTTTCTCCTGGTCGCATAGCCTGTGATTCATAAAAGACTGGCTGAAGCTTTTGGTTTGCCAAATACCCACGGACCAATTTATCACAGTAGTTGTTCATCCATTTCTTTGAGAATATTAACATATTCTGAATATTTTTAAGTGAATGAGTGTCTATCTTATATGTCAGATATAAATACATGACATATATATAGCAATATATGGCATATACATATAAATGAATGGTAAAAGCAGCTGAGAATTTATATTTGTGTTTACAATATACCAGGTACTGTTCTTAGCATATTCTATACATTAGTCCTCCTAACAATCCTATAAGGTAAGTACTTTGAATTTTTCCCCATTTAACAGGCAAGTAAATTGAGGCATAGAATGGTCATGTCACATAGCTAGAAAGTGAACAAGCTGGAACAGGAACCCAGGCAATTGGACTCCAGAGTCTTTGCTTTTTTAGCCACCCTGCACATACATAGAGATATGCACTCAACATTCCTAACAGAAATAATCACAGTCAAATCTCAGCTGTAAAATATCAAGGAAGGTGCTATTTAAATATGAGAGACCTTGACTTTATAGCCCCCTTTATCAATAACACTCAGCATCATAAAACAACAGGTGTGTGGGGGGTACTCTGTAAAAACAGGTGTTTTCATGCTCTGTATTGACACATTTAACCCAGTGTGTCCGGCTGTGATTCCTATATATTCTTGGTTACACAAAATCTTCCATGAGGGGCTGGCATGCATAGGGAGAGGGAGGCAGGAGGATGTGAGCAGTGGTCCATCCTGGGGACAAGGTGTAGGCTTCCACAATTCCCGGTGATGGCCCACCAGACTCACCTTTCCCAGGTATCATTCTTGTTTTCTTTGCCAGTTTTCCAGCAGGTCTAGTGATCTCTCCCATGGCCTTTTTCCTTTCCATCTGCTCCCCAGTGATGGAACTTGCCTGCTTACATCTTACTTATTAACCATACGTAGATATGGCAGACTGCGATTACTGTAGAATTGTTTGGGAGCTCAGTATCTCGCTCCTTCCCACGTACCTTACCCTGGGAATTGCTTTGTACTTTCGTATTGCCATGTGGTGGTGTGTATTTAATAACCATCAATAAAGATAGGCCTGGGAAAGCACAGCCGCAGATTCCTCTCAATCCACCTGATTGCAACAGAGGAGAGCTGTCCACAGGGGTGTCCCTGCTGCCTAGAGGCACTTACCCGGAGGCACTTGCACTCAGCAACCAAGGAAATTTTAGAAAAATACACTGACCCTCTCAGGGGTCCATTGAATCACCAGTAAAACTTTTTTTTTTTTTTTTTACATTGAAGTGTATTCATGCATTTATTCTCCAAGTGTTTCAGAGTGCTGGCTCTGTGAAAGATATTGTACCAGATGCCATAAGGAGTTTCTTCACTTCTTTATCAGAGAAGCAATGGAAGTGAAAAATGTGGGAAGTAAAGGGGCAACTTTTATAATATAAACCTAGGATGCCATCCCTCTGCACAGATGAATAGCATTTGAATAGCAGGCAGGGATGGAAGTAGCTGTCAAAATAGGTGTGCATATGTAAATACATAAATAAAACCAAATTTAATTTGAAAAAAATTAGGTGTGAGGTTCTGCCCTCTACACAGTTGCTATTGTTTAGTCACTAAGTTGTCTGATTCTTTTGCAACATCAAGAACTGTAGCCCACCAGGTTCCTCTCTCTGTCCATGGGATTTCCCAGGCAAGAATGAAATGGGTTGCCATTTCCTTCTCCAGGGGATCTTCCTGACCCAAGGATTGAACCTGAGTCTCCTGCATTGGAAGGTGGGTTCTTTACCAATGAACCACCAGGGAAGCCCCTCCACATAGTAGGTGCTCACTAATAGTCATTAACCTGAATTAAGTTAAACAGGCAATTGGAGATTGGAGGGTTTTAACCCCTGGCTGGTTTGTCTGACTACCATCCACACAGGTTCGCTCCATACAAACAAGGCAAACTGGGACTCCACCTTCCATCCAGATGGGGTTCTAGACACCAATCCAGGTCTGTCCCAGGTGCCAGGACTCTGAGAGTCGGTGAGGAAGGTGGAAAGGGTTGAATAGTGGCCCTCCCCTGCCAAGACAAGGAGCTCAAATACTCAAACATGAGTACTTGGTCCCTCTATGACTGTGGGAGCCTGGAGCAAAAATGGCCACAGGTAGATCCATGGATGAGACCTGCACAGTTTGGCAATATGCTCCAGGAGGCAGCCACACTCGGGGACTTTATCAAGAGACCTCTGTCCGTCAGGCAAGGGGCCTATGGAAGTCCAGTCAGGCAAAAGGAAAGTTCCTCTCCTCTACTTCCCATAATGTCTCCCCTAGAATTGGACTGAGGGGAGCCAGAATGCACTGATATGTGCTCCGTTGCCTACACGGGCAGAGAGCTGGAGATGAAGCCTGGGTCCTTGGTTCTTTCCCTGGTGCTACAAGAAATTGACGTGCTTGCCTCCCCCTCTGTTCTGAATCAGCCCGCCACCTACTCTCCAGGACCACCACCCTCAGACTGGCTACAGAGTAGGCTGCCATCTCGGTACTGCCCCCATCCCTGTCATCACCCCAAACAGTTCCATCACTTTTCCCAGTCTGTGGGCACTTATGTTACGCCTATAGCAATACAAACAGCATAGAACAAATAACTAGCGAGGAAGAGTGATGTAGGTTCCAGAGTTCTATAAAGGCCCTCAGTCACAGACCCAGTCTCTTGAGATGTTCCGGGAAGTTTCGGATGTTGAACTAGCCAGCACAGCCTCAGTCTAGTAAACACTACGATCATCTGCTATCCGTGTCCTTTACGGAACTTGCTCAGTCACCCTCTGGCTAAGTGGGTTCCTTCCCCTCACCTCATCCCCAATGGCTTTCCGCCACAAGAAAATACCCTTGCTCCTTGCCTTCCGGATTACTGCTCTGCTCTATCGAATTGACAGTTATTGCCCTTCTCCCCTCTGTTCCAGTTTCTGGACATCTTATTCTTGCTAGTGACTGAGAAAGGTAGTCTCTTCTCCCTGGGCTCTAAGCTCCCTGCCGTTTCTTCAGAGGCACTATTTTCCAGGAAGCTTGTCTATCCTATAACCTTTGCCTCCAACAGGCCATGGTCTCCTGAACTAACCCCTTGAATCCTCTCTCTGTCTCCCTCCATGGGCCTTCCATCAAGACCTTCTATGAGGACAAAATGCTGCAGTGAAGTAGAAAGTGCTCTGTCCACTGTCAAGTACCACAAGGCAGGAGGACAAGTGAGGAACTCTTTGGAAGAGACCAGAAGTTTCCAACCCCCCAGTGTTAAAAGGCTTGTTCCCTAAGGCTGATATCTAAAAGGAAAGTATATATTTCACATGCAAATACTATCTGTGTGTGTGTGTGTGTGTGTGTGTGTGTGTGTGTGTGCGCGCGCACTCAGTTCATCAGTCGTGTCCGACTCTTTGTGACCCCATGAACTATAATCTGCCAGGCTCCTCTGTCCATGGAATTTTCTAGGCAAGAAGATGAGTGACTTGCCATTTCCTCCTCCAGGGGATCTTCCCAACTCAGGGATCAAACCTGAGTCTCTGGCATCCTCTGCATTGGCAGGAGGGTTCTTTGCCACTAGTGCCGCCTGGGAAACCCTCACCAGCTCTCTACCACTTGGGAAAAATTCTTTTTTTTTTCTCACCTCTCCATCTGCTAGTCTGTGTAGCCCCTGTGCAACTGACTTTCTGTCTCCTAAAACTTAGAAATCAAGACCCCTTCTTTTCTGGAGCTCACAGGGTGGTGAGCAAATTCAAGAAGGAGTCACAGTGCAGCAAGCCTGGCATTTAACAATGCTGTGCGCTGGGCATAGTCTGTCGAATGGCCGCACACCAGCAGGTAGCTCTGGTTCTCAACCAGAAAATTCGTCTCTGATGGTAACGTTAGTCGCTTGCTGTAGATGATGTTTCAAAACATTCTTACAGATATAGCAGGGCAGGTTTCTGGACTGGTGAGCAGGAAACTTGAGCCTAATTCTGGCTTTCTCTTCCCTTTCTGGGGAGGCTGTTAAACCTTAGTCCAGTCACTTCTTCCAATTTTCCCATGCATTCAGTCAGTGGACCCATTCAGCCACCTCTTAGTTCTCTTCCTTTATCTCCCTCAACCCTCTCTGTAAGCTGAGGAAAACAAGCAAGGATAATAATGACAGTGACTTTGATTTAAAATATGCCTTATACATTCATCTAGCCCTAAGTTTTATCAAATGATTCTCCTGGCTAGCTGAATTGGTTTTGTTTTTTTTAGGAATTTGATCTGATGTCAAAATTTGAACAGCATGAGCAAGCCAAACAAATGCACATCCCAGATATAAAGGGGCTAAGACTTCATCCCACCTTCCTGAACCTTCCAGAGGCCCCCAGGGGCATCAGGCCCTGTGTAGTTCTGAGCCTTTCACACACAAGTGTGCAAGTCAGCATCCATAACATCCCTCGGGAATGCCCACCTTCATCCCTGGGCTTGAAGGCTTGCCTCACTGCAGCCCTGCTCAGAGGGTAAAAGGTTAGCCCAGAGCACATTTAGAGCCTGCCTGCCATGACTGCTGTGGGAGGCCAGGCCAAATGCAGGAGTTAAGCTGTTCCCAGAGCCCAGCCCCCACCCTTTGGGAAAGGCTTTCCTGGCAACCATCCTCTTTCAGGGCCCATTAGAGAAGTGCACATTCCCTTGGTCCCGCTGGCTGTAGTCAAGTTTTCCAAGGTGGGGTCCGGGGTGGGGGTGGTATAAAGTATTACATTATGAGCAAATGCTGAAAGCTTCTATTTTTCCATCTTCACCCCTAGTTTGCAGTTCAAGGTCCTAGCTTGGCCAGAAACCAACTGGGCAGTTTTGTTGAGAGGCAGCAACTTATTTTTATCAAAGATGGAATGTAGAGTTACGGTTGTTTCAAACGCCACTGCACGGCAACCGGGACTCGCCCTGCAAGCATGCCTGAATCCTCTTCTATGGGTAGACACTTGGCTTTCTTGCCTATCCCTTTCCCCATCCAAATGCTGAGTGCAGAGCATCAAGTGCCTCAGAATTAGGGGGGGGGGAAATGTGCTGGACATTCAAAGTATCTTTATTACAGTGTCTAATTTAAATTCAAGTTCTGATGCTGATCACAGATGGTCCTATAAACCCCACCACCAATTTCCCAGTGCCCACCTCACTGTGGTATGCTGCTCTGAGCTGGCTTCTGGCCCCAGCTCTGGCCCTGTGTTCCTTGAGCCAGGGTCTGGCCCTCTCTGGGCCTTAAGAGTACCCACTTATAGGTAGGCATAGATTGCCTTGATCAGTTTCCTCAACCTTTCTGGGTCACAAAAAACTTTGAGATTTTGCTAAAAGCTATGGACACTCTCCTTGGGGGGGAAAAAAAATGAGGCATTTGCTCATTGATTCAAAAAGTATTTATTAAACTTCTGCATGGAAAGAATTCCAATTCAGGGCCTTCACAGGCTCCCTGGGGGGTTCATCCCTGAACCTTAAGGTCAGAAATCCCTGTGGTGAGCTCTGCCACCGTGTGCGCATATGGACTCTTATCTGGAAGTACCATAATGATTCTAGTAAAGGATCGCAAAACCACCAGTCAGGCAGATGCCAGAAGACAGAGGCGCCCAGGGAGTCATTACATTATGCGGGTGATGCCTGGCTTCCCTCCCCTTCCCAGCGCCCCCACCTAGCACGCTCACGGGCAAACACGCAAGCACACCAAGCCAGGAATGTGCTGTTTCTGGGCACTTGGACTGCAGGGAGCTGGCTGCAGCCCTACAGAGACAAACATCTCTTCTATCCTGGGCTTTATTTTTCTCACGGTCTCTGAAAGGGCTGTGATCAGGTGATAGGTATGAGACTGCTCCCTGTACAGGTGCGGAGCAAGTATGGAGGGGAGGGGAAAATCCGCCTAGTGTGTACTTACTCAAAGCTCTTTCAATAGCCTTCCCAGGATAGCCCTTGGCAGGGCAGCTACCACGTCCCTGGCAGGCTGCAGGGAATCTGAGTGTGAGAAAGTCAGTCAAGCGGAGGAAAAGAGAGGAGAAAAAAAGCTTCAAGTCCTTAGGCAAAATACCTTTTTTCTTCTTCTCTCACTCTTTCTCCTTTCTTTAGCTTTAAACAAAACCCACAGACCATTATGATACCCAGGGACAAAGGGGAGTCTCACTAGAGATGTGGTTATTTGTTTTATGGTTTAAAGCAAACAGGTGATGCAATAAGATGGAGAAAAATCACCCTTCATGGGGCAGAAAGGAAGGAGACAAACCCTTGAAATCAGGGCAGCCCCTGATTGTGATGCCCCTGGGCATGATACAGTGGGCAAGATTCCTGTGTCTTGCTTGTCTCAAAGGGGGATCAAAAAAGTGACATCCTCTGATGAACAAGTTTCAATTTTCTCTGTGCTTTGGAGGGGGGAGGAGACAAGGAAGAGGGAAAAATGAAGACTTTTTCTAAGAGCTTTCCAAACCAAAAAGGTTCTTCTTGAGTGTAGGAACTTGATTTCCCATTTGAGGTGTAGAGAGTCTCCCGTTGGTGCTATTTTCACTGCCCAGGATAAAGATGCTGAAAAAGTCTCTGAGCCCATTTGCAAGGAGACTTTCTTCTTGAATGACTGGGATGAGGGCTAGGATGTCATAGGTTTGTTTGTTTATCTGCCCTAGAAACAAATTCATGGCAAAATTTTGACCAACTACCCGAAAATATGTGTGTGTGTTTAAACTATTTGCTCATTCTACCAGTGTAAGCACTCCTAAAGTGGCAATAAACGAGTTGTTGATTAACTATTTGACCAGTGAGGCTTTTTTAGGCACTGCAGTGAGACCATAACTTGACTATGTTCAACATTCTCCACGTACCTTCAGGGTGCCAAATCCCAAGGAGAAGAAAGAAAATGGGAGAGAAAAAAGGGTTTTTAGGCTGGAAGGGACAGTGGGTGGTATACCCGGTTAGTTAATTAGGGCCCAAGAGCAAACAGCATTCAATGTCATACAAGAGTTTAATAGAGGAAGTCACTGGCTCTCATAGATCTGGAGGGAAGCCAGAAAGGGTTAATAAGCTTCCCAAGGAAGATTTTCTTTCCTTGGAAGAATCTGGGTCAGAGTATTTATGCAGTTTTTAAAAAGTCAGATGCTGAGCAGAAGCATTTTAAGAAGCTTGAAAAGTTTGCATAGCAGAAAGCCAGGTAACTTCACAGGCTCATCACCTTTCACCAAGAAGATGTCAAACACACAGGGAAACTCCACTTTTTCAAAAGCAACAGACAGTTCTCTGTCATCACCACTTTTCCATCTGCTTAAAATAAGAAAGAAAAGCCCTACCCCACTGGCCCAGGTTGCAGGTCAACAAAAGAGGCATTGTTCATCATTTCTTCAGAATGTGATGGGACACAGCCCACTCTGCAGTGTGTTAAGAATACACACACACAAACACAAATCCCAGAGAGGAACCCAAGGGGCGAGAGTAAGTAAACTCAGCCTGCAATGAGGTACAGATTTGGCTGCAGACTTGAGGGCTATTCTGGAAGATGAAAATGAGGCTTGGAAGGTAAATAAGGTCCCAGTCACAACGATTTCTTGGTTAGATTCCAGGTTGTGGGGGAACAATGCAGCAAAGGGTAGCAGGTTTCTGCAAAACTTGGATCACTGGACAACGTGCAGTCAACGCCCAGGTGAGCTGGTTCTAGGCAGGTGCTTCCAGGTGTCAGTCTACACTTGTTACCTAGGAACTTACCTCCTTTACTGCCTTGAACCTCCTAACTGGGCCCTCTGCCTTCAAACTTTGCAAACCACTCTCCATTCTTTTGCCAGAACCATCTTCCTAAAGGAGAACTGTGATGTCCCTTTTCTGCTCAAGAGCATTTCACAGCTCTCCATTGTATAAAGTCTTTAGCAAGATGTTTAACAGACTCAAGCCTCCTCCTCCAGTGGCTTCTTACACTCTTGCCTGTCACACAGCCTGGGCTCCAGACCGTGTTCCTTGAGTAAAGACCTCAAGTTTCAAAGCCTAGGCTGTTGATGCCATAGGTACTGTCATCCTTTCCAGCCCCATGACTCACCACATCTCCAGTGCCCCAATCCTACCTATTTTTCAATATACAAAGCACAGGCCCACCTCCTCCAGGAAGTTTTTCAGGATACCCCAATTTATGAGTCAATCAATTATCCTAGACCTTCACAGCATTTTCCTTTATCTAGACCCATAACTGTCTCTCTTGAGCCTAGGATCTACCAAAGGAGTATATGGGAAAATAGGCAGATGTCAGCTGCACGTAAAAGTACAGTATCTCTCTGCCCTAGGCTTCCTGTGGACAAGAACTATTAATATTATATTCATCCCTGTCCCTCTCCCCCATATAGACAAGCAATAGTGTTGCCCATACAGAAGTGGTTCAGCGTTTCTTTGAGGTTCTCCTGTTCTCTTGGGCCATCACCCAAGCTCTAAGAGAAAAGAATAGTAATAGAGGAATGCTTCCGTCATCAATCAGAAAATCATTCTGCTTGCCTCCAGAGTTGACCATCAGTTCCTTGCAGGCTGCCACTATATCTCTCGTGGTAATCCCAGGGTTTAACACTGTGTCTGGCACAGAGCATGCGTCCTGTAATGAAAGGAAGAGAGGGGCTTGCCCAAGGTCACCCAGAGCCAGGAACCGCTGAATCTCATCCGGGACCAGATCTGGTGAAATCATTTACAACATTATCTCAGTGGGGAGCTCAGAGGAAGGAAGGAATGAAGTGACTGAGAAATGTGTGCCAGGCCTCCGGCGGCCTCTAAGCCTGGAGGACTGGGAGGGGGTGGGGTGGGGGCCGACATCAAACAAGACGCGCTCTCGGCTCCTGGGCTGCCCCAAGCCGCCCGAGCAGCTCCCCGAGCTCCTGGGCGGCGGGAAGGGCGGAAGGGGTGGGGGCGCGGGGGCTGGCGACCCGGGCAGGCGGGCGAGCGGGAGGGAGGCGGCGGGGGCGACGGCGGCCGGCCGGGACAGTGCGCGTCGCCCGCCCTGCGCGGCAAATCCCCCAGGGAGGCCGCCGCCAGAGCCCTGGCGCTCCCGGCCCGGCGCCCGCCACGTGGCACCCGGCGGCGGCGGCGGCGGCGGCTCCTCCCGGCGCGCGGCCCGGCCAGCCGGCAGCACGCAGCCGCCCGCGCCGCCCGCCTCTTCCCGGCCGCCCGCCGGCGGCCTCCCGGGTGCAGCGAGGGGGAGCTGCCCGGCCTCCCTGGACTCGGAGAGAAGGCGGGCGGCGCGAAGCCGCTTTAACCGCAGCCGCCGAGCGGAGGCAGGAGGCTGACCCGGCCGCTTCCTAAGTGCGGTCAGGCATCTCGTGACCACGGCGGGCGCCGGGGGCCCCGCGGGGGGAGGGAGGGCCAGGGCAGGGAGCAAACAAGAAGGTCCCCACCCCTCCCCCGGGCTGTTGCAAGTGAGGCTTTCGGCGGAGTTAAAACCTCAAGCCCGAAATCAGGGGTGGAGGGGGGGGTTGGAATAATTCCCCACTCTCCACCCCAGGGCGTGCGCTCCCCGCCCGGAAGGGCTGACCTTGGCCCGGGGGTAGTTGGGGTGGGGGCGGTTGGTCAGCGCCTGGGCTAGGCTCCCAGCCCGCCGCCCCCTCGGATTCCAGGCCCGGCGGGGGCCGGAGGAGAGGGGGGGGCCCGGGGACACACACACACACCCCACACGCAGCGCGCGCCAATGAGCCCAGGCCAGGCGCAGGGGGCGGGGTTTTCCCAGGCTCGAGCACAGCAGCTGCTATTTACCTTCTTGGCTTCTCCCGGGGACCAGGAACCAGCCCCCGCGCTCCGCCGCCCGCCGCCGCCCCCCGCCTCCCTGCCCCCGGGGCGCGCGCACACACTCACACACGCACGCACACACACACATCCTCCCTGCCCGGCCGCAGTCGCGGCGGCAATAAAACATCCTGGCACGTGCTCCGGCTCCAGGCGCGCCCTCGCCGGCCGGCTGATGTCAAACTGCAGCTCGGCTGGTGTAGCTCTTAAAGGGCCCGCGCGCGCCGGGTGCCGAGGCTGCCCTGGCCGCCCGCGGGGCGGGAAGGAGGGAGAGGCTGCCGCTCGGCAGGCCGCCTCGGCGCGCTGCAGAACCGAGAGGGGGCGGATGGAAAGGGAAAAGTTGGCAAGGACGTGCGTGCGTCCTTGAGGCATTGCCATCAAAGTCCCCCTTGTTAACCTTTCATTTGAAATTCCATTTCCTTTCTGCTCAGTTGGAAATTATTCTGATTGTTTCCTGGGGAAGCGCGGGGTCCGAGGCCCCCAACTCCAGAGGAAAAATGAGGGACGGACCGGGGGAGGGGTGCGGGGATCGAAAACCACCTTGCTCTGAAAAACCTGCAAATATAAGATGGAGGCACATTTTCCTTTTCTGCATGCAAAAGGAAAATTTTTTGCCCTTTTTTGCACGGTCAACTTTCACCCCCCTCCTCCCCCGAACGTGCGGAGTCTGAGAGGGAAATCACTTAGATCTTTTCGTAACTCACACCCTTACATTCCCCCGTTCTAACCACTGCATTTATAACCTTTAATCCCTGTCCTTCTAAACCTTTAAAAATATATATTTCAAATGAACTTATTACTGGCAAAGCAGCTCTATTACATATGAAAGGAAATAAAGAGCAAAGGCCGAAGCCCCAAGAGAAATAAACTAGACTAGAGCAAACCCAATGCGGAAAAATCCTTTCTAAAGCAAAGGCCAGCAGGGAGAGTAGCAAAGGGTTAAAATCCTTTTGATTGACGTTGTAGCCTCTGGTGCCCCGGGCTCAGGCGCGCGCCATTGGCCGCCAGGCCTTGTGCCTGGCGGCCAATGGGGGGGCGCGGTCCACGAGCGGTGCCGCGTGTCTCCTCCTCCCATTGGCTGAAAGTTACTGTGGGAAAGAAAGTTTGGGAAGTTTCACACGAGCCGTTCGCGTGCAGTCCCAGATATATATAGAGGCCGCCAGGGCCTGGGGATCACACAGGATCCGGAGCTGGTGCTGATAACAGCGGAATCCCCCGTCTACCTCTCTCCTTGGTCCTGGAATTGCGCTACCGATCACCAAGTAGCCATAAGATATTATAATAAACCCTCAGCACTTGCTCAGTAGTTTTGAGAAAGTATAAAGTAAAAGGGACATAAGCAAGACAATTTTTTTGTGTGTGAAGAACTCCAAAAATAAAATTCTCTAGGGATTAAAAAAAGAAAAAGAAAATGCCAGCTGATATAATGGAGAAAAACTCCTCGTCCCCGGTGGCTGCTACCCCAGCCAGTGTCAACACGACACCGGATAAACCAAAGACAGCATCTGAGCACAGAAAGGTAAGGGCAGTACCTGTATTTCCCTGCACCCCCAAGAAATTAAGTCGGGGTTGGGGCTCTTTTCTCCCTTAAAATCGCGGGGAGAAATGGCAGGTCCCATGGGAACTCAAGCGCTCTTTTTTAAAAATTTTCTTTACAGTCATCAAAGCCTATCATGGAGAAAAGACGAAGAGCAAGAATAAATGAAAGTCTGAGCCAGCTAAAAACACTGATTTTGGATGCTCTTAAAAAAGATGTAAGTGGGTAATTCTTTTTTTCTCTCTCTCCCAGGTATTAAGAATGAAATCCCCTTGCCTGCGGGGTCTTCCCTGCCTGCACTGCATTCTCAGAGGCGGGAGAGCTGGGCCCCTCTAGCCGAGGTCTAGGGCTGTCGCCGCCATGGCCAGGGGGAGGGACGGACCCCCACCATTCCGAAACCTCTGGCGAGGCTCTCACTTTCCTCCTTTGCCTCCTCTTCTGTGCAGAGTTCGCGGCATTCCAAGCTGGAGAAGGCGGACATTCTGGAAATGACAGTGAAACACCTCCGGAACCTGCAGCGGGCACAGATGACGGGTGAGAGCGGCTCGCCGCGTCCCCCTCTGCGGGCGTCTCTCTCGCCCCGCGGTGATTTCTTCCAGACTTCCGCCCGTGGTTGTGAGAGGCATTCAGCTACATTTTACTGCCTTGGCTCACTCTTGCGTTCCCACGGTCTGGGGCTTATTTATAGCCACAACTCCAAGTTGTTACTGTTCCGGAAAGGGAGGGAGAGAGGTTGTAGTGGCGAGGGCGGCGGGCGGCGGGCGGCTTGGCAGTGGGGGAAGCGGATGGGGGGGGGGGTGAAAGGATTTAGAACCGTGGTGGTTTTTAAGCTGCGTGGAGCTTGGGGTCATCTAGTTTAGCACGCCCTCCTCGCCCGCTACATAAGGGGAAATAAGGCTCGGATGGTGCAGAAGAGGGGGAAGGGCACTATCCAAGGTCACATCGCGCGGGGGTGGGGAGGAGGCAAATTTGAGGCTTCAGATCGGGTTAAATGAAGCGACAGGGAATGGAGAGGGAGCGTCTCGGGGTCTGTCGCCAAGCTAGTGTGGCTAGGTGGAGGGTTTTTCTAAACCCAGCCGGCTACCCAGAGGCAGTTCCGCGGGCGGGTGGTCAGGGAGGCGCGCCGCGAGGACCTCCCAGGGCGGAGGCGATGGCTTCGGGGCCAGGGCCTTTCGGTGACCCATCCGTCTCCTTCTGGCCCGCAGCCGCGCTAAGCACAGACCCGAGCGTGCTGGGGAAGTACCGCGCCGGCTTCAGCGAGTGCATGAACGAGGTGACCCGCTTCCTGTCCACGTGTGAGGGCGTTAACACCGAGGTGCGCACCCGACTCCTCGGCCACCTGGCCAACTGCATGACCCAGATCAACGCCATGACCTACCCAGGGCAGCCGCACCCCGCCTTGCAGGCGCCGCCGCCGCCCCCGCCAGGACCTGGCGGCCCGCAGCACGCGCCGTTCGCGCCGCCGCCGCCGCTCGTGCCGATCCCCGGGGGTGCGGCGCCCCCTCCCGGCGGCGCGCCCTGCAAGCTGGGCAGCCCTGCTGGAGAGGCGGCTAAGGTGTTCGGCGGCTTCCAGGTGGTGCCGGCTCCAGACGGCCAGTTTGCGTTCCTCATCCCTAATGGGGCCTTCGCTCACAGCGGCCCAGTCATCCCAGTCTACACCAGCAACAGCGGGACCTCGGTGGGCCCCAACGCAGTGTCACCTTCCAGCGGC
This sequence comes from Ovis aries, assembly GCF_016772045.2. Lineage (NCBI taxonomy): Eukaryota > Metazoa > Chordata > Mammalia > Artiodactyla > Bovidae > Ovis > Ovis aries. Next base: position 194,183,944 of record NC_056054.1, on the reverse strand, counting down.
CCCTCTCTCACGGCAGACTCCATGTGGAGACCGTGGCGGAACTGAGGGGCTCAGGCCATCCCTCCCCCTAAATTCCCCAAACCATCTCTCTTCCCTCCGGACGATAAACAGGAACTTGGACCATGAGAGAGAAGGGAGGACTTTTGAGATTAAGTGGTTACTTTTTTTTTTTAATTTCTAAAGTTACTTTTTTGTAGAGAGCTGTATTAAGTGACTGACCATGCACTATATTTGTATATATTTTATATGTTCATATTGGATTGCGCCTTTGTATGATAAAAGTTCAGATGACATTTCGTTTTTTACACGAGATTTCTTTTTTATGTGATGCCAAAGATGTTTGAAAATGCTCTTAAAATATCTTCCTTTTGGGAAGTTTATTTGAGAAAATATAATAAAAGTAAAAAGAGTGAAGGCTCTTATGACTTAGAATTATTTTTAGAATATGTAAAAATGAAGGTCTTGGCAGAATTTGAATTACACATAATCTGAGAATTCAGGAATTGGTTCCTTTTGTTATTAAAAGAACATTTTAAAAACCCATCAAGCCTTTTACCATGGCTCCTTGAGCTAAATTCCATTTAATTTGTGAGAACCCATCTGTTATGGCTTCCTTGATCAATTTGTGGTCAGTCTCTTAAAAGATTTCAAAACCCTTTTTACCCACCTGCAACTAAAGTCATTCAGTCCTGGTTCTCATACTGGCTCCTTCTGAGGAAGATGGAAGGGGGCTGAGTTCATGAAGTTAATCAATCCAGTACTTTGTGCCCGCCACACATTTAAGGGTGGCTCCTGCAGCACTAGTGCCCTAGGGCATCTCACCAGCATCCGAGTAAAAAGTCTTCATAGCTGCAGCTCCAGCCTTCAAGTGTTGGAGTCTTTCTCTAATTAAAGTCAATCCTTGCAGCTAGACATTTTCTGTAACAGCACCTAAAAGTTTGAAATGCCTCTCTGCACCCTCTTCAAGCAAGCTGAGAAGGTCAACAGATTCCTTCTGCCAAGGAACAGCTAGTTAGACTCCCAAGTGGAGCCCCAGTCCAGATGATTAACACCAGACATATGTTTTTGATAAGTTTCTGTGCTTGGCTCTAATAGAGAAAGCATGTGGAGGCCGTCCTGGCAAGCACACAGGCCATCTTCCCCTTTTAATACAAACAGCAAGCGACCCCTTTGCTTGGTCATGCCCCATTTCCAGGCAAGATGTGGGCTCCAGATAGAAGCAAAAGGGTTGTCTCGGGTTTCAGCTCACATAACCCTCCTTAACAAGTCCTAACTCAAAGCGGACAGCTTTAAACTGTGCCAGGATCTGCAGGGAATTTCTTCCAAATCCCATCACAAAGGCTTGTCAGATTTTGTCAGATTTGGCCAGGTGTTTGACTGCATCCAGGTGTTGGGGAAATGAAAACCACGAGCGCTGCGAGACCAGACACATCAGCCGCGCTGTGGGTCTGGCGGGCGCGCCCTCCTCCCGCACCGCCGGCCAGTCGTCCTCCCGGCCCGGCCCCTCCCGCCAGCCTCCTCTTACCGCCCCCACCCCCACCCCTTCTCTTAGAAGGGCTTCTGGGAGGAGAAGGATGAGGCGGGAGAGATCAATCTTTGAAGCTTTCCTAACAAAGATAAAGCCAACGATTTTCTGTCTTATTTCAAAAGCTTCACCTCTCCCCTGCCTGGCTGGCCTTTCCCACAGGCCAGTGTGGAGAGCCGCTCTATCACTGAAATGATCTAGCAGACAGCAGTCAGTGTTCTACTCAAATACCTTCCATCCAGCTTCAGATCTAGAGCGAAAGGTTTAAAAAATGCTTTAAAATTTTTGGCTCCTACTTGCCTCATTTTGCCTCTGTGAAAGGTGCTCAACATACCTTCCCACCAAAGAAATAGTCATACACACACACTCTTCTTTATCATATCATATTCTGCCATTTCTCTCCTGTTTAAACACAGACATCATAACAATTGCTCTTTTATGACACAACCCAAGCTCAAATGCTTCACTTGGTAAATCTGTCCTCTGGCTCCACCGGAAGCCTCCTGGCAGAAATAAGGGAGACAACAGAATCTCATTTTTATAAAAACGCATTTATATTCTTAAAAATTGACACACACACACTGCAATCATTAAATCAACTCAAAACTCAATCTCTTCATCTTCCCTGTGCTGAAGGGGAACAACTGAAAAAAGAGGATTTTTATTAATATCAAAAGGACACATATTGAGGGGAGTGATGATGTTAGAAGACGTAAACATTTGTTCTTTTGAAAATAATTTGTAGTTTGAAAGTGGTCTTTTTTCCCTGAAATTTGGGTTTAAACTAGTAGATGAGGCATTTCCGTACAAAACGAAAAGAAAGGGGGTACCCTAGGCCCCAGTGGGGATTTTCAGGCTCTTATGCCGGTTCTGCCGTCGAGCTCACAGTATCTCTTTGGGTGAGTCATTTCCCTTCTCCGGGACATTTCCAAGTCCGTGAAAGGAGTGTGTTTATTTCTAAGGCCCTGTACTCCCCTGCACCCAGGCTCTTTCTGCAGTAATTAGCTGGGGGAGAGGAGAAGCTTCAGTCTAGCCCACATCAGGATCCTTCGGGCCAGAACTAACTACACAATCTTGAGTCGCACCCAGCAGCCCCTCTCCTCCGCCCCGGGGCGGTGCCGGTGGCTCCCGATAAGGCGCGGCTCCAATCTCCACGTCCGGATGCGGGCCGCCAGCCTTGCAGCCGCTTGCATTAGCCTCTGAATGGAGACCCTCCCGGGCTCGGGCCCCCCGCCGTGCCCGGCAGCATCCGGAGCTGGAAAGGCGCTGAACTGGAAGCGGGGCGGGGGGTGGAGCGGTCGCGGGGTGGAGGGGTGGCTGGCTCTCCTAGGTCTAGAGTCGGGAGCCTTCTCTAAGTAGCGAGTTGCCGCAACTGGGAGGAGCTCCCCCTCCGCGCGCCCCATTCCACCCCACGTGTTGCTGGAGTGGGGACCTAGGGGTTAAGTTGGACCCCCTCATCGTCACCGCCGTCCCGGGAAACCTGTCATTAAAGTCAATTAACTTTTCCCACACCCCTTGGCCGGTAACAACCCGCTGCTAGCTTCCTCCCCGGCTCCTAAGTGCAACCAGATGGGCGGTCAAGCTGCCCCCGCCGCGCGCCCGCCGGGGCCGCCGGGGGTTCCAGGGAGGCCGCCGCGGCTCGCGGCCCGGGCGGGGAGCAGGCCGGGGCGGCCACGCCGGGCCAGCCCCGGCGGCCCTGCGGCCAAGGTGGTTTGCTTAGCAGGCCCGGCTGCTTTCTGGCAGGAAATGAATAGCTCCCAGATGAGCTCAGGCAACCTGAGAGGTCGTGAGAACGGCGCGAACCCCCGCCTGTGCAGCCGGCAGCCTGCCAGGCCGCGGGGGGAGCGGGCGGCGGCGGCGGCGGCAGGAGGCCGGGAGGCCCGGCGGGCGGTGGCGGGGGGAGAGGGAGGAGGGAGCCGCTGACACACGAGCCCGCGCCCGCTCCCGCTGACAGGCAGGCAGCCGCCCGCGCCCGGCCGCCTCCCCCGCTTCCCCGCCCGAGGCCCCAGCGCCTCCCAAGCAGCAGGCCCTTAGCCGCAGAAACGCGGCCGCCCGACCCGCCGGGCCCGGGGGTGGGGCCGCCTGCCAGTGTTTTTCCAGTCCCCCCGGTAGCTCCGGGCCGCATTTAGAAGCCGGGAAACTGGGCCGAGGCCAGTGTCGGGGCAGCAGAGGCCCTCGCGGCCGCCGGAGCCTTGCCAAGCGGCAAGCCAGGCCAGGGCGGGTGGGGGCCGGCGGGGAGAACGGCCGGGCCAGGGCGGCTCAGCCCACACCGTCGTCCCAGACAAGACACAGCCGCCCAAGGGCATCTCGCGACTCCATAAAACAAATGGTTCTCATCTCCGAAAACCCTAGTGCCTACTGAGTGCCCAGCAAGCCCCCTGCCAGAGCTAAAAAGATAACATTAAGACCCACCCACCCCCTGCCCTCCCAGAGCTCTCAGTTTAGCTGGGGAGATATACAAACATCCAAGTGATTCATCCCAGGCCTGATGAGGGACGTGCCAGAAAAGTTTCAACAAAGGGCACCTAAGAACAGAGAGATGGATTCTGATTGGAGGGTAAGCCAGGTAAGGTCTTCAGAGCGTTGGCACCTGAAGCGGAGACCTGACAGATGCGGTCAAGGAAGAGAAGAGATGCGAATGGGAAGGGAAACGTAGAGAGGTAAATGTGTAAGTCCAGTTGGGGGAATTCCAGGAAGTTTGCCATGGTTGTATTGAAATTTTCAGGTATATGAATTGGCTTGGAGGCCAAAAACTAGAGCCAAAGCACATGATCTGGCTTCAGGATGCTGAGGTTGTAAGTCCAGGCAAATTACTTCTCTGCACCTTCTTTGTACCATAGGGTGGTATTTGTACCTCCCCAGGTGATATTTCATAGCGTTGTGAGGATGAAATGAGTAAATGCAGGCAAAACATTTGGAGTGGTGCTTGGCACATAAGCCCCCAATGTGTGTTAGTTGCTCATTGGTGTCCAACTCTTTGTGACCCCATCGACTGTAGCCCACCAGGCTCCTATGTCTGTGGAATTCTCAAGGCAAGAATACTGCAGTGGGTTGCCATTTCCTTCTCCAGGGGATCTTCCCAACCCAGGGATTGAACCCTGGTGTTCTACATTGCAGGCAGATTCTTCACCGTCTGAACCACCAGGGAAGCTCAATGTAGGTCAGCTATTACGATTTCTAAACCACAGTGAGAAGGCAATGGCATCCCACTGCAGTACTCTTGCCTGGGAAATCCCATGGACAGAGGAGCCTCGTAGGCTACAGTCCATGGGGTCGATAAAAGTCGGACACGACTAAGCGACTTCACTTTCACTTTTCACTTTCATGCATTGGAGAAGGAAATGGCAACCCACCCCAGTGTTCTTGCCTGGAGAATCCCAGGGACAGAGGAGCCTGGTGGGCTGTCGTCTATGGGGTCGGGCAGAGTCGGACACAACTGACACGACTTAGCAGCAGTAGCAGCAGCAAACCACAGTGAGGGATGGTCACCAAATGGGAAAGCCAGCCCTGGCTTTCGCCCAGTGATTTCAGGAGCTGCTTGTGACTGCACCAGCTATGTGAAAGTACCACTGCCTCTTCCCTAGGTTCTGAATTTCATGTGTGTGCATGCTCACTCATTTCAGGCGTGTCCAAATCTTTGCAACCCTATGAACTGTAGCCCTCCAGGCTCCTCTGTCCATGGGATTCTCCAGGCAAGAATAGTAGAGTGGTTTGCCATGCCCTCCTGCGGGGATCTTCTCAACCCAGGGATCAAACCAGTGTCTCCCGCATTACAGGCAGATTCTTTACTGCTGAGCCACTGGGAAAGCCTTGAATTTCATGTACTCATTCATTAATTATTGAACCAGGCACCATGGAAATAAAAGGAAGAAGGAAGGCATGATCTCTGTAGCTATAAAGCTCTAACAGGCCCAACAGACCAGTATAAATAGATAAATTTAAGTATTCTGTGTTAAATGCCATAGAAGAGGATTAGTGTACACTATTGGTACCAACAGGTAACACTTCATAATGGGTGATTTTTGGGGCCTCCAAATCATGATTAATCTTTGTGTACATTTTTCTGACCATAGAAAGGGCTGGTGTGGTAAATAAGAGAACTAGTCAAATTCCACCTAAGAAAGATTAGTGTCAAATGGCTAATTTCAAGATTCTTTTTTTTTTTACAATACTATTATCTTCTGAATGTGCAGAGTCATCTTAATACGGTCAAGGAAAGGACTGGGAGTTCGGTAATTCTGGTTCCAAATTGATCACTGCCTATGAGATGCTGAGCAAGCCCTCCTGAGTCTCTGGCCATTAATTTCCTCACTCACAAGGCAGAAGCTTAGACCAGAAGTCTCTGAAGGCCTTCTCAACTCCACGGTCTGTAATCCTCTCCTTGGGGTGCTTCCATATGCCTCTATAACTTGACACATGCACTGGGGCTCTAGGAACCTATATCTGCAAGAACCTCTATCAGGCACATTTCAAAATCTCAACCAAGGTCCTGGGGTGGTTTTATAACCAAGTATTTGCATCTGCAGTTAAAGATATGGAAACAGACCTGAAGCATGGGCCCTGTACCTGCACTATTGCAAGAAAATAGGCCACACATTGAGTTCTTGGAGACCTGTGTGTTAGTGAGACCCATCAAAGGAAGACTACATCTGACAGGATTTGCCTACATATCTGCCACTAAGACAGTATCCTTCGCTGTGATATCTTGTTACCTTCCTTGGAAAACAGAATAGCAAGAATTAAAAGTGCCATCACTTTCTCCTTCATCCTAAACACCCCCCCTCACCCCAACCCCCACCTACCACTCCCTCCCAATCCTTTCACTTGCCCAGTTCTTTTCTGAAGAGGATGTGGTTATCAGACTCTCCATTTAGGAAACATATTTCCATAGCTGGTTAGAGTTTTTCCACTAATACACTTACTGAAGTAACTAAACTTACTGGATTAGCCTGGTTAAACAAGAATTAATTAGTGAAATCAGCATAAATTAGTGAAAAATCTGAATTTTAAATATCTAATAGAAGGAAAAACAGTAAACTTGGCAAATACTTGTAGTAAGTCTGAATTCATAATTTACAGAACCACTTGCTTTCATAAAACTAATGCACCAAAGTCATTTAAAGACTATTCTCTTAAGCAGGTTAAACATAGCTCTTACAGTATTATTTATAACTTAAACCTTTATAGTAAGAATGAGAAGAGCCATGATTGCAGCATAAGTAAATACTTGAAGTCTGAATTAATAAAAGGCTTTACTGCAGCTATTCTATGTCTGGATATATTTCCAGTTGTAATTTGCCTTTAGTGAAGCAGCAATCAATGACTTCTTTTTTTTTTTTTTTAAGAATTGCAAGTATCACTTAATGATAGTGATGCTATTTAAGGAATATTCTTTGTAATTTACTCTATTTTGTTATTAAAAAATGCAGTCTGTTTTCATGTTAACTAATTCTGCTAGTTTAGTCATCAATGTGAGAAGTGAAATTTATAAATTCAATTGACAAAATCTCCAGCCTAGAGAAAAACTACTTCAACAGATAAACACCACCACCCTAAACTTCATGTTTTCTACAACGTAGTTTTTTTTTCTATTAGCTTTTCCCATAAAAATGTGTCGATAAGGCATCAAAATGTAGAACAGGAATATTATTCCTTGAGGGGGCAGGAGAGGGTACAAGCCATATCAAATTGGTTTCAGAAGCAGAATCCTGTGTGACATTTAGGAGTAAAGTACTCCAGGCATTTTTTCATTTTAGCGACTACCTAACAGATACTCAGGATCAGAGATGAGATACAAAACTAAAGGAAGGCTTCCCATACACCACATTTGTGAAGAACAAATAGTCTCCAACACAGAGTTATTCTTCCCTGTATCTCTTCCGTAATTAGGGCCCATATGATTATTTTCGTACAAATACTGTAGAACCTTGCAGAATCAAATAGATATTTCCCTTGAAACTATGTAGCGAAGTAACTGTGGAATTGGCCATTAACACCTTATAGAGGTGAGCCAGCCTGTAAAGACCTCTGAAACTGCAGGCTCCTTTGGTCTACTTTTGTTTTCCTGTTTTGGAGTTGGGGGGAAGGGCCGATGGGAAAGGACCATAAACTATGATCGTCTAGAGAACTCGAAACCTACTGTGATCTCCTTGAGGCTGCATTTTAAGTTTAAAATAGTGAGTATCTATCCAAAGAAGAGACATTTTAATGCTGGGAGAAGTTCATAGGATAACTTAACATGTCATTCTTGCCTCAAATATTCGCACAGCTCCTAAATAAAAAATCTGAGGCTGTAGTCATATTTACATACATACACTAGTTTAAAAATAGAGGCTGGATTTTGAGCAATTGATCATTTGGAGATATGGCAACTAGTCTCTAACCTGATATGGGGTTGAATTCAACTTAATTTTTTTATTAGCATAGTATATTTTATTGAAGAGTAGTTGAGTTACAGTGTTTCAGGTGCAGAGCTAGGTGATTTAGTTATACATATATATTATTTTTCATAGATATTGACTATAGTTCCCTGTGCTATACAGTAAAACTCTGTTAATTGTTGTGTATCTATTTTTTTAATTAGAAATCTAGCATTCTATTCATACTAAGTCAAACATGTGAAATCAAAATGTCATAAAATTTTCAACTAGGCCCAAATTCATAAGTTTTCTAAAATATGTATGTTTTACATACATTTATATATGTGTATACAAAAGCTTTTCTAGTACATTTGATAAAGGCCTGCGAAAGAACATCAGGTAAAAGAGATGGAAAATTGGAAAACATTTTTAAGACATCGAGTTTGCATGCTTAGTGTAAAGCCTCCAGCTGGGAGTCCAGATCTTGGCTCTGTGCTTCCCTCCTCTGAGTGAGTCCCTCCTCAGCCTTCCCAGTGTTCTCTCTGGAAACTTGTTCTTTTTAAAATAAATGCCCCTCTACCTGCAGCGTCTGAATAAACCCCCTGTGGCCACCATTGCCTGGCTCTGCTTTTCTTTTGAGCCTACTAGATGGATGATGCGTCACTTTGCCCACCCCAGGTGTGAGTAGGATGGGAAGCAGCAGGGGGATGAGGATGGGGGTGGGTCCCTGGGCTGGAAATTGAGGACCTATGCTCTGCCCCCATACCCTTGCCCACCCTTGGCTCTCCCTTCCCCAGGCGCCGTGGGCTCGCCCACTCTTTAGTCCTCTGGCCTGATGGCTCTCCTTCCCTTAGGCCTGCCTTCACTTGGCTCCATCCTTCCCTTCTTTCACAGGAACTGTGGATCCTGTTCCCCTTCACCAGGGAGGTGGTCCACAAAACATCAGCTTTTATTCCTAAATTTTCAACCTCATTTTACTTTTCCCTGCTGTATATAAATACATTCATTTTTCTACCATCTTTCAGAGCCAATTTCCCCCACCCCGCACCCGTCTCTCCACCTTGGGCTGCTCGCCTCCCTGTTCACCCTAGAATCTAGCTAGTAGCCCCCTGCCTCCTTTCTCTCTCCCTGTTACCTGTGCAGCCAGACTCCTGAGTGCCCCTCCCTCAGGGAACAAATCAGATGGTCCTTCTTTTGTTCTCTCCTCGTCAACACTTGTGAGGTTCTGAGTATGTGCAGACTCCATCCTGAAATTCCCTCCTTCCTACACCCCTGTGGCACATGTTTCTCCGGACTTCCTCCAGCCTCTCTGATGACTTCTCAACATCCACCATGGGACTTTTCCCCCTTGACCCACCCATTAAGGTCACTGTCCTTGAAAAATCTATCCATGCCCTTTTCTTCTTATGACTCCGTCACCCACAGCGTGAAGACCCACTGGCATCTGCATGAAGACCGTCAAATCTGGTATCTTCAGTCCCAGATTCTGCCCTGAGCTCCAGATTGTGGACCCAGCTGCCTGTGGGCCATCTCCACGTGACAGTCCTTAGGCTGTGAGGTGTCCTGCCTCTGTTTTCCCAGTCAATGTGTCTTCTTCAACCCCACCACCAGTCTCCTCCCTGCCTCCCGTGGGGCACAAGGAACCATAAGGCTTCCGCTTGGTCGTTGCCTTTGTGCAGGAGTTTCGTTGCTTTCATCTCCTTCAGACTGGTTTCTTCACCTTCAGTTTTGCCTCCCTCCAACCATCAACCACACACTCCAGCCACACATCCAAACAACCACATCTCTGAGAAAACACTTCCAAAGGCTTCCTATTGCCTCCACCACCAGAGAAACTTACATGGTTTACTCCTGGCCTAGCCTCCTGCCTTATTGCCGACAAGAGGTCAGTACCCCATCCACATGTCCTTGGCGTGCAAAGCTGCCCCAGTGCCATGAGCACCACTCCCCCGCCCCCGCCCTCCTCCACTTCTCCATCCAGAGACCTCCTACCTATGCATCCTTCAAGACTTTGCTCAATTCACCTGGTTCCAGAAGCCCATCTTGAGGCCTCCAAATCCTAACTCTGATCCCTGCCTCCCCTTTTCCCCACTCCTGGAGCATTTAACACAGTACTGATGACACTGGATTAGAGTGTTTCTTTATCTGTCTCCCCAGCTCAGACTCTGTGACTGTTAGAGGCAAAAGCAACATACTTTCTCTCTACCTGTAGTAAGTGGCACAATCAATGGCTGCTGTATAGAAGTCATTCAGGAAGGTGCACATTACTAGTATAATAAGAAAGAGGATATTAATAAAAATAGCAACTTACATTTGAATAATTTGAATTTAAGTTTCACAAACATCCTCATTTAATCCCCAATCGCTGTAGGTAAGTAGGACTGAACATGTAACCCTCGTAGCAAATGTGGACAATTCATCTCAAAGGGAGTAGATGGTTTGACCAAAGTGGAGCTAGAGAGAGCCAGGTGGGTCTCTGGGACCCTCCTCTTCTGGCTGGAGTGTCACACTTCCCTCATTTTCTGCAGAAATGGACCAGACTTTGAAATGGACAGAAATGGGGCTGTACTTCCTAAAGCCTGTCTCTGTGGTTGCCTTTCCCTGCTGACTATCAAGGGCAAAAATAAACCTAGATCTAGTCTCCGCGGCCCATGCACTTTTGCTACATGTATAGCCAGAACCGCTTTGGAACTGCTGGAAATCTGTTGTCCTCATTCCAGCTTTGCTGTCTTAGACATGTAACTGAGTCTCTCAGGGCATGAGAACCGCAAGTCCCTTCCTTCCTCCTGTATGCTGAGTGACAGAATTTATGCAAGCAAAGGCAAGTTTTCTTTACATGTAAAGCTTAGTGATTCTCAGCACAAGTGAACTACCAGGAACTTCTCAGAACCAAAAATTAAAAAGAGAATAGGAAAATCCTAGACTTTAAGAGGAGAAGTATTCAGTTTTGAAGATCATATTTGTGTGGGCTGGTTTAGGAGTCATTCTTTAGTAGGTGAATGAGTCACACCGTGACCCAGAGAAACCAGTGGGCATAAGTGTCTAAGGGTGTAACAAAAGGTTCCAAAGTACCAGCCAAGGAGGCGGCCACACCATAACAGCTGCCAGGACAATGTGGCTGTTTGCAACAAGATCAGTGCAGTCTCTGTAAGCAAAACGTCCGCCGAGCCACAAAGCAGTTGCTAAATTTCCTGGTATAGTTTGCTTGGGCTTTTCTTTCCTGTTTGTGACCACTGGTGTTTTTCATCCCAGTTTAGTGTTAGATTGCAATGAGCGTGTATTACCTGAGGCGTTCCTTCAGAAGAGAGAGTTTGTTGAGTTCACTTGCAGCTCGGGATGCAGTACCAGAAGTGAGGGGTTGTCTGGGACCAGTGGGTCACTGAACCACAAAGCAGCTCTTGGTTGCAGCTGACTAGTTAGTCATTCACTGGGGATTCATGCAGCACCTACTCTGTGCCAACACTGTTCCAGACACAGAGCTTCTACAAGACCGGCCAGGCCTCGGCTCTCAGAGTGCACACATCCCACTGCAGAGAAGACAACCAAAAAAGAAAATAAATAAATGAAAGCGAGAACATCAGCTCATGGTAAATACTATGAAGCAACTAAAATCAAGTGCTGTGATAGAAGGGACAGAAGTGTGCCTGAGGCCTAATTTGGGATGAATGATCAGGGAACATCTCACTGAGGAGCGGACTCCTGAAGCGGGGAAGGCCAGTTAAACCAAAAAACAAACAAACAAAAAACCCAACCTGATTTTGCAGACCTGGTCAGTGAAGGTCACAAATGTCTCTGCTGGCCGACCTGGCAAGGTCTGTAAATGGCTGACTGTAATGCCCAGGGCCACAAAGAGGACCAATGTCATTTGCTGCTGTTTCATGAATATAGTTACTAAAAACTTCTCCACAGTTTGCAAAGCACCTGAAATATTCAAGGTAGAAGCTGATTCAAAGAAAACTGATGAAATCTCTTTGTTTTCTGCAGGAAGATGTGGGGTCTAGAGCACCAGCCTTGGTTTTATATTCATGTGTTCATTCCATAGATATCTTCTGAGCTTTCACCTTGCACCCAGGGGTGGTCTGGGAACCCTGGAGATGTAGTGGTGAACAGATGCGAAGGCCTTCAAGGAAATAAGTCTAGAGAGAGCTATGGCTTGTGAACCATATAGGAGGAAATATGCTGAAAGCCATCATCCCAATACCCTACGCTGGTCTAGCCAGGAGTCTTTGTCCATGGTTCTGTATTTGTCAGTTCAATCATTTATCAAATATGTATTCTATACCCACTGTGTGTCAGGCCTTGAGCTACAAAGGACAATAAGGCAGAAGGGGGTCCCTGGTTTCTAAGGACTTAAGCTATAGTCAGGAGGAAAGAGACAACAAAACATTTCACAAAGAAATTAACAAGATAATTTCTGTATTTATTAAGTCTTCTGAGGAAATTAAAGTAGGGCATGAGATAGCCTTGGGGAGGGAGATGTCCTCTACAGAAGACTGTGAAGGGTGGGAGGATTCAGCAAGTCAAGATCTCAGGAGAGAACATGACAGGTAGGGACATGGTAGGGAAAGGCCTGCATCAAGAAAAAGCAGCGGCGTGCTGGGTGAACAGCAAAACAACATGTCTGAAACATGCTGGCCAAGGGGAGTGGGGCCCTCACTCAGCCTCAGGAGAGCTGGCAGGTCACAGGGGACCTTGACGGTCTCAGTGCCAAATCTGTGTCCAACCCTAAGAGCAAAGGGAAACCACTGGATCAGTGATGCCTAATAGAGAATAATGTGGGATTTAAAATGTTCCAGTAGCTACATATTTTAGAAGTACAAAGAAACATTAATTATAATATAATATTTAATCCAATATATCCAAAATATTACTTCAGTATATAATCCATGTGCAAAATTATTAATGGGGTATTTGACTTTCTGTTCAGGGGAACTAATGCAAAGAACTGACTCATTTGAAAAGACCCTGATGCTGGAAAAGATTGAAGGTGGGAGGAGAAGGGGATGACAGAGGATGAGATGGTTGGATGGCATCATCAACTCAATGGACATGAGTTTGAGTAAGCTCCGGGAGTTGGTGATGGACAGGAAAGCCTGGTATGCTGCAGTCCGTGGGGCTGCAGTCAGACATGACTGAGCAACTGAACTGAACTGAAGTTTTTGACAGAGGTGTCTTTGTCATACTGAGAGCACTTCTCAACTCAGATCAGCCACATTGCAAGTGCTCAGTAGATGCCTGTGCCCCATGACTACCATACTGGCCAGAGAAGCATGGGAAGGTCTAACGATCGTCACCCCCCAGAGAGCCAGGCTCAGGGTTATTTCATTTCTCCCTTCCCCCAGCACCTACCTGCTATCATCATCCATCAGAGCTTAGATAATTCTCTCTCAGACCATCGCTTATCTCAGTGTCAAGCCCAGCTCAAGTGTCATCAGTATTTTTCACATCAGTGACTGCTGCATCCTCACAATTGGATTTTTTGCCTTTGTCTAACTCTGTCCATCTCTTGCCATTGAACTATTAATATTTCTGCTAAAACACAGCTCCCTCTTCTTCCTCCTCCCATCTGAATCTTCCATAGCTCCCACTGCCCTCACTGACACAATTAAAACCCAGGTCCCAGCTTCATCTACGTCATCCCACTTACACCAGTGACTTATGCAAGTAATGAAAGTCATGTAACTTCATTTTCCTTAAGCACTATGAACACATATCCTTAAACACTATGAGCAATTGTAATCAAGCATTGAAAGCTTTTGGGATTTTGTTTCCGTTTACTACTTTCCTTTAATAGTAATTTTCCTCTCTCTAAAAAAAAATGTTTTCTATTTTTTCAATTGATAATTTTTTTCTTTTAAAGTAATTCCAGGGACCTGCAACATTTGGATATGAGTTGTTTACTTATTGTTTGATTTCTTGGTAGTTATCATCTTGCAAGCCAACTGCTAGCAATAGTGATATAAGGCAAATGTACATAATCAGGCATCACATGGGATACGTGTGTACATAAACATTTAAGCTAAAGTAAATTTAATTGTATCTTGAGCCACCTATGAAATTACTTGAAATTATAAAAAAACTCTATGAGCTATAACAAGCCAAGGCTGGAAACCTCTAAAGTCCTCCTTGACTTTGGTTATGACCTTGTAAGATCAACTGAGCTGACATTTTTGAAGTACAGTTGAAGGTCATTCCTCATTTTTTCTTTTTCGTCTTGGTTGAAACATTTAAGTAGCTGAATATGTAATTTTTGCAGATCCCACTCCTAAAGAGCCATCAAACCCAAAATTCACATGATGTCCACATGTCCACACAACTGTTCTTGACTATTTATAGATGTGAGATATGAACTCCAGAAATAGACTGGATGTGAATTAAGTCATAAATTGCTATTGAAGGAAGTTTGTGCTTACATCTCTGGAAAGTAATATTAAAAGACCAGGAGGGGTTCACAAGCTTGCTCCAGCTGGACTCCCCATTCCCTAAATCTTGTCTATCGACTTGATTCTAAATTGCTTTGAGAACTTACTTCTGTTCTTTGCATATATCTGAGTATAAATGAAGGTCTAATAGTACTTTTTACTTGTCTAACAGGCACATAAAGGCACTTCTCCTTGCCAGACCATGGCTTCCAGGGTTTTTCTAAGGAAATCCGTCAGCAAAGTTTGTAAAGCTCATGGCTCCACAGGCTATCTAGAGATCTGGTCTTCATCTTTTCCGTGCTTCCTTCCAACGCTAAAAGAACCCTTACTGAGCACCTACTGTGTCCTCACGCTGTGTCACTGTGGAGAGACAGATGAGTGAGTGAGACGCCAGTCTCTCCATCTCTGAAGAATTCAGGTACAAATTTAAAAATTTTCAAAAGGGGGCCCCCTAAGGTGATTCAAGCAAAATGAGCACTATTTTCTTTTTTTTTTTTTTTGAAAGACTGGAGAGTCCAGGCAGTTTGGCAAGAGCAGAGGGAGCAGAGAAGAGGTTAGAAGAAGCCCCAGGGCTGGGTGTGGTTTCCAGGGTGAAGGCAGAGAAAGGCCAGGTCTGACCAGTTTCAGGTGCTAATGAGTCACAGCCATCAATCAGTTTAATGTCCAAGAAAAACTGTCTCTTTGAATCCCCTAGAGGGGTGCAGGTGGAGTCAGAACCAGACCTGGAGATGGATCTTGCTCCAACTCACTGTGACCTTGGTAATGTCACTTGCCCTCATTTAACCACAGTTTCTTTCTGTATCAGTAAAATGGCAACATTGTATCCTACAGTTCCAGGAGTCCTCCAACTCTGAGACCCGGGTTCCCTGAATTGCCCTCCCAGTAAGCCTGCTCCCTGAATGAGGGTCAATACCTATGGACCTGTGAACTACGAGACTGTTTATGCCAGATGTTGCAGTTAGATGGCTGTGGTCCATGGGTTGTAAGTCGACGTTAACCTGCCCTCAGAAACAGAGCCCCTTTCAGTTGCTCATTTCTCCACCCTTCTCCCCAATCTCTGCCCAGTTCTTATTCTGACCTTTGTCTCCGTTTACCCTTCTTTTTGTCTGGTTCATGTTTTAACCGTTGATTCAACAACCATCTTAGCACCTGCTATGCCTACCCAGTACCCTTCTCTCCCGGCTCTACTCTGGAGTGAACTTCTAGGGGGAAAGAGAAGAAGAGAAGGAAGGGAGACTGGGCTGTCTTGCACTGTCAGGCTGGTCCCAAGAACTTGATGTTGGGCTCCTGAGCTCTGGGGAGGCCCTTTCCCCCTGTTGGTGGCCCCCACAGCAGCAGCCATCCATTTCCTGGATTTTCGCCAGATTCCCTGGAGAACAAGGGGGAGTTCCTGTTCCCAGGATCCCACCACTAGGGGCTCAGCCTTTCAAAATAAAACTGAAGACTCCCTCCCTCTCACTCTCTCCCCAGTTCTTTTACTTCTCAGGTTAAAGCCTTTTCGGACCCTTTGACCTCCTTACACTCGAGGATAGTCGGGTGTGTAGATGAGGGAGATAAGTGACCCCAAGAAGTGGAAGGGCAAATGTGGGCATGACAAACCGTGAGGAGGGGGCACTGGACCCCAAAGGAAGGTCAAAGCTGTGAAGGAAGTCATGTTGGAGGAGGGAGAATTAATGGAGTGAGGCCCCTGGCCAGGCCTGACTAACTACGCAACTAGGTGTCAAGGTTCGAGTTACCTGACAGCAGCTGTCATTTTTCTGCCACCTTCAAGCTGCTGTCTCTCCCCTCCCTGTGGCTCCTTATTTCTTTGACCCAGGAGGGGCTGTTATGGAATCTAATTGAGACTCAGAACTGGAGAACACCTACCTCACGGAAGCTGGGGTGAGCCCCTCTCATCCCCGCCCCGTGGATATGGCTGGTCTGGGCCCTGCCCCACCTGGAGAGTGACATCTCTCTGAGGCGGGAGCCACTCCCTTCCCTTCTGTCCTGTGGGAGCCACATCTCATTTTTCTTGCTCCTGAAGAGTGTTCCTGTATGTAATTAAGGAGGTGGTGAAGGCAGGAAAGGAGAATTTTTGAACTGGGGACCCAGGGCTGTCCAAAAGCATTGCAACTTCTGACTGAAAGAGGAGAGAATCTTTGAGTTGGGGAGAGGAGAGCTGTTGAATTGGGATGAGAGTAGGGTGGTGGGTGTGGAGAGAAACAGAGAGAGGTAGAAACAGAGAGAATGAGGGTGATTTATGCTATTCTGAGAACAAAAGCTTAGACTCTGTCCCTCCCCACAGCCTAAGAATCTCAGTATCTCAATCTCTCTTTCAGCCCCTCCCTCTCCCCCATGCCCCTCTCCATCTTCTTCGGCTTCAGTGGTTGCGTTACCATTTGCCAAGCTACTTGGGACCCGGGGTGTAACTTCAGCGCCAGGTGTAAGTCTTCCCCCTGCTCTAGGAATTGTACATGTAAACCACTGAGAACAGAACCCTCCTGACCCGAAACCACACACAGTCTTCTGCTCAGCCTCTGTGGCCTTGGACCAGCTCCTGGAAAAGGCCCCTGTCTGGAGATAGGCACCCACACAGCCTGCCTCACTGCTGGGAGCCCGTACCTCCCAGGGGAACAGACAGGCAGGCCGAGCTCACCGGCACCCCTCACCCTGGGCTGAACTGGGTCCAAGGCACAAGGCTTCTCTCCCAGGGGGCCAACCACTCAAGTCAGTGACCTTGAAAAAGTTATTTTTGTCTCTACAGACTTCCCTTTCCCCGTTTTTAAATAGATCAGAGATTTATGCAGCTTAATTCGTAAAGAAGGTGCATGGAAAAAGGCTGACTTGTTCTGAAGTGTTTTTGGCTTCCTGAGAAGAACCCAAGGTTCCAGGAAACCTCCTTGAGACACACAGACTCATGCACACACACAAGCATGATGCACAAATCTGCCCTCATGCTCACGCCACACCACACCCTTTCCCCGACAGGGCTGGACTGCACCAGCCACTGTGCCCTCAAGTTGCTCACGGTCCAGGAGGGAGACAAGCATGAAAACAAATACAGACAATATGGAGTGTTAGCAACCAGCAGGAAGGAGAGAGCACAGGGCGTGGGAAGGCTCAGAAGAAGGGGAGTTTCTGCTCTGTGTGTGGCTTGGGAGACAGGCGTGTGGAGGCTCTGAGCGGTGAAGGGAGAATGGGATTTCATCACTTGGACAAGAGGGGCTGAGGCTGGTGGCAGATATCTTCCAGCAGAGGGAAAACGTGTTCAAAAGCACAGAGCCCCAGACCAGCACGGAAGAGTCAGGGCATCATGAATTGTCCCTCCCTTGGAGCTGGACCACAGGAGGGAAGCAGAGCACTAGGACATGAGCAGGGGAGGATGGAGGCTGGATAAGGAAGGCTGGATTCTGAAGGGCATTGTGTCCCAATATTTGCAAGTGATTTCTATACTAAATTCCAATATTCTTCTTGAACCTTTAAAATGTAATAGTCTTACTCTTCTCTCTGCTGATTGAGAAATTGTATAAGCGTGATGGGCATCCAGAACTCCCTCAGTAACCCTGAGACTCCACCCACCCCCATGCCTGTCTCCATACCAGCCTGACTGTTGGAAAGCATTACTTAGGAGGACCATTTAATGTATCATTCAAGGTGGTTCACTTTGGGAAGTGAAAGGGTTTACAATGAATAACTGCACCAGGGCAACAACAACACAAGCAAGAACTGAGACCATTCTGGGCAAATCAGGATGCTGGGTCACCCTAGCTGAAGATTTCAGGCTACCACTGATAGGTTTTATAGATGTAAATGGTGTGATCAGATTCATGGTATTGGAATTGAGTTACTCTCTGATTTTCATTTCTTCGCAGAACAGAGGAAGTAAGAGGATAAGGATGGTTCAGATGTTCTCAGAGGTCCTTTCTAGCTTTGACATTCTATAAATCTGTTTGGTAGGCATTGGAACAGTGAGAAGGGTTGGATAAAAGATAACTTCAAGGAAGTTTGGGGGGTGGACTGCAATTCAACCTAAACCGTGAAGATACATACCAATATCCTGTGTTTTTAGTTGAAACCCAATGAAAGTGCCCAAGAAAAACACTCCCAAGGAAACTCCACTCATCCATCCATTCAGGAAGGGAAAGGCGATGCCCGTGAAAACATTCCATTGAAATTAAAGCCCGGCTGCCAATCAACCTCTCCCACAAGTCCTAGCCCTCCCTCTCTCCTCCTCCTGACTCCAACAGCAAGCAGGTGAGATATGAGTGGATCTGTAAAAGGATGTGAGCTTGAAATGCTTAAGTTAGTGCTATTGGCTCAACTGCCATAACAGTCCTCTCCCTCTTAAAAACCCTCTCGCAGAAAAAAACCTTCATGGCTCCTCAATGTCCTGAGAATAAAGCACAAACTCCTCAGTTACTGTCTCAAGACCCCTTACAATATGAAGACAAACCACTTTCTTCATGCACTTTTTCTTACAAGCTAATTGGAATTTGTGCTGAGCACCCTTTATTCTCTGTAGGTGCTAACTCAGCTTATGTACACCCTACTTATCAAAATTATATCAATAAATTTCATCTCTTTCATGAAACTTGTCTATCCTCCCTCTCTTCTTTCAAGTTACTTAAACACTTATCTTTCAAGATTCCTATACACTATACTTCTAAATAAAGATATAATTAATAATGAGTGTAGGTATCTATCTCTGAATCATCTTTCCTAAGGAATTAATAACAGGTGAGGTGTAAAAAGTTTAGATTCATTTCTGTGTGTCTTACATTAAGCTATTTACATGCAGTTTGGAGACGCAAAGGAGCTAGAATTAACCAAATGCTTTTGAAAAAGGACAAAATTGGAGGATTACGGTATCTGATCTCAAGACTTATTTGAAACCTACAGTAATCAAGCTAGTGTGATATTGGTATAGTGATGATGGGCAGATAGATCAGTGGAAAAGAGAGAATCCAGAAACAGATCTGACATATATAATCAATCGATTTTTGAAGACAGGCAAAAACAATTTAATGAGACCTATTCAACAAATTGTGCTGGAACAAAATTGGATGAACAATGCAAAACAAAACAAAACAAAAAACTTTGACTGATACCTCACATCACATTGAAAAAATAATCCTAAACAGATCTGAATCTAAATATAAAACCTAAAACTATAAAACTTCTAGAAGAAATATAGGAGAAAATCCTTGTGACCCAGGGTTAGACAAAGATTTCTTAGCTATAACCCCAAAACTCTAGTATTTACATTACAGAAAATTAGTAAATTTGACTTCACAAAAAATTAAGAACCTCTCATCAAAAGACAAGGCCTCCCAGGTGGCACAGTGATAAAGAACCCACCTGGCAATGCAGGAGATAGGAAAGACGCAGGTTTGATCCCTGGGTCGAGAAGATCCCCTGGAGTAGGAAGTGGCAACCTGCTGCAGTATTCTTGCCCGGACAGAGGAACTTTGCGGGCTACAGTCCATGCAGTTGCAGAGAGTCACGGTCTTACTGAAGAGACACCACTAGAAGAGAAGGGTTTTCATTTGTCTGTCTATTTTGTTTTAACCTCGTCAAGCCCAGCATCCTCTACAATCTAGTCCAGCAAACTCCCAATGTACTGCTGTTCCCACTGAGCATCCGCACTGGCTACTGGATCATCTGAATGGGAGGAGAGGTAAATATCTAAGTCCAATTTCTTGAGACTTGCACCAATTACTTCTGAACCACAAGTGATCCCTTGGGATAGGTTAAGGGACTGGTCCCCAGGGCCTTAGAAATGAAAGGAGCTTTTAGGGGTCTTCTGGTTCCACTCCCCTCTGACATATCTCCTGGGATGGAAAACTCCTACTGTTCACAAATATGATGCAACTAGCTACATTTTGGAGAAGGCAATGACACCTCACTCCGGTACTCTTGCCTGGAAAATCCCATGGATGGAGGAGCCTGGTGGGCTGCAGTTCATGGGGTCGCTAAGGGTCAGAGACGACTGAGCGACTTCACTTTCATTTTTCACTTTTCACTTTCATGCATTGGAGAAAGAAACGGCAACCCACTCCAGTGTTCTTGCCTGGAGAATCCCAGGGACGGGGGAGCCTGGTGGGCTGCTGTCTATGGGGTCGCACAGAGTCGGACACGACTGAAGCGACTTAGCAGCAGCAGCAGCTACATTTCAACAAGAAAAAATGGAAAGAGGACAAGAAGAAGTGAGAGAGCAGTCCTCCTGAAGCCATCAGAATCCCTATCCTTTCTTTCAGTATGATTTGGCAGGAATCTTGAATTGGGGAGGAAATCTGTATCTTCTCAATAGAAGATACACGTCTGTTGCCCTGTGATGGAGAAGAGATGGGGAGAAAGGGAATTAGATGGATTTGAAAAATCGGACTTGAGTTGCCGACAAGTTCTTTTAAAAAAGAAGACAGTTTGCATTTGTGGCCCAATGGGCTATTTCTGTTTGGTTGGAGTGGTTTATATGTTAGCTAGTTCCAACGAACTTTGAGCACATGTCTTAATGCTGCAGTGTCTTGGCTTTCCCAGTTTCATACATTTAGAATCAAGAGCCTGGGCCTGCCTTTCTCCTCCTCACAAAGCTCCTAAGAACTCTGGGTCTGGGGAGAGAAATAAAGCTCTGAACAGAAAGACCAGGGCTGTGTCACTTCTAGTTCTCCGTGACATCTTTCCAAGCTTGGTGATTTCGGCTACTTCTCTGAAGGGGAATAATCTTTTAAGCTCTCCATCCAATCTATTGTCAGACAGGAGTTTAAACTCTCTTCCTTTCTATGTTTATCAGACAGGTCTACAGAGACTTCCTGGGAGAATGTTTACAAAGGACTTTGAGTGTTGCCAAGAAAAGAGAGAACGAGAAAGGTAGGGTTTCTGAAGGGCAGTTTCAGAAGCAGTGAGGTTAAAACATTAAAGGACCTTTCTTTCTTGTACTAACAGGTTGTCCTAAAGCCAGGGGTGGGCAAAACACTGGGAGATGAGGGCAGATGGCTTCCCTGTTGGAGAGGGTCCCTCATCATCACTTGAGCCAGTGGAATTTGCCTCTTAGGGCACGCTTGGGCTCTTCTGTTGCAGAGTTGGAATTATTCCAGAATTAAAGCCCGTGGTTCTACTTCCCGCCACTCCTCTGCTCCTTTTAGAATCACTTTATTTCTCTGGGGGATCTTCTTAAAAGGCAATGTCAGGCTTAGTAACAGTATCAGATCGATATAACTATGTAGCAGTAACCATGTTAACAATATATTCATCTCCACTGGGGAGAGGGGAATTCTAGAACATGGTAATCACCATATCCAATAAATCAAGTGATAAGGGCACAGTGCGTTTAGAGCATGGCTTCAGTAATTTCAGAATTATTTAGAAATTGTGTACCTATTCAGGTATTTACAATCTTGAAGTCCCCAACTACAGAAATCTAAATGCATTTGGTTTATTAAATTTGGATTAGTATGTGAGAAATTTCTCCCCATATGTAAACATACATTAATACAAAGTTAGGTACGGAGAATAACTTCTTTTAATGTATTACTTTAGATGTTTAAAAACTTCTATAAAAACAAATACTTCTGCAGCCCGTCTTAAGGAACAGTTTTTCTCTCTGATCAGGATGATTTCATTTCATCCTGGTAAAAGGTAAGTTTTCATCATCATAGTCAAGCAGGAGAGAAACGATTCCTAGTGGGCTGCATGGCAAGTTGTGTAATGTAGTTAATTTTAATTAGCAAGCTCTATTTCTGAACTGTTAATCTCCATTCCAGTCAAGATGAAAACTAAATGGGTTCCTCCTTCCCTCTTCAAAGAACTATTACATTTCAAGTGTCTTAGGAAAATAAAATGAATCTATCCCATTTGTCAGAAAGCTGTAGTCTTCAACTTTAGGAAGAAAGACCTTGTTACGCATGTCAACATCCTTGTGTGATGAAAAAGAAAACCTCAAAGTTCTTCCAAAGAGTATCCATTGCAAAGTGAGTGGGTGGGAGGGCTGTGTGTTGGGAGAGAGGGGAGGAGGGTTGGCATTCAAGGAGAAATTTCCATGTGAGTTCAGTAGACAGGGAAATCATATTATTAGGTACAAAACTCTAGCCTTCAGTCATGGAACAATAGCATGAAAAGTTGGGAACAAAATTTTATATCTCATGGTACTGTTTTCAACACAGTACAGACACACTTTTTTTTTTTAGCTACACCACAAGTCCTGTGGGATCTTAGCTTCCTGCCCAGGGATTGAACCTGTGTCTCCTGTAGTGGAAGCATGGAGTTGTAAACATTGGACCACCAGGGAAATCGTTTTACACAATTGTTTTTTTGGCTATGCCAAGCTGCAGGTTTGTGGGATGTTAGTTACCTGACTAGGAATTGAACCCGGACCCTCGTAGTGAAAGTGCAGAGTCCTAATCACTAGACTGTCAGGGAATTCACAGACTTTTCAAAAAATTAGTTCTTGTTTCTTAGAGCACTTTTAGGTTCAGAGTATTTTTTAAAAGAAGAAAAACCACAGGTCTCCACATATTGCCAAGAAAGACCTCTAAGAACAAAGAGTGAGTGAGTGAAAGTCACTCAGTCGTGTTCGACTCTTTGTGACCCCATGGGCTATAGAGTCCATGGAGTTCTCCAGGCCAAAATACTGGGGTGGGTAGCCGTTCCTTCTCCAGGGGATCTTCCCAACCCAGGGATCGAACCCAGGTCTCCCCATTGCAGGTGGATTCTTTACCAGCTAAGAACAATGAGTAGCAGTAAGATTATTGAGAATTAAGGAAAATCCCAGGACAGGCTTCACTGTTCCTTCTACCCGCCACTGGGTGGTAGTGTGATTGAAACCTTCATTGCTAGGTAGACTGTCCTCAAATCCCTCAGGTCACTGATGTCACCAGCTGGGACGTGCGTGTGAGTGTGTGTGTGTGTGTGTTTCTTTTGAATCAACAGAATGCTGTCCTGGTTGAATGGGATCTGCAGACATTGTGGCAGAGGGTATTGTTCTGCCCTTTTCAATCAACAGTTTTCCATCCAGAGGACACAGGGGTGGCTTAGAAAGAGGTCACCGTGGGGCATATGGCCTGCACTATGGTCCTGGGCTTGTTTTATGACACCAGAAGATATGCATAGTCAGCCCAAAGGGATGAAACCAAACTCTCTCAATTAAATTTTAATCATGCACATGCATCCATTCCACTGTCTCCCTGACAGTCAAAAGCCTTACAGTTGCCTAGTATAAAGGATTTCAAACTTTTGTCAAACCCCGATGAGCTACAAGTTTGGAACGATTTTTGCATATCAATGTTCTACTTTTATTACATTATAATTTGTTTCTCATTTTTCATTAATGAAAGTGGCTAACAATAACAGCTGCCTTTAATCAATGGCTTACTCTGGACCAACCCCAGCAGCTCTGTGAGGTGGATGTGATTATCGTCCTTATTTTACAGACGAGGACACTGAGGTTCAGGGAGATCAAGGCGCTTCATCAAAGTCATCCAGCCAGGAAGTGGATGAGCACAGCGTGACCCCAGACCTGTCTGCCGTCAAAGCCCAGGTGATTCATCACAATTCTATTCGGCCCAGCAGAGCCTCCAGTTTGCATGAAGCAGTTCTCGGTGCAATGACACAGCCAGGAGCAAAGGAAGGGGGCATCTTCATGAGACTACAGCCTGTATCCAAGCAAATTGAGAATTCCCCTCAAGCTCTTTGAAATACTGAAAATTGTTCACAGACCTCTTCTCATCTTCCCTGCCATGAACAGATTTAACTATCCCCCTGTGGACTCGGAGGTAGAGAATCACTTGCTAAGTCTCCTGCCCTCACCTGGCAGACAGTTGGATTTTCAGTGGATCTGTGGAGTGGATATCTGTGCTAAGGGTGCCTCCCAGTCCCCTGCACTGTCAGAGACCCTCGAGAAAGGAGAAATGGTAAACAGGCTTAGGCGAGGCAGGACTCCTGATTTGTCTTATTTTTCTCATCTGCAAAATTGCTTTCCTTGGGATGCTATTCCTCACTGCCCAAGAAGTAAAGTCTTCAGCCTTGACTAGCAAATATAGGACAACTCTTTTTTTAAAAAAAGCTAAGTTCTTCAGTTGTGTGATGTTACAAGCATGTGATCTGGTGTCTCTAAGATTCCAGAGATACCACATGCTGACTGCTGCTGGCCATTTTGAAACAATCTGGGACCTAAACCTACAGGCCAAGGAACACAAAGAGAGCCGAGCCATCATCAATCATTAGCAGACGTCCTGAAGCTGCTTTCTCACACTACAGAGGTGGGAGCGGGGGTGGGGCAGAAGAATGGGAACATTTCAGTAGATCTTCCCTGGACTTGGGAAATGAATTAGTGCCATTAGATCTTTGAGACAAGCTGAGTTGATGTTGAAAATAATATTTGAGTAACACTATGAACCCAGCTTCTCTCTGAGGTGAACCAGCCCAGAAGCTCACCTTTCTGTTGACTGGGGGCTGCTGGGGGCCTGGCCTGAGCCTATTCATCTCCCTGTCCCCACAGTGCCTCATATACAACTCGGCACACTGGAATATTAAGGAAATGTGGGCTTTATTATTAAAAATAAAGCCCAGAACCTCCAGAGTTGGCACTGGAAGAGGACTGGCTAGGGAACAGGATGGGGTTCTGGGGCAGGCAGCTCCAAGGAACCTCATTCCATATCTAGGACTCGCCTTCTCCTTGGAATGACCTGAAGGCCACCATTCCCACCTCCGTGTTGCTCTCGGGAAAGGGCTGGACTTCCTCTAACCCGTGGCCCCATCCATCTTTCCAGGTGAAGTCTGGAGCCTGCTGAGGGGAGGTGGGAGCATTATACAAGACTCCACCCAGGGAACAGAAAACCGCAGGACAGAGGCAGCTGAGTTCCAGTGAGTCCTTCAAATCTGGCTTTAAAGCACAGCTTTACATATTAGCACCTTGTGGGTCACTGTGGGCCCTTTCTCCCTGCTTCTGTGTGACAGAGAACATATTTCACCCATAGCCCCATGCAGGGCTGTCTTAAGCCTCCAGAATTCTCCATGTCTGTTGCCCAAAGACATTCCACATAAGTGATTCAGAAATTCTACAAGCACTACGGGCAAATCTATATTTTTATAGTAGAGTTAGAAATATTTTTAATGAAAGCAAGAATTATACTCTATTAATACATGGAATTATACTATATTAACACATCAAAGACCATTAACAGAAGTCTATAACTCATTTAGGGCTGAACTTAAAAATTGCTTCTCAACGTACTTGAGGCATGTCCCTTGACACAAAACCACCCTCAGAAAAATTTCCCATTTGTTATCCAGAAATGATGTAACAAAATACATTAAGGAAATTTATCTGATGCAGAGGCTGATAAGTCAGCACCTGGCACCACTATTCTCCAATTTCAAGATTTTATGTTAGTCGAGACAAACAGCCTCTTGTTGAGTTGATAATTAATGTCATCCATTTAAACACTGATAATAGGTTTATGGGTTTCCCAGGTGGCTCAGTGGTAAAGAATCCACCTGCCAAGCAGGAGACATGGGTTCAATCCCTGGGTCAGGAAGGTCCCCTGGAGAAAGGAATGGCAAACCACTCCAGGATTCTTGCCTGGGAAATCCCCATGGACAGAAGAGCCTAGAGGGCTACAGTCCATGGGGTTAAAAAGAGTCAGACACGGCTTAGCAACCACCAACCACCAATAAGTTTATACCAGGTAAACACCACTTTCATTTGTTTTATATATTGGGTTCCATCTCAGACTTTACTTTTTAAAAAAACTTCTATTCTTAAAAAGAGAGCCCCTCCCTAAAGCATTACTTTAGGAGTCTTTTCAGCTATTCCTGGGGATCTTGAGAGTCACCTACTCACAGATTTGTCCCTATACTTGGAGGACCAAACAGGAAAACCCTGTCCCAAGGCAATTCAACCAGGAGGCACTTGAAACTGGGAGCTGAGTGAGTGAGAGAGGGCATGGTTCACAAAGTCCTTTGCTGACTCTCCACTTCTCTCCCTTATGGTGATTTCTGAGGAACCATTTCCCTCTTTTAAAGGATGCTGTGAGTTGGTCCACAAAACCCCAGCATAAACTGAAGGGGACAGCCATCAGAAATGCTTTAAGGGATAGATTTCTTACACACAACAGTCCAGCAACTGCTGAGATGATGACAGCATCCTTCTGCATCTGTGCCAAAGGGCCCTTCAGAGTAACCTAGACCAAGCCAGCATTTACATGTGAGGAAACTGAGGCTCAGAGAGAGAAGCGACTTAGCCAAGGTCACATGTACCCTCCCTCCTCTTTTCAAGATGCCCTATGTCCTCACTCTCGAAGAGAATCAGCTCTGAGGGGAGAGGGTTAACCTTCACTCTGAAAGATGCTAGTAGTGATTTATACTTTTAAATGTGGCTAATGGTAGAAATAAAATGATAATGAGAAAGTAACTCAGGCTTTCAAAGTAACTGTTCACCAAAGCGAACATTAAGCCTGATTTGATCACACCCATTAGAGATTTCAACTGAACATTACAGGCGTGTTTCTTGGGAATTTGTCTGATGGATGTGGCAGGGTCAGCTGCTAGGGATAAAGTACCATCTCCAAAATGTTCCAACTAGACAAATTTTTATCAATTACAGGTATAAGAGAATTTGAAATACTACACATAAATCAAATTATTTCTAAAGTGAAACAGCTATTTTTAAAAATTCTTTTCTTATAATGCAAATTGTTTTACCTTTATTGGCCTGTGTCATAAGTAAAAAGGTATTTGAGGAGGATAGCTTTTATTTATTGTTTCAGATGTTGGGTTTTATAAAGTGAGAGACACCTATATGGAGAACTTTACATCTGGGAAGTACCTTAAAAACTATCTAGTCCAAATCCTTCATTTTCTGAATGAGGCAGCTGTGGTCCAGAAAGGAGAAGAAACAGTCCCAAGGTCACACAGCAGCCAACATCAGAGCCCACAGCCCCCAGATCCAGGTCAAGGCGTTGTTTGATTAACGACCAGCAGAGCTCTCTGCTCTGTGAGTTGCAGGAACAAGATTACAGTACTGAAAATACAAAGGCAAACAGTCTACTTTCTTTATAAGTCATTTTCTCCCACTTTTAAAAATGTAATATTTTTACTTATTCAATTTTCAAAAAATTTTAAAATGGCATATAATGAGGCACTTGCGATCAAACAAGGAAGGAAGGAAGGAATACAGGGAGGGAAGAAGGAGGAAAGGAGGGAGGGAGAGAGGAAGAAGAGAAGGAAAGGAAGTAGAAATAAGAATGTGTGTACCAAGCACACACTTAGGCATGGTGTGTGCATGATCTTGGCAAGGTGGTCAGGGAATGCAGATTTTGAGTGAAATCAAAACCTCTAATAAGACGGTCACTAGAACTGAATTAGTTCTGAATTTTCATTTGCTTATCTATTTCCAAAGAAATCTTCTATACAGGTATAACGAGAGAGTCTCCCTCTCTCCTTGCTAATCCCATTGCATCTTCCTGCATCCATGGAGCAGAGATGTAGCACTTTGGAGCTGAAGGCTCCTTAGACACCCCCAAGGCCATCCCTCCAGCTGACAGAGGGACAGCTGGGAACCCAGGGAGGGAGGGAGTTTGCTATAGTGATGGCAGAGTCCAAGAAAACCTATGTCTGAATTTCAGGGATGTTAATTTTTAAAATTTTTTAGATTTGTTTTTATAAACATCCCCAGGTACATAGCAACAGACAGCAGCCCCTCATCCCTAGTCACTGCCCCAAGGACCTTGAGCCTGATGGGCATGGAATGCTTTACAGCTTTGGTGTTTTAGTTACATTACTCCTTCATGCCTGGTACGCCTCATGGAACCTCAGCTGATCTCTGTGAGGCAAGAGGACAGAAGAGAAAATTGGGTTTCTGAAAGTCCGACTCTGTTCAAGTCAAGCTGCTGGTGGATCAGCTTCTGGCTGTGAATCAAACTGCTGAAGGCAAGGCCACTCTCTCTGCTCCACACTGTGGCCTCGGTGAAAAAGCAGCAGACAGTGACAGAGGAACAGTGCATCCTGCTGTCCACTCACCCCCATCGTGACAGCTAGTTGGGGCACCAGCTCCATGGTGCGGGTATCATGTCTTAAAAGCATTAAACAAATAATATAAGGGGATTTAAGTGAAATGGTTGTTCTAAAGGGATGCAGTATTTGTTCAAAGTAAGGCCTTCAAGGGCTTTGTGCTTAAAGTTTTACAGAACACTCTGGGTACCTCAACAGATGACTGGCAAGCCTCATGATCACCCAGGGATTTCAGGGCATCAGGTTAACACTGTTCACAATTCAAGGGAATTAAGAGAAGTTTCAAAATGAGATTCTTACGCAAAGAAGTAAGAACCAAGGGAGGTATAGGGAAAAGTAAAGCAGTGGTCGGAGAAGGCAATGGCACTCCACTCCAGTACTCTTGCCCGACAGTCCCATGGACGGAGGAGCCTGGTGGGCTGCAGTCCATGGGGTCGCTAAGAGTCGGACATGACTGAGCGACTTCACTTTCACTTTTCACTTTCATGCATTGGAGAAGGAAATGGCAACCCACTCCAGTGTTCTTGCCTGGAGAATCCCAGGGACAGGGAGCCTGGTGGGCTGCCGTCTATGGGAGTTGCACAGAGTCGGACACAACTGAAGCAACTTAGCAGCAGCAGCAGCAGCATGGGGGAAAAAAGGAAAATAATACTTCCATAGTCAGGATCCTACTTCTGGACTGAACCATAAAGTTTAACATAATAATAATAGTAGTAGTAATAGTAATAATAACTTGACATCCTGATTCAGTTTAAGTATGAAAGCCAGTGTCCGCAGGGAGCTGCTGAGCTAGGCGAATCCTGTCAGGGCATCCATGGACACGTTGTCAGGGACACAGGATAACTGAAAGCAGAGAGGGCCAAGTGAGGGCATCAGCCCCTCCTGCCCCCTGCCCAGCCCCCATTTGAATTGCAGTGCTGGCAGTTAGAAAAAGTGTCTCCATCTTGTAAACACAGCAAATTTGATCTGGAAATCATTGAGAAAACATAAACACAGAGCCTCATGTGGTCATGTTTACACTATTTCAGCCTTGGTGAAAGATGAGCCTGTTATGGAAGGACTGGTGTTTTTTTTCAAAGGCTCTTTTCTTTTTAAAATGAAAATCCCGTGTACACATTACTATGAAGACCAAAGTCCTGGCAAAGACACCATAAGGGCCTGAACAAGATTTGATTAAGCAGGTAATAGACGTAATGTCACTTTTTTATGTAAAAGTGTCATTTGCAATTGCAGAAATTCTCAATTATTTTTGAAGTCAGTTCTTTTTGAGGTGGAAATTAACAGTAGTGGAGACGCTTCTAAACTATAACTTTAGTTAAGAATATGGTTTCATGACTATTTCATGTTTCTCAAATCCCTTCTAAATTTGCAGTAACATGGACGAGGAATTTAGTCCAATTCCCTTCATTTAATCCGTAAATAAATAGAGGCACAGATGGAGAAAGTGACTTACTTAAGGACAGAGCTTATTAGTGCCAGAGGCAAAAAGAGGACAGTGATTTCCTGATTTCAACCGGTTCTTTCAGAATATGTCTCTTTCAGGTGTTGTTATTTATGTAACATTTTGTCCAAGGGCATTTATTAGATATTGTGTTCTATATGGAGTTGGTATGGAGCCGGCAATGGGTTTTATTCCATAATCAGGGGCATGAAATAAATACCACATGATTTTTCTAAAACCAGATTCTGATTAGGAGAGTCTCATTCACTAGGCTGGTGGAGGATTTACCCATTCGGTCGTAAGTGAATGGGGCTTGTCCTGGAAGCGGCAGCAGGACACCCCCCTAGGTGCCGCAGAGGTGGAGCAGCGTCACAGCCTTGGACTTGATGTGCTCACAGACCAAGGTCCCTGCAGGCTGTCTGGTCACCTGCTCCTGAACCATGGCCTCTGCAGAAGATGGGGGTCACTGGGCTCCCTGAGGCTCTGCCTCTACCCTGGGGCCCTCAGAGAAAGGGGAGTAAGGGCCTGGAACCCCAACCTGCTTCCCTTCCAGGTCTGAGAGAACCTCTCCAGCCAGTTCTTCCCTCCTCTCCTCTGCTTCCCTTCCCTCTGCTCCCCAGCCTACCACACGGCCTCCTCCTAAGCACAATTCCTCTCTAAAGCCAGGACAGAAAGGGAGAGATCGCTCGTCTTACGGAACTCCTGCTTTCAATCCTTTGGCTCAAAGAGTCCTGAGACAAAGAAACTCAGTGGCCTAACTATTTACCTAGAATGAGGCGGGGGCGGGGGGTAGGGTGGGGGGGTGGAATACAATAAGAACAAATTCCAAATGGATATCTCAATACATTTTCCCTGCCATGTGTGCATGTCATCTTCCCATGCAGAATTCCGATCCTTTTATAATGAGAACACTGATGCACTTGTACACCCTCTGATGGTCTACAGGGCACTTCAGACTCACCAACTGGTCACTTCCACAAGGCGGGGCTTTGGCACCCCATTTTATAGCTGAGGAGACCAAGGTTCACTGAAGTGATGAGATATATGTGGTTCTTTGTGGCAAGCCATGCGTGCCAAATATCCTCTGAACTCGCCCGAACTCTCAGTAAACTCCACACTTGTCAGTACCACTCCATGATGTATTTCCTCCTTCGCTTCTAAATAGGCGGATGAACTTGGGCACAACAGCAAATGTGACTTTCAACATTCCTCTAGGGTGAGTTCCATTGTTTTTGTTCACTCAACTTCAAGGCAAAAAAAAAAGGACCACAGATCATAAACAATTTCCCTATTTTTGTTCCTCTTCAGCATTTGAAGGTTTGAAAAAGCATGAATGATGAAAACAATTGTTAAATTCCCTAGGGCTATTTGGCTGAGGTCTCTGTGCCCTGGTACCAAGACTCCTGAGACCGTGTCCTCAGCCTTTGTCTCCTCATGCCCAGCCTGATTCACACCTCCAACAGGACGGTGGTGTTGATTGATTGTCAACTTTGTCTCCACAGGCTGCAAACCTACTCAATCACTGATGTGTTCTAAATCTTTGTGTTACCCCCAGATCCACATGCTGAATCCTAACCCCCAGGGTGATGGCATCAGGAGGTGGGGCCTCTCCTCTGGGACGAGATTAGGTCATGAGGGTGAAGCACTTATCAATGGGATTCGTGTCCTGACAAAAGGGATCTGGGAGACTTCCCTTGCCCCTTCCTCCCTGTGAGGACACAATGAGAAGACAGCCTTCTATGAACCAGGAAGCAGGCCCCCATCAGATACCAGGTCTCCTGGTGCCTTGATCTCGAATTTCCAGCCTTTGGAACTGTGAGAAATAAACTTCTATTTTTTATTAGTCTCCCAATCGGTGGTATTCTCTTATAGCAGCCAGACTGGACTAAGAGAGTCATTCAGAGCATCCAGTCACTCAGCAATTTACTGAGCTGCCTTGATATATGAGGCACTGTTCTAGGCACTCCGATACCGTCATAACCAAAACCAAGCCCCTCCCCTCATGGACTTCCTGTTCTGGGTGAGGAGGGAGACGTGACAGTCAATAGAAGTAAGTAAATAATACCTCAGATGATGATAGAGGCATGAAGAAAATACAGCAGAGAGAGCAGGGTCTTCTGGAGAACAATGTCTCCAGAAGGATCTGGGGACTCTTAGTGCAAGAACTCAGACCTCATCTCTGTTTGCTAGGTCTGTGAGCAGGCAAGGAGCGTGGAATATCAGCACAGACACGCCCTAGAAGCTGTGGAGGCTGTGCCCATTCGTAAAACTCCTGGGACACAGAGGCCATCCAGGCTGAGGCAGGTGAGCATGGGGTTGAAGGTCACAGTCACTTCCCCGTCCATCACCCACCCTCAGCATAGCCTTCCCTACCTCACTCCACCTCTCTGGATCCAGTGTTTGTAGGTAAAGTCTGGAGGGATGTAGCCAAACCACTGATAGAGGTGTCACCTGAGAGTGGAGTGAGGAGAGTAAGACTGCAGTTAGGGTAGGGCTAGGGGAAGTGTGGGGCTTTTGTTTCTAACTCTAAATGGACTGGTCACCAATTAAACTGCAGAGTTTGGAGGGGGTTAGATGAAGTTGAGACCAGTGGGCAAAATTGAAGGAAGAATCAAAAAAACTCAGAAATCAAGATAAATACCACTTTAATGCCATATTTTTCAAAATAAAAATTAATGCAAAGCATTTACAATGTATAAAATATGAAAGGATTTAAAGACAGGACGTCTTGCTGAGTTTTCCTTTTGTCTCCATCTACAATATGACTGAGCCCCTCCACTGAATGTGGGAGGACTCCCAGGTTACAAAACTGCTGTCCCCTAAGGAGAAGGTAGCGGAGAAGGAATCGGTTTGGAGTAGAAGTCGGTGGGCGTCATTTTGGCTATTATTGGTATGTTCAGACCCTTCAAGCTGCAGCTGAGGTCCATCCAGTATAGGAATAAGAAGCAGTCTGTGAGACTGTGCTGTGGGAGAGGGAGAAGAGAGTTTTGGCTCAGTATGGAGACCATCAAATTCACTCTCTTCTCAAGATGAACTGTAACCTTTACTTTGGTTCCCACATCAAACGGAATGCGGTGGGGGAAGTTCCCTGGCAGAGCCCATTGCTTCGAAAGTTCAAATTGTGCAACACGTCATCCCAGACCTTCCCTCGGGTGCTCAAACCAGGGCTGGGATCATCACAATCACACCCTTGTATTCATTCATTCACCAGTTTCTGCTTCTTCATTTCCTCCTCACCCTCCTGCCCTCTCCCCTCTTCCTCCTGCTGCCAGCTCCAGGGGAGGTGATGAGGACGAGGAGGAGCGTGATGAAGGGAAGACACAGGCCAACTCGAAGAAAGGAGAGAAGAGAAAAAGAAGAAGGGGGAAACGGAAGGTGAGAAAGAAGAAATGACACTGAGTAAGGTTGTTGGTTTTCTACACTAAAATAAACCATTTCCTGGGAATGTCAGAGTTGAAAACTGCATCCCTGCCCCCACAGATTACATTGACAAACATTAGAATGATGACAGATTAAACTTTTTTTTCCCTTTTTTCATAACAAAAGAAGGCACAGATCCAGGGCACAAAGCTGCCCTCAACTGATGCTCCCAACAAGCACCCTGACTAGAGGAACAAGGAGGGAGGTGGTTCCTGGGCACAGAAGTGGTGTCTGCACTCGGCTTTTCAACTCCTCAGCTTAACTCTGTAGATGCTCATAAAATTCCAGGGAAGACAAGTAGTCTAAGGATTAGTGGCTAAAAAAAGTAACGGCTTTCTCTTCTTTGTGAAAGAGAGAGGAAGGAAGGAAGGGAGAAAGAAAGCATTCACCAGGAATGAGATCATTGCTACTGAATCTCAAATTCAGCTTTAACCACCAGTCTTGGACAAACACACCAGACAAAAAGTGACCCAGAGGATACTGAGCTAGATGGTTGAGTTTGGCAAAGAACTGAGTCTCCCAAGTGAGGTTTTGGTGAGGTGAATGTGGTTGCCAGAGAGGCAGCCTCCCTGTAAAATCAGCATCCTGGTCACCACAGGGTCATTCTTCAGCCCTGGAGTCAGAATCACACGCACAGAGCTACAGATGAGAGGTCCTAGTCTTTCCTGAACTCAGTCAGGAGACCTCTGCCAATCAACTTGTCACATGAACTTGGACAAATCATGACCTCTTTTTGGAATTCAGTGTTCACAACTGTTCATTGAGGATGATGGTGTGGGAGAGATTTCCACTTCCTACAGTTCCCAGACGCATGTCCACCAAGAAGCCATGATATTCACCAAGGGTGGGATTTAAGAGACAGGGGCATTTAAACATGCCTCCTGGGCCAGCCCCCTAAGTCTGATTCCACAGGTCCCAGAGCCTTCGGGCTGGTGCTGATAACCATGTTAGGTAACTGCTGGACTTACATGACCTCAGAATCCTTTCAGGTCCAGAGACAACTACTGAAAAAGGCTACTGGAAATTACATCAAGGTCATTGGGAATGGAACTTCCTTTTAAAGGACATAGCACAAGAGAGCAAGACAGCTCACGGATTTAAGAGATTTCAAAAAAATAATGCTCATAATAGGAAATCCCATCCACATAAATAAAGAGAGTGGAAAAGGCAATTTTTAAAAAACATTTCCCCTCAACTTCAACTGCTTAAATCTAATCTACAGACAGTGTAGGAGGGTCAAGGAGGGAGGCCAATCTCTATCTCGAAAGTGATTTACTGTGGAGGTCACAGCGGTCTCTGTTTGGGCCTGTTACAGTTCACTAAGCTCCACTAAGCTTAGGTATTAAGGGATCCTTCTTTGGAACATTTGTGAAGAAGGAAGGAGGAAGGGAGGAGGCGGGCTTTTATTTTCCCCCTCCAGCTCTGGAGCTGCCTGAGGCCTCTTCTAAATCTTGGGACCTGTTTGTCTTCCTTGGGACTTCCTTGGGACTCGGTTTGTCTTCCTTTTCTACCCAGGTTGCTGATGGCCCAGGCCTTCTCTGCCCCATTGCTCAGTGTTTGTTTACGGCAGCGAAGTAGAAAATTGTAATGTCTGTCATTGTTACTGGTTTGTTGATTGTGTGACCACCTGGTTTGCTGGCTCCAGGACAAAGGCAGTAAGTCCCCATTTAAAGCCCAAGCTGTGCGCTTTAGGAGCAGGAAGAGGGGAAAGGAATGTCTGGATGTCTTTTGTTTGTGGCTAGGCGTTGTTTTGTAAAGAATCATCCAAAGCTGAAATTATTTTAATGAAAACAATAAACCCCTCTTAGCACACTCTTCTCGGCACAAGTTTGCAGTAGAAATCCTTCTCTTTTTGCAAGGAAATGCCCTGAAACTGAGGAATTCCTCCGTAAACAACTTTATCCTTGATTTGCTGTGTTAGAGTTAGATGTGCCATTTCCAGATGTTTTCCAAAGGGCCCTGTGCCCTAGGGTCCACTGACTGCTCTGATACATCCCTCTGGTCTGCAGAGACCCCACAACTGTTTGAGCAGAAAATTATTTTCTTTTAATTTCATATACTGCCACATTCAACATGCACCTTTCATCCCGAGAGGCCGCTAAGATGTTCAAAGGATTCAGAATTACGGACCCACCCCCTACCCTCGAGCCATACCCACCAAATATTTAACATCTGTATTGCTATACCACCCGAAAGTTTTAAATTGAAGGAAGATGTGTTTCTTGCACTAAATTACTGAAGGAATTTTCGGAGTAGAGTTCAGCTACCTAGGCTGGTTAGGACATCACTGCAAGAAAACCCTTCTATTTTTCCAAGTGCTGGAGGACTGTGACTGGTCAGCCCTTCCATCTGTATCTTGCCTAGAGATGGCACCACAGGCGTATCTGGTTGCTGGCATTTAACTGGCTCTAGTATGGTAATGCTAACAGTAACTGGTTTCACGGAATGTACTATACACCAGGGCGTGAGTCCGATGCTTAATGTACACGATTTCATTTAATCCTCATAGCATCATTGTTACCAGTGCAGAATGGAATCCATAACAATGCGTTTTAAGAGAAAATGCAACAAAACAAATATTGACTATGGGTAAACAATTAGTGACGCCCCCCCCCTCAAAAAAAAATCCCTATGAATATAAATGACAGTATGCATGTCTCTTTGGTGATAAAACATTCAGGCAGGTTTATAAACACCAAAGTGATTGTTAATATCCAGTTCATGAACCAGGTTCAGGTAAGTGTTTATAGACTTTTTAGTTGCAATAGTTTTTACATTTAATATTATCATTGCCTTGCAGGGCAGTTGCATCAATAGGGCTTTTTTTCTTGATGTAAACATCTGCAGCTATTTTTATTAATTAAGGTCTAATTGGCTCAGAGGTAAAACAATCCACCTGCCAATGCAGGAGACACAGGCTTGATCCCTGGGTCAGGAAGATCCTCTGGAGTGGGAAATGGCAACCCACTCCAGTATTCTTGCCTGGGAAATTCCATGGACAGAGGAGCCTCGAAGGCTACAGACCATGGAGTCGCAGAGTCAGACACAAGTTAGCAACTAAACAGCAACATGTGAAGCTCTGAGAGTTTGAGTGTCTAGTCAAAGACCAGAAAGCTGGTGAGGATAGAGTTTGAATCTGAGTTTGTCTGACTTGGCACTCATAACCACAGCCCCTATGCCTTGCCTGTCCTGGGGTCAGCTGCCTTGTCAACCGGGCATCTTACCAAGCAAGAACCCACCGTGTGCAGAGCCGTGAGGTGTGGTCAGAAGTGAGGAAGAGAGATGAATAACCAATGCCTGGCCCTTGCTGAATTTGCTAACAGACTGACATGTGGTCCCAGACTTTCATCTCAAATGAAATAGGCGGAAATTCTAGAAAGCGAAAGTGAAAGTCGCTCAGTCATGTCTGACTCTTTGTGAACCCATGGACTGTATGGAATTCTCCAGGCCCGAATACTGGAGTGGGTAGCCTTTCCCTTCTCCACGGGATCTTCCCAACCCAGGGATCAAACCCAGGTCTCCCACATTGCAGGCGGATGCTTTACCAGCTGAGCTACAAGGGAAGCCCCAAATACTGGAGTGGGTAGCCTATCCCTTCTCCAGTGAATCTTCCTGACCCAGGAATCAAACCGGGGTCTCCTGCATTGCTGGAGGATTCTTTACCAACTGAGCTATCAGGGAAGCCCCACTCCCCAAATTCCTAGCACCTGCTGCATACAGAGCCTCACTCAGTTATTCAATCAAACATTAAACTTAGGTATTGCTTTGAAGGGATTTTGCAGGTATAAATAAATAGATTTTAAGATAGGGAGATTGGCTGAGTGGGCCTGACTGTATCAAAAGAGCCCTTTACATCCAGGTCTGGAGGTCAGAGATGAAGTCAGAAAGATTTGAAGTACAGGAGTATCCAATGAGGCTTTGAAGACGGAGAGGGTCTTATGACAAGAAATACAGGTAGCCTCTAGGAGCTGAGCGGCCTCCAGCTGACAACTGACAAAGAAATGGTGATCTCAACCCAGCAATGCGAGAAACTAAATTCTGCCAACAATCTGAATGAGCTTTGAAAACAGATTTTTACCTAGTACCTCTAGATGAGAACTCAGCCTGGCAGACATTTGACTTTCAGCCTCTGCAACTCTGAGCAGAGGACCTAGCCTTGCCATCCATGCCTGAACTTCTACCCATGGAGCTGTAAGCTAATATGGGTGTTGTTCTAAGCTGCTAGGTTTGTGATGATTTGTTACGTGGCTATGGAAATGCAATCCACCAGGAAATGCTTCAGACCGGGGCAAACTGGGACAATGGGTTACCCCGGACTGGTGTAGGTCCAAGTGACATGTGTCACTAGGGGATCTGTTCAGTTTTCACGGAGGAAGTGGCCAGGATTTAGACAAGGGAGAAGGGGCTGAAAGGTACTTTAGAGGGGGACACAGCACAAGCAAAGACAGAGCGGCGGGAACATGCAAAGGGTGTCAACTGAGATACTATCAAGGCACCAACTAAACCCTTGAGGGGGTTAAGTGTTTGGGGGCAGAGACTTTTTAACTTCAGCATTTGAAAGCGTCTGCTGGAGAAGGAAATGGCAACCCACTCCAGTGCTCTTGCCTGGAGAATCCCAGGGACGGGGGAGCCTGGTGGGCTGCCGTCTATGGGGTCGCACAGAGTCGGACACGACTGAAGTACCTTAGCGGCAGCAGCAGCAGCTCCAGAGTCGTGAACATGGCAGTGAGATTAGCTGTGGCTGCATGTTTCTCGTTTGTCACCCTGGCATTACTGCAGGTCACCCGCCTCAAAGAAGTTCTGTACTTCTTGAAGGCAGAGATGTGGCTTATTCAGAGTATTACCCTAGTGCCTAGTGCAAGGTCAGATGCATCATCGCATGTTCAGCAAATGCTAAATAAAGACGTGGATAATCGGTTTAATGTGGACATAACAATACTACTTTCAGCCAAATATGTAGCTGCATTGTCCATGGAAATACTAAGAGGTGGCTGACCCATCATATCTCCCCCATCCTCTCCCTGAATCTAACCCTTCTGCTGCGTACAGGAGCCTCCCGGGTCCTCCCGCTCAGGACCTGGGGCTCCGAAGTCTTACAACCCATCTCAGTGCTGCTCCACACCAGCTGTTTGACATTGGGAAAGGAACTTAATTTTTCTGCTCCTGTTTCCTCATGTGTAAGAAGGGCATACTAGAACCTGCCTTACCAGGTGATCATTAGGATTGGATGAGTCAGAACAACACACAAAGGCCTTGGCATGGAGCCCAGCAAAGGGTAAGTTTCTTAAAGCTGAGTTGTCGTGATGATTGATTTTAAGTAGCAATGACTTATTTGCTGCCCCAATTCAGGGGGATACCTTTTCCGTACCCCATCCCAAACCAAGGCATTTTCATTTTACTAGAAGACCCTGGGAATAAATTTAAAAAACTTTGAACCCCAATGGAAGGGCTGCCCAATGAAGGTGGGTCAGTCAAGGGCCCACCCTTGGTGAGTAAGCCACACCCTCCACAAGGCTGCTTCACAAAGCCTAATCCTTGGACCAGCAGGGTCCTAGCCCTCTTCTAGACCACATGAGTCTGAATCTGTGTTTTCACAAGCTCCCTGGAAGAAACACTGGTCTAGAGGAACTCCTATCAGCCCTCCTGGCAGCACGGCATCCCTCTGACCTTTCCTGACAATTTGCTGTAAAAGTTAAGGTCTGCCTTAACTCGAGCAGAGAGGCGAGCCAGACCACAAAACTCTTAGCTGGCAAGAGAAAACCTCATTTCTAGGGACAGTTGGCTCTCTACATGTTTCAACAAACTGGCACTATCCAAGAGCTCTCATGGTCTGAAGTCAGGCTTAAAACTCCGCAAAAATAAACTTTCCAGGAAATTTCTGGCACTCCCACTTTTCAGACCCATCATCTCAGGAATGTAATCCAAGTAGTGGCCTCTTTCCCCACATTTAACTCCATTTCCCAGTTAAAGAGCATTCTCTTGCTGGCCTTGAGCTGACAAAGCACACACACACACACAGACACACAGACACACACACAAAGGGGAGAAAACAGGGAGCCCATCCATAGGATGGGGTTTTCAATAAGTCTTTGGGAAAGTCTAGGACCTCATCTTGGCACAATCACTGTTCTACTTCTTAGGGTAAATATTATTTTTTAAAGAGCATCTTAATTCTGAGGGATATCTGCTTGTGGTCACTGGGATTCAAAGAGGCCTATTTGTAAGTAAAAAAAAAAGCAGAATTCACAGTCTGCCTTCATGCAGTCAACGGTGCAATGGTCCTCATTTCTTATTTTCCAAGTAAGCACACACACAAGTCTTCCTTGAGGACCAAAACTCAAATCAGCTGCACCCTTTGGACACATTCACGAATATTCATGAATGGACTGCCGTGCTGCTCCTCTAGGGAAGATAACAGGGCATGATCCCTTCACTACAGGAAACTCACAGCTCAGTGGGGAGAGCTGGCTATGCAACATATCTATGAGAGTCTGCCCTAGTAATCTACTGCTACATTAACAATTCATCCCTAGTTTAGCAGCTTAAAGCAACAATCATTTTAGTATCTTTCATAGTACTTTTGGGACAGGAATTCAGGAAGGGCTCAGCTGGGCAGTTCTGGCACAGGGCTCCCCTCTAGTTGGAACCAGACACAGGCTGCTGAAGCAGCTGAGGGCTGGCTAGGCATCTCTCTTCATAGCATCTCAGGGCCTCTCCACATTCTTTCTCTGAGTGGGCCAACTTGGGCTTACTTACAGCATGGCAGCCTTAGGATAAACTGTGTACTTGACAGTTCAGGGCTCCAAAGTTACATGTCCCAAGAGAATCAGGCAGAAGCTGTATCATCTTATATGACTAGTTCAGAAGTCACAGTGTCATTTCCTCTAGAGGGAGATTTGTCAAAGTCACACTATATGTTAAGAAGAGCATGTAGGATGGGAGATGCCTTTTTCACCATCTTTGAATACAATCCACAGGAGTGTTCCAGAAGAAATCAGACGTCATAACCAAATTAGGATAATTCAAGGAAGCTTAACAAAGGCATGAGTGATGAAAATATAAGCAAGGTGTATTCTTGCCTGGAGAATCCCAGGGACGGGGGAGCCTGGCAGGCTGCCATCTGTGGAGTCGCACAGAGTTGGGCACGACTGAAGCGACTTAGCAGCAGCAGCAGAAACACGCTAGCGGTGAAGAA
Organism: Ovis aries; assembly: GCF_016772045.2. Lineage (NCBI taxonomy): Eukaryota > Metazoa > Chordata > Mammalia > Artiodactyla > Bovidae > Ovis > Ovis aries. The sequence continues at coordinate 194,143,599 of NC_056054.1, read as the reverse complement.
CCAGCCTGCCGATGCAGAGACACAAGAGACAGAGGTTTGATCCCTGGGTAGGAAAGATCCCCTGGAAGAGGGCATGGCAACCCACTCCAGTTTTCTTGCCTAGAGAATCCCATGGACAGAGAAACCTTGAAGGCTACAGTCCATGGGGTCACAAAGAGTCGGACATGACTGAAGTGACTTGGCATGCAGAGAAACCACAGTGATATCCTGAGGTAGCTGGTAACACAGAGATTGCCACCTGTTCCTATTGGAAGGAATGAGAAGGAGAGGTTGAAGGAACTCAGGAGAGAGGAATTCAAGCTGGGGGAATAAATGTCCTGACCTCATGCTGTCTGTCCTTCCAATCTCCTGCCGGGCTCTCCACTGACTGAAACCAACAGGAAGTCCAAAGGCCTACAGTCCACACTAATCAGCCTCTGGCGAAGAGACTGGAGGGAAGAAGAGCAGAGAGTGTATCTGGAGAGGCAAGTAGATGACATCCAGCAATAAGGAAAATCTGCAACACAGGAGAGACGATCGTCTGATTCCGGTAGAAAAGTATATGCAGAAGGAGTAGGTTTCTTTCCGTAGGAGGGAATTTTGAGCTATTTCCAGGTAATGTCACAGAAGTGTAGATATGGATGTCTGGGATGCCCCTTTATCCTGGGGCAGTTGAAAAGGGAGTTGTCCACACAGGCAAGCCAGATAGGGACTATACAAAGTCTCTGGGCATTGACAGGAGGGTTCCTGATGGCTGGTCCCTGACAGTGGTCCAACAGGAAGGACAGTTGATGGGGCTCCTCGATACCCATAATGTGGTGGGATGCAGGCTGGCTGTGATGGAGACTGGGTGGTTTGTAGCACCATCCCAGCGGCCAGCGCCCATGCCCAGCAGAGCAGAGCCTGCCTGACTCCTGGAGGCTGATTCCTCTTCTGAGTGGTCTCTCCAGGCCTGGTTCTCTCAACCCAGACTTCATAAACCTCCCTCCAACTCACCCCTCCCCCAATCTGAAGACTCTTCATCTAACTTGGTTTTCAATCCAGTCTTCCAAATCTGTCACATATCATATAACATGCAAACTCAAAAATCCAGTTTCTTGTAACTCTACACCCTCAATTTGTGAAACTCCAATACAAGATCTGACCTACTTGCTCTTTGCACTCTGCAGAGGTGTCCCTTCCTTAAAGCACATGGTGTGGAAATTGGGAGGGGCTAAAGAGGATGTGATGGTGGTAGTGCGCGAAGGGGGTGTCACAGAGCAAAAGAATTATCACAATTTAAACTAAAAAGTCCAGGAACACAACAGATCACTTTTGGGGGGTGAGAGACCAGGAAAGATTTTATTTGATTCTTGGAAGAATAGATAATGCACAGTACATTTCAGCAGTAACAGCTTGCATTCTTGGAAGAAACATTCCAAGAAGACAGAAGAATAAGCATGAGAATGAAAACCGTCAAGAAAGGACAGTTGGATTTGTAGGAAATGTAGGGGTATTTGCAGGTAAAGGTAGAGTAATTGGGTCTGAGTGGTGCCTTAGAAAGTGAATACAGTGGCAGCATATGGGATGCAGACCCCATGGTTAGAACGCTGGATGTTCATTTAGTCATAAACTTATTGGAGCCTCATGCCCTCACTTTCTGTCAGTTTTCAAGCCCACATGTTCAGCTGTGGGCCCTCCTGACCCCACACCTGTGTTTCCAGCTTCCCCTAGGACTTGTCCACCAACATAGCCCACAAACTCCTTAAATATGCCAGAGCTGAACTTGCCACTCCTTCTCCCCTCCACCCCAGCCCTGGACCACATCCTGCCACATTCGTCTGCCCACCACTGCCCCACCCCTTGCCCCCTACCCCCGCCATCCCCTGGATAGGCTATGGCCTCCAGGCCAGAACTTTCATCTTCCTCAACTTCCCTTCCTCATTTCCTATCCCCAACCTCACAGATGCCTCCACTCTTCATGCTCAGCATAGCCAGACCCTTCCATTCCTTTCTTCTATTTTTTTTTCCCATTGACTCTATCTCCCTTTCTTCCTTCCTGGCACTGCCCAAAGTAAAGCCGTCTCTACCTCTCCCTTCAGTTTCTTCTACAACAGATTGGCAACTGGCCTCCCTACTGCTACCTGTCTGTTACCACTATCCACAGTGCAACCACAGTCTTCTCTAAACACTAAATCTGATTGTGGTGTTTCCCCTTTAAGTACTTCCTCTGGCCATCCCAGGCCTATAGGATGAAGAAAACACTCATTTAGCATTTAAAGCCCTCATACACTAACCCCCCCCTTGTTAGTCTTCCAGCTTTGTCCCCTGCTACTCCCTAGTGACATGCATGAATTGACACGTGGCTCTCTGCATTTGTCTGCAACACTCTTCTTAGGAGCAGCGAGTGATGCAGTTAGGCCCCAGCTGTTTGGATCAAAGAGGAAGGGCCTGGGGCAGAAGGAAACCTCAGACATGTATACTTCTGCTAGAGATGGAGGGGGTGGGGAATAACACTATCGCAGTTAATTTTTCAAAAACAGTATCTTCCACCCAGTCAAATAAAGAGGGGTATGCTACCGAAGAACTGTTTGAATTGTCTTATATTTAAAGACTGGAGGAGAAAAGGCTTCAAAAGAAAAACAGATTTGGATAAGATCTTATTCTCTGAGGGGCTGCTATGGTGAGACCTCAAGTAGGTGTTTTTACAGGTCCCTCTCATGAGACCAGGAAGAAGATTAGTTTTTTCCTCTCGCAAGACTCAAAGCTTCAGAGAGAATGGAGGCTAGTTGAACCTTAATAAACACTCTTCAGAGAAAAAAAGGGAGAAGGAGTTGAAGGCCAGTTGATGAATCATAACTAATTAAATTGTTTTGTCTTCCCTGACTCTCTGGTTTTATTAAATAAACATAGATGATCTTAATAAAATAAGTTTTGGCTAACTTTATGGTGTCCTGTTACCAGCCCTGGAGCCAGGAGACCTGGCTTCTAATTTCAAGTACATCTCTAACTAGCTGTGTGATCTTGGGCAGTCCTGACCCCTCTCTGAGGTTTGGCTCCACTATGGACATAACCAGAAGACTGAATTCATTGGCACAACTCCCTGTATACTCAAGTCTACATGTCTTCAATTTTAGGTCAGTGAAATATTTCCTCTCTTTCTATTCTCTACCCCTGAATTTTATTTTTTGCGTTACTTCAATCCTCAACTCTCTTTATTTTTTCTTCTCATTCTATCTGCTTAGCCAAGCAAGGCGTAGTACCTGCCCAACCGTTTTCCAGACTCTTGACCTGGGTGCACAGAGTACGTTCTGCCCACTGAGTCTATTCAGGAATTGAACTTCCTCGGCTGGGACTCCAGCAGCCAACAGAGATCTAGACACTGTGCTGTCAAGAATACTTTCCAGACCCGAGGGAGACGAGAGCCAGGACGCCAATGCACAAGCTGTCATGCTAGCTCTTACCCAATTGTAGCATCCTCTCTCAAGTTTTCACATTTGAATGATTCTACTTTGAAAATATTTTTTTTAACAAGGGAAAGTAAACCCAACAGTAATATAAGCTGCTCTTAAAAAAAAAAAAGACAGTGACCAAGCCACGATCATGGCAGTCGGTCTGATGGAACAAAGTCATCTAGTCAGTCCCCCAACTCAGCAGTCTTTGTACAGGCTCAACATCTTGTATATTGGACCCCTTCAAATTAAGGACTCCATGATAAGGACCTTATGTTAGCAAAGGCGAGCATATCTACTCCTCAAAGACACAACATCTGGATGAATGACTGAGTTTTCCACTTAAGAAATTGTGTCTTGACATCACTTTAGCTCAGATAAAATGATGAACCACCCAATCACAACACCCCAGGCACCCCCAAATGAGCGGCTGGTAGGATCATCTCCATCAGCCTGCAAAGATGCTTATGATGTTAAAATGCTGTCAGAGATCAGAGATGGCCAGACAGACACCAGTTAAATTTAGAAGAGGTCAAGAAAATTAGTACAAACTGAAAAAATGTGTTCAATGGAGATGTGCTACCCTTTTAGATTTCCTTTATTCACCAGCTTCAGAAGATATGATAAAGAATCTCTGAAGAATGTTTCAGACAGGCTATTTGAAATCTTTTTCTCCCAGTAACAGTCCTTTGCAAGTTTTATTCGTCAGCCCAGCCCTTCAGTCACCCAAGAACAGAGATGTTGACAGCACCTCAGACCTCTTCATTGGACAATGATCATTGTTATGTGCCCGGCACTGAGTCAGGATGGCGCAAAACTGGACAAGACACAGTCCTGACCTGGGAGGGCTTATGGTCTAATCAGAGAAAGATACACTTAAACAACAACCCAAAAAAAGGCAAATAAGGAGATGTGTGTCAGGAAGAGACACGTAGGAAGTAAATTCAGCTGTGTAAGGAATCACAGAAAACTTGATTTTCTCAACAAATCATAGGCCACCAGTGCCAAATAGGGCTTTACAGGTTATCTGTTCCAATCCTAAACCCCTCATTTTACAGATGAAGATACAGAGAGGAAAAGCGGTCACAGAATTTTTAAGCTGGGGCCAATATGTAAATTCTTTCTCCTTTTCTGGCTGATAACTTATTGTAGGTTTCTCAAATAGCTTTTGGAAGTGGATGAAATGAAATCATACATGCCCTCCTGAAAGAAACCCATTTTGTTTTCCAACTGAAAATATACAAGTTATGTCTCAGCTGATCCTTGTTAAGTAGAGAGAATGACTTCCCAGATGGCTAAACTCACTTCGCAGTTATTCTCCTTGTCTGCACAGTCCTTCCTTTATCCCACCGTCCTAGTTCTGCTCTTAGCCATTATGGTCCTTCATAGAAATCTCCTCATTTTACTTGTATTCTCTACCCTTGCGCTGCACGTTGGAGTTTAAAAAGTATTTTGCAGCCCACTGTCTGTATTTTGAGAATCAAGTTGTAGGCTTGATAGCTTTAGACATGAGAAGTGGGAGGAGGTTCAGAGTGGAACTAAACTCATGATTATGTCAGGAAACGAGACCTGCAAAGCTGACTGATGGGAGCCAGGCTGCCTGGGACCACTCCTGTGCCCAGGCAAGCAGAGGGGCACCGGGGCATGGAGTCATTCCCAGGAAGCCTGGTGAACTGGAAAGAAGCAAGTCAATGAACACTCACTGAATCATTCCTGTGTGCGGGCCGCCAAGCTAAGCGGATCGAAAAGATGAATAAGCAAGGCACCCCCTTCAAAGAATGTTTGTATTGTAGAATCTCAAGCCACAGGGAGTGGAAGACATGAGTGAGCAGAAGCCACAGGGCTGAGAGGGAGAGTAGGGTACCAAATTCCTGAAGTGGGGCCTCCGCTCCTCAGTGGGTTTGGCCCCCTTACAGCCAGTGTCATTGAGAAGGAGGAAAGGTGCCGGAGATGGTGAACATAACCACTGGACACATTTGGGCAGAGGCGGAGGGTAACCTTCCACAGGAACAGTAGACTCGAGCCTCTCCCCACAAACACCTTGAAGGTTGAACTTTTCGAATGGTGCTTCATTTTAAAGCTATTAAGTGGATTCTCATGAGTGAGTTTCTACTCAGTTTCTAGACAATGAGGTTTTAATAATGTTTACATCGGCTAAGAGGCCAGAAGGACCGTTTGATATTTAAAGGACCATGTGATATTTAAAACGTGGAGCGCCATGGCTGAGTGCTACTGGGGTCACAGAGGAGCAACTGGGGCGAGTGAGAGAGTGATCAGAGAGCTGGAATGAGGAGGCTCCCAGCAAGTTACTAACCACTGCAAATCTCTGAAGGGTACTGAGACAGTTCCATAGAACTCTCTAATCACAAACAGGAGGTAATGGGGCAGATGGAGTAGGGGGTGTGGGAGCCAGAGCAGAGACTTGTTAGAAACCAACAGAGAGGACAGAAACCTCAGAAAGAAGAGACAAGTTTTGAAAACCCTTAACAGAGACATTAAGCCAATAGTTGGAGCGTCAGCCCCACAAGGCTCTGGTTCACCCATCTGGACTTCAGGTTTTCCTTGCTCATCTAAATGAACCCCTGGCAATGCTTATCAGAATGGCTACAACCTCCAGGCAGGTAGCTGGACCCTCCATGAACTGGCCCTGCCTCACCTCCCAGCCTCCTGTCCCTTGGCTGGTACCTAACCCCCTTCCACCTGCTGGTTCTGGCCTCTATCTGGATCCCTCCCCAATGACCTGTTGATAACTTCCCCATCCTTCAAGACTCATCTCCTGCAAAATGCCTTTCCTGATCCTCCATAGCACATCCTGCTTCTTGATGACACTTTTATTTCATCCTGCATTATAGTAATAGGTGCCTGTCTGAGCTCCCTCCTTCACCCCACTTAGAGAACTTAAAAGGGTAGAAACCTGATCACTTTCATTCATGTACTTGAAGCACTGGGAGCAGGAACTAGTGTGTCATAGACCTTAATTGCAGTCAATGCACAGCTGGGACAAAGTTTCCATGACTCTTTAGAGGTCATGAGCTGGGGTCTGGAGCCAGATGGCTCAGGCTCCATCACCAGGTAGTGACCTGGGGCAATTTACTTCATCTCTGTGCCTCAGTTTTCTCATCCGTAAAATGAGCATAAGAGGACCTTAAAAGGATTTTGTGATAGTCTCTATAAAGCCTCTAGCTTGCCATGTAGACTTACTGAGTGCTCAGTACATACAGGGAATGACTAGGAACATGGGATAATAGGCATAGAATCTCCTTTTAATTCCTGAGAGGGACCTGACTCATTTATGCCATACAATAAGTCCCCTACATGTGAATGAGTTCTATTCTGAGAGTGCGTTTATAAGTCCAGTTTGTTCGTAAGTCCAACAAACTTAGCCAAGGTACCTAACTAACTCAATCGGCTACATAGTATTATACTGTAATATGTAATATATTTACAATACTCTGCACACAAATAATACATAAAAAAAACAAAATATAAAACATTTAAAATCTTACACAATATCTTGAAAAGGACAGTAGTACAGTACAACAGCTGGCACACAGGGGCAAGAGGAGTCACTGACTGGAGGAGGGAGAGGTGGTGGGAGATGGTAGAGCTGAAGGGTCGTCAACAACAGGAGACAGAGGACTAGTTGCAAATTCACTCACACCTGACATGGATGGAATGTTCGCTTGCATCTTCAAAAGTTCCCAGCTTGAAGGTTGGTATGCAGGGGACTTACTGTATGTCCACGTGGAAGTCTTTGTTTTCTTGAAAGTTCATATCTGCACATAGCTGCTCTATATCATTTCAAAGCTGACTGCGTATGCACAGGAATGCTAGTAGACAATTTGTTAACAAAAATTCAAAATAACTAAGTCAAAGACATTTTCCTCAAACCAATTTATCAACTCAACTACCCATCAAACTTGTGCCACTATGAGCTGTGTAAGGCCTACAAAAAGGAAAATGAAATGGACAAGACACAACCCCTGCTCCCATGCTGCATCAGTCTCCCCAGGGCGAGAGTTGTCAATATCCAGACAGGGCTACAAAGAAGGGCTGTGAAAGTCCAGAGTGGAAACCAACCAACTCTGTGCATCTTATTGCTAAAATAAGTGTTTCTGTTTCTTCCCAAACCATTCAATGTTTTTTTTTCTTCTGAAGTCTATTTCTTATTTCTGTTGGAAAACAGGTGCCATCAGGAAGTCTACGGGCTTCAACCTATCTACAAATCAGAAATAGACTCCGATATAGAATACAAACTATGGTTACCAAAGTGGAAAGCAGAGGAGGGATAAGTTAGGAATTCAGAATTAACACATACACACTGCTGCTGCTGCTGCTGCTGCTGCTAAGTCGCTTCAGTCGTGTCTGACTCTGTGCGACCCCATAGACGGCAGCCCACCAGGCTCCCCCGTCCCTGGGATTCTCCAGGCAAGAACACTGGAGTGGGTTGCCATTTCCTTCTCCAACATACACACTACTGTATATAAAATAGATAAACAAGGACCTACTGCATAGCACAGGGAACTATATTCAAAAGCTTACAATAACCTATAATGTAAAAGAATATGTATATGTGTGTATATATATGTGTGTGTGTGTGTATATATATATATATAAAACTGAATCACTTTGCTGTATACCTGAATCATTGTGCATCAACTATATTTCAATTTTTAAAAATAATTTAAAAAAAAAAAAGAAAGTCCATTTGATCCCAGGAAATAAAACTCAAAGGCAGCCCAGGATCAGCACTACTTAATGAGCTGATCTGAGGCACAGCCTCTTTGTATTTTCTGAACTACTCCCACACACGGAGTGATTTCAGCTTTTCAAAGCCAGCCAGGAGAGACAGCTCAGGGTTTCTAAACTCAAGATACCCTGTTTAAACTTAGGAACTGCTTATACCCTGTTTCACTGTTCCCGCAGTTATCCTCTGAGGACCGTGGAAGGAGAATGCAGCCAGAGGCTGCTTTGATAAGAACACAGATGGAGGAGGAGATTTTGTTCATGGCTTCCTAGGAAGCTGTTTTACCAAATGCAGTGACCAAAGATAAAAAAAATACTACTTTCTTCTCTCAAGTGCAGAGAGGAGGTGGGACAAAGACTTGGACCCAGAAAAAAGAACCTCAATCTTTCTCTCCCCATGTCAAACTAGAAGTAACTTCCACTCCTTGCAGTGGGAATTATAATCCTACTGAAATTAGAGAGGCAAAGCTAGGGTCCTATTATACTGCATTCTATCAGTGATGTGTGGTCCCTGGGGTCCCTAGTAGCTGTTTAAGCAGATTTGCATGTCTGGAATTGATGATTTGAGTAATTTTTTTTTTTTTTCTCAAGAGGCAACATGACCTGATGGGATGAGGACTGTTGTTTTCTTGATGGTTTTCCTTTTGGTCTTGGGGCCTGGATGGGGCTGGGGTCCTGGAGCTCTGGCTGCAATGGAGGGATAGAGGAGTAACCTCCAAGGTTACAGAAGCAACCCTGAGGGTTTTGAGTCCTAGTTCCAGTTGACCTGTGGGCCAGCCCGTCCTATGGTTACTTGCTCAAGGCAGTACCTTCTCACTGACACTTTATATGTGTCAGAAAAAAAGAGCTGGGCGGTGTCCATGGCAGCTTGAAGAAATGATTTCTTCCTTGCTTCGGTTTTCTCAGCTGTTGAAAGGAGTTGGAGCAGGTTAGAAGTAGGGGACTAGAAAAATCCTGATATTCTCAAAATGTCCCCATTTAATTGATCTGGAAATGAGATTCTCTCTACTGTGTTGGTTTGGGGATATTCTGTGGCGGCCAGGGAAATTATGATTCTTTGCATTCCTTGGGAGCAGACCACAGTGATTATGGGGAATGGATGTTACGCTGGAAGCCATCAAAGGCTGCTGTGTAGAGACCAGCCTGCTTTCCAGAACCAGGGGCCTCACAGGTGTTACACCTGTATCTAGGAGACATGCCATAGAGGAAAGAGCACAGACTAAATAGAAATCCTAGCAAGATGAGCATCCAGCCACTAGACTAACCACTGAGACTGTGACCAGGGCACATCCCCAACCTAGTCCACTTATAGGGTGAGATGAATGTGGTGGACAAACTCCAAGGAGACCCCCATGGTTCACACCTTCTGGTGTCCACACTCTTGTATAATCCCCTCCCTTCAAGAGCAGGTAGGGCTGTGGCTTGTTCCTGACCAATGGAATACAACAAATGGTGCGATGCCACTCAGTCCCATGAGGACACTACATAAGCCTATAACACTTGCCTTGCTAGCAGACTCTCTGTATGGACTGCCTGCCTCGCTGGCTCTGATGGAGTAAGCTGCCATATAGAGAGGTTCGTAAGTCAAGGAACTAAGGGTGGCCTCTGGCCAGTGGCCTGCAAGGAGTCAAGGACCTCAGTCCAATAACCCTCCAGGAACTGTGCACAACCATGTGAGCCTGGAAACTGATCCTTCCCCAGTCTAGCTACAGATGAGACCCCAGCCCTGACTGCCTCCTGAATGAATGCCTTGTGAGAGACCCTGAAATGGGAAACCCAGCCAAGCTGCCCCAGCCTCCTGACCCACAAATAAGATAACAAATGAGTGCTGTTGTACACCATAAAGTTTGTGGTAATTTGTTATGCAGTACTCTTGCCTGGAAAATCCCATGGACGGAGGAGCCTGGTGGGCTGCAGTCCATGGGGTGGTTAAGAGTCGGACACGGCTGAGCGACTTCACTTTCATTTTTCACTTCCATGCACTGGAGAAGGAAATGGCAACCCACTCCAGTGTTCTTGCCTGGAGAATCCCAGGGACGGGGCAGCCTGGTGGGCTGCCGTCTATGGGGTCACACAGAGTCGGACACGACTGAAGCGACTTAGCAGCAGCAGCAGCAGCAGCAGCAGCAGCTATCAGCATCACACTGTTCCAACATCACACACACACACACACACACACACACACACACACACACACACACACACACTGTAGGTTGCTGTCCCTGTGCTGGGGTGAAAATAATTCCTCTTCCTAGATCTCCTAGGGTATGTGTTCTATATTTAGATTCTCATTTAATCAGACTCCATTTTCAGGCTTTGTGGTGCTGATTGCAAACACCTTGCTCACATGCACAGACCCACAGTCACACACACAGGTCCCACATTACACTGAATTTAATTAGGGATTAACTTGAAATAAAAGGGCTCCAGCAGGAAACAGGACTCCCCTGAGACAGAGTCTAAGGGCATGTAACATGAGGCATTGGTATTATTATTTGGTAATTGATTCTGAGAGAAAGGGTCAAGTGAAAGAACCAGCTATGGTTTTTCCAGTATTCATGTACAGATGTGAGAGCTGAGCACTGAAGAACTGATGCCTTCAAACTGTGGTGCTGGAGAAGACTCTTGCGAGCTCTTTGGACAGCAAGGAGATCAAACCAGTTAATCTTAAAGGAAATCAACCCTGAATATTCATTGGAAGAACTGATGCTGGAGCCAAAGCTCCAATACTTTGGCCACCTGATGCGAAGAGTTGACTCATCAGAAAAGACCCTGATGCTGGGAAAGACTGAAGGTAGGAAAAGAAGGGGATGACAGAGGATGAGATGGTTGGATGGCATCACTGACTCAGTGGATATGAGTTTGAGCAAACTCTGGGAGATTGTAAAGGACGGGAATGCCTGGCGTGATGCAGCCCATGACGTTGCAAAGAGTTGAACAGGACTGAGCAACTGAACAACAACAACAAAAAGAATCTGCCAACTCAACTTCAAAAAAGAATGAAATAATGCCATTTGCAGCAACATAGATGGATCAGAGATTATCATACTAGCTGATGTAAGTCAGAGAAAGACATATCCTATGATATCACTTATATATGGAATCTAGAAAAATGATACAAATTATCCTATTTACAAAACAGAAACAGACTCACAGACTTCAAAAACAAACTTCTGGTTACCAAAGGCAAAAGGTGAGGGGGGGATAAATTAGGAGGTTGGGGATGAGCACAGATTCTTTACCATCGGAGCCACTAGAGAAGCCCCAACATACACACTACTTTATATAAAACAGATAACCAACAAGGACCTACTGTATAGCACAGGGAACTCTACTCAGTATTCTGTAATAACCTATGTGGGAAAAAAAACCTGAAAAGGAAAAGATATATGGATACTAGGCACAGTGTTCCTGCTCAGTCATGTCCGACTCTTTGCAACCCTTTGGACTGTGTAGACTGCCAGACTCCTCTGTCCATGAGATTTCCCAGGCAAGAATACTGGAGTGGGTTACCATTTCCTTCTCCAGGGGATCTTCCCCACCCAGGGATCTTTCAGATTCAGGAATCGAACCCATGTCTCCTATGTCTCCTGTACGGCAGGCAGATTCTTCACCCTCTGAGTCATCAGGGAAGACAGATATATATATATATATATATATATATATATATATATATATATAAGTAAATCACTTTGCTCTACGCCTGAAACTAACACAGCATTGTAAATCATCTATGAAAGTGTTCGTGTTCAACCCTTTACGACCCCATGGACTGTAGCCCCCCAGGCTCCTCTGTCCATGGAATTCTCCGGGCAAGAATACTGGAATGGGTAGCGATTCCCTTCTTCAGGGGATCTTCCTAACCCAGGGATGGAACCTAGGTCTCCTGCATTGTAGGCAGATTCTTTACCATCTGAGCCACCAACAGTTTTTTAAAAAGAATTAAGCCTGAGACAGAATTAATCTAGCAGGGGAGTGCCATTTCTATAATATCTTTTAAAATGGCCACTTGTATTTTAATAGCTGCAAAAGACACTGGGGTCAGAAAGAGTCAGACATGACTGACTAACACAAAGACATTAGACTTCTCTTTAGGCAAAGAGAGTGGGAATAGTAAGGTGTGTGTTATTTAACACATTTTGTTCCATTCTGAGTCTGCTTTTCTGGAGTCCTGACATCCTCTACAAACCACATCAATGCTATGGATGGCCTCATTTTGGACAGGAATGAAGTGAGACCAAAGTTTGGCTAGTGTCTAGGGTAATGACTGTCAGAACATTCCAGAGTGGTGCTGAGGAAATCCGGCCCACACACATCTTCAAGTTTGAGGAGAAGCAAATCGGTACCTTTACCAGCAGGACTTTCTAGGCCTGGTAGGGAGCCAGACACTCTGTTCCAGGAGAGTCTGGGAGGTGCTACTCCTGTAGCTGACTTAGGAAAAAGATGTGACAGGAGCCAGAAGCGGTGAAAATGTCCGGAAGTCAGCACGGGGCTGGGGGGCCAGGGAGCAGTGCTCAGGAAATATTTTTGAATGAATGAATGACAAAGCATTAATTCCTGTCCTTACAAGCCTAACAGCTCCATTTCCCAGGAGTTTCCCCTTAGCACTTCGACTTTGCCACCAAGGGAAAAATAAGATACACCATTGCCCTTCAAGCAACTTACAAGACAGGACAAGACTCGGGAAATGACCAAACAGAGCCCAATAAAAAGACAAGGGAAGGCCCAGTCCATTAAGACGGCAGGAATCTAGGGAAATTTCAGGGAATTTCTGGTGATCCCTTCCAAACCACAGCAAAACTTTGGGTTAGGCAAGGGTTGTGGACACTTCTTGATGAACCGATTGAAACTTTCAAAGTCCCCTGCTGCTTGCGGCCCTAGCAGAAGGCCCTTGGAGTTCCAGGATGAAGGCAGTTGCTGTCCTAGGGATCAGTACCCGCAGCCGGACCAGCAGCGGGGCAGCCTCGGCCGGTCTAGGGCCTCCACCGAGGCCAGTCCACGCCCCCCGCCTCTCGCGGCCGACCGGCCCTGACGCGGGCGGACAGCGCGGAGCCCCGGGCGAGCCTTTGTGCCGCCGGCAGCTGCCTTTGTGCGAAGCGGGTTCGCGCGCCCCTCCAGGCGGGCGCCTCTGCAAAGATCGCCCCCGCCACGCTCCATACCTGGTCCTTTGTCACCAGCTGCAGAAGAATTCAGAAAATCAAATTTATTTCCCGATTACCGATTACAGCCGGGACGCCCCTTTGTGCGGTGAGGCCTCTTTAACGGTTGCTATTCCAGCCCACTCTGTGAAGAAGGCCTTTTAAGGAAAGCGCGCCCCGCTGACTCCTGGCTCCCGTGGGAATTCGTGGACTAGGTCTTCTCGCAGTAAAGACGCTGCTGCTGCTGCTAAGTCGCTTCAGTCGTGTCCGATTCTGTGCGACCCCATAGACAGCAGCCCACCAGGCTCCCCCGTCCCTGGGATTCTCCAGGCAAGAACACTGGAGTGGGTTGCCGTTTCCTTCTCCAGTGCATGAAAGTGAAAAGTGAAAGAGAAGTCGCTCAGTCGTGTCAGACTCTTCGAGACCTCATGGATTGCAGCCTACCAGGCTCCTCCGTCCGTGGGATTTTCCAGGCAAGAGTACTGGAGTGGGGTGCCATTGCCTTCTCCGAATAAAGACGCTAACGAGCCCCAAGACGCGGGCTTGTCAAGTGTCCTGCCTGCTAACGGGGATAAATCAGTAGACCTCTTGAGTTCAGATAGTGTATTTCCTTTTTCCCCCCTTAGGAATGAATGGATGGATGTCGACTCCACAGGCTTGCCAGCCCAGCGCTGCCCTCAGCCTGCGGGTAAGTCCAATTTCACCCTCTGAGTGCTCAGCACTACCAGCTCCTGCCACTGCCGGAAGCCACACGCCAGTCTGAAAAAGTTCCTTTTCTGCCGGATTCTCAGGTGTCTTAGGCACCTGAAGATAAACGATGGTACCATTATTTTCCCTGATTAGGTTGAGATTTCCTGAAATGAATACAAAATATTGCCTCGCCTTGCCAAGTTTTGTCCACAGTAGACAGGGAAGTGTATTTTTTTGTTGTCTGTATTTTTGTGTGTGTGTGTGTGTGTGTGTGTTTTTGGTGCTTGTGTGGGGAAACCAGCTTTCCACGTAGCTGTGGTAAAGAACCCACCTACCAATGCAGGAAATGTGGGTTCGATCCCTGGGTCAGGAAGATCCCATGGAGGAGGAAATGGCAACCCACTCCAGTATTCTTACCTGGGGAATCCAGTGCACAGAGGAGCCTGGCGGGCTATAGCCCATAGGGTTGCAAGGAGTTGGACATGGCTGAGCACATGCACACATGAGGAAATAAATGTTTCTTTTAAAGAAAACCGATTTTTTTTAGAGGTAATGTAGAGTAGACCCATGCTGACAATATACATCATCTCCACTCTTTTTGTAGTAGTAGTAGTGTTAGTCACTCAGCTGTGTGCGACTCTTTATGACCCTGTGGACTGTAGTCCGCCAGGCTCCTCTGTCTGTGGGATTCTCCAGGCAAGAATACTAGAGTGGATTGACATTCCCTTCTCCAGAGGATCTTCCTGACCCAGGGATCGAACCCGAGTCTCCTGCATTGCAGACAGATTCTTTACCATCTGAGCTACAGGGAAGATCTTTTTGTCCACTCAAAAATTAATGTGTAGAAGAAATAGATGCATAGATCCACCAACCTATCAGCATCATTCCAATAATACCCTGAACATAGTTACAAAGACCATCATAATTCACACATTCATAAATAATATTCAGCGTTATAATTTGAATTACATAGTCATGAAGCAAAGGCATCCATAGGAGAACTTGGTCCACTGATTTTAAATTATGCATGTTCTAAATCTTTTGGAAACACTAAAAAAAAGAGTAATGATATATAGCACTTAGCAGGAGTCTTTTTTCTCCTCTACCTCTTGTTTTTTTATCGTGAGAATTTGGAGATGACACTCGGTTGCTCTGTGACTAAAGGAAGTGAATATAAATCAATGCCACATTTGCTAACAAACAGCATTCCTCTCTTTATCTACATCTGTGTGTTTTCTCTCTCTCTCTCTCTCACACACACACACACACATCCCCCACAAGAGCTTGGCCCACTCAGCTTCCCTGTAATTTCACAAAAGAGTGACTCTAATGTTTTCTGCTTCGTAGGGAGCCAGTGGTCATGGCGGTGAATTGGATACCTACACCAGAGAAGGCCTGAGAGGCGTAATCAAATAAGGGAACCACTTGAACTGAACTCCCAGCAGGAGCAGGAGGGAGGCCTGGAGAGGTTACAGGTACTTTTTATCCAGCCTCGCAGGAGAGAACCAACTTCCTGCTGCTAGAAATTTGTCTGCAATTTTTTTCCTCATTCAGACAGAGAGCTGGGGTCCAGGAGACACTGGGTTGATATGATAACTTGATTAAGGCCGGGACAGATGACATGGGAGCACCAAGTCAGCTCAAAGGAATCTGTGCTCTCCTCTTTAACCTCTCCTTGGGAGCCTACAAATTATATCTATTAATGTATCAGCCCCCTGGCATCACACAAATACATCATCCCCTTAAATGTATGTCAATCATTCACAGGAGCCTTCGTGGAATACCCATCATGTTTTCATTTCTCTCTCCCTTAAAAAAAAAAAAAGTTTAACCTGTTGGGTTGCTCAAACAAAGGGTTGTAGCCTGCCACCTCTTGCTGCAGTCACTTGGGAGGTAGGAGTCGTGTTGTCAGCCCAAGCGTTCAGAGAATCGTTTAAATGGGCCCCAGGCAGCTGGATAGGATCCAGGGGAGAGACTCTCGGAGGAGGAAGGATTTGGAAACCATGTTCAGTGAAGCATGAATGGAAAAAAACTGAGGATTAGTCTGGAGAAGAGAAAATGCAGAGAGAACTTGAGATCTAAAGAAATACTAAACGGAAGGAGGCTGGGTATCTTGCATGGGCCCCAGGAGAGCCCTGAGAGAGACAGGCAGTCAGGGAGAGCCAGCAGAGTGCCTGGATGAGAAATGGGCCACGTGCTGCGGCCGCCCTGGGAGGATGTGAAGAAATCCTCAGGCAGTATGGCCACAGTCACAGGAATCCCAGTTCCCTGCCCAGCGTCCGAGCCAGGAGACAGCCGGCCACTGAAAGGCTGAGAAGCTTCAGTTCCAAATACTGCTGGGAGAGGAGGTGAACTGAGGGTTAACTTACCATCCATACAACATACAGATTTTTTAAGTGTACAGTTCAATGAG
The DNA here is from genome assembly GCF_016772045.2 of Ovis aries. Taxonomy (NCBI): domain Eukaryota; kingdom Metazoa; phylum Chordata; class Mammalia; order Artiodactyla; family Bovidae; genus Ovis; species Ovis aries. Next base: position 194,127,202 of record NC_056054.1, on the reverse strand, counting down.
TTTTCATAAATGTAACCTATGTAACCACCAGCCCAGTCAAGACAGAGAACATAATGAAAACCCTAGAGACAGGTTTCTTTGCCCTCTTTCCAGTCAAAATGCCCACTCCCCTTGCCCCACCCCCGTTCGGATTTCTCTCACTCTAGATCCGTTTTGTCTGTTTTGTCTGCATTTAAATGGAATTGGTCAGTATGGGCTCTTTTGTCTCTGGTTTCTTTCCCTTTATGTGCTTTTAGGACCCATCCTTGTAGTTTTTATTGTTGAATGGTTTTTCCAATAAGGATAAAACACCTCACATTTGCCTGCTCTCCTGCTGATGGACATTGGGGTGTTTCCAGTTTGAGGTTATTATTAATGCAGCTGCTACTAGCAGCAGTCTCTCACAATTTTTTGGTGCTGGCTCAAAGGGTATATTCTAAATGTCATTTTGAACTGGACTGCAAAGCAGGGAAAAGCCCGAAGCCATAAGGTGTGGTTTTAGTCAAGGCAGGAAGACTTTCTGGGACTTGAGTTTCTGGTTTGCATATCTTCCCCCCAAAACACAAGTTGTACCCCTATTCTTCCCACTGGTGGGCAGCAGGCTCCATCAGGACTGATTTCTGCAACCTGGGGCCCTTCCTGAGAATATCTCAGCAAAATGATTGTTAGTTACCATTTAGGTCTACTGGAAATGTGGAAATTCACATCTGCTGAGCTCCTGCCATGTGCCAGGCCCTGTGGGTGCACTGGGGGTTATGGGAAGAGAGAGAGGAATCTGGTGAGCCTGTCTTTAACCTGCTTGCAGTCTAAAAGGAGAATTAAGTGAGGTGTAAATTATGAAACCATAAGTCAGTGTTCAACAAACATTCACAGGTCAACTGCTATGCTGGTGTGAACTGGGGACAACTATTGAGAGCCCACATCTGCTGTGTCACCTTGAGGCAAGGAACCTGTTCACACTGGATGAGCCCATGTCTATGCATGTCCTCTTTCAGATGGCCCTGAAGGTGACAGTGGCAGTGAGACTTGGAAGATCACATCAAAGCCATCAAGGCACAGAGTGTTGGTGCTGGATGGCCCTTTCAAGTTCACGGCCCACTCCATCCCGAAGACAGATGGGAAACCTGAAGCCCATGCTAAGAGAAGTTCCTTCCCCAAGGCCACAGGCAGAAATGTCTGCCCTCCTAGTACAACCGTTATTCTGCTGTATCAGTCTGGCATTTATGACAAAGTCCTCGTTATATGACAGAGAACTATTTATAATGCTAGTATTGAAGGATATGATTAGCACATTTGCTGTGGGTTGATATGTCAGATTTGGCCTGTGAGTAGCTGTTACATTTAGAGAAACACGTTTGAATCCAGAAGCCATCCAAACTCTGTGATAAAAACAGTAGACCATGTCATGCTAGGATCCTATGTGATTATGGCTGATTTGTCCTCTGTACTAAGTTGTTTATTTATCTCATTGTTGGGCTTTTGGTTTCTTTCCTTGTCACTTTTTCACTTTTTCTATACATAGGTTTGACAGATGTGTAATCATAGAATACTGTATCAACTACTTTGTATTTTGTTTTGGGGGTGTTTTTTGAGTAAAACCTTCTTACTTTGGCCAAACCACTCTTGCCTTTAAAAACATTGATATATACTGCATGACTACAAAGGGAAAAAAATAATTGTGATCATACTGAAATTCCATACTCTTTTCCAAACAGTTATTAACAGATTTATGTCAAAGAAAAAATGAAATGAATTTGGATTTATGCAAACTTGGCAGGAATTCATTCAGAATTCATTTGGAAATCGGAGGGGACAAAGATACCACTATTCCTACTTTGTGGTTTTTAAATAATACTAAAATGTATAAAGCACTTTATCTACACACCCACTTTACAGTTTTCAAAATATCTTCATATCCATTCTTTTACTGGAACCCCTGACCAGTGGGCAAAGCATGTGTTATCTCCATTTTGCGGATTAAGAAAACAGCCTCAATATCTCATAATAACCTATAAAGGAAAAGAATCTATATCTATGTGTGTGTGTGTGACTGAATCACTTTGCTGTATACTTGAAACTAACACAACATTGCAAATTAACTATACCTCACCAAAAAGAAAGAAAGAGGGAGAGAGAGAGATAGGAAAAGAGGAAAGAAGGAAGAAAACAGCCTGGGATAAGTCACTTATCCATGTTCACATAGGGGATACATCTATGTGACCCGCACCATACCACCCTCCACCCACAGAGCAGCAGAGCACACGCCCAGCCCCACATCACACCCAAATAAAACAGAAGGCTCCACCCCAGTAACAGAGCAGTTCTCTTTGACTGAATCATGAGATCTGTGATCACGGAACATGTTTTCTAAACATCTAATATTTACTTTCTGTATGTCTTCTGTCAGAAACAGAACTGGCAACATAATCTGCAGGACCCCGTGCAAAACGGCGGTAGGGAGCCCCTTGTTTGAAAAGTCGGGAAAAGGTGCCGTTGAAGGTCTTAAGTATAAAGTTCTTCCTTTCTTCTGTGGCCTCACCTTCAGCTTCTCATGGTGATTTTGATCTTCTATTTACTGCCATTCTAAGTAAAGCAAAATGAAATTTTTAAATGATTAGCATGAGCTTTACCATTCAGCTTTAGACTGTACAAGGCCAGTTTTGAATGCAAATACAAGAGCATTTAACTCCTATGCAGAATCACCAAAATTATAGAATTTTGATTTTATATCCCACATGTTCATATGTTTTTTGTTCTTACCAGAACAGCGGAAGTGCTGCTCAAAACTAACTCAACTGTGTTTTATTTTACTTCTTAACACACACCCGTTCCCCCAGCGCACTCTGTCTTAGGTTTACTAAGAAGGCTGCTGAAAGGACTAGCCACTCTGCGTCCTCCTCTCTCTCCCTTTCCTTTTTTCATCATTTTCAGTGGAAATGATTGGTCAATAGGGGGAAGTCCCGTGAGTCAAAAAGGATATGATGGGGTCATCTGTCAGTCGTGTTTCTTAGAACATCTGTGTCTTCTTCCTGCTTTCTTCCATTCTGGTTTGAACAGAAAGCATGAGCCTCTTGGGGCCACCAACGCCCCACTTACTCAGTTGCAGACGCAACGCACTTACCTTGCTTTGAGTGTCACTGAGCTTCCATGACTCTGGGCCTCCGTAGGGGGATCCTATTGTCCTGGGGCTCGGAAGCATTCTATGTGTGAGCAGCAAGCAAAGGATTGCAGTGGACAAGCACACTGCATGCCTCTTCCTGCTCCATCATCTTATTGGACCTCACTGTACAAAACAGAGGGTGAAATCATTAAGCCTGTCAACATAATGATAGCAGAGCATGAAACCGAGCACAGGGCCCTTCTGAGCACAGCATCTTGTACAACTGCACAGGTCACATGTCTGGGAAGCTGGCCCTGGTCAAAAGTCAAAGTCAACTTCTATACTTGGTAGTCTAGAGGCCTAGAGGATGGAGATATGTTTCTTGGGCCTGAACTATAGCCACACTTCTGGACAAGTTCCAGGGTGGACCCCCTTTCTTACAACACACTCCACTGAGGAGGCTCAGAGAAGTGCCATCCTTTAGAGAAGATGGGATATCCAGGGCTACTCCATTGGACAGCCATGTGCCTGCAGCTGACTGGCCTGGGAGTGAGAAGGAATGGAGTGGGGCACGTACAAATCATTTAGGCATGACTAAGATATAGTTCTAGGAGAAATCTTGTCCAGGAAATGCTATCATGCCCAGAAATTAAACTGGAAATCCAAAAATGCTACCATAATCCAGTGGTGCCCTTCTTTCTCCAAAACACACTGTTTTTAAGCAGCTCATCACTGAAGATATTTCTCTGGCACACACATCTGCATGACTTCCCATGCAGTAACATTAGTGATAGGGTGGGAAATGCCAGAGAGACCCAAGCTCTGGTCAAAGCTCTGGTTTTTCCTTGATGTGTGATTCTGAGCCAGCCACCTAACTTCTCTGCGCCTCAGTTCTCTTAGTTGTAAAATGAGAGCAACAATTCCTCATTCAGTGGTAGGTGCCTGTGAGAATTCAACTAGACAATGGCCATATAATGGGGTGTAAGCTGGAAATCACTGCATACACGTGAAGCCACGTTAGTTAGTATCCCATGTATAAATGGTGTGTATCACATACAGACCACATCAGGAAATTTCACTCTGGGGCAGAGTGATTTACAAAGCCTGTTCAGAAGTGGAGTCAATTAAGGTCAGCTTTCTATGTTGCTAAACAACAGGGGATTCTGGGTTCAGTAACGTTGAAAGGCAGGCCCAACACACCCCTTGAAACCGGGCTTTTGAGAGGGTTCAAAGGAATGCGAAACAAAAGCCGCTCTTTGTGATGTGTTCACTCTTCCTTCATTGTCCCCTTTTACCCTCCAAGGGCCTTCATGTAAAGAAAGGGGCTGCTAATGTGGCGAGTGGGAGTTGAAAATCGTCCTGGGCCAACAATGTTGGCACATTCTGCCCGGCCTCATTACAGAATCATCTGAAATGCTTGAGAAGTGTTTCCCACTCATTAGCATAAATAGCAGAAAAACTCTTTCACAAACAAAGCAGGTTCCATCTGCCCCCAGTATGTCCTCACCTTGACTTCAAATGGCCAGTCCCTCCCCCAGCACAATACCAGGGGCACCGGCCTCCGAGGCCCCAAGCACCCCACTTCAGAAGGGCATTCAGTGAAATATCAACACGGTAACCTGCATGTTTATTCATTGGCCACCCCCTCCTTTTAATGGAGTCCCTTCCCCATTGTGGCCACTTGATGCTTTCACAGACCTAAAGGGAGAGGCTTCCTTTCCAAGCTCTTGGGATCCTTAGCAACCCACACCTTGTGAGTGGGTCGACCAGGCTAATTCGGTTTGTTCTGACTTTGCGGCCCCAGCGTACTTTGTCAGGTATTCTGCTGTGGGATTAAAGAGTCATTAATCACTCTGACCTGACTCTGACAAGGTGGCTTTTGCAATGAAGTCCACTTCCCTGGTGCTGGTCAGAGACAAGGCCGGAGCTGTCTTGCATTAACTGTGGAAGAATGCACTGGCTCCTCCCCAGTCAACCTCAGGACACCTTCCCCAGTCGCGCAGAAGCTGGGGCCAGGACCAGCCATGGCCTCTATCTGTAGGCAGTCGGCGCTCACAGCCGCTGGGTGGAATCAGTTCTAGAAGGATGGGATTCTAGCATGACGAAGTTGGGGTGACGACAGGGAACTGAGTTGCCATCCACATAGCGCCGGGTTTTGCTAAAGAAAGCACTGAGGCTCAGAGCGGGGAGGGGCTTGCTAAAGGGCACACAATGAATCACGTGGAAAGTCAAGAGTAGAATGGGCATCTCTCTATCACTCTAGAATCCAAATCCAATCCGTGGCTTTTTATAACCATTTTCAACACCGCTGATACTACTGTGTTGAGCAATTCAGAGAGCCCTGAGCTCTTGAAAAAGAAGGGAAGTCATTTTCATTCACCAAGTGCTGCAAAAGTCTAGGCACTGAGCTAGGTATTTTGCATACATTTAATTTAATTTAAATGTCATTTTGATGGGTCAGCAAGTGAAAGTGCTCAGCAATTATTAGCTGTCATTCAACACCACTATTTTCCTAGGTAAGCATTATCATCCCTATTTTTTATAGATGGAAAAAACAGAGACACGGAAAGGTTAGACAATTCATTCATAGCTTATATTCTTTCCCCTGTGGCTTTAGAAAAGATGAGAAGAGTTCCCTATATCCAGGTGTTCTTGTGAACTTTCATTATTGCGTATGTAAATCATAAATTAAAAGTTTAGGTCAGTCATTTAACATCAGGTTATCAGGATTTATTATTTTCCCTTTTATCTCTTAGATGTGTGATAACTTTTTCTCTGGGTTTCCCTGGTGGCTCAGTGGTAAAGAATCTGCCTGCTAGTGCAGGAGACTCGGATTCGGTCCCTGAGTCAGGAAGATTCCCTGGTAAGGGAAATGGCAACCTACTGCAGTATTCTTGCTTGGAAAATCCCATGCACAGAGGAACCTGGCGGGCTACAGCCCATGGGGTCACAAAAAGAGTCAGACACAACTTAGTGACTAGACAACAACAACTTTTCCTCTCCTGATGCTTTCCTGTCTTTCTTTCTTCCTGTATTCTTTCATCAATTTAACAAACATTTACTGAGCACCTATGATGCCAAGTGCTAGCGATGCTGAGATTAAAAATACATGGCTGGCAGGCCCTCTTTCTTACAAAGTTACTGAAATGAGCTTCTCATAAATTCAAGAGTAAACCAAGAAAGAGGTAGACATGAATGCAGGAGGCAAGAGCTCCAACCTGGAAAGGGAGGAACCCCAGGGTCCTAACCTTAAGCCACCCGAACGGCTGTAGGAGAGAACTCCAGGAGGGGCTTCACACAGAGGGGAGTTTGACAGAAGACTTGATTGTTCAAATAACTGTGGAGGGTATTTTGATCTTTGGCAAAGAGTTTGAATTTTAATTATTGCTTAATACAAAGGAAACAAAGCAAATGAAAAAAAGAAAGCAGTTACTAACTCCAGAAAGGGAAATCAATCACAGTTTACCAAAAGGCTCCATTGTAAATATAATTTATATTTTCATAATGTTGCTAAAAACAAGACAACAGACCCAAAATAGAGTCACTTATACTAAGCCTCATGTCACCAAACTGAGGCTCCATTACAATTTTCAATTCTCCCAGAAACTAGAATTGTAAACCAGTCCATCAGAAACCATTTGCGTAGTTACCAGGCCGGAAATCTGCCTGATAGACTCGTGCCATTCCTGAAAGCAACCTTCCTAGCATAACTTCTTATTTCTGCTCCTTTCTGCCTATAAAAGTCTTTCATTTCATACAGCCTCTTAGAGCTCTTTCCATCTGCCAGTTTGGTTGCTGCTTGACTCATGGATCATCGAATAGAGAGAACCACCAAGATCTTTAACACTTACTGGGTTGAATTTTGCTTTTTACACTGTAAATCCAGAATAAACTATATTAGCATTTCACCATCTTGGGAAGATGTGGACTAGAAAAGGAGTGTGAGTGAAAAGGAAGGGGAAGCTGGCTAGAGCAGGGGATGAAAGAGCAAATCTCCTCTTTCCTGGTGGGGATTCCAGAGGCAGTGCTTAAAACTGAAAAAGCAGAACAGAAACACAAGCATTTGAAAGGCCACCCTCTTAAAACTGTTTGACTCTCCCCATCATGTGCATGTGAAACTTTGATAAATACAGAAACTAAAAAGTCATTGACTGATGTAATTTGAAAAACAGAGTTTGTGTTGTTGCCAAGGGGTTAACAATGTCCTCGGGAGACTGTCAGGAGGAGAAATATTCATCACACACCTGGGATGCCCTGGCCCTGCTGACTTGCTGAGATGGACGATTGGGAGGAAGTTCGCAGTGGAGGAGGGGCAGCCAATGCCTTGAGCAGCTGTGGCTGGGAAAATGGAGGAGCCCTGAGGGGTGGGTTCCATGAACCATGAAAGTCTGGAATGAGGAGAAGGAGGTAGAACATCATGGAGAGAATCCCCAGGCATGAGAATTCTCAGGTGCTGTCTCCTGTGGGTGACTAGATACAACTATTTGCCTGAGCCAGGCCCAGTTTGAATCCCAGCTTATGTACTTACAGGTCACATGACCTTGGACAAACTACTGAACCTCTCTGAGCCTCATTTTCTACCTCTATAAAAAAGAAAAATGGTCCCCTTTTCCCCCTGGTCCCCCCAAAATGTACTGTTGGTCTAAAAACCCCCAGCAGGTTTTAGGCTTTCAGATTAACAATAGGGCCAAGGGTTTCTACAAGGAAATAAGCACCAAAGCCTGAAAATTGAGTCCTTTACTGTCTTTTGCAAAGTCAAAGCACAGAGAGATGCAGGTGTCTTGGAGGGACCTTTGAAAGCAGACTAGGAGAGAGAGATGAGAACTTTCTCCAGCCATGGAGAGAGGCCCCTGGAGTCCTGTGCAATCTCAAGCCTTTAAAAGAAGGTGACCTCCTCACACAGCTCTATGGCACCCCAGGAAGACCAAGCCTGGGAGGGCTTGGAGTATCTCAGCCTCCTCAGGACCCATCAGGGAGAGTGGAGGAGAGAGTCAAGCAATGATAAGGATTGAGTTCCTCCAACTGGAAGGATGAGGGCATCGAGAAAGATTTAAGATGTTTTAAAAAAAAATAAAGTGGTATTTCTTGCACAAATAAATTTGCATAAGATTCATACCCACCACAAAATCACACACTGAGTAAGGGAAGAATGGACAGTCCCTCCACCTCCAACTTCTGTTTGCTACCTGTGGGGCTTTGGCCAGGTGGGTTGAGGGGACTGGCCCAAAAAGTTGAAAACACCAAGTTTCGCTTTATTTGCTGCATAGAAGAAAACCAGTCTTCACAGTGCTGCGAACTCCCCATCTCCCCTCAGCCCAGGGATGACTCCATGAGCACACCCTCCTGGCTCCAGGAGGACCCACATGCCATGTACCAGGAGCCCTGAGATTCATCGCTACCATGAAGAAAGCATCTACCCAGATGCAGAGCCCACATTCAGAGACTCAGCCAGAAACTCTCCCAAAGCTACTTGGTCCCTTCCCCCAGAGCCTGAACATTTTTAAAATTAAAAAGATATCTCTTTTGGGGGAGTAGGTTTATCTGACCTTACAATTACCCCAATAGTTCACAAATGATCAGTGGTGCTCATTTATCAACTCTTATTGCACCTTTTGCTTCCTCTCCCCAGAACAATTTGCGTGACATGCTTATTTGTGTAAACATGCTTGTGTGCATGCGCAGCTGTGTCTGAGTTTTTGAGACCCCATGGACCGTAGCCCACCAGACTACTCTGTCCATTGAATTTTCAGGCAAGAATCCTGGAGTGGGTTTCCTCCTCCAGAGAGACATTCCCAACCCAGGGATCGAACCCGTGCCTCCTGAATTGGCAGGTGGGTTGTTTGCCACTGAGGCACCTGGGAAGCTCTTTGTTTGTGTAACTATTTGTCTAATCTCTGTCTTCTCCATGAGAACTTCCAGGAGGAAAAGGACTGTGCCTTGTCCTTTGCTGTATTCCTAGCTTGCGGCACAGTTTTTGAAACACAGAGGTACTCGGTTGTTACTTCCTGAATGAACATGGAACAATCAAATTTGGCTAAAACCTTAGTGATCATCCAGCCCGATGCTCTGAGAGGCTAAGGCCCAAGAAGGCTGAACCACTTGCCTGAGATTCAAACTTGGTTGAAAAAAATCCAAGGACTCCAGGCAGACCGCATGGACAGTAGCCCACCAGGCTTCTTTGTCCACAGGATTCTTCTAGGCAAGAATACTGGAGTGGGTTGTCATGCCTTCCTTCAGGGGATCTTCCCCACCCAAAGACTGAACCCGTGTCTCTTATGTCTCCTGCACTGGCAGGCATTTTCTTCACCACTAGCACCACCTGGGAAGCCCAACCGGCTAAATGTGTCATCACAAAGGAGGAGGAGGAGACGGGGACGACAGAGAACGAGATGGTTGGATGGTGTCACTGACTCAATGGACATGAGTTTGAGCAAACTCTGGGAGATGGTGAAGGAGAGGGAAGCCTGACCTGCTGCAGTCCATGGTGTTGCAAAGAGTCGGACATGACTGAACCACTAAACAACAAAAATCATTACAGATTGTGACTAGAACACCTCTAGTCACCTCTAGGAAAGGAAGTTGTTGGGAGAGGTGCAGATCTGATCATCTGAGGAGGTGACATCTCAACAAAAACCTCCCTACCCTAAATTGGCCTTCCTACCACATGCCCTCCCTTGTCCGGTCTCTGCCAGCTTTTTTAGACCAAGGTCAGTAGCTTACTCTCTGGCTGGGGGAGTCCAGCTTTATTCTAGGGCTCTGATCTATACTTCTCACCTTGGGCAATGCGCACTGATAGAAGATAGCAGGCCGCTTGGAACCCTCTCACCAGAACTTGTAACCTTTCTTCTAAGGCAGCTGTGGGAAGAATCAACCTGACTTTGATCTGAACTTGGTTCTGGTGGTGGCTGGAGGGTAATGGGCACTGGGTCATGTGACCCACCCTCTCTCTTACCCAAGGCTGACATGGGTGAATTAAGGCCACTCTGCTCTATTTTCAGAAAAAGACCCAGCCAGAAGAAATGGAAAATAGAGCCCAACCTTCAGAAAGGACAGAACTCAAGCAAAGTTCTAATATTTGCCTTAATTTCTTCAAGTAGAAGCCAAGGGTCAAAACTGGCAGAACTCTTCTAATTCGATGATGCCATTTCACACAAATGGAGACTGGGGAATGGAGAGGAAAGTGGCCCATGGAGGTCATAGAGCTATCAGAGACACGGCTAGCATCCAGGCTCTGGGACCCCTAGTTCTTTTTTCTTACTGAATCATGCAGTTCACTCAAGAGCCCTAAGCATATTCTATTGGAGTGATCCAGATGATCTCTACCCCACTAGTGCCCCAAACTCTACCCACAGCTCCCAAAAGGGTTACCCTGCAGCAGATGCATGCCACGAGCTTGGATTATGTGGACCTACATCTGTGAGATACTGATCCAGGGAGGACTGTTTCCAACAAAGGTTATCCAAGCAGGCCTCAGCTGGGAGCAATCACCACACAAAATCTGCCCAGGTATGCAAGGAGAAAAGATTTGCACACCCTAGCTGAAACCAATGGAGGAGGCAATGGCACCCCACTCCAGTACTCTTGCCGGGCAAATCCCATGGACGGAGGAGCCTGATGGGCTGCAGTCCATGGGTCGCGAAGAGCTGGACACGACTGAGCAACTTCACTTTCACTTTCACTTACACGCACTGGAGAAGAAAATGGCGACCCACTCCAGTGTTCTTGCCTGGAGAATCCCAGGGACGGGGGAGCCTGGTGGGCTGCCGTCTATGGGGTCGCACAGAGTCGGACACGACTGAAGCAACTTAGCAGCAGCAGCAGCAGCAGGTGAAACCAAGGATTCCTGGGATAAGTTTCTAAGACTTCTCAGCTTCTGGGATCTGCTGGGACAGAGTGAAGGAAGCATGGATACCTCACTTTCAGACACTCTGCTCACCCTCCATATCCTCCAACACCATCACCTCCTACACACCCTTTACATCCTCTTCCACTTCTTTCTACATACATCACCTCCACCACTGCCTCCACTATCACCATCACCATCTCCAGCACCACCACCTCCACACCAACAGAATCATCATCTCCAGCACCACCATCACTAAAACAATCTTCACTACCACCACCTATACCACCACCATCACCGCCGCCGCCGCCACCACCACCACCACCACCATCTTCACTACCACTGCCTCAACCACCACCATCAACACCATCACCAACACCACCATGACCATCACCACCACCACCCGCTCCACCACCTCCACCACCACCACCACCACCACTACCGTCACCACCATCACCTCCAACACCACCACCACCAACAACAACACCATCACCAACACCACCATGACCATCACCACCAACACCCGCTCCACCACCTCCACCACCACCTCCACCACCACCATCACCACCATCACCACCACCACCAACACCACCTCCACCACCACCATCACCACCATCACCACCATCACCTCCACCACCACCATCACCACCATCACCACCAACACCAACACCACCATCACCACCATCACCTCCACCACCACCACCACCACCACCATAACCACCACCTCCACCACGATCACCACCAAGACCACCACCACTATGCTCTGCACCCTTCTCGTGTCCTTCACGGCTACTGCCTCCACTTCTGCCGTGACTACATCCTTCACCTCCTCCTCCACTCCCTCATGACTTCTCCCACCTCCAACACCAGACCACTCCACTGTCTCCTCCTCTACTTCCTCCCTCACCACCTCTATAACCACCCCAGCCTACAGTTCTTCCACACCACCATTACACAGCCACCCTCTTCCTGCACCCCCTCCACTGGCTCTGTCTCCTCCACACCATCACCAATACCATCCACACCACTTTCAATTCCCCTTCCTCCTCCACCACCACACCCTATTGCCTCTATGCCTACACTGTCACCTTTACCACCGCCTTATTTATAGCATTAAAATAAGTTTTCCTACCAAATATGCTTCTGAGAGCTTAGTACTTTTACATCTAAACAGGTGACAATTTGATTCTATAGACAGAGTCATTGAGATTCACCTCACATTTGAAATAAATTAGGGCTGTTAATTCCTTCTCTTCCTGCTTATTTAGAAATTGCTTATTTGAACACACACACACACTCACCATCTCTCTCACACCAGGACCATAGGTACTCTGAAACGAGGCAGACAATGGTGGCCTTGTTGCTGGAGCCTGATATTAATAGACTATTCCTTTTGATTTCAGCCTGGAAACATTGGCAGCAAACCAATGTGAGAAAAGAAGGACTGTGTAGCAAGAGTTTAAAAAAGAGATGAAGCTAAAACCCAACCCAGCTTTGATCACAAGGGTCTGAGGATGAATTGTGGTCATTTCACAGGTCTCTGGGTGGAGGTTAATGTCATTTTGAAACAAGGAAACTGGGTTAAAAAAAAAAAAAAAAACAAGCAAACTGAGAAGGGATGCACTTTCTGATGGAATGGGGTCCCCGTGACAGAGGATCAAAGCTGCTTGCTATGCAGAGAATGAAGGATTATTCACTTTCTATTTTTTCACGCCTGCAGCACACATGGGGATCTAATTGGTCAGGATGCGAAATGCAGACAGGCAGCCCAGCAGCAGGGCAGAGCCCAAAGGGGGAGGTGACGGCTTTCTGCAGCTGCAAACCATTAAAGGCAAGCTCACCCCCATGCGCCGCTTTAATTGCTCTTCTGTGTGTTTCCTCAGCTCACGGGCACTAATGTCTACTTCCCAGTCTTTCTGATCTTGGAGGTGATGAGCTTGACGGCTGTCAGGCCTGCCGGGGTCAGGGAAGGCAGGAGACCCGTCTCAGGGGAGTGAAGGCAGGGCTGGAAGAGGCCTGAGTGCTGGGCAGGAACTCTGCAGGCTCTGCCCAGTCTCATGCTTCTTCTTGTTCCTGGGGGTCTTTGTGTATAAAGCCAAGGCCCTCTCTGGGGGTGGTGTTTTCTCAGTTCCATTACAGCAGGGGAGACACAGGACAAAACGAAAACCCACGGCGCTGTGTGGTATCTGACCCCAGGCCCACCACTCAGCCTCTCTGACCCTTCACTTCCTTGCCTTTGAGATGGAGTGTATGCCTACCAGCGCCCTGAGCATTACCTGATGTCATGAAATGCTAACCAGGGAAGAAGTACCTGTTGGCTGTTATCACCTCTCCTTGAAACTTCTCTGCCAGCCTCTTGATCTGCTTTAGGTTTGAGTCCCCCTAGGTGTCCCTTTTGGTCCTTCTCAGTGCCCCCTCCATGGTGAAAGCTGCCTGACTACCCCGGTCTGCAGGTTGGCCGAGCCCTCACCGGGTTGAACCCTCCTACCACTCATTCCGGCTCCCATCTTTCCTCTCTTAGATGTTATCCTCAACCATGTCCTCCTGCTGGCACTGCTGCCTCCAGTCCTTCCCGGCCCCATCTGCCCTCTGCCCCCATTTCAGCCACCACTGTTCTACATATATGAAGCTACAAGATGCAAGACCGACATCCACTTCTCTGCTGAAAACTGTGGCAACTCACTATTCTGTTTTGCGTGTCCCTTAGTATTGAATGCCTTCATCCTTCCTTGGTCAGACTCATCCTTTAAGAATTATCATTTCTCCTAGGTGGCCATCCTCAGACAGGATGATGGCCTCTGCTAAGCATATTTATGCATTCACAGTGCCCTGTCATTGACCACAAGGGATTAAAACCGTTTAGTCATTCCTCCCTGTGAAGGTGTCTGTCTCTTCCATTGGAAAGTAAATTTTTCGGGAACGGGACTGCATCTTAATTCAACTTTGTACTTCTAACATGTGGCATGGCTAGCAGAGTGCCTGAAATAGAGCAGGTACTCACTAAAGGCATTTATGGCTTTCAACTGTTATTCATTTGTCTCTGCCTACACTACCCAAAGAAGGTGAAAGCATCTGGCGAGATGGAGATGTGTCTGATTCATTTCATATTCTGCACAAAGCCCAGCACAGAGCAAACTCAAGAGAGAGCAGCTACTCCTGCTGTGTCTGGCTCACTTAGGGCTCTTTCTTCAGCATCTAGAACAGAGTTTTGTACACAGGCGCTCGATACATGTATTTTGCATGGATGTGGAGACTAAAAATCGTCACTTGCCATCTGGTTCTATAAGGATAAAGTCACAAGTCACTGTAGTTTTTGAACTTCAACATACCCTGAAAGGAGTAAGAAAAGGTGGAGACCAGGAGTGAGGCGCTCTGTGCTCTGGAAAAAACTGGCGGAACAGTAGATAGGTATTTTCAGGAGAAGATTTTATGAGCCCAGATTCTTATACCTTCTCATATCTAGAAAAGCACTAAAATTGTTAACAACTGTTCCTCGAGACTAGCAGCAACCCTCTGCCAAAATGTGTGCTTGATTGCATGTGCCCCCTTCACCAAAATCACATATATACTGAACCCACCCCTCTAGCCCCCAACCCTCGCTTCTTCCAAGCACTTCTTCAGAGCTACCTGAGAGACTGTCTCTCAGGCTATAGTCCTCATTTTATCCCAAATAAAACAACCTACAACTTTCATGTTGTGCTTTTTCTTTTCTTTAGCGAGCAGATAAATAGTGGCATTGTAGGGAAAACACCTGTCCTGATTAAAAGAACTGATTTCTAGTCAGATGTAACAAACACTGACTAAATGAGGTCAAAGAGAACTGATTTTCTCCAGAATTCCATTCCTCACCCCAAGCCCCAGCAAACATTTACCCATCTTGATAAATAGCACCACATCCATCCAGTTGCTCAGGCCAAAATCTAGAAGTAATATTTGATTCCTCTGTTATCTTCACATCTCACATGCAGTCCTCTAAGAAGTCCTTCAAGCTCTCCTTCCAAAATACATCTAACCTCTGACCATAAACGTTACAGCCACCACCCTGAGTCAAGCTGCTACCATCTTGACTGTGCAACTGGTCTCCCTGCCCCAACACACACACACACACACACACACACACACACACACACACACACACACACCCTTTTCATTTCACCACCTAGATCTTTCTGATATCACTCCAGTGCCTTCCCACTTTGCTCAGAATAAAATCCAAACTTCTATCCACGGTCTACAAATCCACATAATGTGCCCCCGTCCCTGTCTTCAGCTTCCTTTCCTCCTGGCTCATTTCCTTCCAACTGCACTGGCCCTTCTACTATTCCTGAGTATTATAGGTTATTCTTATATCAGAACTTATTCCTTGTACCTCAAAAACTCTTCCCCAAATATTCCCACTCTTAGCTCACATGTCACCCGCAGGCCTTCACCAACCCTAGGTGTGGTGTTTCATTTTACTTAACTAGGCTACCAGGTGCCCAGATATTTGGTTGAACATTATTCTGGCTGTTTCCGTGATGGTATTTTTTGATGAGATTCACATTTGAATGGGTGAGTCCAATAAAGCTGCTTGCCTTCCCTAGTGTGGGTAGCCTTCATCCAGTCGCTTGAAGGCCTGCTGCTGCTGCTAAGTCATTTCAGTCATGTTCGACTCTGTGTGACCCCATAGACGGCAGCCCACCGGGCTCTCTCATCCCTAAGGTTCTCCAGGCAAGAACACTGGAGTGGGTTGCCATTTCCTTGGGCTTCCCTCATAGCTCAGTTGGTAAAGAATCTGCCTGCAATGCAAGAGACCCGAGTTCGATTCCTGGGTCAGGAAGATCCCCTGGAGGAGGAAATGGCAATCCACTCCAGTATTTTTGCCTGGAAAATCCCACGGACAGAGGAGCCTGGTGGGGTACAGTCCATGGGGTCGCAAGAGTCGGACACGACTTAGTGACTAAACCAACCAAACCAAATGGAATAAAAAGGCTGACCAACCTTGGGTAAGAGGGAATTTCCCCCTAACTGATGGCTTAAGCGGGGTATCAGTCGTTTTTTTCACCTTTGGACTCAAACTGAAGCACTTGCTCTTCTTGGATTTGGAATCTGCCAGCTTTCAGGCAGGAACTCACACCGCTACCTCTTCTGATTCTTAGGTCTTCAGACTCAGACTGGAACCACTCCATCAGCTCCATGGGTTTCCAAATTGATAACTGCAGGTCTTGGGACTTTCCAGCCTTCATAATCTCGTGAACAAATTCTCTATAACAATTAAAAAACTTGTAGAAGAAAAGAATAGGTGCAGATCTTTACAACCTTGGCCTAGGCAATGGAATCTTAGATATAATACCAAAAGAATAAATAACCAAAGGAAAAATGGATAAATTGGACTTCATCAAAATTTTAAACTTTCATGCATCAAAGGACACTATTAAGAAAGTGAAAAAAAAACAGCTTATAGAACAGAAGAAAACATTTGAATTTTCTGCATATAACTGATAAGAAATTTCATCCAGAATATAAAAACAACTTTTACAATTTAAAAATAAAAATAACACAATTTTAAAATAGGCAAAGAATTCGAATAGACATTTCTTCAAAGAAAACATACAGATGACCAATACGCACATGAAAAGATGTTTAACACTTTCTAGAGTGGCTGGTGAAAAACAAACAGAAATTAATAAGGGGACTGTATGCATCCTTGTTTATACCCTTTAGGCCCTAGATAGAAAATGTTGGAAAACATTGGTAGTGGTGTATACATTATATTTGAAATAACTCAAGACATATTACTGAAGATCTAATGAACAGGTGACATGTAGAAAATCAGTCCATCGTTTTCTTCTGTGAAGAATCTGTGGATTTGTATTATATATTAAGCATTTACATTTGGCTTATTTCATAGCTAAAATATGAACAATTGTGTACAGTATTGAAATATTCAGTGTGCTGGCATGTGTAGTTTTGATAAATCCCGCTGGCAATGGAGTCATGCCAGAAAAATTTTATTTCTACTGCAAAAGGATTAGAGACTTTCCTGGTAGCTCAGATGCTAAAGCGTCTGCCTACAATGCGAGAGATCTGGGTTCGATCCCTGGGTCAGGAAGATCCTCTGAAGAAGGAAATGGCAACCCACTCCAGTACTCTTGCCTGGAAAATCCCATGGATGGAAGAGCCTGGTAGGCTACGGTCCGTGGGGTCACAAAGTCAGACACGACTGAGCGACTTCACTTTGTAAAGATATAAATAAATTGGGGGGGGGGTTCCATCATGGTTCAGTAGTTAAGAATTCACCTTCCAATGCAGGGTACACAGGTTGGATCCTTGGTCCAGGAACTAAGATCCCAAATGCCTAGGGACACTAAGCCTGCATGCCACAACTAGAGGAAGTCTGCATACTGTAACAAAGAGTCCACATGCTACAATGAAGACCCAGCACAGCCAAATTTTTTTTTAATTTTTTAAATAAAATTAAAAAAAATAAAGACATTAGGAAACTCATGCATTGATGGTGGGAATGTAAAATAGCAGTTCTTCAAAAAGTTAAATAGTTGCCATATAACCCAGCAATTTCACTCCTATGTATATCTCCAAGGTTATTGAAAATATATGTCCATGCAAAAAACTTGTACATGAGTGTTCTTAGCAACATTATTCATAATAGCAAAAAAAAAAAAAAAAGTGGAAATAGCCAAAATGTCCATCAACTGATGAATGGATAAATGAAATGTGGTACATCTATATGGTGGAATATGATTTGGCCATAAAAAGGAATGAAGTATAGACACATGCTTCACACAATGTGGATAAACCTTGAAAATATGCTAAGTGAAGCCAGACACAAAAGACTACATATTATACGATTCTGCTTACATGAAATGTTCAGAATAGGTAAATCCATAAAAATAGAAAGTAGATAAGTAGTTGCCAGGAGCTAGAGGAAAGAAGGATTGGGTACAGGTTTTATTTGCAGGTTAATAAAAATGTTCTAGAATTAAATAGCAGTGATGGTTGTACAACAGTGAATATACTAAAAACTACAAAGAATTCTCAAACTGCCGCGCAACTGCACTCATCTCACATGCTGGCAAAGTAATGCTCAAAATTCTCCAAACCAGGCTTCTACAGTATGTGAACTGTGAACTTCCAGATGTTCTAGCTGGATTTAGAAAAGACAGAAGAACCAGAGATCAAAATGCCAACATCCACTGGATCATTGAAAAAGCAAGAGAGTTTCAGAAAAACATCTACTTCTGCTTTATTGACTATGCCAAAGCCTTTAACTATGTGGATCACAACAAACTGTGGGAAATTCTTAAAGAGATGGGAATACCAGACCACTTGACCTGCCTCCTGAGAAATCTGTATGCAGGTCAAGAAGCAACAGTTAGATCTGGACATGGAACAACACACTAGTTCCAAATTGGGAAAGGAGTATGTCAAGCCTGTATATTGTTACCCTGCTTATTTAACTTATATGCAGAGTACATCATGAGAAAGGCTAGGCTGAATGAAGCACAAGCTGGAATCAAGATTGCCAGGAGAAATACCAATAACCTCAGATATGCAGATTATACAACTCTTATGGCAGAAAGCAAAGAACTAAAGAGCCTCTTGATGAAACTGAAAGAGGAGACTGAAGAAGTTGACTTAAAACTCAACATTCAGAAAACTAAGATCATGGCATCTAGTCCCATTACTTCATGGCAAATAGATGGGGAAACAATGGAAATAGTGAAAGACTTTATTTGGGGGGGGGGGGGTCTCCAAAATCATTGCAAATGGTGACTGCAGCCATGAAATTAAAAGATGCTTGCTCCTTGGGAGAAAAGTTATGACCAACCTAGTTCAGTTCAGTTCAGTCGCTCAGTTGTGTCCGACTCTTTGTGACTCCATGAATTGCAGCACGCCAGGCAGGCCTCCCTGTCCATTACCAACTCCTGGAGTTCACTCAGATTCACGTCCATCGAGTCAGTGATACCATCCAGCCATCTCATCCTCTGTCGTCCCCTTCTCCTCCTGCCCCCAATCCCTCCCAGCATCAGAGTCTTTTCCAATGAGTCAGCTCTTTGCATGAGGTGGTCAAAGTACTGGAGCTTCAGCTTTAGCATCATTCCTTCCAAAGAAATCCCAGGGCTGATCTCCTTCAAAATGGACTGGTTGGATCTCCTTGAAGTCCAAGGGACTCTCAAGAGTCTTCTCCAACACCACAGTTCAAAAGCATCAATTCTTCAGCGCTCAGCCTTCTTCACAGTCCAACTCTCACATCCATACATGACCACTGGAAAACCATAGCCTTGACTAGACGGACCTTAGTCGGCAAAGTAATGTCTCTGCTTTTGAATATGCTATCTAGGTTGGTCACAACTTTTCTTCTGAGGAGTAACCATCTTTTAATTTCATGCCTGCAGTCGCCATCTGCAGAGACAGCATGTTAAAAAGCAGAGACATTACTTTCCAACAAAGATCCGTCTAGTCAAAGCTATGGTTTTCCCAGTGGTCATGTTTGGATGTGAGAGTTGGACTATGAAGAAAGCTGAGCACCGAAGAATTGATGCTTTTGAACTGTGGTGTTGGAGAAGACTCTTGAGAGGCCCTTGGACTGCAGGGAGATCCAATCAATCCATCCTAAAGGAAATCAGTCCTGAATATTCATTGGAAGGACTGATGCTGAAGCTGAAACTCCAATACTTTGGCCACCTGATGGGAAGAACTGACTCACTGGAAAAGACCCTGATGCTGGGAAGGATTGAAGGCGGGAGGAGAAGGGGACGACAGAGGATGAGATGGTTGGACGGCATCACTGACTGAATGGGCATGAGTTTGAGTAAGTTCCGGGAGTTGGTGAAGGGAAGCCTGGCATGCTGCAGTCCATGGGGTCGCAAAGAATCGGACATGACTGAATGACTGAATGACTGAACTGAACTGAAATGTATACTTTAGAAAGTGGATCTTATGGTACATGAATTTTATCTAAGAGTAGTTATTTAAAAAGTGTTCATTGTATTATGGTTTATACTAGTTATAAAGAAAATATTTTAAATGTCCTTTTATTTTGAAAGTTATGATGAATCTATCTGATAGGATATTGTACACTCATCCAATGTATCTATAAAATGTTATAATTCTATATAGAATGATTATGAAATACTAGAGATAATCAAAACTATATATGTATATATATTTTAAGCATGTCCCTCTGGCTTTTTTTAAGAGTCTGCATGAAAAACCCCAAACTATTAGCAAAAATACTGGCTCTAGGTAGTGAGATTTGAAAAAATTTTTTCTTCTTGTTTGATTTTTCTATATTTGCTAAGCTTTCTTCAAATAACATGTATTTGAAATATATATATGTATATATATATATATATTTTTCCTTTTTATGCTTTCAGTGGTTGTGGCTCCCAGGTTCTAGAGCACAGGCTTAGTAGTTGTGGTAAATGGGCTTAGTTGCTCCGTGGAATCTTCCAGGATCAGGGATTGAACCTGTGTCTCCTGCATTGCAAGCAGATTCTTTACCACTGAGTCCCCAGGGAAGCCCTTAAAAATATACTTTTTAAATTTGTTAATTTTAGTAGTTAGTTACGGTGTCAGAGTTTTAGCTTCCATGAAGAGCAGAGACCAGCCTGCCCCAGGGAGACCACCCGATAGGACCTGATGGGCCACACACAGCGCCAACATGGATGAGTCCATACCTGGCTGACCTGGGACAAGGCATCATCTTACAGGCTTGGAGCCACTTCTTTTCCTGTTTTAAGTGTTGCTCAGTTTTAAAAACCCCATTGTCATTTTAACAGCAGCATGAATGCTCTGGTCCCCAGGCCTGTGCCTTTCCTTTGT
Source organism: Ovis aries (assembly GCF_016772045.2). Classification (NCBI taxonomy): domain Eukaryota; kingdom Metazoa; phylum Chordata; class Mammalia; order Artiodactyla; family Bovidae; genus Ovis; species Ovis aries. The sequence continues at coordinate 194,106,455 of NC_056054.1, read as the reverse complement.
CTGATTCCCCCCTCCACCCCATTCATTTCCTTCTCCATCTCATAGTGGCCGCCCTTCAGGCAGAGACAACAGCAATGTTGTTACAGGTGTTCACTCACTCTGGTCTCATTTGCTCTGGCAAGAAGTCTGGTCGGATCAAATGCTCCTGAGGAAACTCTAGCTGAATTGTCTTCATTTTCTATCATTTTATTTTAATATCCCAGCAGTCTCTGCCTGTCAGAATTTTTGCTGGCAATTCAGCCATTCATCAGTTTAAAGTATGGCCATACAGTTCTGGACAGAATCCAACCCCACACAAGAAATCACTTCTTTCCTTTCCATTTTTCTTTCAAAGCAAGAAAGAATCTGCTCATCTAGACACAGGTATACTGACTTTTGAGCAAATAGGAAGATGCTTTAAGGTAGTAATACTCAATACTTCGGGCTTCCCTGGTGGCTTAGATGGTAAAGAATCTGCCTGCAATGCAGGAGACCCAGGTTTTGATCCCTGGGTCAGGAAGATCGCCTGGAGAAGGGAATGGCAACCCACTCCACTATTCTTGCCTGGAGAATCCCATGGACAAACATCTATGAGGTCGCAAAGAATCAGACACAACTGAACGACTAAGACACTCAATATTTCAGTCACAGGCCAAAAAATTTCCCCATGTAATTACTGGTGTCATAGAGAAATCAGTAAGTTCATCTTTTCATTTGATAGTAACTGTGCATATTTATTTAATTAATCATTTTTCTCATTTAATAATAACATTTATTCTATGACAGAAGGACTTCTCTTGTATTAATTCATGTAACTCTCCTTATAATTCATAATATCCCCATTTTGCAGATGAGGAAATTGAGGCCCAGAGAAGTTCAATAACTTGCTGAAGTTCACACAGCTAGTATTGGCAGAGGTGGAATTTGACCTCTAGTAGCCTAGTTACAGGTTCTTTGCTCTCAATCACTGCAATTCTCAACCTGCCATTGACGGTCATAGCAAATTACCACCAGGCCAGGAAAAAAGATAACCAGACTTAAGGACTAAGGGGGGCATTAGAACTAAATTAAGTACTTTTCTGATGCTGAAGCTGAAACTCCAATCCTTTGGCCACCTGATGTGAAGAACTGACTCATCGGAAAAGACCATGATACTGGGAAAGATTGAAAGCAGGAGGAGAAGGGGACGACAGAGGATGAGATTGTTGGATGGCATCACTGACTCAATGGACATGAGTTTGAGCAAGCTGTGGGAGTTGGTGATGGACAGGGAAGCCTGGCTTGCTGCAGTCCATGGGGTCACACAGAGTTGGACATGACTGAGCAACTGAACTGAGCTGAAATGAAGTACTTTTCAGGAAGACCAAGTTTTACTTTCTGAAGTCAGGGTGATTTGGCTCCAAGCTGGTTTCATCCCTGATGGGAATTCAGGGGCCATGCTGTAGGGCAAAGCAGAAGAGAGAGGAGGACACATGGTGTCCCTCATTGGCTAGGCCTAGCCATCCTGGGAAGTCAAGATGGTGTCCCATGGAGAACCACACTGACCACCAGTGGGAAAGCCTCTGTTTGCTAGAATGCCTTCACCTTGGATGGAGGAGAGAGATGCTGAGCCGCTCAGGAAAATCAGCGGGGTATTGGTCGCATCACAGGGAATGGGAAAGATGTCCTGGTGGACAGCACCTCTGCTGAACTAGAAGATGAAGAGTGCCCCTGGATTGTGCAGCATGTATCCTTATCTCTAGGTTTTCTGGAAGAAGTGCTTCTGGCAGCCTGTAGAGGTAGCTGGGGAAAAACTGCATGGTTCACAGACTCCAGACATTCCTGCCCCTGGGTATGGCCCCATCCACAGAGTAGCTAACTCCTCCTGTGCAGGAGAAGTGGCCAGCTGGTGCCCTCCTTCCATTCTGCTGTGGGTTCTCCTCAAAGAAATCTTGTCGGAATCTGTCATTCCATATTTCCAGAATTCTTTTATATTCATAAACATCTACCAAATAATTCTCCTTGCATTGCTGTTTTTCAAAAAGATTCAAGGCACTGTTTCCCTACCTTCCCTAACTCAATACAGTGCCAAGCTTTCTCACCTACCTTCTCTGCCTCTTGAACAGACCAAGAAGCTACAGTGGGAGCTTTACTTTCTATGGTTTGCATTTATAACTAAATCAAAATATGTATTTTTTTACACTCTGCTTTCCCCCTTCCCCTCACTGTGAGGCAGAAATCACTGCTGGACCATTTTCACCATGGTGTGGTCTTCAAACACCCAAGACTTTCCCTCTGGATGTTCTCTGTCTGTTTCTACCATCACTCTGTCTGGAATATTCCACAGTTCAGAGTTAACTGAGGCCCTGTGTAACGTAGTAGCACATACAGCCCAGCCTAGCTGGTCTCATTTTACAGATATCACGCCATTTATAAAAGTGTTGTGGATGGGTCTCAAAGTACCAGTGAGGGTCGACTTGGAAGGGCCCCATGTTTGGTTTAATGCTTTTCTGTCACTGCCTTGCCCTTCTTGATAATGTTGAAACAAGTGACCCCGTGTTTGGGATTCTGCAATAAACCCTGCAAATGATGCAGCTGGTTCTGCCACTGCCAGCTGTTGCCCTCCTCCAGCCCCACCTCACCACCCCAAGGTTTGGCTCCCAGCAGAACAGTTCTTGAACCTGTCACATGACACATCCTGGGTTCCCTTTTCTGGTGAGGAGCCTTAGACAAAAGGAATCCCTGAAAGATGCAAAGATCATTATCCCTGTGTGGGTCAAACAGAGAGATTCGTGGTTTAGGCATAGCCCAGTTTAGGCACAGCCCACAGCTAGGTAGGGAGAAGGCAATGGCACCCCACTCCAGTACTCTTGCCTGGAAAATCCCATGGACAGAGGAGCCTGGTAGGAGGAAGTCCATGGGGTCGCTAGGGGTTGGACACGACTGAGCAACTTCACTTTCGCTTTTCACTTGCATGCATTGGAGAAGGAAATGGCAACCCACTCCAGTGTTCTTGCCTGGAGAATCCCAGGGACGGGGGAGCCTGGTGGGCTGCCATCTCTGGGGTCGCAGAGAGTCGGACACAACTGAAGCGACTTAGCAGCAGCAGCAGAGCTAGGTAGGAACAACTCCAACCCTAGGACTCACAGAATTGGTGTTATCAGGTGGAGTGAGGAGTGAGTATTTTGTAAAGTGATCAATGAATAAATAAACAAACCAGTGTCTAACAGGTTGCCTTTATAGGAAGGCATCACTGCGGTCCTCTAGCATCAAGAAAAAGACAAGGACTCCCAGGCAGATGGGCCATTTCCTTGAATCTTGCAAAGTGCTGCCTGAGAAGGCAGCATAGTTCTTCTGTCTACAAGAGGACCTTGAGACGAGGAATCTGGATGTAAGCAGCTGTCACAGAGGCAAATCCTCTGAAAGATAAAAGAGGAATTTGTAGTTGACACACTATTTTGGGTTCACGAAAGTTCAATCAGAGTGAGAATGCAGAGTCTCTAAGTCAAGGACTCCCAGAGACAGAACTGTTCTCCCCGGCAAACACCATGGAGAGATTTGGGGCAAGTGATTTAATCTTTCTGGGCCTGGTTCCCCTTTTATAAGTGATAATACTATTAGTACTGACTGCACAGCATTGTTAAGAAGAAAAAAGTAGTTTTTACATTACAAACAATCAAAGCAGGGCCTGGCATATTGTAAACACTCAAGAAGTTATAGTTACTATTATGATGAAAGGGACCATCTTAACTAAACAGTGGATACAAGTAAAGACTTTGAGTTTTCTAGATGTCTTAAACCATTTCCTTTTCAGTTTTGTCCCCGTTAGATCCAAGTGTGCCTACTTCTAGGACACATTCTTCAAGACGTATCCCAGAAACTGGGAAGAAGAGAGATCAATTGTTGGGGGACTGAAAGGAAGAAAAGGATACTATCTATTGAAATGCCCTTGCTAAAAGAAAGAAAGAAATAGAATCAGGCAGCCCTCTAGATGAAACTACCAATTTACTGAAAATCTAGGGGACAGAGGGCCCATAGCCATAAATAAACCATGGGGCTACATTCAGCAAAAACCGCACTGTGGTGAACTCCATAAGGCAAATGACCTGGTTTCTTCAAATGACAACAATGAACAAACGAAATACAAGAAAGAAAATGGAGAAGGAAGCATATAGATTTAAAAGATCTTAAGGGACCTATCAACCAACTACAATATATGAACCAGATTTGTATCCCAATTCAAGTAAACTTTTTAAATAGTTGATGCTATGAATATTAAAATTTTTTGGGCAACAATGGTTTTATGGTAAATGTTTTGGGAAGAATCTTTATCTTGTGAAAACACAAAATGAAATAAATGTATATACACATAATCTCTAGGATTGTTTCAGAATAAACCAGGGAAAAAGTGAAAGTGTTAGTCATCAGTCATGTCTGACTCTTTGTGACCCCATGGACCCCAGTGGCCTGCCAGTCTCCTCTGACCATGGAATTCGCCAAAAATACTGAAATGGGTTGCCATTCCCTTCTCCAGGGGATCTTCCTAACCCAGGAATGGAACCCAGGTCTCTTGCATTATAGACAGATTTTTTACCATCTGAGTTACTGGGAAAGCCCAAATCAGGGAAAGGCGGGGATAAAGATGAAGCAAATTGGCCATGAGTTGATAATTAGTAAATCTGGTTAATAAGAATTCATGTGATTCTATGCTAAGATTCTTTTTAGTTTATATATGTTCAAATATTCTGCAATAAAAAGGTAAAGAAAACCCAGTTGAGTGTGTGGGTTTGGTGATGAGACAGTTCCTACAGGAAGGATTCTGTCCAGGTGGTCTGTTGCCACAGCAGGGTTTGAGGAGCTACTTCTTTTTGCCTCGGTTTTCTCATCTGTCAAATGAGGACTGAATAATAGCACACTTCTCGTGGGGCTGCTGGGAATATTAAATGACTATATAGACGTAAAGGGCCTGGCATGGGGTAAGTGCCATATGATATTTGCTGTTATTATAGTACACGTCGGGCTTTCCTAGTGGCTCAGATTGTAAAGAATCTGCCTGCAATGCAGGAGACCCGGGTTCAATCCCTGAGTCAGGAAGATCCCCTGGAGAAGGGAACAGTGACCCAGACCAGTATTCTTACCTGGAGAATTCCATCAACAGAGGCTTTCGGCAGGCTATTGTCCATGGGGTCGCAAAGAGTCAAACATGACTGAGCAACTAACACACACACATACATAGCACGCTTAGTTTCCCGCAGTACCTCATTGCATCATCCAAAACTAAATCTCTACAGAACTTCACAGCTCACAAAGCACCTTTACAGACAACCTCATTTGAGCCTCACAATAGCCCTGGGAGATAGATACTAGTCTTATTCCCATTGGGCAGATGAGAACACTAAGGCCCAGTCCATGGTGATGAAGCCAGTTAATGGGCAAGCCTTCACCAGATTTGAGTACTCTGATCCCTTCCCAAGTCCTCTCCGGGGCATAAGGCTGTTCTTTAGGGATGAGTTGGAGGCTAAAATTAGATCCTCAAAACCTCTATTTTGTCTGTTTGCACATTGTGACCAGCACCCCTTTCCCCTAGTGGGGGGACGCTAATGGCACTCATATGGAGCTAAGGGTGGCTCAGACCCCAGCCTAGGCAGAAGGGGGGCACTGGGCATAGAGGCAGACCTCTGTCTAGAGTCTGTTCCAGCCAGGCATCACTTTTGTGGCCCAGTAGCTTATCAAGCTAAACACAGGTGACTGAGATTAGGGTGCCAGCTGGGCTGAGGTAGCACAGCAAACAGGAGCCACCCCCAGGTCATAACTCAGGAAGGAGGTCCCCTCAGGGGGTCTAGGGGCACATAGGTGAGTCCCCAGACACAAGCCCAGGATTTCAAAACTAGCTTCTTTCAGAGGGGGAGGGCCTTGGGCAGAAGTGTGGTTGATCCTCTTAGTCATTTCTTCTAAGAACACTCCTGGGAGCTCCAGGCTTTTCGAATGTATGCTAATAATACCACAAATCCTATCATTAAAAAAGCGAAAATCTATTTACGAATGCTAGGCATTGCACCAAGCACTACAGATATATTTCTTTCAGACACTCCTTAGTCACAATATACTGCGAAGCAGGTATTGGTTTTTATTCACATGACAGAAGTTCAGGAGGCAAGCCATGGAAGCCTCCATCCACATCCCAGTGGGGCCTGCCCTCCAGAGGCAGGCATGGTTTGCAGTCTGTGTGTCCTCCCTGACACTGGTCTGTATTTGGTCAGCCTTAGGTATACACACCCACTCGTGTGTATGCATGCACAAATACACACACATATAACTTGTTTGTTTCTATGAAAATAGGGTCGTATCTTATTCAGTAACTTACTTTTTCACATATTCATCTATCTTTTGCTAATCTTGTATACACGAATATATAAGAGACTGCTGCCCCAGAATCATACCCCAACCCTTCCTCAAAAAGAAACAATCACTCTTATCCAAGTTCCAGGAGGTGAAGGGTAAAAAATAAGAACAGATTAGAATCAACTAGGCCCAAGATGGCAAAGGATTTAACTTCCAGTAGACCTTGAGCCTCATATGCTCAGTGTAACATGAAAAGTGAAAATGAAAGTGTTCGTTGCTCAGTTGTGTCCAATTCTTTGCAAGCCCATGGACTGTAGCCCACCAGTCTCCTCTCTCGGTGGTGCTGGCTGCTAAATGGCACAGCCACGGGCGCCACGATGGTTGACAGGTGCTGTGACAGCAATCGGAAAGCTCATACAAGGACCGGAAAGGAGAACTGCCTCATGTCTGGGTCCAAACCACACTCCTGGGACAGTTCATGAATATTCCTCCCACTCTTTTAGAGTCGTTCTCTTTCACTTCAACCCTCCTATGTATTTGGTGTCTCCACACAAATTGGGTTGAGAAGTTGGTTTGTGAACAAGATTCCCTTTTCCCCATTCTTTGTACACTGAGTACAGCACATGCTATTCCAGTGTCAGCATTGGTTTCATTATTGGCTACATGAATATGATCAGAAAAAGAACCTCCTTGGCCAGGACAGGGGGTCTCAGCCCAGGCTAGGACCCCAGCTAGCGTCAGGTTAACCAATTCAGTGGCAAGACCATAAGGAAATCTGGAATAAGCAAAAATGATTACTAGGTGTCTCTAATAGAAAAGTACATATTATTTAGAGCACACCTTTGTGGGCTGATTCTAGTCTCTGCAGCTCTATAAGTTGTAGGGAACAGAGGACACACAAGGATTCTTGACTGTGGACATGCACACAAGCTGGGCAGCCCCCATCCACGGTGCAAAAGCCAGTTGGCTGTGTCCATTTGAAGATGCATTTCAAGATTTCTGATCTACACATGTGTCTCTTTTTAAGATTCTCCCTTGAACCAATTGTAACATCTCTCCAATTCACTCATTAACAATGAATTAAATAAAACCATTCGCGAGTGTCCATTTGTTATCTGTGTGAGGGTTGTGATTTTATCTTCTTTGAAGACCCTCTAGTAGCAACAGACACGATTTTTATCGTAGAGTTGGGGAGATTGAGACTTGGAAAAGCTAAGCAAGCTTACCTACCAGGTATCATCATTGATAAAAAGCAGAGTTTTAATTCAAACACAGGTTGACCTTCCCACTCCACTATCTGCCACTCCACCTGGGTGAGTTACCATGCCATCCGGCCTAGATAATTTTAAATATTTATTTATTTACTTATTGCTGTGCCAGGCTTTCATTACAGCATGTGGGATCTTAGTTCCCCAAACAGAGATCAAATCCATGTCCCCTGCCTTGGAAGGCAGATTTTTAACCACTGGTCCACCAGGGAAGTCCACTGCCTGGATAACTTTAAAGGAATGGACACTGGCTGTCTGTCAGGTACTAGTCTAGATATTTTAGGTGTATTAATTCATTTAACTCTCCCCTTGGTCTCTGAAGTGACTGTGAGTCTTTCCCACCTTCCAAAAGAGCAAATTGAGAGATCAGGCGGTCAAAATGGGGTGCGGAGCCTGGCATCAAGGCTGAAGCTCTTAGCAGCCACTTGTCCCTCCCACCTCTCTTTTCCCCCATCTCAGTTTTGGTAAACTGAAGCCATCTTGGTTAGTCATGTGGATGGTTATCTGTAAGATGAAAGTGTTAGTCACTCAGTCATGTCTGACTCCTTGCGACCCCATGGACGCCTGCCAGAATCCTCTGTCCATGGGATTTCCCAGGCAAGAATACTGGAGTGGAATAGGCATTCCCTTCATCAGGGGATCTTCCCACCCCAGGGACTGAACCTGGGTCTTCTGCATTGCAGGTGGATTCTTTACCATCTGAGTTACCAAGGAAGGCCCATCTGTAAGGTACCAATGTCAAGAAACTTCAGTCTTGAAAGGAGCTTGAGGCAGTGTATTCATTTCCCAGGACTAAGTGCCACAAACCAGGCACCTAAAAACAACAGAAATGTACTCTTTCCCAGTTTTGGAGGCCAGAAGTCTGAGATCAAGATGTTGTTGGCAGGGCCGCTCCCTGTCTGTCAGCTCTAGGGGAGAGTCCTCCCCCGCCTCTGCTAGCTCCTGGTGTTTGCTGGTGATGCTAGGTTCTCCTTCATTTGGAGATGGATCTCTCCCATTCTCTGCCCTTCCATGGCATTCTCCAGGCACATCTCTGTTCCTGTCTGTCTGTGTCCAAATTTCCCTTTTCACAAGGACACTAGTTATATTGAATTAGGATCTACCCAAAGACCTCATCTTAGCTTGCTTAAATCTGCAAAGACTCTATTTCCAAATAAGGTCGTATTCTGAAGTAAGGAGTGTTAAGACTTCAGTATCTCTTTTTGAGGGGCTGGTAGGGAGACACAATCCAACCCATAACGGGGAGCATACTGAAGTTCAACCTTTCCCAAAGTGTGCTCCTCTCAACAAAGCTCTGGAGAGAAAAGGCTTCTGTGCTCTCAAAGATTGGGAAACCCTTGCTCCCTGCCTGCTAGCCCTCATGGTGGTGAATCTCAGAGGTCATTAGCATATATACATCCTTAAAAGAGCTGCAAGAAGAAGCCTGCTCTCTTTAAGTTGGCATTTCCTAAACTTATTCGAGCATAGGTGTTTTGGGATGTCTTTGTTGCGTTAATAGTATTCTGTGGAACATACTTGGGGAAACACATAAGACTAGAGCATGGAACCAGAGAGGGCTAGACTTGCATGGAGACCCTGCTAGTACTGAATATGTGACCTTGGACAATTTATTTTCCTCTCTGAGTCTCAGTTTTCTCATCTGTAAAACAGAAATGGGAATTCATATTTAATTATTATACTTAGGGAGGGTTAACTGCTATAAAAACAGACTCCCAATAGTCTAAGGGCTTGGAAACAATAGGGTATAAGTTTACATCTTGCTCAGGACTAGGCAGGGAACATAGGGACTGAGCAATCTTTTTTCACACAGGCTGAAAGATATTCTGCCATTTTAAATCTGTGGTTTCCAAGGTCATCCTGGGGCTAGTCCCTGTTCCACTCAGACAGAAGCAGACAGAGTTTAGAGAGAGCTTCCTGGGAGGTTTTCATGGGCCAGGCTCTGTAGTGGAGCAACTCACTTCTGCTCACCACCCCCTGGTCAGAACCCAGTTCTCTGGGTGCAACTAGTTGCAAAGCTGGAAACTGTGGTCCCTGAATGAGCAGCTACTTCCCAGCAAGAACTCAACCCTAAAGAAAGGGAAGTAGGGATTTCAGGTGAAGGTTAGCCATCTCTGCCACACTTACCTTGCAGGTGTGTTCTGAGGATTAAATGAGGCTTTTGACATATGCAAAGTCTTAAGCATCACAGATAATAAATGGCAACCATTTAAAAGGGAGAAGGATATGAAAGGGAAGTGCCTAGAGAGATGACATCAGAGACTGGCTGGGGGCACTGCAGACTTGCGGGCCCATCCTCCTCTTTCTTCCCAAGGCATCCTGGTGGCCGCTTGTCTGGTGTGTGGCAGGAATGGGGAACACAACCCCTCAGGGTGTCGTTCAACCCAGAGCAGCTTCACCCCCTCCCACTTCCTTTCCAGCCAGATGGAGCAGTGTGCACTCCAGAGTCTTGACAGCCTCACAGCTTCCCAGCGGTGGCCCCCAGGATTGCAGATCCCACCTTCCCGTGGTTGCAGAGCCAGCTGAGGGATGGGCAGCACGCCAGGCCCCTGGAGCACACGCCAGTTGTAGACTCTCAGGATGCTGGGGGGAAGGGGAGGGGCTCTCACCAGATTACCATGACCACAACCTCTTCAGCAAAGACCTCCAGACACCGACAACCCACGGCTTCCTCCTGCCCATGATTTCCCCGTCTACCTGGCCATGTAGCACAGGTGAGAACAATCTCTAGACCTCCCGATCTCTGGACTGCATTGGTCTTCAAGGGACCATAATGGGTCAGTAAAGCAAGCCCTCTGCTTTCCAAGAATTCACGCTTTAAGTCCATATTAGTTATTAAAACAACTGTATCGCATATCACATCCCCAGCCCCTCCACACAAATCCAGTTCCAACAGATGTCTCCCAGCAACCCCTTCCCACCGTTCTCGCCTGTAAATAAGCTTTCAGAGCTGCCATCAATGTGTACATACAACTCTGCTCTTGACTCTTCTCACTCCACTTTGTATACACTTTCCCATGGATCTGGGTCATCCCGATGTTGAATACTTCACAGGACTGCAAAATATATGGGAGAGGTATTTTGTTTTAGAATCTGAATACTCAGAACAGCTGGGTGATGCTGCGACAACTGGAGATTCTTGCTGACGCTGCAAGTCTCCACATCCACGTCCCCTTGCAGATGAAAATGCCGTGTTTTGCATCTGTACAAATGCACATGGGTTTTCTCCAGCACCGTGGATCATGGGGTGTGACAGTTAGTAATTTCTTCCCTGGAAGTGGCATGACCTGCAGGAGTTAACCATTGGCTGAGGTTGCGAGTGCAGCCAAAATTTATTGGTTTTGATCCCCTCACCGTTCCCCGCGTAAATTAAAATGTGACATTATTACACCCTGCAACAGCCCACTGGCGACCTTTAGCACTCGCCCCATTCTGCAGCCATTATTCAGCATAATTTGACTGCAAGTTTGAGGCAAGCCGGGAGAGCGGAGAGGGCTGAGTGGGGGCAGGGGATGGCAGAGTCCAAATTAGAAACAGATTTAAAGAGCATTTGCAGGGAATTAGGCAGCGGGCCAGGAGCGCTTGCTGGCAGCGTGTGGAACCCCTCTTTAGGGACTGTCAGCTCCTCCTAGGTTTCCACTGCGGATGTTTCCCGGCCAGAACGCAGCTGGGTTTCAGTTGTCAAACCCTCAGCCAAGACATCTGAGCAGGGGAAGAGTGCCTGTGTGCACGCGCGTGTAGGAGCCCAGGCCACCTTCACACGCGCCTGCGACTCTGAGGCTGCCCCCCGTGTGGTTTCACACACCCACACCTGCACAGGCTCGTCCTGAACAGGACATGCACCCCTAGACGTGCAGAGGTGTCGTCAGGCGCTCACAGAGGAAACCAGGACGGGCACACTCCATGTGTACACAAGTAGATCTGGGCTGTGCCCCAGCCCACCCTTTCTACGAGGAAGTCCAGAGTGTGTTTCTCAATCCACACCTCCACCACCCTGCATGGGGTTAGGGTTAGCCCTTCAGCCTCTCTGAACTTCTGTGTCTTTAACCAGGAAGTGTAAACAATGGCAGCTGTGATGATCAAAATGAGATAATAAAGGTGAATACTTGGGGACAGGGACGTAAGAAATGGCCAGGGGATGGCAGTGGTGAAGATAACTAACCTTCACTTCACATCCTTCGTAGAGGAGACAGAAAGCATTTCTCTAAGCATTTCTCTGACTGGATTTTTTGGACAATAAAGGAAGTGAAGCCATTTACATCACATGGGGAAAGCAAGAGCTGCTGCGGCGGCAGAGAGGCACAGGCAGATGGCCCCCAAGGGCACAGCTCTGTGGGCACAGGCCCGTCAGTTGGCTTCCCTGGGAAAGGGGAGGAGGCTTGGGCATGTATAACAGGCGCTGAGACCGACAATCTGCTCTGCCATCTCCCTTCCTCCATACACGCCTTGTTCCCCTGCTGGCCCTGCTACACCATCTCATCCTCTACCCACACTCTTGGGGAGAAATAGCTCCCCTTTACTCCTCTCCCTTCTCACCTCTGGGGCTTCCCTCCAGTCATCCTAACTCCCAGAACCCCACTCCTCCCTGAGTCCCTCAGCCTCTGATCTGTCCAAGGGCACCATCTGCCCTTTCCTGGGAACATTCTGTGCACCAACAGGCCCTAGTTCTGGGTGCTGGGGGCGTGGGGAAGAGTGGTCAGACATGAATTAGATGTCACCCTGCTTGAGGGTTCATGGCCCAGTGAAGGAGTCAGCCTAACAGAAAACACTACAGGAGATCCAGTCAGAAAATGCCAGAACAGGGCATGAGCTCTGGATAGACTCTGAGAGGTTAGAAGCAGAAAAGCACACTCCACTGTGCAGGTTGCTGCTGCTGCTGCTGCTAAGTCACTTCAGTCGTGTCCGACTCTGTGCGACCCCATAGACGGCAGCCCACTAGGCTCCCCTGTCCCTGGGATTCTCCAGGCAAGAACGCTGGAATGGGCTGCCATTTCCTCCTCCAATGCATGAAAGTGAAAGTGAAGTTCCTCAGTGGTGTCTGACTCTTAGCGACCCCATGGACTGCAGCCTACCAGGTTAGGACACCCTAATACAGGACAAGAACAGGGGTAGGTGTTGCCAGTGCCCAGATAGAGACGGCCAGTGGCACTGTCCTGAGACTCTTGGACCACAGTGCACATCCGACCAGTGCCAAAGCCTGGGAGGATGGCGTGAGGAATGGGGGGAACCATGAGGGTGGCAAGGGGTCAAGTGGGGAAGCAGGCATTTCTAGATCTTTAGTTAGTCAACAAATGCAGGAGGATCCCCTCCTGTGTGCTGAGTGCTGGGAATGCAAAGACTAGTGAGACACAGATGCTGCTTCATGGAACTGTCAAGTGAGAACAACTGATACACACGCACGCCAATGCCGTGGGACATGTGCTCTATAGAAATGGGCTGGGCGTGTGGTGCTCTGAGGCACAGAGGAGCCATCTCATTCAGATGGGAGGACAAGAGAAGTCTTCCAAAAGAGGCGGATGGACAGGGAGCCGAAAGGAGTTCAGGACTGGTGTCAGGAGTGAGGGGAGAGATGAGACTAGATAGATCACCATGGACGGTCTACACTGGTTCACTCACCCTCACTCATCAATTCAACAAATATTATGAGCAACCACTTGACAGGTCCTTTGCTGGAAGCTGAGACTGCAGTGGTGAGCAAGACAGCTACAGGTGGTTGAACTAAGGTTGTAACAGTGGAAATGGAGAGAAATCAGTATTTTTGAGAGTGAGAGAATTATCTTTAATTGAATGATAGACCGAGGAGGGAATGGTCTAAGCTGATTGTCAGGTTCCTAGCTGGGTGCTGAGTGGAGGAGGAGCCCTTCCCTGCTGGAGAGGGTCACAGAAATGGAAGCAGGTTGAGGGGGCTGGGAAATGAGGAGTCTGCACCAGTCTTACCTGTTTGCAGAGCCAGCGGGACACTGGCAGTAGCCAGCATCCAAGCTGGGCTGTGTAGTGAGAGCTGGTGACCATCCAGACCGGAACAGAACCCCAGCTGAAGACACAGAGAACATTCGAGAAAGTGGTGAGAGATTCGCCAGCTGCCTGGGCTAAAAGTGGGGTTTTGGACAGAGTTCTAGTGCGAGGGGGGACCTGGAGGACTAAAGGCAAAATCCTCAGTTTGGTCCAGGTGCTTCAGGTACTGGGATTGTAGCCACACAAAGGCCAGTCCCCTTCTGCTGGCAGACAGGTCAGGCTTGGGTGTCCAAACCCATGAGAGGTGGCTGGGAAGGAGCCACTAGCACTCTCGCAGTCATACTCGTGTTAGGTCCGCCCTCCCCCACTCAGCCCTCAGTACAGAGTTGATAGAACACGTTCCAGAAATACTCTCCCGGAGCATGCAGACACTCGAGGGAAGTAAGAGACACTAGGTGGTGAGTGCAGCTTCAGGCCCCACCGAGTTTCTTCTGAATTGCTGCTGGCCCCTTTCGGCTGCTTTAGGAGAAAACTCCATTTGCTTAATATCCCCCATAAAGATGGCAGCTTTTAGTGCCAACCTTTACCCTTCTGGAGCACAGGTCAGAGCCTTGAAGTGCACGCTCTTTGAAACCCCAGACATTAGCCCTACAACAGGGTTCCCTAAAAGGCTGCCATTCTGATGAAGTCCAGGCTGACTGCTTAACACAAATATTCAGACAGCACAAATCAGGCTGAAGTTTAGGGCCTGGAATAAATGAGAACAAACAGCCAAGCAAAGATGGAAGGAGAATGTTCAATGCTAAATCTCATCCCCTTAAGATGGGTCTCCTGTGAAGAGGTAGGTTTCAAAAGTTTGTGTGTAAGAAAGGCTGCTTCGTCATCGAATAAGACAGGGTGCAAGGCCAACCTGGAGTGACTGGTTTGTTTGGTTTTTCTTCTTCTTCTTCTTCTTCTTCTTCTTTTTTTTTTTTTTTTTTTTGGCTAAAAACTGTCAGAAGCCCACAGCTTGGGAGAGATCTCACCCAACTGCATGGTAGGACAGAGGTTATGGACAGTCAGCTGCAGGAGGCCTTTTAATAGCACATTCCTGGCACATGATGGGGGTAACCCATGCTGATGCTGGGAGGCTGAGCCCCCCAGAACAATTCACCATGGCACCCTGCTATAGGGTCAGCACCTTTTCTGTAATCCCAGGCTATCCTTAGTGACATGTCTCACTCAACTCAGCTGTCCCTGAGGCTGGAGAAGTGTGGCCGAGAGGGAGCTGCCTTCCCGGAGCTCGCCAGCTCTATGGCAGCAAAGCTAAGAAAGGAACCCGAGAGTCTGGCTCCAGCTCTGAAGAGGTTCCTCATCTGTGCTGCGAACATGAACTGTGAGCATACTCAGCCTCGTCTGCCTGTATTCCTCTTCATATAGAAAAACATCCTCTTGGCATGTTGATTACTCTCCAAGAAATAGATTTATCTAGAATCAGTGGTTATAATGCATTTTGCATATACAGAAAGGATATGAGACAAATGCAATATACAGAGGCAATCTAGTAATCAGCATAACACACTTCTGGTTCATGGCTAGTGAAACTTGGGCTCAAATATATTTATGATAAAGCTGATTTTGTAATATGTACTCCATTGACTACATCACAGATGATTTGTTTTTAAAGGTATTTTCAGAAAAAAATAAGTTCTTCTATCACATACTTGGAGTTTGAAATAGATTTGCATTAAAATATTAAACTTAATATGTTGCATTTAAGGAACAATAAGGGACTTCCCAGGTGGTGCTGGTAGTAAAGAAGTGAAGTAAAGTGAAGTGAAGTGGCTCAGTTGTGCCTGACTCTTTGCCATCCCATGGACAGTAGCCTACCAGGCTCCACCGTCCATGGGATTTTCCAGGCAAGAGTACTGGAGTGGGCTGCCATTTCCTTCTCCAGGGGATCTTCCCAACCAAGGGATGGAACCCAGGTCTCCTGCATTGCCGATAGACGCTTTACCGTGTGAGCCACCAGGGAAGCTCAGGCAGGTAGTAAAGAACCTGCCTGCAAATGCAGGAGATGTAATAGGTAAGGGTTCGATCCCTGGATCAGGAAGATTCCCTGGAGGAGAGCATGCCAACCCACTCCAATCCTTGCCTGGAGAATCCCATGGACAGAGGAGCCTGGTTGGCTACAGTCACAGCGTCACACAGTCAGATATGACAGAAGCAACTTAGCACGTATGCAATGAACTATAAAGTAAATGGGAAAAGTATGATACCAAAAATCCCGAAAGTATCTCCCTGTGCCTTCCCAGATGCTGGGTCTGGAAGATATCCATGAGAACCTGAGATGACCTGAGGTTGTCAGAGAGACATAAAATGCAAGAAAAACATAAACAGCTAACAGACTGAACGCAGCAGATCCTGGAACCAAAGTGTGCAGTCCGGGCTTGTGTCACAGCCCTGGAGGGCGTGTGGTCCCTGACGGCCTGAGAACAGAACCGGCTGCCGCCGGGATGGGAGCGGGCCGGACTTCCTGCCTTTTGGTCAGACAGACTGCCTTCCTGAATTACTAGGTCTAGGAAGTGGTGGTGACAGGGAGAGGATGGGAGGGGGTGGAGAAGTCACACGAGTCACGGACAACCCCCCATCGCAGCCCTCTTCCTCGCTGCCACCTCACTTCCCCTCTTACAGACCAGTTACCTAATCTGCAGCACGCCCAGATGGTATCTGGGAGCTCTAACGGCTCTGAAATCACACAGTTCTAGAATTCAGACACAAGACAGGTGGCTAAGAGACACGCAAAAGCCCAGCCCTGAAAACCCGTGCTGGGTGTCACAGGTGAGCCACCGAGTGCGGGGTTGAGTACTCGATCAGTAGCCACACGGCATTGACGCCTGAGCTTGCATTCAGTAAGGCCACGCACCCCTATGTGCGCAGTCACGCTTCTTGCCCACGTGGGCATTGCTGGCACCGGTGGGAAGACAGAGCTTACACAGGTTGGTCCACCAGACATCTAATCCATAACCCCAGTCTCTCTCCATCACACAACACTAGACACTGGCTTACACTGGACTTATAAGCCTGGGCGCACCTAACCTTCATCCCTGCACCCCTCCTGACTCTAGCAGCACTGGGAGAAACACACCCCTGCCTCCCTTCTCCCCTGAGGAGGAAGACTCACCTAATGGGGTAAGTTTGGAAGAAGAACCTGTGCCTGCAGGTGGCAGCCTTCTGGCCTTGGCCAATATATCCAAAAGGTCATCATTTCTATATGTGCTCAAAAGCCCATCATTTTCTGTATGTGCCTTTTTCTATATAAAGCCCATCATTTCTGTATGTGCCCATTTCTATATAAAGCCCATCATTTCTGTATGTACTCAAAAGCCAGATGTGGCTGGTGGCTACCACACTGGACAGCACAATCTTAGAGGCCAATCCACTGAACTCCAATGCCCCAGCTTGAAGACTTCCGGGGAGGAGAGGTCCCCACCTTTGGAATCACTCTTGTCACTTGGTGGTCACTTGCTAGAAACATCTGCACATCAAACTGAAACCTGCCTCCTTGTACTCTCCCAATTCTCAATTCTAGTCTTGCCCACCCCCTCCCCCAACCACCTTGACTCATTGGGAGCTCCTCCAATATTTAAAGACAGGAGAATACACTCTCCCAGTCCTCCAGAGCCTGACTCTTCTCAGGGTTAAATGGCCTGTGTTACCTCTGCTGTTCCTCACACGACCCAGAGTCTTGGCCCTTCGCGGGTTCATCACCCGTTGGACCCTGGTCGGCCACTCAACTTGCCTTTGTCTCTCTGAGAGACAGTCAGAAGGGAACACGTGCCCCTAGAAGGATACTCAGGCTTGTTTCAAATACCGTCCTGCTGCCCCCACGTTAGTCCCCAACCCTGGCACTGTTTGCTGGAAGAGAGCGTCCCATTTATTTCTCATTTGAGAACACTAGATTTATGACGGTTGTGGACGCCTGTTGTTTTTGACTACCCAGCATGCAGTCTTCCTAATTTAGAAGAATCCCCAAATAGGTGAAAGCCATGGCCCCGTCTCCCTGATGGAGGCTGAAAGGGAATAGACTTCCACGCCCCACATCACAGGCTCATGCCTGAGCGGTTAGTGTGAGGTCTGCTCCAGCTTTGATGCACTTGGTTCCTGCATTTTTCATACATTCTTTCTGATGACTGAGAGAAGTGGCTGAAGGTGCAGTGGAGAGAGTTCTAGAATATCAGACAAACTTCCTAGTACCAGTGCTGCTAAACAGTTCTCCAGAAGTAACTTCAAACCCACCTTGGGGTTCTGAACTCAGAACAGTTCTCTGAATTAGAGACCAAGACTGAGATAGACTTGTGCCTTTCCCTGCTGTCACTAGGGACTACCGTTCCCACCTTGGAGAGGAACCCCGAGACCCTGGATGCAGGCGGTGGCAGGGACTCGGAGTAAGGACAACCTGGACCTCATTCCAGCTCAGACCCTGATATTGAAGGACCCTGGGCAAGTCGCTTTCCTACCCTGGGTCTCCAGTTTTCCACATGGAAAAGAAAGGACTGAGTGATTTTTAAGGTTCTTTTTCATTCTGATTCTCTATGACTCTGAACCCTGTAGGAGCTGTTATTTCCTTGAGATTTACTTACTGTTTTCCCCATTGTCTCTAGCTTTTGTATTAACACTTTACAAATTTGTGAATGGATAAAGAAATTGTGATATGTCTATACCATGGAATAATATTCAGCCACAAAAAGGAATAAAGTACCGGTACATCTAAGAAATGCAAAAAAGCAAAATGACTGTCTGAGGAGGCCTTGCAAATAGCTGTGAAAAGAAGAGAAGCAAAAAGCAAAGGAGAAAAGGAAAGATATAAGCATCTGAATGCAGAGTTCCAAAGAATAGCAAGCAGAGATAAGAAAGCCTTCCTCAGCGATCAGTGCAAAGAAATAGAGGAAAACAACAGAATGGGAAAGATTAGAGATCTCTTCAAGAAAATTAGAGATACCAAGGGAACATTTCATGCAAAGATGGGCTCAATAAAGGACAGAAATGGTATGGACCTAACAGTAGCAGAAGATATTAAGAAGAGGTGGCAAGAATACACAGAAGAACTATACAAAAAAGAGCTTCACGACCCAGATAATCACAATGGTGTGATCACTCACCTAGAGCCAGACTTCCTGGAATGTGAAGTCAAATGGGCCTTAGAAAGCATCACTACGAACAAAGCTAGTGGAGGTGATGGAATTCCAGTTGGGCTATTTCAAATCCTGAAAGATGATGCTGTGAAAGTGCTGCACTCAATATGCCAGCAAATTTGGAAAACTCAGCAGTGGCCACAGGACTGGAACAGGTCAGTTTTCATTCCAATCCCAAAGAAAGGCAATGCCAAAGAATGTTCAAACTACTGCACAATTGCACTCATCTCACACACCAGGAAAGTAATGCTCAAAATTCTCCAAGCCAGGCTTTAGCAATATGTGAACTGCGAACTTCCAGATGTTCAAGCTGGTTTTAGAAAAGGCAGAGGAACCAACATTGCCAACATCGCTGGATGATCAAAAAAGCAAGAGAGTTCCAGAAAAACATCTATTTCTGCTTTATTGACTATGTCAAAGCCTTTGACTGTGTGGATCCCGATAAACTGTGGAAAATTCTGAAAGAGATGGGAATACCAGACCACCTGACCTGCCTCTTGAGAAACCTGTATGCAGATCAGGAAGCAACAGTTAGAACTGGACATGGAACAACAGCCTGGTTCCAAATAGGAAAAGGAGTACATCAAGGCTGTATAGTGTCACCCTGCTTATTTAACTCATATGCAGAGTACATCATATAAGTTATCTTTGCCAACAAAGGTCCGTCTAGTCAAGGCTATGGTTTTCCCAGTGGTCATGTATGGATGTGAGCGTGGGACTCTGAAGAAAGCTGAGTGCCGAAGAATTGGTGCTTCTGAACTGTGGTGTTGGAGAAGACTCTTGAGAGTCCCTTGGACTTCAAGGAAATCCAACCAGTCCATTCTAAAGGAGATCAGTCCTGGGTGTTCATTGGAAGGACTGATGTTGACGCTAAAACTCCAATACTTTGGCCACCTCATGCGAAGAGTTGACTCCTTGGAAAAGACCCTGATGCTGGGAGGGATTGGGGACGGGAGGAGAAGGGGACGACAGAGGATGAGATTGCTGGATGTCATCACTGACTTGATGGACATGAGTTTGAGTGATGGACAACTCTGGGAGTTGGTGATGGACAGGGAGGCCTGGTGTGCTGTGATTCATGGGGCCGCAAGGAGTCAGACACAACTGAGCGACTGAACTGAACTGAACTGAACATCTACAATATGGGGCTTCCTTGGTGGCTTAGAGGGAAAGAACCTGCCTGCCAATGCAAGAGATTGAAGAGATGAGGGTTCAATCCCTGGGTCGGGTAGATCCCCTGGAAGAGGACGTGGCAACCCACTCCAGTATTCCTGCCTGGAGAATGCAATGGACAGAGGAGCCTGGCAGGCTACAGTCCATAGGGTCTCAGAGAGTCAGACACAACTGAAGAGACTTGGCAAGCACGCACGCACATTCACAATATAGATGAACCTTGAAAACATTGTTAAGGGAAAAATCCTAGTCACCAAAGACTATAGATGGTATGCTTCTTTACATGAAATGTTCCGATAGGCAGATCTATCATGACGTAAAGTGAACTACTGATTGCCGAGGGCTAGCAGGAAATGGGAAGTAATGGCCAAGAGGTACAGGATTTCTTTTAAAGATGATGAAAATATTCTGAAATTGACTTTGGTGATGATTGCACAACTCCATGACTATACAAAAAAAAAAAATGCAATTGAAATCAGTGACTTGTATAGCCTGTGAATTGTATCTCAATAAAACTGTGAAAAAAAAATCAGGCAACAGGCTTGAGAGAAATATAATGTATTTTAAAGCTGTGCTCATGGCACTGGAGGATACTCTTGAAAATTAAATCCACTCATAACCCAACAATACTATGTTTGCTGTTTAACATCTCTCCCTTGGTCAATTAATAAAATTAATTTGTTAATTTAAATGTAACATCTTTAAAAGTGTCCCTTCTTAGAAGGTCTAATTAACAGTCTAATGGGATCAGGAAAAGGAGAGATGGTGCCTGACCAGTTCTCACACTTGATTCCAGAGAGTTCACTGGGAGTGGTTTCTCTTTTCTCTAGACTTTTTATTAGGTTCTCATGGAAACTGCCAGTAGGTTCTCATGGAAGTCTTATAGAACAGTGCCTATCATACTTTGATATGCACACCAGTGAGATGGGGATCTTAGATTCTAATTTAGCAGGTCTGGGGTGGGGCCTGACAGTCTTCATTTCTAACAAGCTTCCCAGTGTTGTGGATGCTGCTGAACCATGGTCCACACTTCAAGTTGCCAGGCTCCAGGAATGCATTATCCAGTGTGGCTACTGCACACTTGCAATGTTCTGATCTGAACTGAGATGTAGGTGAGTGAAGGAGAGAATGCAAGTGATATAAGTGTAAGATACACACTAGATTTCAAAGATGAGCAACAAAACAGAATAATGTGAAATAAAAATTTTTATATTTGCTGCATGCTGGAAAAATACTATTTTGAACACATCAAATTAAATAAAATGAATTTTTTAATTACAAGTCTTATTTGTGGGAGATATCTGTAATCCCTTGCCCCCACCATTATTTATCTTCCCTTCTTCCTTAATAATAGACTTTCACCTGGACACATGGTGGTCAGCTGAAATTAAGACTACATTTCCCAGCTTCCCTTGTAGTTCAGTGGGACCACGTGACTAATCATTGCATGAAATGTAGGCAAAAGAGTCATGTGGCTTCCAAGATCCTTTCTTATGAGATTACAAAGGTGCATTCTTGGCCTCCTTCTTAATTTCTTCCTCTAGACTGCTGCCTAGAATGCAAAGATATTGCCATGTCAGGCAATAAGGTCAAGGCCATGCCCAAGAGAACAACAAAATGTAAAGTCCATGATGGCAGAGATTTTTGTTTGTCCTTTTATTCCCTTCCTCTGTTTCTTTAATGCCTGTACCTAATTGGTGCTAAAAACAAATTTTGCTGACTAACTGACTGACTGATGAAATGAATGAATAAATCTGGATCTTTGATACTAGGGAGGTGACATCAACTGCAGACCACCCACCAAAACTTTTACATGAAAGAGAAACAAACTACCTTGCTTAAACACAAACCAAATCCTAATCAATACAATATTGAGAAGTCCTGTAACTGCTTTATACCACAGAAGGTTCACTTAAAATGCTAAGTTAAACCTCAGTAAATCTAATCACACTTTAAATGCATCATAGTCATCTTTTCAATGTTGTAGATTATTTTACCATGTCTAAATCTATCCATTTGTTTAATAAGCTGAGGTTTCAATATTTCAAGTTTCTAAAACCCAGACATGCCTCTCACAGTTCTTTCTTACTAACAGTTCAAAGCACTGTAGAAATTCCAACCAGCAATGTTTTTCCTAACAGTCCTAGGGTATAGGTGAGTTAGCAACAAAAAGGAGCATTTTATAAGACAGAGATGAGCTGATTAAGAGAAATTTTTCCATGTCATTCTCCATCCATTACACTTCACTACTTCTAAACCAAAAAGGAATTTTATATTAGGGACATTAGTAACAGCACATTTTAAGCAAAAACAACTGTTTTTCTCTTATTTTTAAGAAAAAGATTTCGATTCATTTGCCCAAGTTTTCTGCTTTGCTGATGTTTGAGAAGAATTATGCCTTTCTACATGGCTCTGTAAAAGAAAATACCTTTGTGCCTCTGGAAATGCCACTAGGCTACCTAACTCTGGGGTGCAAACAGATGGGGCTGAAAGTCCCATCAATACTGTGTGAAGCACCGTGTCCTGGTTCCCTATTCTTAGGGGAGCAAGAGAGGCAAGAGGATTCCAATAAGCCCCGAGTGGGTAGCAGGTAAGACCGGGGATAGAGCTGGGGTGGAGCAGAGACGTCCGGAGAGGACCAATATGGACCGGTCCTGGGTGTTTCCACTTGAGGCCATTTCCAAGGTTGAGGAGAGCTGCTATCACCCATCAGCAGAAAGTCAAGGAGAACGTCCATGTGATTTTTCACCCTTCATTTCCTGTACCCTGGAGGCCTTATCCTTCATTCTAAGCTCGCCAGGCTTTGAAGTTGTAGGAGACCAAGAACCAGCTGCTGATCATGCTGTTAGCGCAAGTTCACGTGACTAACGCACAGTGAGGCCAAACAAACTGAAACGTCAGAGTTTGGAGCAGAGAAGGGTTTACTGCAGGGCGCTGCAAGACAGGTGGCTCATGCTGTAAAAAATCCCTGAGCTCCCCATAAGGTTTCAGCAATGCATATTTAAAGGCCAAGTGAGGGAGAGCGGTCTCAGAATCAGTTTGTGCACGTGTCTGATGGGCTGATGATGAAGGAACATGGTGGGGTCACAAGGTTAACCTTATCCGTCCTTAGGCTCCAGGAAGCCTGGGGCTGTGTGCTCATGATAGTCAACATCTTCCATGCAGTGGGGGGTTTTCATATCTGCCACACAACTCAGGAAATGTGCATCAAATACTGTTATCTAGGTACTTCAGAGGGGAGCTAAAGCAGAAGATGTGCGGAAGGCCACTCTGTTACAGTGTTGAATTCATGATTGGTCACAGTGACAGGTTCTTTTGTTGCTGCGAGGAGCCCTCTGTGACACCGGAGGAACTCTGGAAGAACAGTTTAGTCACACAGCACTCACACTGGCCGCATCATTATTCTACTGGATTGGAAGCCTCGCGTTTACTGTTAAGAGAGCTGATCCATAAGCCCAATGCCAGCACATTTCTTTTCTGGATATACCAGGGACACTTCTAGACAAAAGGCATCTGATATATAAGTTCCCTTTTAATTGACTCAGTTCAGTTCAGTCGCTCAGTCATGTCCAACTCTTTGTGACCCCATAAATTGCAGCACACCAGGCCTCCCACTCCAGTACTTTTGCCTGGAAAATCCCATGGATGGAGGAGTCTGGTGGGCTGCAGTCCATGGGGTCGCTAGAAGTTGGACACGACTGATCGACCTCACTTTCACTTTCATGCATGGGAGAGGGAAATGGCAACCCACTCCAGTGTTCTTGCCTGGAGAATTCCAGGGGCGGGGGAGCCTGGTGGGCTGCCATCTATGGGGTCACACAGAGTCGGACACGACTGAAGTGACTTAGCAGCAGCAGGCCTCCCTGTCCATCATCAACTCCCGGAGTTCACTCAAACTCACATCCATCGAGTCAGTGATGCCATTCAGCCATCTCATCCTCTGCCGTCCCCTTCTCCTCCTGCCCCCAATCCCTCCCAGCATCAGAGTCTTTTCCAATGAGTCAACTCTTCGCATGAGGTGGCCAAAGTACTGGAGTTTCAGCTTTAGCATCATTCCTTCCAAAGAAATCCCAGGGCTGATCTCCTTCAGAATGGACTGGTTGGATCTCCTTGAAGTCCAAGGGACTCTCAAGAGTCTTCTCCAACACCACAGGTCAAAAGCATCAATTCTTCAGCACTCAGCTGTCTTCAGAGTCCAACTCTCACATCCATACATGACCACTGGAAAAAGAGGGAACTTATATATCAGACACTTTAATATACCATTGGCACAAATCTTCCCAGAGCTAAGTTCCAAACTAGAACTGAGTGAAGTACCTTTAAATACAGTGTTTAAAAACTCTAGGGCTACAGGATAGTGTTTAATGCCTGATTTGTGACATTTTGGAGAGGATGGGAATTCTGGGGTATGAGAAGGTAAAAGTGCATAACAACATAAAAGTACGAAAGAGGCAAATGCATAGAGTGAAGTTCATCTGTGAGGCTAGGACAAGTGGTATGGCAAGCAAAGGATGCTAAGGGATGAAGCTGGAGAGACCAACAGAGATCAATGGAGAACAGCTCTGGCTAAGAAACTGGACTTTGGTCTACTATGAATGGGGAGGCGCTGGAGATTTTAGAAGCTGAGCGGGACAAGGTAAATGTGTATTTTGAAGCATAAACAGAACAGCATAGTGGTTGAATGCATAGGGCTGTGAGCCACTGGAAGCAGCTATTGCGACTGCATAGGTGTAAGACTGTGACAGGAGGGGTGTCGGGAGGAGGGGAGGATGGCTCTTTGGTGGCTGCTGGTCTTGGGATAGGAGGGAACAAGCCTTATCTGCAGATGACTTGTAGATTTCTGACATGGGATCTGGAGAGATGGAGACAGAAGAGCAGCTTGAATTCCTTGGCTATCCAGTGGTTAAGACTTTGCCTTTCAGTGCAGGGAGTGAGGATTCCATCCCACATGCAGCCAAAACACTAAAATATAAAGCAGAAACAATATTGCAACAAATTCAACAAAGACTTTTTAAAAAAATAGAGCAGCTTACGAAGTGGAGGATAAAGATGAGGAGGTCTGTTCTAGACAGTGAGCCTGGGTCTACATGACCCTACTTTTTCCAGGCCAAGGGATATCTTTCCACTTATTCTCACAATGTCCTCTCATGTGTCAGAGGCAGGTGCTGAGGCCCAGTTCGGCTTCCAGCAGTAACACCACTTCCTTCTAGGAGCAACTGTCACCATTTCTTCAGCACTTACTGTCTGTTCAGCACTGGGTCCGCAGCTTTCCATGCTTTCTCTATTTATCCCACAACAATGCTTTGAGGTAGTTATCATCCTATGTCTCATATGGGCAGCCTGAAAACTAAGACTGAGATAGATTAGCCAACATGCCCAAGTTTTCACAGCTAGCAAGTCGCAGAATTGGTGTTGAAACCAGAGCCTTCAAATTCCTCCCAGTGAAAGTGAAAGTGTTAGTTGCTCAGTTGTGTCTGCTCTTTAAGACCCCATGGACTGTAGCTCACCAGGCTCCTCTGTCCATGGGATTTCCCAGGCAAGAATACTGGAGTGGGTAGCCATTCCTTTCTCCAGGGGCTCTTCCCAGCCCAGGGATCGAACCTTAATTTCCTGCATTGGCAGGCAGATTCTTTACCATCTCAGCCACCAGGGAAGCCCTTCTTCCCAATGAACTTAGACTCAACAATGTCATATTGCTTCCAGATAAGGATCTGAATTGAAACCTAACAAGTTCTATAATGGTTTCATTTGAAACTCATTCATGTATTCATTCATTGAATTAACACTGAATTCCTATTAAGCTCAAAGTATTTTTTTTTATTTTTAGTTTTTATTTTTTTAATTTTAAAATCTTTAATTCTTACATGCGTTCCCAAACATGAACCCCCTCCCACCTCCCTCCCCATCACATCTCTCTGGGTCATCCCCATGCACCAGCCCCAAGCATGCTGTATCCTGCGTCAGACATAGACTGGCGATTCAATTCTTACATGATAGTATACATGTTAGAATGCCATTCTCCCAAATCATCCCACCCTCTCCCTCTCTCTCTGAGTCCAAAAGTCCGTTATACACATCTTTGTCTTTTTTCCTGTCTTGCATACAGGGTCGTCATTGCCATCTTTCTAAATTCCATATATATGTGTTAGTATACTGTATTGGTGTTTTTCTTTCTGGCTTACTTCACTCTGTATAATCGGCTCCAGTTTCATCCATCTCATCAGAACTGATTCAAATGAATTCTTTTTAAAGGCTGAGTAATACTCCATTGTGTATATGTACCACAGCTTTCTTATCCATTCATCTGCTGATGGACATCTAGGTTGTTTCCATGTCCTGGCTATTATAAACAGTGCTGTGATGAACATTGGGGTACGTGTGTCTCTTTCAATTCTGGTTTCCTTGGTGTGTATGCCCAGCAGTGGGATTGCTGGGTCATATGGTAGTTCTATTTGCAATTTTTTAAGGAATCTCCATACTGTTCTCCATAGTGGCTGTACTAGTTTGCATTCCCACCAACAGTGTAGGAGGGTTCCCTTTTCTCCACACCCTCTCCAGCATTTATTGCTTGCAGATTTTTGGATCGCAGCCATTCTGATTGGTGTGAAGTGGTACCTCATTGTGGTTTTGATTTGCATTTCTCTAATAATGAGTGATGTTGAGCATCTTCTCATGTGTTTGTTAGCCATCCGTATGTCTTCTTTGGAGAAATGTCTATTTAGTTCTTTGGCCCATTTTTTGATTGGGTCCTTTATTTTTCTGGAATTGAGCTGCATAAGTTGCTTGTATATTTTTGAGATTAGTTGTTTGTCAGTTGCTTCATTTGCTATTATTTTCTCCCATTCAGAAGGCTGTCTTTTCACCTTGCTTATTGTTTCCTTTGTTGTGCAGAAGCTTTTAATTTTAATTAGATCCCATTTGTTTATTTTTGCTTTTATTTCCAGAATTCTAGGAGGTGGATCATAGAGGATCCTGCTGTGATTTATGTCTGAGAGTGTTTTGCCTATGTTCTCCTCAAGGAGTTTTATAGTTTCTGATCTTACATTTAGATCTTTAATCCATTTTGAGTTTATTTTTGTGTGGGGTGTTAGAAAGTGATCTAGTTTCATTCTTTTACAAGTGGTTGACCAGTTTTCCCATAAGCTCAAAGTATAAACATATAAACATAGTCAATACAATGTGGGTGCAGAGAGTAGGGAGAGCGGTTGTGGTTGTATATGAACAAACGAGCCTTTGTCTTCAAGGAGTCCTAAAGCAGCGGTCAGCCAACTATAGTTTAGCTACCAAATCCAGCCCATTGCCTGTTTTTGTGAATAAAGTTTTATTGGAACATAGCCACCCTATTTGTTGACATGTCTATGTTGCTTTTGCATCAACAACTGCGAAGTTGAGCAGCTACAACAGAGACCAAATGGACCACAAACTTCAAGTATTTACTATCTAGCACTTTTTAGAAAAAAATTGCCTACCTCTGGTCTAGAATCAGAATTACAGAGGCATCAACTATAGTTGTAATCTAGATTATTAAAACGGCACAGGGACTTCCCTGGTGATTCAGTGGCTAAGACTTCGCCTTCCAATGCAGGGGGCGAGGGTTCAGTTCCTGGTCAGGGAACTAAGATCCCACATGCTTCATGACCAAATATAATAATAATAATAAAGAAACATGAAACAGAAGTAATATTGTAACAAATTCAATAAAGACTTTTAAAATGGCCCACATCAAAAAATATTTTTTAAAAATTAAATAAAATGGCACAAATTAAAAGTTGTGGAGATGCCAAGGAGAGCAACTAAAGCCACAAACACAATTCACCCAGGAGGAGGTTTTGACAAAGCCATGGGCTATCAGGAACAGATTCCAGCCCGGAGCACCACTCAACCCACCATGTGGCTGTGCTTGAAGGCACACAGTCCAGGGCAGAGTAGCAGATGCTCAGGCCCCTGGAAAGCAATCGTCTCCAGAGCATCAGAAGTTGACCCTGCCATTGCTGAGCTGCCTGGCCTTGAGCCGATCTTCTTACCTCTTGGTCCTCAGATATCAGTTATCTCTTACTGCCCTGCTGCTGCTCCTGCTAAGTCGCTTCAGTCATGTCCGTCTCTGTGAGACCCCATAGACAGCAGCCCACCAGGCTCCTCCGTCATCCCTGGGATTCTCCAGGCAAGAACACTGGAGTGGGTTGCCATTTCCTTCTCCAATTCATGAAAGTGAAATGTGGCGGGGGAAAGTCCCTGAATGACTTGTGAAAAACTGAAGCACTCTCTGCAAATTCTGGGGGTCCTTGGGGTGGTTGTATGCACACATAGGCTGCCTTGAAGATCCTCACATGTAGCTCAGAAGCAAAATTATCAGCCTTGAATGTAAAATTGCTTTTGTCCCCAGCTGAGCACACTCCATATTTTATTAATTCACTCAGAATGCAGCTTGGTATGTTACAAAAGAGTTTTCCCCTGAGAGGAGTCATTTTCAAGCTGGGAATGTGTGGACATCCCACCCCAAGAGATGATCCTGTGTTTTCTTGGAGGTGGAGGCAGCCCGGAGGTTGGAGCTGGTGTGAGTTGATGCTGGAGGTCTGAACCCAAGGGAACATGTTCTGTCTGGAACCATCACAAAAGAGTCTTTGCAGATACTCAGCCAGCTGGCCCAACTCTGCTAGACACTGTGTTCCCACTCCCTCACCCTTCCTCCAGGAAGCAACTCCTCTGGCCCAGCCTCCATGTTGCTTTTCTGCTCACACCCTTGAACCCATATCCCCAGTCCGAGGTGGAGCCCGCGGAGCTGTCAGTGCCGCCCAGCCGCAGCACCTGGCTCGCCTCCCTCCGTGCTGGGCCAAAGCCTCAGACGCAGGAGAAACCAGAGCTCACTCAGCTGGCCAGCGCAGGGGCTTCCTGTCCAAGTGTATGCGGCTGGGCTTCCTGCTGACGGAAGGGCGGCTGCCGCAGCTCGCCTCTGACATCCCAGGCGGCGGCTCCCAGAGCACGCCCAGCTGGCACCCGGTGCAGGGGCCACGGCTGCACTCACACAGCTGTCAGACAGCATTCCCAGGGACCCAGGGGTCCGGCCTGGAGAGCTATAAAGGGGATTCCTTTGGGGCGAGAGGAAGCAGTGAATCAGCTCAGAAACACTGGAGCTCAGGCTTGTCCTAGGCAGCCAGCCAGAGCATGCCTCACACGCACCCCGCACCCTCCGCACTGACCGACCCCCTTGCTTCACGTGCGCCCCCCTCCCTGGCCACCTGCGCACTTCCGTTTGCGTCCCTCCGTGAGTCTCCACCACACAGCTTCCCTCTGCCCCAGGTGGCCTGGGAACCGGGCCCAAGCACCCGGGTGATAGCCCACCCTGCCTCTGACCTCATGCCCTTAAGGAATTTAACTTCACGGAGACTCAGCTCCCCCTTTACAAGTGGAAACTGGAGAGTGCGAATATTTTCTGAGCATTCCATGTTTATTTTCCCACATTTTAAGGGCGGTGACATAGGAAATGGGGTTAGACTTATTCTGTCTAGTTTCAAAGATCAGAACAAGCATTCCGTGGAGGCAGAATTTGGTTTAAATAAGGGGAAATGAACCCACAAAATAGACTGTCTTCTAAGGTAGTGAGCATCCTGTATGCTGTGACTAGAGGTATTCAACAGACACTGTTTGCAGACTTTCAAATGCTTGACCGTAAGATCCATGAGCACTTCTGTCTCCATTCCTGCTGCAGGATTCAGCATCCAGCACACTGCCTGCCAGGGAGTAAGTGCTCCCAATATTTGCGGAAGAGAGGAAGGAAGAGGAATGAGAAAAACAGGCAGGTGGGGGGCAGGGGCGGGGAGAGAAATGGAAAGAGAGAAGGAGAGAAAGCAGGGAGGAGGAAAAGTAGGAAGGATCATCTCCAAAAACTTTGGAGAACTGACTCTCCTTCAGGAGAGAGCTTGGACAAGCCGACTCCAATGATCTTTTTGACTCTGCGATGATAAAACGAGGGTTTTAGGCGCCCACTCCACGGGGACTCACCAAGTCCACAAGCAGACTCTCCTGTGTTGGTATGTGTCCCAGGCACAGGCTTTTCTACCCAAGCCCACTGTAGTCTACAAACCCCCACACATACATGATGTCCTGCATTTCTGCAGAACCCTGTAAAATGTACAGTCCCCATCTGAAAGACACAGAGCCTGAGGTTCGAAGATGGTAAGTGACTTGTCTGAGCTGAGACTGAGCCTTAGGTATCCTGTTCCTGAGGCCAGTGCCTTTTCCTAATAGGCATATTGATTTGTCTCACGGCCTGCCGTGGAGCTTTCTGCCCCAGAAACTGCTATTATGACCTAACGTGAAAACTGGTGCTCTATTAAAAGCACCAGAGGTGCTCCTATCCTTTGAAAAAGGTAAGGAGACAGATCTACCACACACACACACACACACACACACACACACACACACACACACACACACACACATCCTCCTTTTCCCCAGCTCGCTCCCAGCAGGGATAACACTTGGGCATCACCACTAACTGCAGTAACCATCACTGGATCTGGGACCATTTCCAGAGGCAAGTTTACTCTCCAGGGCTGACGCTCCTGATTACTGCTTGGAAAGATGTGTTCTTTTCCAAAGGTCTGACAAGCTGGAGGTAGGGAGGTCATTTGCCCATCTGCCCTCCCCTCCGCACTTCCTCTGCCCTCTCTCACGGGGGACTGACCCCTGCAGGCTACATTTGCTCAAGTCCCAACCAATCAGGAGACTACGAGGAAGAGGAGGGTAAAAACCAGAGCTTTCTCCCCACACCCTCTCCCTCTATCTGGCAGATCACCTCGGGGGTCCCCATTTCTGCCAGGGAGCCTCCGCCAGGACTCCAGCTCTCCCTGGGTTCTGGAAACACTCCCTCTGCTCCAGACTTCCAGCAGGCATGGTGTCGCTTCTTTCCCGTGGCTGCTACTCTCGAGGCCAGCTTTCACCCACATCTGCCCTTTCATCTCTTCCAATGCCTTTATAACTGGTTTCCCTTGGCTGAGGTTTCTGGAATAGGTTATGTTTTCTGCCTGGACTCTGATTCCACGTCAATGTGGATTGGATAAGACCCAGCTGGAGAGGCTTGAACTGTTGGAAGTATGGAACAGTTCTATCCTGACCACTTCAAGGAGAGTTGAAGACAGGCCAGGAGGCAGGGAATGAGGAAGCGGGCCAAGTGCACCTTGGGGGGACGAGAGGACCTGGAGTCATACTACCTGTCCCACCACAGGCCCCTTCCTCTTTCACAAGACCCGACTCACCCAGCATCCTTCACTGCGGGACACAACCATCACATCTCACACACCTGGGTCAGACAGCGAGACCCAGAGCCTCTCAGAGCTCTGAGCAAGCCAAGCTTCTAGGTCCAGAAGCCTCCAGGTTACTTCCATCCAGACAGACAGAAGGGCTCCCTCAGCGGGGTCAGCAAAGAAAGCAGGTGTCTTTCCTCCCCACCCCCAGACTCCAAGAGAAGAGAGTCACAGCCTCTTTCTTTACCTTCCCCCACCCCACTCCCAAAGCCCTTCATTCGCTAAGGTGAGGTCTGATGGGGACTTTTAATAGCCTTGCCTGGGCAGAGACCCAAGGGGAAGCTGTGTTCTCTGAAAATATTATTCATGAGCACAGATATCGCATGTAGAAAGGAGCAAAGCTGGGTCTCACCTTTCGATGTATGTGGACCAATTGTATGCTTGTCGCTGAGATAGGTACTTTTGCTCAGTCTGTCATTTCATCAGACTATAATGGAGAGAATCAGACCGCCTAAAATGTATCAAGCTCTATTAAATGCATCTTTATTGGGTACCTGTCAGGTACTAGGTGTTCCGCAAGGGTGTGTGAACTACAGTTCCTGCCTTCTAGGAAAATTAAGAAGCTGGGGTCTGGAATCAGCCAGACCTACCTGGTTTTGAATCCAGACTCCAGTAATTAGTATTTCTGTGACCTTGAGCAAGTAACCCTTGCCCTTGAGCTTCAGCGATAATGTCATTGTGTCTCCCTGAGCTGGTGAAGGATCCGTGTAGGGAACAAGCTGAGCAAGTGCCCAGCACATGATAAACACTCTTCAACAAGTGGCAACTTTTTAAAAATTAATAAATCCAGGATATGTGCACCACCCAATGGCAGCATCTGGGGATGAAAAGCATTTCTGAAGGCCGCCCAGCTACTTCTGTTAACACTGGGAGGACATCACACAGCCTTCTGACTCCAGAATAGGATAAAACACAGTTCTTCCTTTCTCAACGGGACCTCAGAGGCATCCCACAGGCCCTCCGTCCTGGCAGGCCCTGCTGCCTCCCCTCTGAGTTGCCGGACGTCCGTTGAGGTCCAGGGTTTGGAGAGTTTCCGGGACTGGCAGGGTCACACTGCAGCTGGGCGGTGCCTGCCTGGCAGCCCCACCCTTCCTGGCGGCCAGGCCTCCCCCTCTCCCCCCCACCCCCACCGCCCTGGGTATCTGAAACCCTGCCAACGCCAGGGCAGGGTGGGGAGCGGGCAGAGGGAGGCGGAAGGTCCTGCTCTGATGGACGTTTGCCCTAAGGGAAGCCTGCAGCGATGGTGGGGGCAGGAGGAGTGGGGAGCAGGGCAGACTCTGCTCCCCTCCACCCCCTCATCCAGCCACACACACAATCCATCCTCTGGAAGTGCCAAGTGCTCCTCCTAGTGGGGAAGGAATGGTGTGAGTGCCCATTCAACTGCCCCTCCCCCTCCCCATCCCTGTCCCAAAAAGTGGGGCTCCTTCACCAGGTCTATCCAATGACGGCAACAAAAGCTTCACATCCAATTGCCACCACTTGGTGATTTTTCAGGTGACACATTTTTAACAACCCATTTCACAATGAGAACAATGTTCTCATTGAGTCAGGCTCAGGCAGTCTTTGGCAGAGCTGGGATTAGAAGTCAGGTCTTTTCATTCTCCCTTTCATGGGCCTTGGTCAGTGCAGAAGCCTCAAGGAGGGAGACATGGCCACCTCCTTGCCCACTACCCACCCCTCTCCACTCCCATCCCTCACACAAACATCGCACCATCTTGAAAATAGTGTTCTTTTCCTTGCTCCTCAGTCATAAGAACTTCCATGTCTAGAGGTAATGTAATTAAACCCCCAACTCCTACCCCCACTTTCCTGCAAGATCATCCTGTGTTTTTAAACTCGCACATCTCAGAGTTAGCCCTCCCTTCCATCGGTAGGCCTACCCTACTGTTCCCAGCAGAAAAACGCTCTCTGCTCACTGCGGTCAGATCTAGGGCACAGAAAGTCTCCTCTGGATGACCAACCACAAGCTGTGGTAAGCCCACCACTCAAAGACTGAGAGATGGGTGTGGCAGGAAGTCATTCCAGTGCCCTCGACCCCGTGCCCCCGCCCTGGCAGAGACAGGCTGGAGAGGGGCCACTCACTCATCAAGAAGGGTTGGGGGGACGACCCCTGCCCTGTCTCCTTCCCTGAAAACAAAGTCCTTCCTCTGAGTTCTCCAGAGTCTGGCCCGCTGCTCTGAATGCAGCTGCATCCATCCCTCAAAATCCCCGGTTCCCAGGGAAGGTCCCAGAGGTCTAGATTGGAGACTCAGCTCCCACTGACGCCTCGCCTGCAGAGCAGAGCTGGAGAGGTTAGCCCAAGGTCCCCAACCCACAAGGAAGGTCTCTCAGGTCTGGGAGCCTGTTCTCCCTGGGTTCCAGTAGCAGGGGCGGCTCACTGTTGATCCCCGCCATGGGACAGAGCTAGGCCTGGGCTCAAGCACAGGCCAGGCAGACAACGAACTGAACTGTGTTTTCTGGGAAAGCAGCCAGTCGTCATGCCCTCAGGCTTCCGGGCATCTAGGAGAGTGGCAGAGCAGGCCCCCGCCACCACCCTCGGTCGGCTCACCCCAGGCTCTGGCAGGGCACAGGCGGGCCCTGGTCTCTGACCCAGAACATTGCATCCTGGGGACCACAGCACCCAACCCTTACCCTAGACCACTGCCTAGTGAACTAAAGGGGGCTTCATGGAGCGGAGAAGGGGTACCACCTGAGGCCTCCTCCCACCCCCACCCCCACCCCATGCCCGAGTCTTTGGATGTCTGCTTGTGAGCACATCCTAGCTCTCCTGCTAGGCTGAGCTGCTTGAGGGCAGGGAGACGCATTTAATCTGGCCTCTCTTCCTGGGCAGTGTTGCCAGCTCCCTGTGGGATGACCACATCATGTCACCCCTTGGATTTCAGTGTCCTAGCTGCACTAGGGTGGGAACCCCCGCTGTGCCCAGCTCCAGGTGGCTGGAGCCTTAGAGTAAGCCTGAGGCATATGCGCAGGTGAGGGTTTCTTGTTGTTACTAACATCTTATTGATCTGGTTTAGAACTTGCATTTCCCACGTGTGGGAGATGGAGAATGGGAAGAGTATGAGCAGCTGGTCGGCACACCCAGGCCTTCCTCAACCATCAGCTCCGAGACCCATGGAATGCCCTTTTCAGGGCCCCACATGCTGGCAGTGTGGAGGTGTTCTAAAATGCTCAGACTGGACACACTTGGTGGGAGGAGATGACTCTTTAAACGGGATCACGAGCTAAGGACCTTCGGGATCCCCCTCACTTTCCGGGTATTCTGGGATTCTCTGGGCGCGAGACATGCAAGCCTCTCCCTGGTATGAATCAGCTGGCCCTGCCGCAGAGGGTTATTCAGAACAGGAGTGCTTGGCCAGCGCGTGCTGCTGGCCCGCCCAAAGCGCTCCACATATTGTACACATTATCTGCGCACAGGAGGGGCCCGGCGTCTGTGGGGACAGGCCGTTTAACGGGTTATAAACGGTCCTGTTCCCAAGCATCGTTCTGTTGACACAAAAAAAGTGTATCTCTCTCCCCTCGCTGTGTAAATAGAGCCCACAGAGGCGCCTCCAGTCACTGCCCTGAAGCACGTGGCCATCCCAGTGCCAGGAAAAACAAATCCGCGCATGAAAATAACCTTCCCTGAAAACTGGTGAGCCGACTGTTCAGGGCTGGGTGGTCCCTGGTTGCCACGCATGAGTTTGGTGCGTGGCCTTCACTCGCCAGAATCTACACTCCAGTCACGCTGAGTCAGGAGGGAGGTGCTGGGCCGTGGCCAGTTGCTCGGGAGGCTGGAGTCCCCTGTGGCTGCCACGGAGCTTCCTATCAATCCAGCAGCCCCATCAGCCTGGAACCCGGGCCGGCAGCTGGCCAGCTGTAGACCAGCCGCTGGCTTGAGGAAAGGCAGCAGGCAAGAGTCACCTCCGTGGAGGACCAGTTTTCATCTTAAAAGGGGGCCCGGCCCAGACCCCCAGGAATGTGCAACTGGAAGCGTGCTGGTTCCTTCTGGCAAACTGGTGTTGATGGAGCAGAGGATGTGTCTCCGGCTTCCATCTGCTACACAGCAGAGGTGCGTGGCAATGGCCTGCCTCTTCAGGGCTGGGATGGCCAGACGCCCCCCAGACTTGTGAAGCCGAGCACCAAGGAGAGACTGAGAGCACCTGCCCTATACCTGTCCCAGGGGAAGTCGGTGGTGGAGCCTAACCTAGAATCCATTTCCTGAGTCCATTCTCTCTTCACCAAGCCCCGTTTTCTGTGAATCACTGAATTAATCTGCCATCTGCCACCTCTGGGACCCACTCATCTCCTCTTCCTCCTTCCCTCTCTCTTCAGACCTTGGAAGCAGCAGGCTGGCTCTGAACACACACTGGCTGTGCCCTTGGCCTGGAGTGCCCTTCCCCAGCTTCTGTGGCTGGCCTCAGCTCAAAAGTTGCCTCCTCCAAGAAGCCTGCCCTGATCTGCCCAGAGTTAATATCTGCAGAGAACACTCTGATATTTTCTTGTTTTCTCATACATGTGTGTGTGTGTTTAATCTGTCCCATCCCAATAAAATTTAAATATCGGAAGAGTAGGAACTAAGGTGCTTGACAAATACAGTTCAATGACCAACATAATTTCATTTTAATTGCTGAAAGCCCAGAGTTGGAGGAGATATTGAATACTTCTGGAAACATTGTTAAACTGTAATTCTGAATAATGCGGGAGTTTCATTCAGGTGGCTCACAAGGTCCCTGCAACCTGAGGCAGCACCTCCAATATAACAGAGACACCTCCTGCTCATAGACTCTGGTGCCTTCCAGTGAAAGAAGGATTCAACACTTTCCTGGTGCCTTAAGGAGAAAATGGGATTTTCTGAGAATAGCCTTCCTCTGTTTTCCCTCTCACTTGCAGAAGGAAAGCTCAGGAGATGGGACTGACAGCCCCCATCATCCCCCGATTCCCATAACTGATTCCCCCTCCTCTCCCTCTCCGATCCTGAGTATTTGTCATTCTCTACTTGTGGCTAATTGCTTTTCACCTTTGAAAACCAAAAATGGTTGGTAACCAAGACAGGCTGGGAGTTCTTCTTTTTACAGGTGGGACAGGTTTCAAAATAAAAACACTGTTGATCACTTCCCCACTAACAGCATCACTGAAATTCTATTGGCCAAGCATTTGTGGGCAGTCTATGAGGCCAGTACTGCCCCAGTCATCCTGGTGATACAGACAGGTCTTGCCTCGGAGGAGCTCTCAGGCCAGTAAGAAAGATGATTTTGACTTAACAAATGATTTCCTAAGCACTCACTAAAGGCTAGACTGGCGGCCCACGGTAAACGAGGAATAGGCCTGCCCTTGAGCAGTTCATTGGGGTTTCCCTGGTAGCTCAGCTGGTAAAGAATCCGTCTGCAATGCAGGTGACCCCAGTTTGATTCCTGGGTTGGGAAGATCCACTGGAGAAGGGATAGGCCACCCATTCCACTATTCTTGGTCTTCCCTGATGGTTTCCCTGGTAAAGAATCTGCCCGCAATGCAAGAGACCTGGGTTCAATCCCTGGGTTATGAAGATTCCCCTGGAGAAGGGAACAGCTACCCACTCCAGTATTCCGGCCTGGAGAATTCCATGGACTGTATAGTCCATGGGGTCACAAAGAGTTGGACACAACCGAGCAACTTCCCCTTCACTGAGCAGTTCATCCTCATGAGGAGGTGAGAGTCCTGAGTATTTCTGTACTCTGAAATTTCTGTATGTCTGTGGAGGAGAAGAGCAGGTGAGAGGAAAGCAGGCAGGTGCCGAGGGAGCACACCCAGAAGTTCAGTAAGCGTCAGAGGGAGGTGGGAGTATGCCAGGTCAAGATGGGACTGGGGACGGGGCTGGCTAGCAGAAAGGGCTTCGGGCAGAGGGGCGGCAGGTGCAGAGGCGGCCTGTGCTTGCTGGGTCCAAGGACTGAAAGGAGGGTCCCGTGGCTGGAGGAGGAAAGCAGGTGGGCTTGCAGGGGCAGGCAGGGAAAGCCCAGAGTGCAGGCTTTCAGAATGGTGAGTGGTCTGTGGCAACAAAAGATACAGCAAGTGAAACAGTGCAGCGAAAGAGTTTAGAGTTTATCATTAAGCAATGGGGAGCCCAGACGGAAGTGGGGAGATAGCGGTGGGGGGAGCAATCTGGAGGCTGTGGCCTGGGTGAGAAACAGATGAGAAGGCAGGGAGTGGGAGGATGGACAACTATGTGGGTCACATGGTCTTCCGCTCGCCACCACCTCAAGGAGCCCCACATCAAATACCCTCTCACACCCCATCCACAAATCCTCTCCTCCACCTCACCCACCCAGCCTCACTGCTCCCCACTGGAGATGGCGTCAGAAGACAAGAGAACATGCACAATTGGATATACGGAGACAAACGGGTCTGAGATGTCAGAATAGCTCATCCTGAAAGCTGACCTCCTTGAGGTCCCTCCCTGACCCAAAAACTTTCCGCCATGCATGCGCTTGGGTGATCACTTTATTGACATTTCCAGCAACTGGGAATCAAGTGGGAGAACAAGAGCCTCTTCAGGAAGGTCCAACCTGATTTATACCTGGGGAGGTGGGGACCTTTGCGCACCGGGAGACACAGTCGGTCATCAAACACTTTTCCTCTTTGAGAAAGTGCACCCCCACTCCAGTCAGCTGGTTTATAACCCTTTGGGGCACTGTTGCATTGGGCACCTGGACTTGCTTGGTTTGGTATGAGGCAGCAGGGGGTGAGGGAGGAGGGCAGAGGGCTGGGCAGCCTCGGAGCCTGGGCTCCCGACCAGGCTCTGCTATTGCATGGGTTTCTCTCCTCTCTTGGAGAAGGAACTGGCAGCCACTCCAATATTCTTGCCTGGAGAATCCCATGGACAGAGGAGCCTGATAGGCTACAGTCCATAGCGCTGTACAGAGTCAGGCACGACTGAAGCGACTAAGCACAGCACACTCCCCTCTCTGGGCCTCAGTTTCCCAATCTGCAAAATAGGGGATCGTAGCGGCTGATAGTGAGGTGCCTGTGGGCTCTGAGCTCTCCTCCCTAGGTGTGCGTGTCCCAGTCACCTGGTTACCCCAACCAGGACAGGGAAATGTGTTCCACCTCCTCCCTGGAGCCAGGCCTTCCCATCAACTCCATCTGTTTTTTAACACTGTACTCAAAAGGAGCCAACGCCAGCATGGCCACCAGCCAGCAAGTAGCTCACTCCAAGATGGCAGGGGCATCTGAAAGCCTCTTCCCAGTCAGCCTCTTACCAGCTGGGCCTAGATAAGGTTTCAGTGGCTGCCAATGACAGCCGCCCACCCAAAAGCTCTCTGGTCTATTCTACACCCCCATCCTTTTCTAACTGGGCCTTGGATGGATTTCAAGTTTCAGGCATGCTCACTGCCAAGGCCTCCACCCAGCCTGCAAGCTGAGGAAGGTGCCACAGGCCTGGGCCAGGGAGGTCAGCATCCTCAACCGCCGGCGGCCTGGGGAGCAGGCCGGCCCGGATAGGCCCGCAGGGAGGGGGGAGCAGCGGGAGGCCTCCTCCAGGGCT
The DNA here is from genome assembly GCF_016772045.2 of Ovis aries. Taxonomy (NCBI): domain Eukaryota; kingdom Metazoa; phylum Chordata; class Mammalia; order Artiodactyla; family Bovidae; genus Ovis; species Ovis aries. The sequence goes on along the minus strand of NC_056054.1, from coordinate 194,067,790 downwards.
TCACCTGCTCTAGGGCAGCAGTGGAACCTGGGCTGGAAGGGAGCTGAGCAGAGCAGGAAACTGGTGGGCAAATAAGTCCCAGGTCAGAGAAATATGGAAGGTGAAGGTGAAGGTGAAGGAAGTCGAGCCAGCTCCACAGCAGGATAGCAATGGGAGGCAAGAGAAGGATGACCTCCTGCCTCCACACAGAGGGAGAAGCCAGGCCTGGGAAGGTGGGCAGGGCGCTGCGCCCCTGAGGAAGCACTGGCCCCCAGCCCAGGGGGTTGGCTGAAGCTCTTCTTGGCTCAGGCAAACTCCCCTGGAGACCAGTCTCTGTTCCTCGCGTCTTCTCTTTGTCTAACAGCTATTGGCTCGAATCCTTTTTTTTTTCTTTGTAAGCTTGTTCCCTCCTTTTTTTCTGCTGTTTAAAAAGAAAAAAAGTTTTGAACCAAGACATAGGGCAAACGTTTTTATTTCTTAAAATTTCTTTAAGGAAATGGTAGTGCTCACAGTAAAACGGAGGTGATCTCAGTGTTTACCCAGCACTTCTGTGTGTGTAAAACCCTCACATGGATGTCTGCTGTAGCCCAGAGCTGCAAATGAGCCAGGAGTTTCCCTCCCCATGCCTAGGGGGATAAGGGGCTGTCCCAAGTCAGGGACTGGTCAGGTAAGGACCCAGGGACCCAGATTCTGCCAGAGGAGACCCTGGGGCACACTCCCTAGTGGCCCCTCTAGGCCAAACCACGCTCAAACGGAAGGAAGCCCAGCTACCCACAAGACAAACTTCCCTCTAACTTTTTCCCCTGGGTAATCTCACTTACCAAACCAGTCAATCCTAAAGGAAATCAGTCCTGAATATTCATTGGAAGGACTGATGCTGAGGCTGAAACTCCAATACTTTGGCCACCTGATGTGAAAAACTGACTCCTTGGAAAAGACGCTGATGCCGGGAAAGATAGACGGCAGGAAGAGAAAGTGACGACAGAGGATGAGATGGTTGGATAACATCACCAACTCAATGGACATGAGTTTGAGCAAGGTCTGGGAGCTGGTGATGGACAGGCTGCAGTCCATGGGGTCACAGTCAGACATGATTGAGAGACTGAACTGAAGTGAAATGAACCTCACTTAGCGACTTCCAAGGTGACTCAGTGGTAAAGAATTCACCCACCAATGCAGGAGGTGTAAGAGACGTGAGTTTGATACCTGGGTCAGGAATATCCCCTGGAAGAGGGCCCAGCAACCTACTCGAGTATTCTTGCCTGGAGAATCCCATGGACAGAGGAGCCTGTAAGGCTATAGTCCATAGAGTCACACAGAGTCAGACACGACTGCAGTGACTAAGCACGCACGCACGCAGCTTCACTTAAAGACAACTGGGGAGGGCACATGGATATAATCAGAGCTGTAGAAGTGTCTCACTGGTCCCCACAGGGACAAATCCTATCTCCCTCCCTGATCAAGAAGGAAGGTAGTGATGGTCACAGCATTTCTTGTGCTCTGGCATCTGCCAACATGATCTGATTTTCAATCAAACAGCAACCTTGCAGAGTGGCTAGTAATGTTACCCCTCTTATCAGTAAGAACAGTGAAGAGCGTCAAGGCAACACGCTAGAAGATATGCAGCCAGGATTCAAACTCAGGTCTTTCTTGACTCTGAAGCCCACACTCCTCTGCTCCTGCTGTGCTGCCACCTCCTAAAAGCAGAGTGGGGGGTCACAGTGCATGCAGTGAGTGTGGGTCGGTGGCTCAAGGTGGCTCTGAACCATTCCTTCTGGGGACTCTCAGGCACAGCCCATGCCCACGATAGGGACTGGACTCAGTGTGTGAGCTCTGAGGTCCTTCTCAAAGTTTAGCAGCTCTGGAACAAAAAAGAAAAATAGATTCTATCCGACTCTAAAACTCATTCATTGAGTCCCTTCCACATGGCTCATACAGAGTGAGATGCCAGGGAGGGCTTACGCCATACTTGTCCGTGTCCTCACGGGGCTTCTAACAGGAAGTGAATGGACCATGAGCATGATCCATGATCCATGACAGAGTCTCCTCTTCTGACCTCGGGTTGGTGTAGGTGAAAACAGGACACGGAAAGATGGAGGGTCTACAGCCACCACAACTCAGAGGGTTGGAGTCCTCGGCGTCCTCAGCAAACTCTTCTCCACAGGCAAGGGCAGGGGTTCCTGTCCCCCATTCTCCTGCCTGGCCCAGGAGCCCCCTGCAGGAGAGGCCCCTTTAAAATATAACAGACAGTGTGGTTCCCTTGCAGCCTCCTGTGCGCTGGGCCATGGGCCTGACCGTACAGGGACATATACTCCAGGAGCTCAGATGGGGGTTCCATGGTCTCATCTCTGAGGCCTGGCAGGGGCTGGGGGCAGAGTTGGGGAGCTCACATGTTGAGGCCTCTGAGTAATTTCCATTCCACACTCAGTGGAACCTATTGCTGTCATTCATTGTGCTGGGCTGGGAGAGAATGACTTATCATGTTGAAGCCCAGCCTTCAAGGGGCTTCCTGGGCCACTGGGGCAGCCAGAATGGCTCCAGTCTAAGAAGTTAAGGGGGCAAGAGAAGGGTGGACTAAGTGCTGCAGGGGTTCTGGTGGGAGGAGCCCCAGGGAAGGCCACGTGGAGGAGATGACACTGCAAAGGGGCTTAGAGGATGGTAGTGTCTTGACATGTAAAGCCAGAAGGGAAAGGGCAGAGATGATTCCATAGAAAGAACAGAGCAAAGTATGCAGCCCTGGTCCAGCCACACTCCAGCTGGGGACTCGCTTAGATTCTCCGAGGGTCAGAAGAGGCTGTTCTCTGATCTCGGGAAATAGCATCCTGTGCACAGTCCCCCGGGACACTCACCATCAGGCTCCTCTTCCTGTCTCCCCAGTCACTACCCCCTTGAACATAGCCTTTGGAAACTGGACACTCACAGAATAGAAAAAAAAAAACATAGCACATAAATGCTGGGATGACACTTGGCTGTCAATCAGTGTATCCTGACATTCTGCAAATATGACTGAGGCCCAGCCAGAGTGCATGACTTGCCCAGGGTGACAGAACCAGGACGAGAATGCTCATGTCAATCATGACCCTGATCACACACTTGTGACAATCACATCTTTGGATCTTCTTTTGGAGCGAGGTCAGTCTTTTCTGTCCCATCCCCCACCCTGGCTTTCAGAGTCAGATCCAGCCCTCACTGTTCTCTCCCATTCGTGGCTGCTCCTTGCATCCACCCTGTTCGGGGGTCTATTGCTGCCCTCTGTAAAAGTCAGGAATTATGGGATTAGTCCCCAGCTGTGGACATATGCTTGTGCTTAGTCGCTCAGTCATGTCCAGCTCTTTGCGATCCCATGGACTGTAGACCACCAGGCACCTCTGTTTATGGGGATCCTCCAGGCAAGAATACTGGAGTGGGTTGCCATGCCCTCCGCCAGGGGATCTTCCCAACCCAGGGATCAAACTGAGGTTTCCAGCATTGCAGGCAGATTCTTTACCATCTGAGCCACCAGGGAAGCCCAAGAATACTGGAGTGGGTAGCCATTCCCTTCTCCAGGGGGTTTTCCTGGCCCAGATATCGAACCAGGGTCTCCTGCATTACAGACAGATTCTTTACCAGCTGAGCTACCAGGGAAAACCGAAGTCAGTATCAAATTAATGGAACAGTTTCAGATCCAGACCAAAGGCCCTAAGTCTGAGGAGTCTGTGGCCAGACTCCCTCATGGGGCTTTGTCTATCCTCACGGGTGGCCCGAGGGCTTCTCAAGGGCAGCTGAGGGGTCCGGGCGACTGGCGAGAGGGAAGTGAGCATGTGACAGAGGACACAGGGTTGGTTTCTGTGTGAACAACGACTGCTCCCTTGACTGACATCTCACAAGACCCCAAATGTCATCACAGGGAAGACAGAGATGGCAAGAGGGTGGCAGGTGACATAGATGACACCTAGCGTGTTATTTCCAGGCTGTGGCTGAGTCTGTCTGTCATGTGGGGGAGAGCAGCTGTTAGGACTGGGGGTTCCTGCCTGGGCCCATGCCAAACTTCTGGTCGTCTCTGCAGGCTGTGTTTAGATTCTGATCACATCTCCCACTGTGCAGCCACTGGAGCCCAGAGCTGGCGGGGCTCTTTCTCAGTGGGCAGGGGGTTAGGAGGAACGTCTGGGGAGAATGCAGACAAGCCTGGCCTCAAAGCAGAGCTACAAAGCCAGGAGCTGACTGCTGCTCCGCGGCCCCAGCCTCCCTCGCAGGGCACTCAGAGTGTGAAAGTAAACGGATGTCTGCGGCAAGCTTGCAGCCTGTGTCACTTACTAAGCCCCTCTCGCTCCAGTCTCCCCTCTGATAGACACTTCAGCCTGACAGGTTTGATGGAACTTGGAGGCAGGAGCTTTGGTTTGTTCTTTATTTACAAGAGAGTAAATGGAGCCTGCAAGGCTGTGGATTCAAGACCTCCCCTAGGAGAAAATGTGGTCACATCTGGGACAGGGTCTAGGAGGTACAGAGAGACTCCTCTACCTGCGGCAAATATGACAGAATCTCAGAGCTGAAAAGTACTTCCTTGGAGCCCCCATGTATGTCTGGGACCACTGAGGCCCAGGCTGGGGACTTGCTCGCATTCAGAGAGAAGCAGGGATATTGTGTGGACCCCAGAAAGGCGAGGGATGGTTTGCTCTACTTGGAGGAAGCAGCAGATTGGAAGTGCTGGGGAGCTGGCCCCTTAGGCAGAGGGGTGAGGGGTGCAACGAGAGGACGCTATGGGAACCTCGTCCTCAAGTTTTCCCCGTGGTCCCTGCTGCAGACCTCCTGCTCTGTCACCCGGCCCGAATGTACAGTGCACAGAAAGCCCACTCACAGAGGCCAGGAGTGACTGCTCAGCCCTCACTGCAGTTGATGGGTTCCCAGGTGGCCCTGGTGGTGAAAGAACTCACTGGCCACTGCAGGAGATGGAAGAGCTGCGAGTTCGATCCCTGGGTTGGGAAGATCCCCTGGAGAAGGGCATGGCAACCCACTCCAGTGTTCTTGCCTGAAGAATTCCATGGACAGAGGAGCCTGGTGGGCTACAGTCCGTAGAGCGCAAAGAGTCAGACACGACTGAAGTGACGGAGCATTCGCGCACTATGATCGATAATCGCCAGCTCCTCCCTCAGAAGCCACTCTCTAAGGCTTCCATTAGGAAGTCAGTGGACTAACACTGGAGAACGACCTCCTAGCTTCTGACCTCCTGCTGCTGTCAGTGAAATCAGGTCACGGGAGGAGATAAAGATGGACGGTGAGGAGATCCCTGGGGTGGCGGGAAGACCCAGTCCAACTGAGGGCTCTGGCTCAGGAAACTGAAGGTTACTTCTGACTGTCTCTGTGAAGTTTGCTAAAAACCAGGCCAATGAAGCTGTTCTGAAGAGCTCCATACGGTAAACAGGCAGGAGCAGAGCTGTAGTTCACAGATGGTACTGAGTGCCTCCAGAGGAATGTGTAAAAAGGCAGATTCCTCAGCCCCTCCTCCAGATTCAGAAGGACTGAACGCCATGCAGCCTCCTGAGCACTGGCCAGCCCCCAGTGTAGGCAGGGAGAGTGCCAAGTCTCCCAGTCTGCCACACCGTGAGATCCAATGAGTGGCCCAGGCAGAGACAGCCTGGGCTGGAGAGGGGCTGGGATGGAGCCAGGGGTCAGAGACTGGGGTTACCCGACAAAGAGAGACGGCGAGGGGGCAAGCTGGGCAAATGGGAGGGTGGTCTGAGAGAGTGCCAGGCACAGCAGGCTCTCTCAACGGAACAGGGCCTGAGGCACAACAGACACTTGCTGAGTGAGGAAGGCAAAACTCTACATAGTGTGCACGGGCCACTCCAGCTGTGCAAAGAACACCAACAAAGAGAATTTAGAGAGATGTAAAATAGCTACATCTCATGATCATCAGGTTCCTTTTTTTTCCATAAACTTTGCTTAAGTTCATGATAAAAATAAATAAACACAGGCAAATTACACTTACTTCACATAGTCATTTCTGGGTGGTAAATTCTGTATTAAATTCAAAATTCATATGCATGGGTGGAACTTCCCACGTCAGCCCAACATGAACCCTGGGAAGGGGGGCAGATTAGGGGCCATTACCCTCTCAAACGGGCCCAGAAGGGATGCTCTGTACTCCACCCCCACCCCCACACCAAACCCTAGGCCCTGGGGCATCACTGGCTGTGTCCACACCACTCAGAACCGAAAGACCTGCGCTCATGGTGGGGGGCAGCGGCGGGCACTCCCAGAGCTTTGCCAGATTAATTTCTTCTCATCCATTAGTGGAAATGGGAGCCAGAGGAAATCTGATGTAGTGGAAAGAGAACTAGACAGAAAGTCAAAATATTTAAGTTCATTTCAAGAACCAACTCATCATTTGTGGAAATGGGTAGGTGATTTCCCCCAGCAGGGCCTCAGTTCTCCGCAGCGGCTGCACAGTGAGAGAGAGCGCAGCTTGACACAGGGCCCCTGGGTAGTGGCTTCACACACTGACAGTCTCCTGCTTTCTCCACAGTTTCACAGTGGGTCAGGAATCTGGCTGAGGTTTAGCTATGGGCTCAGCTCCAGGAATCTCCCGAGGCTGCAGTCAGGATGCCCACCATCCACCACCCACTGGGGCTGTAGTCAGCCGAGGCTCAGCTGGGAGAGCCACTGCTTCCAGGCTGGCTCCCAAGGCTGCTGGCAGGCTCAGAAGACCGCTTCCAAGCTCACTCATGCAAGTGTAGGAAGGCCTTGGTTTCTCACTCCAGGGGCTGCCTCACATCCCAGCAGTTGACTTTCCCCAAAACAAGTGATTCCAGAGAGAGAGGGACAGAGACAGAGAGAGATGGAGAACAGAAGACAGAAGCAACCGTCTTTGTATAAGACAATCTTAGAAATGACGCGCATCAGTTCTGCCACATTCTACTCCCTAGTGGGCTGGCCTCTAAGTCCAGTCTATACTCAGGAAGAAGGGGCCTGAGCTCTGCCTCTTGAGGGGCATCACATCAGAGAACTGTGGACACAGCTCTAGAACCACCATAGGGGGTTAGAGCCAATGATCTGTAGTTTCCAGGGCCATGACTCCGGCTCCCCACCCCCTGTCCCAGAGCATCAGGCATGAGGGACGTAAAAGGATCAGAGGTGTCTGCTGACCCTTCTCCCGGTGGGCCGTGTTCTCAGGAGAGAGGACCTGGAGAGTGAGAAGGTGCGCTCCTCAGAGGGATGTATAGGTCGGAAGGACTGTGAACCTTGTGAGTGAGCCCAGTGCCTTAGCACAGCTGCTCAGACTTCTGTTGGCCTGTGAACAGAGCACTTGATGCGATTGTCCCCCCATGGCCCCCAGGTGCAGGCAATGCAAAATGTCTGGCCACCCTGGTGGTCTAAAGCCGGGCAGCCGGGTGAGGAATCCTCGCTAGCCCACAGCAGGGACAGGCTGGCAGGGATGCCCCGGATCTCCCTCATCCCTCCAAAGGGATGAGGATGAGAGATGCTGTAGCGTCCTAGTGAACCAGGAGGAACAGAGTCAGTGTCATCCTGTGGACCAAGAAAAGAAGGGAGCAGAAACTCATTCAGAGTCAAATTCTTTTAAGGGGCCTTGTTGTAGCATGAGGTCAATAGCCTAAGCTTGGCATTACCCAGATCTGGGTTTGAATATTGGTTCTATTGTTACTAACATCTCCGTGCTTGTTTCCTCATTTACAATATTGGTATACCAAGACAGTCCAAACCATAGCACCATGAAAATTAAATTAGATGATCCATTAAGGCCCTTAGAACAGTGATTAGCACATAATTAGTACTCATAACTAACATATTATTATTAACTTTGGGATTACAACAGACGTCAGAGTTCACACACAGTTCAAGTGCACACCTGGCATGGGAAACCCCCCCAACTTACTGTGACAGATGACAAAAGGTTCTCGGGGCACTACTTGAATGCTTTGAGAACTTGGGAGCTGACTGCCTGCCTGCCCTGGACATCTCCTGACCCACAGATGAAGAGCTCACTTTAGATCTAGAGGCAGCCATAGAGCACAGTGCCAACCCACAGGGGGACAGTTCGAACCAGACCTAGGGCCAAAATCAGCCTCTCGGTGGCTGCCCCCTTCCCCTCCATCCTTTTCGCATCTCAACAGCAAACAATAGCTTTGAATTTCAAATAGCCCAATAACATATCAAAGGAAAAAATAAAAGCATAATATCCAATTTCAGCCTACGTAAAGCCTCGTTGGCAATCCCCCAAACATTTTATTGATACTTATGCTTACTTGCATCTTGTTTTTTTTTCAGAGTTAAGTCATAATTGAAACATTTAGTCTAAAATCCTGTGTACTAAGGTGATTGGTAAGGAAGATGTTTGTCTATAAAGCTAACTGAAACAGTTCAGCCTGGGAGTGTGTGGGTGGGTGTGGGTATTTGAAAGATGCTGTATTGTGTGTTTATTTATTAAGGGTGCTCGTGTTTACATATACATGGGAGTGAGTGGCAGGCTTCCCTGGTGGCTCAGAAGTAAAGGATTTGCTTGCCACACAGGAGACGTAGGAGACACGGCTTCCATCCTTGGGTCAGGAAGAGCCCCTGGAGGAGGACATGGCAACCCACTCCAGTATTCTTGCCTGGAAAAGCCCATGGACATGGACGGAAGAGCCTGACAGGGTACAGTCCATGGGCTTGTACAGTCCAAAGAGTCAGACATGACTGACCTTGCCCAGGAGTGAATGGCATGGGTGGCTATGTGTGTGTGGCGGGGGGAATATGTGCGAGGGGGATGCATACCTGTGGGAGTGGGTGTGGGTGGAGTGAGGACCATCCAGGTGCTCTCTGGCCAGGGTACAACATTCCCCCCTGCAAAGCAGTCACAAATTTGGGAGCACATTTCTCCTACCAGATTCCTCACTCTCCTCAGGAAGCTGCTGTGCTTGGCCAGGATTTGAGGTTTCTTCTTTCGTTGAGGCCTCTGGAGACACATTCCAATGGTGAACACAGAACACAAACCCAAGAAATAAAATCACACCTAGCACCTGAAAGGTGTCAAAAACCCTGGGGGAGGACCCAAAGGTTCAAAGTTCCATAACTCACACTCTTTGGAAAGAGAGGAGGCTCGCCCCTCCCACACCCCAGATTCCCAGTTTGAATTTTTAAAATCAACCTTATGAGCAAACATCTGCCACTCTCCCTCTTCTGAGGGAAGGGTGAAGATCGGGGTAAGGCATCTTTGTGTTTTCATTAGGTATTTTAGCAAATGCAATGAGGACATTCAGATACGATTTCCCTGTTTTGTACACACAGAGAAGTCTGTGCTAAGAGGATTACTTTCCTGGAGCCACATCCTTCCGAAAGACCCTGGTCAAAGGAGACTCTTGTTAAACAGCATTTTCTCTAATTCCTCGGGCTTTCTTCCTGGCCACAAAGTGCAGACATTTTGCCCACTCCTGAATCCACCCACCTCACAGACTTCGGCATAAAGTTGGTTCGGCCCCTCCATTCTCCTCTGGCCCCTGGTTCCTTAATAAAGCTGAAGATGAACATTAGCGCTTGGTTCAACAGCATTCGAAAGGGAAAGGGCAGCCCTGTCCAACCCTCGACACCCCCTCACTGCCCACATAGAAAGATGTAGCCTTTTCGCCTCTGCGCCAGTGAATGGCTCTTCGAGGGTTTTCATTAGGGCTGGGTCTGCTGGTGCAGAAAGCCTCACAGATGTTGACATTTTTTTCATCCCTGGGTTAAGATGTCTTCCATAAGCTTTTATTCCCCATTTGTTACTTCTTTATTATCCAGGAGGTTTGGCCGCCTCCCTCTTCTCATTTCTCTGAAGAGAGCAGCGGTAGCTGGGCCTGTCATTATCTCGGCCCTTTTCTCTGGACTCCAGAGGCGGCCAGGGCCTCAGGCCCCATTGTGGGGGACAGCAGGGAGCTGAGGCAGGCCAGCCACTCCGCAGACCCTTTTGTGCAGCAGCCCCTCCTCCCCGCGGCGAGGCTCTGGGATGTGAAAGGTCAGGGGGCACACGAAGCTTCCATACCTGAGCTTTTGTTGAGGGCTGGAGGCGAATGTTTCCAGAAGCAATGTTTGGGAAAGCCGCCTAGAGACTGCCTCCTCCCTGTTACAGTCACAGCTGTACCACACCCCTTGGGGCTGAGACCAAGGGCATTGGGGAATTGTTTACATCATCTGTCCCCAAAATGTCCCAGGAAAAATTTTTTTTATCCAGAGATTGGCTCAGACATGAATTTGAATGGAAGCCTGAAGTCTCTGAGATGCTGAGAAAAATCCTTTGTGATACATAGAGTGTTCTGTTGATTTTAACTATCCTTTGTCCTTTAGTCCTGGCAGCCTAGAGTCAACCTGCAACCTCAGCTTCCTCATCTGTCAAAGGGGAATAATACCTTTTCTTCTGCCCACTTCATACAGCTACTCCAGTTATTCTGTGAATCTGATGAGGTCATACAGAAATTGTTTTTCCAAATTGTAGGACTGTATACAGTATCTTTCACAGCATCATCTTTCAGGATTTGAAATAGTTCAACTGGAATTCCATCACCTCTACTAGCTTTGTTCGTAGTGATGCTTTCTAAGGCCCACTTGACTTCACATTCCAGGATGTCTGGCTCTAGGTGAGTGATCGCACTATCATCATTATCTGGGTCCTGAAGATCTTTTTTGTACAGTTCTTCTGTGTATTCTTGCCACCTCTTCTTAATATCTTCTGCTTCTGTTAGGTCCATACCATTTCTGTCCTTTAACGAGCCCATCTTTGCATGAAATGTTCCATTGATATCTCTAATTTTCTTGAAGAGATCTCTAGTCTTTCCCATTCTGTTGTTTTCCTCTATTTCTTTGCAGCAGTGGCTACAGGACTGGAAAAGGTCAGTTTTCATTCCAATCCCAAAGAAAGGCAATGCCAAAGAATGCTCAAACTACCACACAATTGCACTCATCTCACATGCTAGTAAAGTAATGCTCAAAATTCTCCAAGCCAGGCTTCAGCAATACATGAACTGTGAACTTCCAGATGTTCAAGCTGGTTTTAGAAAAGGCAGAGGAACCAGAGGTCAAATTGCCAACATCTGCTGGATCATGGAAAAAGCAAGAGAGTTCCAGAAAAACATCTATTTCTGTTTTATTGACTATGTCAAAGCCTTTGACTGTGTGGATCACAAGAAACTGTGGAAAATTCTTCAAGAGATGGGAATTCCAGACCACCTGACCTGCCTCTTGAGAAATCTGTATGCAGGTCAGGAAGCAACAGTTAGAACTGGACATGGAACAACAGACTGGTTCCAAATAGGAAAAGGAGTACAGCAAGGCTGTATATTGTCACCTTGCTTATTTAACTTCTATGCAGAGTACATCATGAAAAACGCTGGACTGGAAGAAGCACAAGCTGGAATCAAGATTGCTGGGAGAAATATAAATAACCTCAGATATGCAGATGACACCACCTTTATGGCAGAAAGTGAAGAGGAACTAAAAGGCCTCTTGAAAGTGAAAGAGGAGAGTGAAAAAGTTGGCTTAAAGCTCAACATTCAGAAAATGAAGATCATGGCATCTGGCCCCATCACTTCATGGGAAATAGATGGGGAACAGTGGAAACAGTGTCAGACTTTATTTTGGGGGGCTCCAAAATCACTGCAGATGGTGATTGCAGCCATGAAATTAAAAGACGCTTACTGCTTGGAAGAAAAGTTATGACCAACCTAGATAGCATATTGAAAAGCAGAGACATTACTTTGCCAACAAAGGTCCATCTAGTCAAGACTATGGTTTTTCCAGTGGTCATGTATGGATGTGAGAGTTGGACTGTGAAGAAAGCTGAGCGCCAAAGAATTGATGCTTTAAGATGGCTGGATGGCATCATGGACTCAATGGACGTAAGTCTGAGTGAACTCCGGGAGATGATGATGGACAGGGAGGCCTGGCGTGCTGCAATTCATGGGGACACAAAGAGTCAGACACGACTGAGCGACTGAACTGAACTGAACTGAACTGTGGTGTTGGAGAAGACTCTTGAGAGTCCCTTGGACTGCAAGGACATCCAACCAGTCCATTCTGAAGGAGATCAGCCCTGGGATTTCTTTGGAGGGAAATGATGCTAAAGCTGAAACTCAACACAGATATATGACTAGCCAATATGGACATGACTGACTAGTTAAAGCCACAGTGGAATATCATTTTACTAGAATCGGTAAAATTGAGAAGACTGCCAGTACCAGTTTGTGAGGTGGGAGAATGGACTCTCATGCACTGCTGGTGGGAATACACAGTGGCACAGTCTCTTTGAAAAAGTGTTTGGCAGTGTCTTATAAAGTTAAATGTATGTCCACCATATAACCCAGCAATTTCACTCCTAGGTATTCACCCAAGAGAAATGGAAAAATACGTCCACACAAAGACTTGTGTGCAAATGTTTATAGCAAAGTTATTCATAGTCACATATTTTTAACAGCCCAAATCTGAAAACAGCCCAAATGTTCTTCAATAAGTGAATGAACAAATAAATTATAGTTATCCTATGATATACTGCTAGACAATAAAAGGAAACAAAAATATTGATACATGCAACAACATAGATGTATCTCAAAACCTGGACATTGAGTAAAAGAAGTTAAACACAAAAGACAATGTACTGTGTTGTTTCATTTTATATAAAATTCTAGGAAAGGCAAAACTATAATGACAAGATTTGCAGTTGCCTGGAGCATGGGGTCTGGAGAGGGTGCTGACTGTGATGGGGCTTGAGAAAACTCCTGAGGATGATGAAAATGCTCTCTGTACTCTGTGATAGCAGCTATACAACTGTACACAATTGCCAAACCCCATCAAACTGCATCCATTAAATGTGTAAATATTATTGTATAAATGATTCTAAAGGAAATCAACCCTGAGTAGCATTAGAAGGATTGGTGCTAAAGCTGAAGCTCCAATACTTTGCCTACTTGATTCAAAGAGTTGACTCATTGGAAAAGACCCTGGTGCTAGGAAAGATTGAAGGCAAAAGGAGATAGGGGCGGCAGAGGATGAGATAGCTAGACAGCATCACAGACTCACCAATGTGGGTTTAAGCAAACTCCAGGAGTTGGTAGAAGACAGAGGAGCCTGGTGTGCTGCAGTCCATGGGTTGCAAGCAGTTGGACACGATTTAGTGACTAAACAACAACAACAATTTTTTAAAAATGCTTTGACCTAAAAAATTATATATAGTTACGGGTCAGTTATTATTAGCATGAACAACCCACTGCTACCACATTGAATGGAGTCAAAAACAAGAGAACAAGACACATAGTAGGTCCTGCGCCCTTACCACAGGCTTTCTGAAACACTGAAAAGCATCAAAGAACCTTGTTTACCACTTTTGCGAATCCCTGGTAGTCCAAAGACCTCACACTAAGAATTGACGGAAGAAGTGCTCCCCTGGGTCACAATGTTCTCTGAGGGAACATGTGAAAACGCACCCAAGAAACAGGACCACTGGTCCTTTCCAGAGCGTGAAGTCATACCTTCTCATGGAAGTCAACAGTGGAGATTGACACACGAGGGTGTTTTATGAGGCTAAGCCCCTGAGCAGAGCTGCCTTGCTGTCCACTTGGCCAGGAACCATTTCTGTAAAGATTTCCTAGAGTCACTCAGGAGACAGCAAAGAAATGCCCCATTGGGGCAGGACTGAAACACTTAGAAAGTAGTCCTAATTAAACTTACATGCAAATTGCCAGTCACAGTGGGGCAGTTTTTTACATTTTCAAATTAGCTGCTATACAAGGCAAAACCAAAAATGGATTTGGTTTAAATAAACATGAAAAAGGAAGGTTTCATCTTTTTCTCCCCTCCCACGGTTTCTGCACATCACTCTCTAACACTTTGAGGGGCAGGGGAAATGCAATTCAACATTCAATACATAAATTACTATGCACCAGCAGCGATACTAGAGACCCAGCCACCAAGAGGAGTCAGATGTGGTTTCTGACCCTAAGAAATCCACAGAGTATGCAGGGAGAGAGGGTGTACATCATGAATGCTAATAGAAAACCCACACGGTGGGGCAAAAAGCACAGGACAAAGACCCGTCGTGGCGACAGGGGCAGGCAGTCAGTTCTGATTGGGTTAGGAGCTTGAGGACTGTGTCCCACAAAGGAGAACACTACACAGAACCTTGAAGGATGAGACAGATTTAATAAGAAGAGAAGGTGAAGAGACAGTGGCAGGGGAAGCAACAGATACAACATTCGTGGGGCAGGACCTCACGCTCTGTTTGAGGGAATCATGGGTATTTTGATGGTGCAGAAGTTTAACGGGAGGCAAGTGGGAAAGTAATGAATGAAGAGTTGACAGTATTTTAGCTTTTTGCTGCCTGGTTTTTGCTGTGCTTGGGCAGCAGCATTCCAGCTCTGCTTATGCCACAGGGCCACTCCCTCGGGAGTTGAGATCCAGCAGGACACCTCAATACTGTTCATTCAGAGAGAAAGGCCGGAAGTTAGCTCTGAATGAAGAATCCTCTTTTGAGCCAGATCATCTATGACACTGGATCCATGTACTGAAGTCCACAAGGCCATGAAATTTCCCCAACGTGTTCATTCAAGTTCCAGTTAAATGGGCACTAATAGTCCTTTCTGCATATGTGTGAGCATACATACAGTGTAAACCTACCTAGCACCTTTCTCTTTATTTACAAAGCACTTTCTCACCTGTTAACCAGTGGAGTCTCCCAATGCCCTCATAAGTTAGAGGGCAGAGAAAACACATCCTGTTTTATAGGGGAGGAAACAGGCTGGAGCTGCCATGGGTTAAGGCCCATGCTCCCTGTCAAAAGTGAAGTGAAGTAAAAGTCACTCAGTCGTGTCCAACTCTTTGAGACTCCATGGACTGTATAGCCCAGGGAATTCTCCAGGCCAGAATACTGGGGTGGGTAGCCTTTCCCTTCTCCAGGGGATCTTCCCAACCCAGGGATCAAACTCACAAAATGGCCAAGAACATGAACGCCATCTGAAGAGTAGGGGGAGAAGTGATTTACTGGCCAGATTTCCATGCACTTTTTTTTTAGGGTAGACTTTCATCAGAATGTCAAAAAGTCCACTTTCCTGTAGACCTCTAAAAAGTTGATTTTGATCAGATCAGCCAGCCCCGCAGTGTTAAAAGTCCTGTCTTCTGGTTTTTCCTGCTAAGGACATGAAATTCACAGTTAGTGATCAGCTTATTCTCAGGATGGACTTGTGGTTGTTGTTCAGTTACTAAGTCATTTCCAACTCTTTGTTCTCATATTAATGCTTGTTAATAACTCCTCTCTTCCAATCCCTCTTTGTAACACTGAGCCATAGAGCACTGATGCTGGTAGGGCTGTAGAGGCACCAGTAATGTGGTTTCAAAGGTTTTTCATTTACTGATCAGCATCTATCATCGCGTTTGATCATAAGCTGTGGAGTAGCTAACAGCCTGGATCATTATTCCCCTCTGACAAATGAAATAACTGCAACAAAAAGACACTGAGTCAGCTCTCTACAGGTCATAGAGCCAGGTTCGACCAACAGGTCTCAGAATCCCCCACCAGTGTTCAATCTGCTACACCAAACCCCCTTTCCCTTCCTCCCTGCAGATTAGGTGAGATTTACAACATCCCTGAACTTCACAAATGGGGAAGCTGCACCTTATAGAGGATCAGAAATCTGACTGGCCTTGATGGCACTCTGGAGAGCTCCCTGCTTCTCACCAGCCCTAGAGAGAGGGGGAGACACAGTATTGCCTTTATGTGCCATCATGAGGGTTGCTGCATGTCAGCCCCCATCTTAACCTAAAAATGACTGCAGGCCAATATCAAAAGGAAAGCGAGAATGCCCACCTACACACTCATGGTAGCTGGCCACATTGTGCAGTTCTGGCCACAGCCGGTCCGCTCCGGGGCATTCTTTTGAAACACATAATGGCATCCACCACTCCACCCCGCCCCCCCAGCTCCAGCCTCAGCTCCTGCTGACAGGCAGGCTCTGAAGCCAACAGGCTACAGCCTGAAGCAGCTCCCAGCAGGAGTCGGACGAGGCCGACAAGGTTACAGGTGCTTTTCATCCAGCCTTGCAGGAGAGCACCAACTTCCTGCTGCTAGAAATTTGTCTGCAAATTTTTGTCTTCATTCAAATCGATGGATGGAGGCCTGGGGACCCTGGGGTGATATGATAACTTGATTAAGCCCCAGGACAGATGACACGCTAGCTCAAAGGCCATGTGCTCCCCTCCTTAACCTCTCCAAGGGAGACCGCAGGCTTTGCTGGTAATTGGCCCATTGTCCCTTCCACCGTGCTTCCTACAGAAGCCCACTAATCGCCGCGACCCTGGGCTCCTCTCTGCAGCAGCCTTAAATGCTCTCAGAGCCATCAGACTCAGTGAGCTGTGAAAAATACCTGTGCAATGTGACATACCAGAGTCGTGATCTGAGCAGCCAAAAATGACCTTTACTGGAAACAATGACTTGGTGAGATACCCTTCCATCCTCCAGCATGGGTGTAAATTGCAACACGTTTGAGGATGAAAGTCTGAAACAGTTTTGTTAAAAATGTGTTCAAACTTTTAGAATGGTTTGTTCTCTTGGGGAAATAATCCCCCTATCTTTCATGTTTACCCAGTTTAGTGTCTTCTGTTGGACAAACCATTACTGAGAGTGTTTATGATCAACCATTTCCAGGTACTTTGGCATACACTCATGTGAGTCTGCCCTGGGTGAGTCAACGTGTGGATGTTGTTTCTGGAACAAATGTAAAGTTCAGGTCTGCCAAAGGAGGGAGAGAGCACTAAACAGAATAATGGATGGATGGGATCCATAGGTGGGTTGGCAGCCACAGTGATAGTTTTTTCGCCCCCCAACTCCACCCCCCCAGCCCCCTCCTTTTAAAAATCTTCCATCAGCCTTTTTTCATCGTTTCAGGGATTTTAGAGTTAAGAGGGAGTTTGAAATGTATCTCCTCCATCCATTTTCTTTAGGAATATTGTAAAGGAATAAAATCCACTACTCAGGATCTCAGATGGGTTCACTTTGAGAGACGTCAAGAAACAGAGCTGTTACTGGCACTTGAAAATAAGCAAAGTACACATTAAAAGTTAAAGAAATGCTATTTTAAATTTTCACTCCTTATGATTTATTGCTTGAATCTCCCTGTAAGAAAAACTAGCTAGGTATGCCAACAACACCGTTGCTGAATTTGTCATGGGAATGGAATGTCTTTTGAACTGCTAAAATAGATAATTCCAAGCCTGGAAGAAAAACAAGGGAGGGGGAAGGGGGAAGCATGGGAGAGAAAAGAGCCTCTCATTTTCCAATAATTGCAAAGGCCAGGAATGTGCCACAGTGGCACCGAGGACCACGTGGCGGGACGGCCTACAGTGGCGCACGCGCCTCCTCCCCCTGGTGCCAGGTGGTGGTGGGAAGCCGACTGGGAGATCGCTTCGGCCATCTGCCCACAGCCCAGAAGCTGGAGCATCTGCGCCTTCCTGCGAGGAAGAGCTGTGTGTTTTCATCTCCGTCATCTTGCAGCGGGCCTCCTAGCCCCTAAGGGCAGCGCGCGGCCCGCGTGCTGAGCGGGAGCCCTAGCTGCGCGCGGAGCCTCCTGCCGGCCCCAGGACTGGAAAGGCCCTTCTAAAAGGGGGCGTTCCGCTCGGCCCTCTGCGCCGCCGGCCTTTGTCTCCGCTCGCCCCGCACCCGGGCTGAGGAAGGGGCTTTTTAAATGGCTTCCCGGAAACAAAGGGGGCCCAGGCGCCCGGCTTCATTACTGGCTCATCGGCCACACCGGCCGGCCCGCCCCTCGCCCGCCCCGCTCTGGCCACCATCGGGCCCCGCCTCGCTCTCGCTAGCCGCCCGGCCCACCGACCCATGAAGCGGGGCGGCGGTGGGGGGCGGGGGGCGCCTCTCCTCCAGGCTTCCCCTGCTCCACCCGCCTTCCCCAGCCTTCCCCAGCACTCCTCTCTTGCCGGGCCCTCCTCCGCTACCCCCACTCCCAACCCCACTGTCCACCTACCCCGTGCTCCTGGCATGCCACACCCTCCTGCCCCAAGAGATGCTCCCACCCCAGAGCAGCCCTTTCCCAGTGGAGAGGCTCTTTCCCGCCTGAGGGCAAGGGAAGGATGGCGTCTAAACTGCCCTGAGGGCCCACGTTGAGATGATCCAGGCCTTGACTCCTGTATGCCCGCTCTCTGGCCCTCCTTTGCTGTTGGCAGAACACACTTGGCAGAGCACAACCGGGAGTGGGGAATCCGAGGGCCCAGATTTTGACGCAGAGAAGAGGTTAGCATGACCTCAAACATACTCTGGGAGCCACCTGTTAGGCAAAAATGGAGAGAGGCCACTTGGAAGGTGAGCAATAATATATGTGCCCCTTTTCCTTCTAGCAGGTGGTGTTAAAATCCCAACCGCGGTGTCATTAGAGCCAGAACCCACTGCACCCAAGGGCTGCTGCCTAGGGAAGTGCCTCTAAAGTGATGAGGTCTGGGGAGGGGCGGCCAGTGGCAGGCCAGCTCTTCCTCTGAGAGGAGGCTTGCTCCTATCTGCTGTTCCCCCTAACCCCACCTCAGAGGAACCTACAGAGCCTGTGATAAGCACTCTGGGCAGGTGCTCCACGGAGTCAAATCCTGAGTCTTTGGAGAATGACCCAAAGGCATTCCAAGATGCTGTGATCATAAGGTGTGCAGACAAGTCAAATGGACCATTTCATGTGAAGCCAGCAAGTCACAGGAATAGACACATCTTCATGGGGGGCATGGAGGACTATTTCAGATCAAACCCTTGCTGTGCTCTTTTCTCACAGGGGACCGGACCAGCACCCACAGGACAGGGGTGAAAGAACATTCTCCATCAGAGTAAGAGCACAGCCTCCCAGGGGAACTTTCCAAAGGACCAAAGAGCCACTCCAGTTCCTCAGTGCTATCCTGGGGCTGCCTTTATTAGTGAAGGCTAACAGAAGGCTGCCTCTATTGGTGCCCACCCAGAGGGCTGGTGTTAACAGTGGACCATCAGGGTAGGCAGGACAGGTGGGAAGCACAAACCCACAGAGCTCTGGGAGCAGCTACACATCCTGTCTGCCATCCCAGCAGGGTATTATTGCTTCTTGCTTGCAGTTGGTGATGAGGAAGGTGAATTGTTTCAGAGTAGTACAGATAGCAATTCAAGCTAGCGATAGGAAAACCTCACCCAGATCCCAGCCCACAGCCTGCAATGGGCTACTCCCTGGAAGCAATGAGTGAAAATGTAGGACTGCGGCCCTGCAGACAGGTTATTACTCTCCTCCTCCTCCATGCTATGCATACTGGGCACCAGTGATGCCCATCATTTGGATGTCAGCAGTTGTCCCAAGGTCCCCAAAGGAAACAGAGAAGAAGCAATAAATGGGAGTTTCTGGCATGCACCATCTTTTTGTTGCTGGACTGATTTTCAGCCAACTTGGCTAATATATATGTTAACTTTTTGGTACTAATCTTCCCTTTGTTTACTTTGCCCCCCTGTTTTTTCCTACAGTGATCATGAATTGTGACATTTTCTAAAATTATTAGAAAAGAAACAGGAACCCACTGGATAGTCTGAAAATTTAGATATCCAGTGAAGGAAAGCCCGAGTTGAGACTAAAATTGGCTTAAAAACTGCCCCCAAGGAACTTCCCTAGTGGTATAGTGGCTAAAAGTCCACGCTTCCAATGCAAGGGGCACAAGTTTAATCCTTGGTTGGGGAACTAGATCCCACTGTACTAAGAGTTTGTATTCCTCAAGTAAAGATCCTGCATGTAGCAATGAAGATCAAAGATCAAGAGAGCCACAGCTAAGATCCAGTGTAGCCAAATAAATAAAAACTGCCACAGAACGTTGCAGTGCTCGGGCACTTGTGTAGGAGCCGGTGTGGGCGGTGGATGAGGAAGGGTTGCACATTCAGTCCTGGACCCCAGGTTTCTGCAGTTTCTCTGCTCGTGTCCTCTCGGACAAGATAACTTCACTTCTGACGGTGAACCTTGTCCAGACACTCCCAGACCTGATGACCGGCAGCCAGTCTGTCCAACGTGAAGGTCACAAAGAGGCCAGTTGGAGTCACCCTGAAGAGGATTCACCACACAAGCTTTTCTCCATCTGGGATGGTGAATGAATGGCAGCTGGACTGTTGGAAAGCTCTTAAAATACTTTTGATGAACTGGCCTCAAGCAAGGTGGGCTGAGGCCCAGGGTAGATGATGCAATGCTGATCCCGTCTTAGGCTGGCCTGAGAAGGAGGTAGGCGGCTTCCGTGATGCGATTCCCATCCCTGCTCAGTCAACCAGAGGTGGCGAAATTATCCAAGGGCCAGAGACCTTGCTCTGGCTGGAGCAGAATCCCGTGGGCCCTCTTGGGTGGAGAACCTGTTTAATCTGGAGCAAAAGACCTGAGAACGAGTGGTATTTGTGTATACCTGGGGAAATGCTCTGAGGAGGGGAAAGATGTAAATGTTTATTGGTGGTGGTTTTAAAAGTCTGGGGAGGTATCTGCTAAATGAAAATTGTAGCATATATTTCATACTCAAATCCACTGGATATAATGAAATGGTCAATTTTAAGTCTCAAATGTTGCTTTTCTAAAACTCTATGAAAGTTTCCAAGTTAGTTTTGTTCAACCTCCTATCTTAAACTCAGTATAAATATTAAGTGAACTGTTTTTGAACTCTGATTTTGAACTATTAAAAATCTTATTTCATTAGACTGATTTCTGAGGCCTATAAGATTTCTTTCCAGTGGCGTAGGGCCCATCTGCCAGTTGCGGCTAAATCAGTACATTGGTGTATGGGCTGGTTTTGATATCTAAGATTTGGTACATTTATAAAACTAGTATTTTAGGTTAACATCTTTTTTTAAAGTTGGTCTTCAGTCTAATTCATATTTTTTGAAGCTATAATATATTTGACACTTTAATAGGCACTCTGCACTGATAATGCCACAGAGTGTCACAATTGAGTAACTATGGATGATATTGAGTTTCTGGAACTTAAAAGAACAGAGTTATGTGACACATCTCCTTTATATAAAAAAGTATATTAAATATATAGTCTATATTACATATAATAATATAGAATGTTCTATATTACATATAGTTTCCATGGACTAGTCACTCTCCTTATTAAGACTGGCATTCAAAAGTTGTAATCACAATAACCATTATATTCTTATTAGTATATTAATAGCACTTTATACAACATCTGCCTTGTTATTTATGCATTCAGCAAACATTTACTGATTTCCTCCAATGTGCCAGGTTCTATGCTAGGGGCCAGAAATTGAAGTGAGTCAGCATTATTTCTGTTACTGAAGTGACATTCAGTAGAAGATAAAAACGGGGAAGCAAATAAAGATGGGAACATGTTATAAGTGTTAAAATATAGAAATGAACAATGAGCCAAAAGGAAGATGGTACAAGCTCTGCCCAGAAGAGGGAAAAGAAAGTAGGACCATCTTCCCAATGGAAGGCTCCCAGCCTTTAACTGTCAGTCACTCTCTGGATGTTACCACAGCCTCGTGGGTGGCCTCCCAGCTGCCACACTTACCACAAGGCTAAGAAGGCATTTGATGGAGTGTGGGAGAGTGTGCTCCCTACCCAGGCCTGGAGTTCTTCAGGAGTGGGGAATAGCCATTCTGATTGAAAGTGACAACCAGTCCTCTGTAAGATGTCAACAGGAACCCTCAAGCAATTACCAGTAAAGAACACATTCATTTACCAAACATCAGCATTATGAAGGAAGGTCTTCTACTGAATGACACTCATGAACTCTGACCCCTGCCCTTGGCTGGTGACCCCGAGAGTGAAGATGATCATAGCTGTTGCACTTGCTGTTCCTTCTGCCTCAACCACTTAGAAGTGGATTCAACCAGGAAACCCTCCTGATGACCATCAACTGTGGGCTCTTACAGCGCCTTCTGCTTTATTCATTTAGACCGAAATTCACTGAGCATCTGCATGTACGTGTGCGTGCGTGCTCAGTCGTGTCAGACTCTGCAGACCCATGAGAGTAGCCCGCCAGGCTCCTCTGCCCATGGAGTTTCCCAGGCGAGAATACTGGAGTGGGTTGCCATTTCCTCCTCCAGGGGAATCTTCCCAACCCAGGGATCAAACCTGTGTCTCCTGTATCTCCTGCACCGACAGCCAGATTCATTGCTCCTGAGCCACCTGGGAAGCCCCTCACTGCGCATTTACCACCCGGCACACATTAGGGCCACAGTAGGGAACAGACCAAACATCCTGCCTCCAAGGAGCTTATATCCTAAGGGAGGGGAAAGGAAAGCAAATAAATAAGGGAAATACAGAGTGTGTTATATAGTAGAGAGTTAGTGGGAGCTCCCCTGGTGGGGAGGAGGATCATATAACAATGTTTAGACTTGCCAATGCATGGTGCTAATAGAAAACAGACTGACTTGGTACATTTCATGATTATTTTTTAATTTTCTACAGATGATGCACCTCCTTATTACCTGGACCCAGTACAGGCTCCCCACCCCCGCCACTGAATTGGTAAATCACTGAATTAAAGAGAGATAAGTGCTCACAGACCTAGAAAACAAACTGATGGTTACCAACGGGGAAGGGAGGGGAGAGAGATAAATTAGGAGTTTGGGATTAACAGATAGACACTGCTATACATATAATAGATAAATAACAAGGACCTACTGTATAGCACAGAAAACTATACTCAATATCTTATAATAATCTATAATAGAGAATAATCTGAAAACGTATACAGAGGTATGACCACATCACTTTCCTGTGCCCCTGAAACTAACACAATGTTGCGAATCAACTATGCCTGGTACTATGCCTGCTCCGTCACTTCCGTCATGTCGGGTTCTGTGCAACCCTAGGGATCATAGCCCACCAGGCTCCTCTGTCCACGGTATTCTCCACGTAAGAATACTGGAGTGGGTTGTCTTGCTCTCCTCCAGGGGATCTTCCTGACCCAGAGATGGAACCCAAGTATCTTATGTCTCCTGCATTGGCAGGTGGGTTCTTTACCACCAGCGCCATAAAAATTACATATCTGAAGAATGGTTAAGTACACTGGGGAAAATAGCAAGGATGGGGACAGTGGGTATAAGTGGGATAGGTTGCGACTCTAAATAGGGTGATCAGGGAAAACCTTACTCAAGTGACATTTAGCTTGTCTAATCTTGGAGGCAAAGAGTTCCCAGCAGAAGAAACAGTGCAAAGGTCCTGAGGCAGGGAGAGTGAACACAGCGGAAAGAGTAGGAGGAGATAGAAAGATCATGGAAGGACAGAACACACGTGGCTCTAAGGGCTTTGGGACAAATGTGGCTGAGGCTCCATGTGAGATGAGAAGGAAGAGACATGAGCTAACCTATTTTTGAAAAGACTCCTCTGGGAACTGTGTACAGAATAGACTGAAGGCAGGGGGGGAGATCTTTGAGAAGGGTAGAAGCAGGAGAAGGCAACGGCACCCCACTCCAGTGCTCTTGCCTGGAAAATCCCATGGGCAGAGGAGCCTGGTGGGCTGCAGTCCATGGGGTCGCTGAGGGTCGGACACGACTGAGTGACTTCACTTTCACTTTTCACTTTCATGCATTGGAGAAGGAAATGGCAACCCACTCCAGTGTTCTTGCCTGGAGAATCCCAGGGATGGGGGAGCCTGGTGGGCTGCCGTCTGTGGGGTCGCACAGAGTTGGACACGACTGAAGTGACTTAGCAGCAGCAGCAGCAGAAGCAGGAAGAACCAGTTAGAAGGCTTTGGCAATGTTCTAGCCAAGACATAATGGTAGATTGGACCAATGTGATAGCAATAAAGGTGATGTAGGGCTCACAGGATTTGATGACACAATCAATTTGAGACATGAGCCTGAAAGAAAAATCAGAGAAGTTGCCATTAGCTGAGAAGGATGGGCGGCGGGGCGGGGGGCGGGGTTGCGGAACGCAGGCAAGAGGGGATTTGCCTGTTGGTGGGGCATGGGCAAGCAGGAGCTCGGTTCTGGAATAGATGTGTGTTAGGTGCCAAACAGAGATGCAAACAGGTCTTCTTGAGTTCAGAGGAAACACAACCTTGGAAGTTAGCGCATAAGTCTCACTTAAAGTCTTGAGGCTGGATGAGTGATGACAGAGAGGGGAGAGCCACTCAGACTGAGCCTTGTCATCTTCATCAGGAAGATGAAGAGAAGCCAGCAAAACTTTGAGGTGGAGCAGGCGGAAGTGGAAGGAGAGCCGCATGAGGGTGATGTCTCAGAAGCTGTGAGAGAAACTGCTCAAGAGAAGGAGGGGCCACTGTGTCCAAGGCAGCGGACAGGTCAAGCAAAGTGAAGAAGGCCCAGGGACTGGCCATTGGACTTAGCAAAACGAGAACACTGGAGACCCTGTCAAGACAGTTTTGAGAGAGACAGTCTGACTGGAGTGGATTCAAAGCAGAGTGGGAGGAGAGGCTGTGGAGGTGATAAGTACAGACGACTGTCTACAGGGTTTAGCTGTAAAAAGGAGAGCTCTGGGGCCAACTTCCTGGGGGAGGAAGTGGAGTCAGGAGAAGGTATATTTAGATGGAGGGAATTAACAGCAAGGCTGATGCTGTTAGGAGAGACTCTGCAAAGAGGGAAAGATGGGTGGGACAAGAGAGAGAAGAGAGACGTGGGAGCAATGTCAGAATCCAGATGGACGTGGGGTGGCTCAGGCAGGTGGAGGGGCTGGCTTCAGCCAGGTGTGGAAAGCTCATCCTAACAGGACAGAGGCAGAGACAAGGGCACAGACGTAGGCTCAGGTAGGGCAGAATGATGTGGAGACAAAGGCCGTGCAGATTGCCTGACTACTTTTACCTTGCCTGCAGCAAAATAGGGGCTTCCCTGACTCAGCGGTAAGAATCTGCCTGACAATGCAGGAAACTTGGGTTCAGTTTCTGGGTCGGGACGATTCCCTGGAGAAAGACATGGCAACCTCCTGTAGGATTCTTGCCTAGGGAATCCCATGGACAGAGGATCTGGCAGGCTACAGGCCATGGGGTTGCAAGAGTTGGACACGATGAGCGACTAAACAAAAACAGAGAAGCAGAGGAGGGTAGGAAGTGAGACCATAAGCTCAGGAAGGCAGTAACCTGGTCTCTTGCTATTGTTCTTCTGGTGCTAGGCACAGACAAGGTGTTCAAAAGGCACTTATGGGAAGATGAATGATTGAATAATTGATTAAATGTTCAGAATAAGCAAATTATCAAAGGATCTGAAACCTGTTAGCCTTTTCCTAAAGTCTCCAGCCAGATGCCCAAAGCCACTCTAACACACTTGTATCTGCAGCTGTCCAATCCCAGGGCTGCCCTGGCCAGCTGAAATGACTTCAGGCCAATCCCTGCCCTGTTCTTTCTTCTCTTGCTGGCAAGCTTAGAAGGGGCTAGACTTAAGGCCTCTTTGTAAAATGGAAGTTAGATTAAAACAAATTTATCTAATTTGAGATTAGTGAGGCATATCCCATTTGTATCCATTCCTTGTCCTTTTCTTCTTTCCTAATTACCCTCCTGTTGTCATCGTATCTGTTGCCAAGCCCATCAAGGGGAGCACCTCCGAACCAGTGACATCACCCATAGTTAGAAGGGAAAGTTGGAAAACCACAGCAATGACCCCACTGCCTTTTATAGACATCATTAAAATTCAACTGCTTAGTCATGCCCCCAGGAATATTTGTTTTATTAATAGTACTAATATTCTATTAATATTACTAATAGTTTAAACTGTTCATAATCTTCTGGTCCAAGGCAGAGCTGTGGAGGAGGGTGGGGGTCCTGGCTGGGATGGGTTAAGATAGGCATCCTGCCAGGTCCTTCAAGTCTGATGGTCTGGGTGCTCATCCAAGGACCCCACAGCCTGGAGCCCGTGGGCAGGGAGCTCCTTGCCACACTGCACTCAGCCAGAACCACAAACCCACGGCAGCCCCAGGGCTCCAGTAATCCAGCCCAGTGCTCGCCAACACGAAGCCTGCTATGCATCCATGTCAGGTAGCCTCCAGCTTCATGGGGACTTGTGGGTTTAAAAGCAAATTGCCAGAAACGCTTTGGCCCAATCGTTTGTAAAGACCTGTGTGTCTAGTCACCTTGTTGATCCTTACTTGGCATGCCAGATTCCCACCCAGAGCGTTAGGAAGGGGCGGGAGGGGGTTGTTGGCCCCATCCACTCCTATAAAACATGTGACGTAGTGACCTGGTGTCACTTGGAAACATCTGCAGAAGGGCGACAGTCTTCCCCGAAGAGCTCTTCTTTGTCCGCGGGCACCTGACAGCCTGGGGGACAAGACCTTTCATTCCTCCCCTGTCAGGATTGAGAGCAGGCTTGAGGGGGAGGGGTAGAAATTCACATACTTAGTCAGTACATACCCAGTAAGAACCTACCATGTGCCGGGCATTGTTCTAGATGGCGGAGGGTATGTGAGGAGCAAGACCAACCTATCTTATGCCTGTGGAGCTTGCATCCCGGTGAGGACTCGGGGGTGGAGTGGGGGTATCACGTGAGAAAACGGCTCCCCTTCCATACAGTTCACTCTAGGGGGTGGGCTTCCTTTCCCCCCAACCCTTCCTCAATGAGCAGGTGGAGCCCCAGGTCCTTTCAGACCTGTGTCCCCGGACTGAGGCCCAGAGGCCTCCCCTTGAGCCTGCACCACCGGATCTACTGAGGATGTCAGCCGATCCCATCTCTTCAGAGAGACTCGAAACCACTCGGCAATCAGGGAGATCAGCACCGCCACGGTTGGTGGCAAACCCCCGCCCGCTCTGGGGGAGCCTGCGGGGTCAGCTCCCTGCCACCTGCTTCCTGCCTCTGGAGCCACAGGGGAAATACTACCTCCTGGGGAGGTGGGGCCTGTCACCCAGATAAGCAGGCCTTGTTGGGCTGCCCACTTCAACAGGAAAACCCACTTTCTAAGAAGCAGTCTCCCTCCTCTCACGGTTTTCCTGGCAAGTAGAAGCAGCATGAACACCTGCAGATAGCAGTGAGCTGGGGTGGATTAAAGCAAAGGCTGCTTAAACACCCACCCTCTCTCTAAATCCAGGGAAGCTTCCCAAATAAAACATTTTTAGAGGGGACAAAAACAAACAAAAAACCCCTCAGGTCCACCACTGTTTGCAAAGAGCAGACAACTCAAGGTTTATCTTCTCCCTGTCATGGGCAATAAAAAGAGGCTCCTGACATTCATTCCCTTTAAGGACTTTGTAAAAAACAGACGGCAGCAGTACATGCTGCTTTGAGGATAAGGACCACAACCTCCCATCCTTGGGGCCATGCTCCCCATGTTCCCGTGAGGGCAGTGCAGGGTTCGAGGGTGGGTCTCCACCTCCAGGGGTGGACTGTCACCTCAGTCAACTCCTAGTCAGCAAGCCACACAGGACAGACTTTCCAAATCACCTTGAGGAAACTCGTCTCCTTTCTAAGTCTCCAGAGTGAATAAATTAAGTCTTTGTATGTAACTGGAGGGAGGTTTTCCAGGCCTCCCTGGTATCACTCTGTGGTATCATGAAATTTCTGAAGCTTAAAAAAAAAAAAAAATCACCAAAATACAGAGACATTTGCATGATTCTTCTAAAGCAAAATTAGTTTCTAGATCAATGGTTTTCCAATAGGGGAGGGGAGCGGAAGGGGACAGAGACCATAACTTTTTAGGGACTTTTTCAAACTACATTTGTCACCGTTACCCCAGCTCCACAGCGTATGACACACGCCCCAGGGGAGCCTCCCTGACCAAGAACCACTGTCGCGGTGAGCTAGTCTTACTCACTGGCCCTCCAACATGAGCGGCCTCAGAGTCACCTGGAGGGCTTAGTAAGCCCAAACCGCTGGGCCCACCCCAGTTTCAGATTCAGTAACTCCCAGGGGGAGTCAAGAACGTGTGTTTCTGTAATAACAAGGGCAGAGGTGCTGCTGCTGTGGCCAGCCCAGAGCCACAATAAACCTTCTCCATGGGTTTCAAGGGAGAAAACGGTTAAGAACACTGAAAAGACACCACCCGCTGCTTATTGCAAGAAAAAACAAGCTCAGCACCCCTTCCCCACCCCACCCTGTTGCTTCTCTCGATGCAGAAGGTGTGACTACACACTAAAATACCAAGACTCCACCTCCACTGTCTCCCCCCATCTTTGCCACGGAGGAAATAAGGCCAGGAATCCCCAGCTGCTCTTTGAGCTGGAGCATGAACGCAAGGAGAACAGGCGCGGGCTCCGTCCCCATGCAGGCTGGGGAGCTTGACTTGTTGGGGACGGCGCCTCAGGCCGTAGGGACACCTGGAGAGAGGAGCGTGCCAAGGGAGACACCTCAGCTACCCAGGCCCGTAGCTGTGCTGATGGTTCTATTCTCAGAATTCAGAAGGGACTTCGTGGTAACCAAAGGTGCAGTTGTCAAGCCAAAGTCAGGCCAGCACCCCCAGCATCAGAAATGGTCACGGTCACGACACAGGAAGGAAACAGGCCTGTGGTTCCAGGGAAGGAAAGACAGTCTGAGTAAAGAAGAATTGTAGAATTTACCTTTATTTCCTATTATGTTTTCATCACACAGGAGATCACGTCTCATAATTATCAGTGGGAGTGGAGATTTCTCCACCTTCTCCAGCGCTTCAGGGCAAGGCGTCTGTTTGTCATCACTTCCAGGGCCTAGCACAGTGCTGGGAACACACTAGATCCTCAGGTAAGGATAAATGAATAGATCTTTTAAATGTTCTAAAGTCAATACCTCCCCAAGGGGGAAAAATACCATCAAAGGGCAGGTGTGTGGGGGCCCAGGGATTGTGCTCAGCTCAGGCGAGCTCAGTTCAGTCTAACAAGGAGTCCTGCGGCCATGGAGCAAAGAAAACGCCTCCTCCCGGCTGTGTACCTTGCCCGGCTCTGTTCCTGAATATGTAGTTGGAGCTGTTCTGGCTTTTGCCCGCAGGATGCCTGCCCCAAGCCTTCAGAAACTGTCTTCTTATTCTTCCAAAGAGTTAAAGACCCTCAAGCATTAGAAAGATGCTATATTTTGGCCGGTTATCAAAGTCAACTATCCATAGAGGTGCTGATTGCAAGCTGCTCTCTGGGGTGGTGTGTACACTAGGGGTGCGGGGCAAGTAGGATGGGAGAAGGGCTTGTATTTACACCCACTCACACACCCAGGTGTGCATGGGCAGCAACACCAAATTTAGACATTAGCTGATTTAAGCAGATGACTCATTTTCTGTTCACTCCTTGGGGGTGCGGGGAAGGGAGATTGGCCACGTGCACAGTTAATGCTTCCCCTGAGATGTATTCCGGCCAGTATCTTTGGTGGCTTGTCTTTCTTCTTTTTACACCCGAGATCCAACCCAAAGTGCCCCCAGGTAGGGACCACACAATGGTCTTATCCATCCTTTTACACTCTCCTACACTCTGCTTACCCCTTTCTGCTTCCCAGACATCACAGTGACACCCTCAGTGCTGGTGAAGGCCATATAGGAAATATTGCCTTGAAAGCTACTTCTGTGTTTAGCATAAAACTGTTGTCAACATGCTGGTCCATCCTATCGCTCTACAAGAGTCCCTCAGAAATTTCTTTTAAAACTCAAAAATGAGAAATTTTAACCCCACTAAGAAGCCAAAATACCAACTTCCCCTTTTTCTTGGCCACTGGGACCCTCAGAGTTAAGTTTAATAAGAGTTTTAGGTTTTATATACTTATTTCCCGCTGTCTTCTTGTAGTCCTGAAAGTAGGAAGATGATTTTAATCACCTTATTGAAGATATGTTCCTTGTTGCAAGCACACAATTTTTAAATTTAAATTTTTGGCAAAACACAAAGTATCAATGATCTTAGTGTCAAACAGGGATAGACATAGATCCAGCTGCATAAACAACAGTGATTTCCCATAAACAAAAATTCCTGAAAACAATTCAGGGGTCATAGTGGAGCACAGCTGATGATGGCCCTGTGCCAGGGGCAGCTGGGCCTGAGACTGGGTACTCAGGTGTATGTTTGAACTGTGAGGGCAGTTCCTTCTCCAGGACGCTATTATATTTCAACCCTCCCTGACGCTTAGTGTTTCTCTCTCACGTTGGCCCCTGGAAAAGATAATGATCTTACTAAGGCTTGCAGGAAAAGGTTGTGCCATGCTTAACTGCAATCTTTTTGCTTGGGAGAGCTTGTCTAGTAAACATCCGTTACATACCTGCTGTTCTCAGAATCCTGCCCCCAGCTCCCAGGAGAGGCAGCATCCAGAGGAGAAAGAATAAAGCACTAGCCATTGCACTCAGGGCTTTTCTTCCAATCCTGGTCACCAGTGTCCATAAAAGCTTCTGGAAGCAAATTCCCCAGCAGCATAATGGATCCAGATTGGAAGGAGAGAGCATTTCCTGCTGACCACGCTGATCAGACCCCAAAAGGGTGTCCATACAAGGCTTCAGTTCTCCAAGGCTTTTAGAAAACTTCCTCCAAATGGGCTATTGTGAGTGGGGCCCATTCCATACCCACAGGCCTCCTGCTCTGCAAAGCCCACATTGTACCAAGGCCCAGCCTCCAAAGCACTCGGCAAGCTCTCAGAAGCTGGCGTGAAGCACCGCTCCACTGTATGGTCCTAATTCCCCCACTAATCTTCCACAGCCTTCATTCCTGTAGCTGCCGTGTTGGGGGTTCTGGCACCAGTGGCCGCGCGAGCCGGGCTGGCCCCTTGCCCTGACTTTTTTTTTTTTTAATATAAATTTTAAAATGTGACTTTGAGATGAAAGCAAGAATGCCAAAAGGAGGCCGATGCCTTCTTGTGTTCAATTACAGCCCTGGGGAGTACCCCACACAAGGAACTGCTCAGAGCTCCAGCCAAGAAGAAATCTGCTTTTCCAATAAGTACTTCAAACAGTGGAGGATGTTTTTGGCTGGATTCAGCAACTGGGAAGCCAACAGTTAATAGGGCTGGGCACTGAGGCAGGGCTCCCTGCCATCAGGGGAAATCTGAGGCTGCCTTTCACGGTGGCTCCCGCTGCAACTGAAGTTACAAGGCACTTGTTTGGCTCCCCCAGACAGGCAAGCACGAACTCCACTGCTGGACCTCATTGAACACATCTTCCCAGATGAAAGATTTCACTATCCCAGTTAATTACTCTCCATACAATTTTTCTTCCTTTTTTTTTTTTCCAGGCTTAA
Organism: Ovis aries; assembly: GCF_016772045.2. Lineage (NCBI taxonomy): Eukaryota > Metazoa > Chordata > Mammalia > Artiodactyla > Bovidae > Ovis > Ovis aries. The sequence goes on along the minus strand of NC_056054.1, from coordinate 194,036,770 downwards.
TTCCTTTATTCCTAGTCAAGGCTATGGTTTTTCCAGTGGTCATGTATGGATGTGAAAGTTGGACTGTGAAGAAAGCTGAGCGCAGAATTGATGCTTTTGAACTGCGGTGTTGGAGAAGACTCTTGAGAGTCCCTTGGACTTCAAGGAAATCCAACCAGTCCATTCTAAAGGAGATCAGTCCTGGGTGTTCGTTGGAAGGACTGATGCTAAAGCTGAAACTCCAATACTTTGGCCACCTCATGCGAAGAGTTGACTCATTGGAAAAGACTCTGATGCTGGGAGGGATTGGGGGCAGGAGGAGAAGGGGACGACAGAGGATGAGATGGCTGGATGGCATTACCAACTCAATGTACATGAGTTTGAGTGAACTCTGGGAGTTGGTGATGGACAGGAAGGCCTGGCGTGCTGCGATTCATGGGGTCACAAAGAGTCAGACATGACTGAAAGACTGAAGTGAACCGAACTGAATTCCTTTACAAAAAGTTCTAGCTTACTGTAAAGTTATTGGAATTTTGTTGGTCTGAATAAGGGACGCCAGAAATGTTGGTAATAATGAAATAGGGATACTGGTGATAATGGGTGAATGGGTGAGTGGATGAATGGATGGATGGGATAGGTAGATGGATGGATACACAGGTTGGCTGGTGGCAGAGGTGGAGGTAGCATTGAAATAAGTGGGAAAAGTTTTAGGAGGCCCAATTCACAACCCTGGAAGCTGAAGCTCCTCAAAGCAAATGACTTGGTCAAGCTCACCACCATTGGGAGTGATCTATTAATAGAATGCAAGTCTTCTGATCCATGCTCTTCTCATGACAATGGCTTCCTGCTCCGGGCACCTGGGCTGCACCTTGCCTGGATGACATGAACATTCTGCTTTGCTCTGAGAGATCCTTCCAGACCCAGTCATGGTCATGAGTGCACTTTACCTATTTTAGTTGCTAAGTATCAGCTAGTTACCAAGTCACAAAGGGAGTCATCATCAGGACCTGGATTCCAGTTTCATTCTTGAACTCCTGAAGTCACACCTAGATTTGCACAAATATTTCCTCACCTCTTAGGTCAATGTCCTTTGCGTGGAGAAGAAGCACCAGGATGCAGACAGGGATTTCTAAATTTAGCTGGGCATAAAGGACTTGTTAAAACATGTATTTCGAGACCCCATTCCCAGAGGTTCTGAAGGAGCAGGTATGAAGTGGATGTGGGCAGTGCAGGTTCAACAGCAAAATATTTATCTTTTTGGGGTTTTGGTTCAAATGGCACTTTCTTGGTAAGGCCTGTCCTTACCATTATGCTTAAAATGACAACCCAAACAAGGACCTAATATATAGCACAAGTTTTGAACAATATTCAATATTTGAATTATAGTCTATATTCTATGATAAACCATAATGGAAAAAATATGAAAACGAATATATATATATGTATGATTGAATCACTTTGATGTACAGCAGAAATTAAGACAATATTGTAAATCAACTATACTTCAATAAAAATATTTTAAGTTAAAAAAATAAAATGACAACCCCTCCCCCACATACCACCTCCCCACTTCTCACTTCCTATCTCACTCTCCTTTTTTGTCACACAGCATCATCACCTTCTGTTATACCATTGCTATGGACTGAATGTGTCCTCCTGCTCTCAAATTCATACCTTGAAGTCATAACCCCTTGTGTGATGGTATTTAGAGGCAGGGCCTTTGAGAAATTTAAATAAGGTCACGAGGGTGGAGCCCCCATGGTGTGATGAGTGCCCTTATAAGAAGAGGAAGAGCCCAGCACGCTCTCTCCACTATGTAAGTTCACAGCATAAAGGTGGCCATCTGCGAGCCATGAAAAGCGTCCTCACCAGACGCCAAATCTGCTGGCACCTTGACCTTGGACTTCTCAGCCTCCATCACAGTGACAACTAAATGCTTGTTTAGGCCACCTGGTTTACGGTATTTTGTTATGGCAGCCCAAGTTGACTCAGACAACTGTATAATTGACTTGGTTCTTCTATATATCTTTATCTCCCCAGGCATGGAAGCTCTGTGAAGCTCCCTGCTGACTCCAGTGAACCTGGAACAGCTAAGGTGGATAATATCTGTTTAAAAAGATGGACAGAATCAGGAAGTGGTTCTAACGTAAGTGGCCCAGGATACACTAGAGTAATCCTGGTGGAAGAAGAGGATGAGCATTGGTACTAACCAGATGAAAGTTTGGACCGCAACTCTGTTCACTTCTGCGTGACTTCAAACCCTTTAGGCACCGGAAGCCTCAGCTTTCTCCTCTGGAGAATGGAGGCAATCCCTCCAGCCTAGGGTGGCCACAGAAGGATCCAGCACAGATCCTCCCCAGAGCACTGCCGCACCTGCAGAGTTCTTCCCTCCTTCCTCACCTTCTGGGTAGAATTTTGCATTCAATGACCTCTGAGCAGAAAATGTGCCTGAAGCCTCCCAAGTAGGGGAGAAGCATGCTCTTCTCATCCTGTGGAGAGAGCCAGGGAGGATGAGCTAACAGAGGCCACCCGTCGGGGGGAGTGGGGAAGTCCTCCCTGCAGCTCCTTCTGCAGCTCAGAGGACACGCATTCACCTCCCTCCATTGCTCCATCCCTTCCCACCAGCAGGAATGAACAAGCGTTCTCTGAGTAAACAGACAATAAATCACTAGCTGGGATCACACTCGCCCTCCAAAAGCAGCATCATTCAAGACCTCAGGCAGAGAGAGCGTGTGCTTGGAGGCTGCAAAGTGGATGTAAGCATTCCTCCCAAAACAGCCCAGCCAGTTTCCCTGGGGTCCTTGGAGTAAATCCCACAGACCCTGCCAGCCCCACCTGGAGAGACTGAAACTAGAGCATGGGAACTTTGGGCAAGATGGGAACAGGATTTCCTGATAGTGATCCTGGAATAGGTGACTGAGGTTATAGAATCTCTTTTCTCTGAGTTGTATGAAGCTGGTAGGAATTGGAGGCAGAGACACAGGAAATGTCTATACACATGCGTGCGCACACACACACACAGATACAGATTACACATCCCAAAGAGAAAGAAAGCAGAGCCTCCATCCACATGGAAAGCTGGACAGCGGCGAGGACAATCCACTCAGAGTCCAGAAGCCTGTCCCAGCTCCACTCTGCTGCCAACTGTGTGGTGACCTTGGGCCTGTCCCTGTCCTGCCCTGCACTAATTCCTGACCCACAAGACGAGAGCATGAATCTCCTTGGTCCTCCTCCAGCTTCTGTTTCATGAGGCCCTGACTTCCAGCTGGGCTCTAGCCAGATGTGCGGCTGAGGCGGTAGGGAAACTGGTCCAAGCTCACAGCTGCCTGTATCCCCGGAGTCGCCCCCAGGCCCTTTTCGAGGTCCAATTCGAGGCTCAGACCTTTACTTCCAGAGGCTCTGCTAGAAGGTGCAGGATCTGTACTGACCTCCCACATCTCTTCCCTGGCCTTCTGTCTATAGGGACTGGTGCCTGGCAGGTGAAATCTCCCGAGTCCTAGGGCAATTGTTTCCAACCAGTCCTGCTGGGTCAGAGACCCCAGGGTCAGGCTGAGCCCTGGAAGGACATCTGCCTCTGGCAAGGGGTCATTCATTAGATTCAAGGAGAGACTAGCATTTCTCAAATTAAACCAAACCAGCTCCCTTTGGAACCCAGCCATCACTCCTTCAACATTGCCTAACAGTGTCCAATCTTGCGTCTGGGGCCCTGAGGGACCCTACCAGGGGCTTCTGAGGAATCAGCTCGAGAAGGGACATGCTGCAGACCAGCTGTGTGACCCTGAACATGTCCTTTCCCTCTCTGGGCCTCGGTTTCCCCATCTGGGTTGGCCTGGCTCCCTGTCATCTGCCCAGTGCTGATGGTCTGTGTCTCTTTCCAACACCCCAGCAGCCTCTCCCCCTTCAGGGGCTACAAGGAATGCCCACCTCACTGGCTGGTCATGGTTGGGAGGGGGCAGGGGTGTCAAGTGAAGGAGCCAGGCGCACTGAAGGTCAAGAAGAGAGCAGGAATCAGGCCTGCCTGTTGCTTCCCAGAATTACCTCCTCTCCTCTTTTTAAAATTATGAGCTGTTGAAGCCCAGAGAGTCATCAGACATCATCCAGACAAGAGGTGTTCAGGCTGTTTTTACCCACAAAACTTTTCTCCAGATGAAATTTCACACAGAGGCCCAGAAAATCAAGCATGGGGGAGGGGAGCAATATCGGGTGAAATGGGAGTCTTTATGATAAAGGCAGCTCTGGCATGCCTGCTGGGAAAGCAACTCCAGGGACATCCTCAGCCAGAGGGGAAGCCAGAGAGGGAGAAGATCACTGCACCTGACTGGGCAGTCTCCTCTAGAATAAACTCCCATCCTGGCTTCAAGGAAGGAGCTGGTTTTTTTTTAAACTAAATTTTCATCAACAACCAGAACTCACTCCTCACCACCATAGACAACGTTCCTTACAAAGACAACTGCCTTGTCAGTCATATTCAAGGGAGGCAATCTCTGGCCCCATCTCTCCCGCTCCTGCATATAAGAACATTATCAGGTTGAAATATCTGATCTACACACCTCAGATAAGAGAGAAAAGGAGTAGGCAGCGGGAACTGAGCTGGGGAGAGCCAGGAAGAAGAAAAACTCAGAAGGAGAAAGGTAAGACTTGGTTCTTGCAGCTGAAGTGGAAGATCCACGGATCTGGCCTGGAGGTACCTGGTCTGGGGGATTTCCGGGGACCTTCGGGGATCCTCATAAGGTAGAGGAGGGGCAGGGAGCTGCCGGGGAATGGGAAAGGACATTGCTGCTCTAGTCCGGTGGAATCTGGGAAGAGATCTCGCGTCATCCAAGGAGCATGAACAAAGGATACCCAGGGTGAGCCCGGCGCCCTGCCTGGAGGAGGCAGGCAGCATGGCTGGCCGGGCGAAGCAACTCGTGACTCGAGACTGCAATGGCCGCGTCTCCCCAGCACCGAGCACAGCCCTGACGTCAAGCGCGGTGGGGCCGGGGCCAGCTCTAACTAGGTACAGATGCACGGAGGAGGGCCGCCTCGGCCGGGAGCCGCTCCCGCGGGTCCCCCTCCCCCAGCCTCGGACCCCCTCCAGCCCCGGGCTGGGAGGAGTCTCGGTCGTCCGCCCGGCGGCCTCCCAGGCGGCGCAACAGCGCGCCCTAGTGGCCATATCCTGGAGAGCGCGTCCAGGAGCCCCGCAGCCCTTGGTGTGGGTCTGACATCTTTGATACCTTCTAACATTCAGAGCGATCACATCTCAATCGTGTGAGGGACTTTTCAAAACCCCAGTGCCCAGGAGACACCCCACCTTAATTAAATTAGAACCCCTTGGAGCGGGACCTAGGCGCCAGTCTGTTTTAAAACTCTTGAGGTGTTTGCTATGTTCCACCAAGTACAGTTCTGGTTCCCTTAAAGTACTGGTTCTACTGCTTTGAGCCTACATCAGAGTCACTTGGAAGGCTGTTAAGACAAGGATTGCCAGGTGCCGGCCTGGCAATACTGGAGTTTTCTGCCCCAGTACGTGTGTGGTGGGGACTTCCTAGCTCTAGCAGTTTCCCAGGTGACGCTGATGCTCTGGTTCCCAGGACCCACCTTGAGGACCTAGGGCTGAACTACATGACTCACGGAGGGGCAGGGCATAGCCCTGAGATCACCTGGGAACTGCCTGGAAACGCAGACTTGAGGCCCCACCTCAGATCCACTGAATCAGAATCTACTGATAATCTAAATTATCAATTCATATGATAGGATTAGAAGCACGCTCTAAACACCATTTTGTCAGGCCTCACAGGCTCAGACTGTGTTGAGTGCTGGCAAAACCTCTCCACATCCTCCCCCAAACCTCTGGGTCAGAGAGCTGGATGGGACATTCCAGATTACCTGACCCATTTCTCCTGCATGACAGATGGGAGAAAGGAAGGCCCCAGGCTGGGAAGGAACTCGCCAAGGGTCAGTCACCCTGGGCCCCTCAAGTTTCATCTATTCATAAATATTCCCTCTCGTCCCGGGAACAGTCCTGTGAGTTATGATTTCATCATCCATGGGTCAGGCACCTCGCGCTCAAGGGAGCCTGCAGAGGCCCAGGTCTTTCCTGTCCTGTCTGCTTGGGAGTACGCTGAGGCAGGGAGTGGGAACACAGGCAAACTGCAACACTGTGGGAGGCGGCCTGCACAGAGTGACTCAGGAGGGGCTGGGTTTGAGAGCTGAGGGTCAGCCACTGACTTTAAGGGTATAGAGACTGACACCCATTTTTCGCTCATGATTATTTTTCTGACTTCTCAGGGAAAAGACACAGATCCGAGGCCTTTCTTACAGGCACCTGTCTTACAGAGAGGATATACCGGTCATCCAGTCTTTCCAAAGTGGAGGGGATGGAGGGCTCTGATCGAAGTTCACAATGGATTTCTATATTTATCTTTGTTATTTGTCATGCAGGTGCTCTGAGGGGTACACAGAGTCCAGGTGGAGAGGCTAGAGACACATACAAATAAATGACCGTGGAATAGATATCACAGGACTAGGAGTTCTGACGCCCATGAGGGCGGGAGGAAGGATGGCGTTTGGAGCAAACGGACACTGGAGGGATGCGCACTGTGGGTCTGGGAGGCTGTGTGGCCCTCACAAGCAGGGCATGGTGGACTTTGAATGTGCCCGAGTTTGGACCTCACACTCCTGACCACTCCACTCACCGCTTTGCCCTCAAAAGGTACAAAGGTGAGAACCGCACCCCCACCCCCACCGTGTCCCGTCTGGGATCTGTAAACAGGATGTCTGACTGGAAAAGAAGCAGCTGAGGCTGGACAGAGATGGGGACGAGGGACTTTAAAGTTGATGAGTTTGGGTTCTGTCCAGGACCCTATGAGAAGCCATCCGAGTTGTGATGCAGGAAACAGACACTGGTGGGAGTTTCAGGGAGACTGAGGCTTTCTAGAGTCCAGCAAGTGGCTGATACGTAAAGCTCTAGCTTCAGAGCCTGGAGTGAGAGAACCACCAAAGTTCTCTGTAAGATTATCTCAATTTTGAAGGGATACATGCATTTTAACATTCTCCCTTCGTTTCCATCCATTCCCCCAAAGCTGGGGGTGTGGTGGGGCGGGGGAATAAACAATTTGTAATTGTTAAATAAAAATGGGTAGGTGTTTGTTTTCCACTTGTGGTCTTTTACATTCCCAGCTACACCACCCTATTATCAGCTTTCCAGAAAACAAAGAAACTGAAATTAAACATTAACCGGGATCATTGAGAATGTCAGTGAAATGAACAGGCCTGGTGTTAGGAGAGGAGAGGCCCCTGACTCTGGCTGATTGTTCAAACAGGAAAGGGACCTGAGCAGGCCTCGTTGCCAAAGGATCGGGAGGCCAGCTGACCCCAATAGCAATTTTTATCCCAGCCAACCAAAGACTGAATGGCCGTCTGTGTAAGGGCTGGGTGCCGGGGTACCAGGAGGGCTCTAACAGGGTTCCAGCCCTGAGAAACATCGGAGGACTTTTTTTTGGCTGGGGGCGGGGCGGGGGGGAGGAGGAGAACAGGGGCGGAGTTGGGGGGCTGGGCTGGGTTTCTGCTGCTGTGTGCGGGTTTTCTCTAGTTTCTGCAAGTGGGGGCTACTCTCTAACGGTGGTGCTGCCCGTCTCGTTGCAGTGGCGTCTCTTATTGCGGAGCGTGGGCTCTAGAACGCAGGCTCAGTAGTGCTGGGCACGGGCTTCTTTGCTTCATGGCATGTGGGATCTTCTCAGACCGCGGATCTAAACCCATGTCCCCTGAACTGCAAGGTAGATTCTCAACCACTGGACCACCAGGAAAGCCCAGGAGAAGGGTTCTTAAGGAGGCAGGTCCAGGGCCACAGAAGGCAGAACGGGGAGTGATGTGTTTTACCACCAGCATCTGCTGCGGGTCTTAAAGAATCAGTAGACATTTACCTGTAGAAAGAGAGGGTGGTCCAGGCAGAAAGAACAGGTGAACAAAGGGTGGAGGGCCATGCAGAGCGTGCGTGGTGGGAGGAGGTGGGTGTGGAGGTTGGCCAGGGCTGGAAGGTAGCATGGGACTAGACTGGAAACACTAGCTCTAAAGTTAGGTTTGAGTAGAAAAGGTCTGGGGACCTTGTCTAAAGCCCCAGGCCACTGTGGAGGAAGGTGGGGTGGCAGGATGTCCTTGTGGGAGGCTGCTGGGGTCATCCTAGCAAGAGATGATAAAGACCTGCCCCAGGTTGCAGCAGACGGGAGGGGTGAGTGAGCTGAAGAGGATTCCAGAGGCACAGTCCTCTGACTCAGTGACTGGTTGTGTGAGGGGGAGGCGAGGGAGGCTGAACACTCTGACTTGGTTCCATCCTGAGGGGGAAGGAGTGGTCTCAGTCAGGAGTTCAGTTGGGCCACAAGAAGCACACTAGTATCTCAAACAGAGGGAATTGGTTGCATACTGATGTAAAAGCTGAGAAGCCGCATGAGATGTTGAGGCTGCACAGAGGTTAACAATGGGGAAAACCACTGGCACCACCCAGAGAAGGAGGGATGGAGTGGGAGGCAGTGTGAGGAGAGCTGGAAGGCCAGACGAAACCAGAACAGGCCTGTGCAGTGGGAACTGGGGGCATGGAGGAGCCCCAGGCCCTGCTGGAGACGCTTCCCAGAGTGGAGAGAGGGGAAGATCCTGGCCTCTCTCCGCCCACCTGCTAATGGCCAAGTACATGAAAGCCCAAAGACAGGAAATGCCTGGCACAGGACTACTAGAGGCACCTGGGTGAGCAAAGATGAGTGCAGACCTAACATGGGAAGTGTGAGGGACCTCCCTGGCAGCGTACCCAGCGTGCACTGGAGACGCAGACTTAGGGCTGGAGAGGCAGGTGTCATCAGCATGGCTCTGTTGGAGGTTTTCCCAGGGGAGGCAAAAGCTGACTCATGCCTGAGTCACACTGTCCCAGAGCTGAGCCTCGTGGGTGGGGCAGGGCAAGGGGGTGTCAGGTGGTTCAGTGAGATGCCAAGCCCCAAGGTCAGGAGAAAGGCTGGCCAGGAGAGGCTGTCAGACCCACGTCATCATCCACATCTTGGTGCTCTCTGGGCCTTGGCTTCCCGTCTGTAGAGAGAATACTGCGCCCCCATCACTGGGAGAACAGAACCGTACAAAGGCACTTTGTGAACATGAGGCTCTGTCTATGCCAGGAAGACCAGAATGCCCAGCAGTCGCCGGGAAAACTGGGGCTCAGTGACACCCGGGCTAGACAAGGCATTCGGGTTGACAAGGCATTTGCTGTGCCCCTGGGGATTCCTAAGGTCACACATGCCTGCAGAGAGACCGCTGGCAAGTGCAGAACCCAAGCTGGCTCCACAGAACACAGGATGGGATGGGATCCTTGAATTCCCCTGGTGTTAGGAACCTTGGCCTGGATCCCTGAAATGATGTGCAAGATCCTATAGGTACTTCTTTCCTGCAAGAGAGTCTGATTCTTAGAGGATTGACAACCACAGGGGCTGACAAACTACACGTTAAGCCACTCCACACTGCAGCCCCACTCCCCACCTGCCCAGCCTGCACCAGCAGCCCCGGCCATGGAACTGCTAGCGGTTGCCCCCAGCGCTCCAGGCTTTTTCAAATCCTTGACCGTTAGAGGATGCTGCCCCTCCACCTGGAATCTCTCTCCTCCCCTCTCCTCCCACACATTTGTCTCCAGTCTTCAACACTCAGTTCAAGCATCACTCCCTCCTCTGGCCTCCTGCCCCCTGGCCCCAGTCCTAGATGGACGTGGCAGACTGCCTCCAAAGGCTCTGACATACTTAGGCCATCCTGTAAGATCCCCCAGCAGTATGACGGATATACACTACCCCCACGGAGAGGAGAGTCTCTGTCCTCTCTCCTTGGATCTTGGATCTGGAGGGCAGGGTGGCTTGTGACTGGCCTGACCAGTGGAGCACAATGATGCCTTCAGGGGCCAGGTCAGAAAAAGACAGCACTCTGCCTGGTTCTCATTCGTTTTCTCTCTCTCCCCTTCCATCTCTGGGTCCTCCTTGGACCAGTCACCATGCTGGGAGGAATCAGGGCCACAGAGACAGCCATGGGCCTAGAGTCAACAACCACAGCAAGTATGGACCTTCAGGTCACCCCTGGGAGGCCCTACATAATGGTGTAGAGGCAAGCTGTCCCCACTAAGCTCTGTCTGTATACTGGCCCCCAGGGTCCCTGAGAGATAATAATGATTACTGTTGGTTTAAGCCACAACATTTCAGGGTAATTTGCTTTGTAGCAATTGACAAAAATACTTCTCTGGAGTCCCGTGACCCCTCTGATTCTCTCTGTTGAGGCACTTTCTCCTGAAGCTCGAAGTGTTGGCTGACAGCCAACTCTCCAGATGCTGAGCACCCAGAGCAGGGACTAGACATACTGCTTGCTGATCACAGAACACCCAGAAAACGTGCCTCCAATGAAACCTAGGAAGTAAGAGAGAGACGATTAGAGATAGTGGAAATGAATTCCTGGGTCAGAGAAATATTTGAGCTACAGCTCTAAAGATGTAAATTGTGATTTTTTTAATGAATGAAATATTGGTGAGGACGTATCCATTGAAAGCTTTAAGGTTTTATGAATTGGTCACCATAGATTGTGGTCTCTTATTACAGGGCTTGGTGTGGAGCAAACTGATGAAAGGACATAAAGGTACCCAAGGCCAGTGAGTCTCCCTTCAGCTTTTCAGTTTAGTGACTTCACTGAACTACTGAGTGGTGCAGATTTCTATTGGGTTGCAAAAAAGTTCATTTGGGTTTTTCTGTATGATGTTATGGAAAAACCCAAACAAACTTTTTGGTCATCCCAATACTTCTCACACTGTGATTTCAGCGTGCCCTCCAACAACAGGCAGCCTTCGTCTCAGGGAGCACCTTTCCCTTCCTCCTGGGGCTCTGCAGGGCCCCAGCCAGTCACCTGTCTCCCAAGGCTGAGCCCCCCCAGAAGCCACCCTCCCAAGGGCCCCAAACACGGAATTGCCACTCTGTTGTTGCCCGGACCAGACTTCTGGCCTCTGCCTCTGGGAGGGCGTCTCCCTCCCAGGAGGCAGGCAGAGAAATGTCATGACAGGGACCTCACGAGGAGCCCTTTCCAGTTTCCAGAGCGTTCTCTCCTGCTCCGTGTCCTTGATCTCCTTGATCTCCATGTCACCGAGGCAGACCCGGGAGATGTGACAAGGAAGTGGCCTCACCAGGCCTCCAAACTGGGCTTCTGCCTGTACACAACTGCCCCCAACCCTGCTAGGCCCACGATCGGCCAGGCTGCTGCTAATCACTGTGGTGGGTCCTGCCGTCTGTCCCTGGGGTGTACTGGGTCATCCACAGACATCTGACCATCTCAGTAACCGTGTCACTTAGCCCCTGGCACCCAGGACATTTCTGGACTTCCTTGACCTACAGTGTCAGTTAAGAAAACGAAGCTCGGATAGATTAAATAGGATTAGACTGGTACTTCTGTTGCCAAAAGACACACACTCACATATACACAGCAAAAACAACCAAAAAGACAAATAAAAACTTTAGCATATATTCCCCAAGCCAATTTTTGGATTACTTGCTGCTTGGGATTATTTGTGTTCCTTTCCCCGTGTACCAAAAAAAAAAAAAAAAATTCAGTTAGCTGTGCTATGTCTCTTTCGCAGATGTCTGCTTAGATAAATATTTAGGGAATACAAGCATGTGTCCTGCACACGCACACACAGGCCTCTCTGTGGATAAAGAGGTCTCAGGGTTAGGATGCATTCTGGACTCTCTCCTTCCACACCTCCCGCGTCTGGTCACTGTCTTTGAGGCTGACATTCCTCAAGTGGAGGGATGGGCAGGCAGAAGGCTGCAGGCTGTGCGCCAGCCAGGTCAGCTTACGGCGAGCTGTCAACCCGTTTCTGACGCCCCAGCTAGGCCATAAATAACCGCAATGAAACTGCAGCAGGCCTCCGGGGCCCCTGCAACGCGCTCCCCTCCATCAATCTCCCCTAATGACTGCTTGGCATTCAGGCTTCCGCCCGTGACCCGACCCCGGCCCCAAGCATTCTTTGGGGGCGCAGCGTCCTTTCCAGGCATAGAATGGGTCAGCCAGGAGTACACAGCTTTGAGAGGTCCCCGTGTCCTGCCAATATACTTTATGGAGGCTGGAGACAGGCAGGAACACTCATCACTCAAAAAGCCCCGCCTTCCAAAATGGGCTCTGGAGAGCAGAGCTACAGCCACCATCCACGTGGTTGATCTGGTCACGGCGGATTCTAAGGTGCAAATGAGCCCACACAGCTATAGCTTCCTTCGGCATGTAATACTCTGTGGAAAAGCTAGCTCTGTCCTCTTTGCAATGTGGGTGGGCAAGACCAAGAGGAGCTCAACGCCACTGTTTACACTTCTTTGTCCTGTCCTCAAGTGACAATTACCTTTCATTCTTGCCTTCTGCTCATAAGCCTGGTTTGTCTCAATTATCTCACTCTCCTACAAACATCAACTTTAGGGCTTATATCCAGAAGAGTTGAAAACCTTTATTCAAAAAGATAGCCCTATGTTCACAGCAGCACCACTTCCAGTAACCAAGATATGGAAGCAACCTGAATGTCCATCATCAGAGGAACGGATAAAGACAATGTGGGACATACACAGTGGAATATTACTCAGCCATAAAAAAGTGAAATAATGCCATTTGCAGCAACATGGATGGGTCTGCTTCTGGGAAGCCCGACCAAAACCATCAGGAAACGTCTGGGGAGCGAGTGGAGGCATTGTGGCTCCAGGGACGCTCCTGGAGAGGCGGCAGCAGGAGGGACTCTGGAGCGCCCGGAAGGGTGATGCTGGCAGGAATGAAAAGTCTCCAGGAGCCTCCGCTTAAACAAACAGGCGCACAGGCTCTGGCCCGCGCAGGAGCACACGGGTCAGCGCACGAGCTCTCCAGCACTCCCACGGACACTGCGAGCCCAGAGCCCTCTTGAAGGACCACTCTGGATGGGTTCATCTTCGGGGTAACTGAGCACGCACCTTGTGAATGATCCCCGCCATTCATCATCCTCCATCCTTGTGCCCACTTCCCGGAAGTGGTGGGGGGACGGGGTGGTGGGAGCTGGAGGTGGGCACTGGTGGCTAAATGCCCTGCCTCCTAGAGTCGCTCTGGATGTGTCTCAGGCCGTCCTTCTGGAATCAGTCCCATTGCCCAGAGCAGCTTCCACAGTCATCTGTGTGTTGGTTTTTCCTCCTTCCCTGTCTCCTGGGCCTTCTTCTTGGGATCACCTCCTAATTAAACTGCATTCAAGCCCTTGCCCCAAACTGTGCTTGCAGGGATTGAAAACCAAGCCAGTGTTATACTTAACATGGACTTTTTCCAGGCATCATCATCTCGGGTCATCATCATCTACCCGGGAGCTCCATATTTACCTCCAGCTCGGGGCTGGAATAACATGTTGCCCTCAGAGCCACCCAAGTGCCCCCTACTAAATGCCTAGCTGCTTTTCTTTGGGATTTCATATCCGATTCTGCTATTTTTCTCTTTGTTGCTGGCAAGTCTCCAGCAGGACTGCCACTCTCCTCCCAATTTACGATTTTGCCTTTAATCTACTACAGTCTGGAAACCATATGATCAGACTTGATGGACTTTTGTCTAACATAGAAGTGAACAGATTCCAAGGGCAGGAATGTTCCTTTGAGCAGATGCACATGCTTTCATCCAAGGCAGCAAAAACTTACGCTGGCTGCTCTCAAGACATGTTTCTTTTTCCTGGTTTAGAGCTCTAATTTGGAGAGCATAGGGGTCGGGTAGTGAAATTTTGCATGAGTGAGTTCTCGTATTTCAATTTATATTGACGATGTGTTTGTGGGCAAAGGCAGTGGATCTAATAACACTTATTGCAAATGCCCTGAGGCTTCAGCCTGCCTTTTATTAGGATATGCTGACTCCATAGATGTAAGTTTTAAGACTCTGAGAGTCTTCACAGGTTTACCAGCTTCACAGATGCCAAAAAAGTTCACACTCCACAAAGAATGATGACTGACACACACAGTTTGGAGCAAGAATCTGTCCGGGGATTGAATTAAAACCTCCCAGGCTTCCCAGGTGGCCCTAGTGGTAAAGAACCCACCTGCCAATGCAAGAGATGTAAAAGACACAGGTTGGATCTGGGGTTGGGAAGCTCCCCTGGAGCAGGGCATGGCAATCCGCTCCAGTATTCGTGCCTGGAGAATCCCATGCACACAGGAATCTGGCAGGCTACAGTCCATGGGGACGCACAGAGGTGGACACAACTAAAGTGACGTAGCATACATTCAGCCTCCTAGGCTAGCCTCTTTCCTCTCCCAAGATGTCACAGGTCCCCTCTTGTGGACAGGAGGTGTGTGCCCACACTGGCCTCAGGTAACTCCATGGGATTCTGCCCGTGGAAAGAATTCTGTTCTGGGCTTGCCTCTTTCCTTGCCACCTTTCTCAGCCTCAAGGACATGGGGCAGCCTCTGGGTGCCATGGCTGATGGCACAACTGGGGAAAAGCCACAAAAGAGCCACATTTCAGGGACAGGCTGAGGACGCACTGCGGTAGGTGTGCCAGTGGTAACCCTCCTGGAGCCCTGGGGGTGAGGCCAGGGCTCAGTGAGCTGAGCGCTGAGGACAGGGGTGGCAAAAGCGTAGTTGTTGTTGTTGGACCCAGGACCTCCCAGGACTGAATGGTGAATGGGAGTTTCCTTCTTGGCCAGGTTCAGTCCCACAGGGTGGCAGTGGGCTCCCCTCTGGCGAGGGACAACATCTAGGCAGAGGGAAGCATGTCCCACCGGGGCCCTGGCCCCTAGCCAAGGCCTATGCAGACCCCAAAGCCTGGTGTTCTGGGCAAGGTGGCAGGTGACAGGAGGGCTAAAGTTTGAGGATCACAGTTGTTCGAAGACATCAGGGTTGATAAAGTGTCGTCACAGCGGTGGTTACTATGTGTGGTTTGAGGGCTGGAGTTCATACAGAGGAGGCTGACGAGGATGTGGTTGGGGGCTGAGTGTGGTTGGCTGCAGAGAGGCGGGAGGCTAGGTGGTTGTCAAGTGGTCAGCGGGGCTGGTACTGCGCCTGAGGATGCTGCAGCCTCGGTGAGGCCCATCATCCCTCTGAGTTGTTGCACGAAGGGAGGCAGCAAGATGTGGACAACTCCACCCACCTGGGAATCTTCTGGGGCCACCTGAGAAGGAATCTCATGGATTAGAGTGTCAACGGGGATGCAGAAGCCCCCTGAGGCCAGCTCATCACCTCAGTGACTGCAGGGAGAGACTCCTCAAATTTGGCAAGGGAAGAAAACATAATCCCTTGAAAAAAGCGACTGAACTGGCTTCCATGCAGAAATCTGTGAATTTCCCAAATCCATGATTCCCCAAGCCAGAGGTGAAATCTGGTTATAAGAAGCAATCAGTTTCTTGGTTGAGGGCAATTTGGCTGAAGCATAGGGCTGTCGGGAGCTCAGACCTGGACCCCTGCTCCCAGAGCATGACAGTGCATAACTGCACTGGGAGTGTCCCAGCAGCCACTCAGCACCTGGGTTCCTAGGACTTGAGGTCACCCAACCCTGACCTTCTCACCTTCACCTTATTTGTATCCCTTGAGACCCCCGGCCTCCACTGATGGTACCTTCAGCTCTTGCAAAAGACACAAGTGAACCCCCTTCCTCTCAAAAATACTGGCCCCCACTTTGCTGCCCCCAGCCCCTGGCTGCTCTACGCTTCTGTAGCTCCTCCCTGGACCCATCCCTGCCAGTGCTGATGGTGCCTTCTGTCCTGGCCTGGCCCTGCCACTGCCCTCTCCTGCCTCAGAGGGTGGATCTTAACCTTCCTCCTTGTGCCCACCCCGCCCCCCATCCCTCTCTGGCTGCCTCTCTTTAATCCTCAGTGGGAGACTAAATTATCTGTATTTTGTAGAGAGAATTCTATATTAGTAGGATATGCAGGAACCCAAGCTGAGTCCCTGCTGCTTGTATAAACTGTACAGACCATGAAAACAAACAAACAAAAAAAAGCCACATTTCGTCCTGTGTGCTTGACTGGCCCAAAGAAGTCAGGATATGGAATCTTCCCAGGGAGGTTGCTCTCCAGATTCTTCATTTCCAGCTCAAGGAGTTTCCAGAAAACAACTCAGCCCCATTGTCCTGAATGGTTAGTGCAACCTTGCAGGAGCATTAGGGTTCCCCACCCAAAAACAGGAATGTCTTTCACTATGAAGTATCTCTCTATTAAAGATGACCCCAGAGTCTCTGAAATTTCTATGAAATAAATCCTAACATCCCCTTCAGTCTCCTGAAATAAATGTCACAGTTATCATCAGCTCTCATAGAAAATTTAAAAATTAGATGTTCTAACTGTAATAAGCTATGGAGTAACAGGCAAATTTGGCCTTGGAATGCAGAATGAAGCAGGGCAAAGACTAATAGAGTTTTGCCAAGAAAATGCACTGGTCATAGCAAACACCCTCTTCCAACAACACAAGAGAAGACTCTACACATGAACATCACCAGATGGTCAACACCGAAATCAGATTGATTATATTCTTTGCAGCCAAAGATGGAGAAGCTCTCTAGAGTCAATAAGAACAAGACCAGGAGCTGACTATGGCTCAGATCATGAACTCCTTATTACCAAGTTCAGACTTAAATTGAAGAAAGTAGGGAAAACCTCTAGGCCATTCAGGTGTGACCTAAATAAAATCCCTTATGATTATACAGTGGAAGTGAGAAATAGATTTAAGGGCCTAGATCTGATAGATAGAGTGCCTGATGAACTATGGAATGAGGTTCGTGACATTGTACAGGAGACAGGGATCAAGACCATCCCCGTGGAAAAGAAATGCAAAAAAGCAAAATGGCTGTCTGGGGAGGCCTTACAGATAGCTGTGAAAAGAAGAGAAGCAAAAAGCAAAGGAGAAAAGGAAAGATACAAGCATCTGAATGCAGAGTTCCAAAGAATAGCAAGAAGAGATACGAAAGCCTCCTTCAGCAATCAATGCAAGGAAATAGAGGAAAAGAACAGAATGCGGGGGGGGGGGGGAGAACAAAATGGGAAAGACTAGAGATCTCTTCAAGAAAATTAGAGATACCAAGGGAACATTTCATGTAAAGATGGGCTCGATAAAGGAAGAAATGGTATGGACCTAACAGAAGCAGAAGATATTAAGAAGAGGTGGCAAGAATACACAGAACTATACAAAAAAGATTTTCATGACCCAGATAATCACGATGGTGTGATCACGCATCTAGAGCCAGACATCCTGGAATGTGAAGTCAAGTGGGCCTTGGAAAGCATCAGTACAAACAAAGTTAGTGGAGGTGATGGAATTCCAGTAGAGCTATTTCAAATCCTGAAAGATGATTCTGTGAAAGTGCTGCACTCAATATACCAACAAATGTGGAAAACTCAGCAGTGGCCACAGGACTGGAAAAGGTCAGTTTTCATTCCAATCCCAAAGAAAGGCAATGCCAAAGAATGCTCAGACTATCGCACAATTGTACTCATCTCACACGCTAGTAAAGTAATACTCAAAATTCTCCAAGCCAGGCTTCAGCAATATGTGAACCGTGAACTTCCTGATGTTAAAGCTGGTTTTAGAAAAGGAAGAGGAACCAGAGATCAAATTGCCAACATCTGCTGGATCATGGAAAAAGCAAGAGAGTTCCAGAAAAACATCTATTTCTGTTTTATTGGCTATGTCAAAGCCTTTGACTGTGTGGATCACAATAAACTGTGGAAAATTCTTCAAGAGATGGGAATTCCAGACCACCTGACCTGCCTCTTGAGAAATCTGTATGCAGGCCAGGAACCAACAGTTAGAACTGGACATGGAACAGACTGGTTCCAAATAGGAAAAGGAGTACGTCAAGGCTGTATATTGTCACCCTGCTTATTTAACTTCTATGCAGAGTACATCATGAGAAACGCTGGACTGGAAGAAACACAAGATGGAATCAAGATTGCTAGGAGAAATATAAATAACCTCAGATATGCAGATGACACCACCCTTATGGCAGAAAGTGAAGAGGAACTCAAAAGCCTCTTGATGAAAGTGAAAGAGGAGAGTGAAAAAGTTGGCTTAAAGCCCAACATTCAGAAAACGAAGATCATGGCATCTCATCCCATCACTTCATGGGAAATAGATGGGGAAACAGTGGAAACAGTGTCAGACTTTATTTTGGGGGGCTCCAAAATCACTGCAGATGGTGACTGCAGCCATGAAATTAAAAGACACTTACTCCTTGGAAGAAAAGTTATGACCAACCTAGATAGCATATTCAAAAGCAGAGACATTACTCTTCCAACTAAGGTCCGTCTAGTCAAGGCTATGGTTTTTCCAGTAGTCATGTTTGGATGTGAGAGTTGGACTGTGAAGAAAGCTGAGCACCGAAGAATTGATGCTTTTGAACTGTGGTGTTGGAGAAGACTCTTGAGAGTCCCTTGGACTGCAAGGAGATCCAACCAGTCCATTCTGAAGGAGATCAACCCTGGGATTTCTTTGGAAGGAATGATGCTAAAGCTGAAACTCCAGTACTTTGGCCACCTCATGCGAAGATTTGACTCACTGGAAAAGACTGTGATGCTGGGAGGGATTGTGGGCAGGAGGAGAAGGGGACGACAGAGGATGAGATGGCTGGATGGCATCACTGACTCGATGAAAGTGAATCTGAGTGAACTCCAGGGGTTGGTGATGGACAGGGAGGCCTGGCGTGCTGTGATTCATGGGGTCGCAAAGAGTCGGACACAACTGAGTGACTGAACTGAACTGAACTGAACTGATTTATTTGGCTGCATCCAGTCTTAGTCGTGGCACATGGAATCTTGGTTGCATCATTCAGGGTCTTTCGTTGAGATGCACGGACTCTCTAGTTGGGGCGTGCAGGCTTAGTTGCTCCGCGGTATGTGGGATCTTAGTTCCGGGACCAAGGAGTGAACCCTAGTCTCTTGCATTGCAAGACAGATTCTTAACCACAAGCCCACCAGGGAAGTCCCCAAAAGGTAGTTTATAATAAAATAATATTCATCTCTGTGTGTAAATGCTTGGATTAGAGCTCATACCTTGGTGAAGGTCTTGGTGAAGACTTGGTGAAGTAGCCGGAGGCTTTCACTTACTTCCATACTGAGTAAAGGATGAATTTTAGAGAAGTTGCTTTTCCTCTGTACTCTACTTCTTAAAATAAGGGTTAAGTATTCCAACGGGAATTTTCCCCCCAAATCCAGAACAACTTGCATAAAATTGCAAAGAAAACAAAGCACAATCTTCCTAGAATGTATTTGCTGAGGAAATACATTTCAGTCTTGGAAAACTGAAAGTGTTCAGACAGCAAGGCAGAGACTACTTAGAATGTATGTGAACAGAGATCATTACCGCTAGCAGGATTTCACCCCCAGCCGTGTCTGGAGATCTGTTCGCGGGAGAAGTAGGGCCACCTCCCCGCATCCTACCCGAGTCGTGCAGGATTGCCTCCCTTCACACCCCTACCTCACCCGCGTGCAGGACACGCTGCATCAGCCTGGCGTGCCTAAACACCATGAGGTGGCGGCGAGCGCGAGACCTCAGCCTCCGCACCGGCTGCTCCTCGGCGCGGGCGGGTTCCAGACTCGCAGGAAACAGAAACCTCCGCAGGAGCTGCCATCCGGGAAGCGTCCCGGACTACGGAGTCCCTGCGGTGCGGTGTCCTTCCTAGGCCTCCCAGGTTGACTTCTGGGAAAGCTATTCTGCCAGTAGGCCACGTGGGGGCGCCCTGAGACCCAGAATCGGGAACGTTTGAAGGTTTGTGAGACGTTGAACTGTCAGCAGAGGCAACAGGAGGCAGTGGGGGACAGAGGCAGTGGGGATGCAGTGTGAGAGAGAATTCATTACTGGACTACTGCTGCTAAGTCGCTTCAGTCGTGTCCCTGGGATTCTCCAGGCAAGAACACTGGAGTGGGTTGCCATTTCCTTCTCCAACTGGACTACTGTTGTGCTAAATTGTCTAATCTTTGGCAGAACCATCCAGTTTTCCAATATCCACTGTTAGCCCTGAACAGTTTTAAAAATGGCATTTCCAATATTCCCAATAATTATAATTTTGATATATAAACAGCAATGTTAACATCCTCTAGAAATACCAATGGATACAGGTGAACAAATGCAGTGGCCAAGCAATTAGCCAGTTCCTTCCTACCCCCTGCCAACACCCCTCACAATTCCCTAGAAATAATAATTATAATAGATGACATTTTTGAGACCTTACCCCATCTCATTTTTCTGGGATCTCGACATGAATATTTTATCTTCACCAATGACTATGAGATAGGTACTGTTATCCTCATGGTAAACGGTATGGATGAGAGAACTGAGCTGCAGAGGGTTTCAGTAACTGGCCCAAGGTTGCCTTCCTGGCAAGTGGCGGGGGATCACTGAAGAACTGTGGAACTTTCCAGGCATCGGCGCAAGGACTCTCTTCTGCTATAAGAAGGCACTTTGAAGGAACTTAGCCACCCTGGTACTGCAAGAAAACAAGGCATCTGCACCCAGCTTATTGTCACTCCAAAACCTGAGAGCACTGAAGATTACATAGAATAAAATGCACCACAAGAAAAAAAAACCGGTGAGATATTTTGCCACATGGCATTGTGGCTTGCTTCATTCTCGAGTTCATCTGAGCATTTCACCAGGTGGGCCTGACAAAGCATACATTTGCTCCGCAGCCCTGGGGCAGCTATAGAGAGTGGGAAGACCTAGAACTGGACAAAATCCAGCCCTGAGATTTTAAGCCTGGCTGAGCATTAGAATCACTGGAGGGGTGTGTGTGTGTGTGTGTGTGTTTAAAACTGATACTGAATCATCATCTCTGTAAATGGGGTCCTGTTGGCTTTTTGCCTTCCCCCAGATGATTCCAGGGTTCAGTCTGCATTGAGAACCAACCTCTTTCAGCCAGAGAGGAGCCATGACTTGCCAAAGGGCAAATGCTGAGGAAGGAGGAGTCAAGTGTCCTGATTTCTTTCCAGAACCCATAAAAAAAAGCCCTACTGTGGCACCAGACCAGGACCCCCTCACAAGAAGGCAGCAGGACCGAGGACCCCGGGTACACAGCACACTCAGAGCTGTCTCCTGATCTGCTTACCTCTGTCTGGGGGATGCTCAGCACCTCCTGCTTCCTGTCAACTCCAGCCTCAGGATCCTAGTGGCCTTCAGTGGTCAGGACTTGCACCACTGCAGGCTCAGGCCTGACCTCCCCAACCCGGAAGTGAATCCCCAACCCCCCACCTACATCCCCTTTGTTACTTTACCTTCATCAGGTGGTTGGCTCACCACATAAAATATCCAGTTAAATTTGGATTTCAGATAAACTAAGAATCCTTTTTTTAGTATAAGTGTGTCCCACGCAGCATGTGTGTGCTTATTTGTAACCCTGGCAACCCTGCTCAAAGAGCACAGTGACTCTGGTCTCGCTCAGCCAACTTAAAAGGCCTGCAAACAGCTTGCCCTGACTGCTGGCCAGTGCTTTTCCCCCATTTCCCCAGCACCGTTCAACACAGAGAAAGATTATTATATTTTAACTTAACAAAGTGTTATATTTGGGGGGGGAGATATAATTAAGAGAAATGTCTGCTTGATTATCTTGCTCCTTTATTCCTGGCAGTAGACATAAAGACCGCTTGGACCAGGAGCTGTAGCTCAGCGGGCATCCTTCTGGTGGAGATTTGTGATGTGACTCCTGTGTGCTGGGTATGGCCATCCTTTCCCCAGACAGTGGCCCTCACGACCAGCTGGAAGCCAGCGGTCAGCGCAGCCTGGACTTGGACCAGTGAAAATAAAAGCATGGGGGCCAGCACCACAGGACCCTCAGTCACTCAGGATCTCCTCCTGTCTGAGGAAGCCATGTTCCCCAACCTGGAGGAGCTGGTCAGAATCATTATTAAATCAGATGCTTTGGAGAACTGGACCAGATGAATCTGGGAAAGTCTGTTCCTTTGGCAAATCTGCCAGGCTACCTTCCATCACCTTAGACTCTAATTGGCTTGACTCTCAGGCAGCACGTCTTTTTAAAGGGACATCACTGGACAGGACAGGATGGCAAAGTTGTACTTTTTTGCCTAAAGCTGGCATCTTTCTCCTCCTTTCCCCTTAAACTCCACCTGCCCATGGTCAGTGGCTTCACTGTCCTCCCCATCTCCCAGGAGAGAAAACTGAGAGTCACCCCAGGTATCTCCCTCCCCGCCCCCATCTTCCAGTAGCCACCCCATCCCTGTCCCCCTCACCAAAATCTTTCTTTGCCTCAGGCTGTCTCCTGTGCTGGGAGGAGTGGCTGCCAGGGGCACCCTGAGGCTCCGCTATGTCCGCACTGAGCATGATCCTGATTTCTCATTTCCATATTATTAATATTAATTCTCAACTAATGGGTACAAGGCAATGCCTGTATTGTTTGAATCTGCATCTCTGTAATTCACATTTCAGTCTTTTAATCCATTTGTATAGGTACTGTTCAGGTCCTGACAACTTTTCATCCTATCTCCTTGGCGCCCCTGGCCCTTGGGGCTCTGAGCCCAAGCCAGGCAGGAGTCCTCACTGTTTTCCCTGCCTCTTGCTGTCAGACTTCACAGGCATAAGCCTTCCTGCTGGGGGCCAGGGTGAGGAACTCCACCCATTGCAAAGGTCATGAGGAAGGAGGCTTGGCATACGCAAAGGTGTGATCAAGCCTCAGGAAACCCCCTGTTCCAGAGCATCTACCCCCAAAACCAGAGTCTATCTACTTTACTGTTTCATGCTCTCACCTACACCTCTGACTTTATGGGGGGCTGTTCCCCACCGGTTCTCTCGGAGAAGGAGTCAACGTGCAGCTCCAAGGCAATAAAAATTCCTGGGCGTGACAAGAGTGTTTCAGCTTACAGATTCCTCTGAAGGTTATCTAGCCCGCCTGTATAGGTTTGTCCAGCCACATGTGATTGTTTACAGCCTCCCAACCTGAGATGTTTTAGACTTACTAAAGGCAAATTCTTTTGGGAAATTGTCAGTATAGTGGATTGGTTAGGAATTATATTGGTGAAGGGTTTTTCATTTGTTGTGCCAATAATTGCTGCTAATTCCCTGCTCTGGGTAGAACAAGGATGTCTCAGGTCAAACCTCTCTGCTGGCAAACTAGCTTGTGTGACAGGATTATCCATACTTCTGCCACATGACTGTTTACTACCTCTCAACCATAAACAGCACAGAGAGTTTTGGAGTATTTTGAGAGTCTTAATTAGCATAGGGCTTTTCTCATTGTTGAGTCAATGATTGCCGCTGGGCCTCCATATCCTTAGGCACCTGGGAATATATTAATCAATGTATTTGGAATATAGAAAAGGAAATATAGTAGTTTTTAAGGTTAGCAATACTAGACTTTTTGAGTTAATGAATCTTCTCTTTTGTAATAGATCACTGTACTTTGTTATAAATCACTGTGTCCTTGCTATGTAAAAATGTAACTTTATCACTAACTTAAGACTAAATAGATCTTAAGGGAAGCATTGGTGAAAGGATTTTCATTTGTTGGGCTGATGTTTGCTGCTAAATCTCCATATTCCCTGCCCTTATAATGAATATAACTAACATATAGGAGAAATAAGTATTAACCTTTAAGCATATAGGAGAAATAAGTATTAACCTTTAAGATTAATCATGTTAACCTTGGGTTAAATAAATTCCTTTCTTGATTGTAACTCACTACACCCTCACCCTATAGGAATGCAACTTTATTTGGAGGGTGGTGCCTGGTTTAAGAAAAAACACCCTTGGAAAAAATAAGTTTTTGGTTATCAGAAAGAAAGGGTTGTAAAATGTCAGCAGGCCTCATGGCCAGAAGATGATGTAAAACCCCTAAGATCTTTTTTTATGTAAAGCACCTGATTTTGATAAAGGTCAGGACTGCTGACCCCCGTGTGACTCTGTATTCATCCTTATGTGTAACAAAAGGCGTATAAGCAAACCCAAAAATAAAGAAATCGGATCAGTTTCTGGAAATTCTGATTCCCCCGTGTCGTTTTCTTCCCTTCTGGCTGAATTCCCATCTGGTACGTGGGTACTCACCAAAGCTACTAACTTTGCCTGGGCTTCTGAGATCGGACCAGGGAGGCTTCAGTGCCTCCTCTCCTTCGGGAGAACGGAAAGACGCCTGTGGCCTACGTAGGTGGTGATTGGTATTCCACGTAAACCAAGTTTTTCAGCCTCCTTTTCTCCACTAATTTTCCTACTACACTATCCGTTTCTAATCTCTCTATATATCTGTAATTAAATAAGTTTTTTCCTAGGACGCCTATTCCGTCTCCCCTTCGAATTACCCTGGATCCACTGGGGCTGGACCCCGGCACCTTCCTCTCCATAAAGCCCTTCAGGAACAGCTGGGCATCCATAATGAATATGCAGCCTGCTCACCGTGGCCCTCGAAACTCCAGCTAGCTTTCCAGCCTTGCTTGTCTTTCCATCTGCTTTCCAACCAGCCTGTTCCAGAGGCCTCAGCCCTGACCTCACCGCTTGCCTGTCTCCACCCCTTGGCTCATGCTCTGCTTGCACAATCTCAAGGCTCAGGGATCCAACACAGCTTCCGGAGGTCTGTGCTCGTCTGACCTCTGCCTCCCCTGAACTCGCCAGCACCTGCTCGGCGCCCACCCCATCAAGCTTGTGTTTCCATCCCAGACACCCCCTATCTGCTCTTTCCCATCAGACCGTGAGCTCCTGGAGAGCCTGCTTACATCTGATTCTCTTCTCCCAACCCCTGGACTTCAGCCAAGCCAGTCCACACTGTAGGCGTGGGCAGGGAAACCGGGCAGGCGGCTGGGCCGTGGTTCAGTACAGGGAGACCAAGAGCTTCTCCGGGCTGGGAACGGGAAAGGAGATACGGACAGAGGACACTCAGAGGCAGTCAGTGACAGGCTGGCCATGAGGACTAAGGGGAGGAGAGTCTGGAGACCACTCCCAGCTCCTGGGCTTGGTGACTTGCAGGGCAGGGGTCCTGGAGGAGCTGGGGACAGAGTCTGGCTTACACATGTGTGTGGCTGTCCTGCTGGAACACCAGTTGCTGAGCAGAGAGAGGTGTCACCGTGGAGCCAGACACCAGGCCTAAGGCGGAGATTTGAGACAACCAGAGAGGAGCCCCTAATCACCGCAACTAGGGCAAAGCCCCTGCAGCAACAAAGACCCAGTGCTGCCAAAACTAAACAAACAAATAAGTTAATTAAATTATTTTTTTTAAGATGGAGATTTGAGGTCATCAGCGTAGAGGTGGGATCTGACTGCAAGGGTCTGCATGGGAATTACCCAGGGAACCCGACTGACAGCCAACCCGAAGGCGACCAGCATGCAAGAGGTGAGGGGAAAACTGGTTGCGGGGGTGCAGCCAGACTTGGGTGAGAGGATGGTGTCCTGAGAGCTGAGAGAGGACCATTGCTGTGAGTGAGCAGCCCACAGGCGCAGACGCTCAGAACTGAAGGACATCCGTCCCCGCCCACCCAGCTCCTTGTCCTCCCGGCTCGCTCCTCAGGGAGGAGCCATCCTATCAGCTGAGCAGGCAAAGCCACGGTGTTCGCCCTCCCCAGGGGCCCCGTCACCTGATTTCTCCTGGACCCCCTGGAGGTGGGTACGCGCAGCTTGAGTCCTCAACACCAAGTCAGAGCTCTACCCCACCCCTCATCTTTTTCATCAGCCCTGCTTTTATCCTCTCCCTTTCTCTTTTGATCAATTAAAACCACATTTCCATATGGTAGTGTATATGTTTCCATGCCTCTCTCTCTGTTTGTCTCACCCTCTCCTTACCCACCCTCCATGACCTTGTCCATCAGTCTGTTCTCTATCTCTGCATCTCCACTGCTGCCTTGCAAATAGATTCATCAGTACCATCTTTCTAGGTTCCATGTATATGCGTCAATCTACGATATTATATTGTAAAGCAGTTGTCCTTCAATTAAAAAAAAAAAAACACCACGTTTTGAGGCAGAGGAATAGAAACAGACATTGGCTCTTGAACTGGATGTCAAGAGAGGTTGGCCTCTATTTTGTGGAAACGGAGCCCTGGTATCTCAGGGTGGAGATGAGACAGGGGTAAGTATTAAATAACAGAAAAACACCAGGGGAGCCACATTGCTTTATTCTCCAGACCACAACGCAGCTTTGATGGGTGCTTTGCAAAGCTTGCAGAAGGTCCTATTAGGTATCATTCTCAGAGACCAGGGTAATGAAAGAGCCCCTGGGTGGTGGAGCCAGCCATGCCCCCTTATCCACCTTGGAGATGCAACTCCAGCCCTCGCATTTGAAGAACCCAAGCCTCAGCTCCTCTCACCATCTCTTGCCCAGCTGGGCCCAGAGGCCATCTGCCTAGGGTCCTGGCCCATCTGCCCTGCACCTATGGCTCCCCTGCCAGAGCCTCAATGGACACAGTGACCCTCACAGAGCCACAGCTGGACTTCAAGTCCCACTCCTGACTGGCATTGATGGGTAGTCCTGGGGAGCCCGAGCCCTGCCTGGGGGACAGCTGGACACTCAGCCAGCGACACCGGGCCTCATCGCAAGCCAGCACCACGGTTCCCTCGGGATTGCTGTAGGTGCATCGGCTCCTGGCTGCCCTTTCCTCCGCAACCAGATCCCAGGCGCCCCCCGGCTCCCTGTCCTCCGGGCCCGGAGCCTGGAAGCCCAGGTGGTCCCGGGTGATGGGGCACACCAGCTGTTCTTCCTTCAGTGCAGGCACCACCTGGCCCTTGAGGTAGGCAGGGCCGGCACAGTAGGTCTGGATGTTGAAGAGCCGGTCGCTATACTGATGCAGCCAGCTAAAGAGATAGGCCAGGTTGCAGTCACACTGCCAGGGGTTCCCATACAGGGCCAGGTTGAACAGGTTGTCGTTGGTGTCGAAGATGCCCTCGGGGAGCGTGGTCAGGAGATTCCTGGAGAGGCTGAGCAGCTCGAGCTTGGACAGGTTCTGGAAGAGGGTGGGGTGCAGGACCGTCAGGTTATTGCTGCTCAGGTAGAGCTTGACCAACCCCTCGAGGCCTCTGAACACACTGGCCGGCAGATGGGTGAGGGCGTTGTGCGAGAGCGTGAGGAATCTGAGGCTGGTCAGGTTGGCAAAGGCTGCCTCGGGGACTGTCTCCAGCTGATTGTGGGACAGGGACAGGCTGACCAGGCCTGGGGAGTGGGCGAAGAGGCCGGCAGGCAGTGTCTGCAACACGTTGCCCTGTAGGCTCAGGAAGGTCAGGTTGGGCAAGGCGGAGAAGACAGACCCGGGCAGGTGACTGATGGCATTGCGCTGCAGCCACAGCTCCTCCAGGCAGGAGAGCTGCGCGAACACTTCTGGGGACAGCTCGGAGATGGAGTTTCCGTCTAGGAAGAGTTCCTGCAGGCTGCCCAGACGGCTGAAGAGCCCCCGGGGCAGACTTGCCAGCTGGTTGTTGCTCAGCCTCAGGGTGTGCAGGCGGCTGAGGGGGTGGAAGAGCTCCTCGGGCAGGTAGGCCAGGAGGTTCTGTGCTAGGTTGAGGGTCTTCAGACTTCTCAGAGGCTGGAAAAGCCTCTGGGGCAGGGTCTGGAGCCGGTTGCCCTGCAGCTGGAGGGACTCCAGGCCACCCATGTGCTGGAAGAGGTCCTCAGGCAGGGCCTCCAGCATGTTGAAGTTGAGGGTGAACTTGCTCAGCGAGATCAGGTTGGAGAAGATGTCGGCGCTGAGGTTGGAGAAGTTGCCCCCGGTGATCTCCAGGTCCTGGAGCCCCAGCAGGCCCCCGAAGGCATCTGGCCTGAAGTGGCACACCTGGGTGTTGAGGAAGACCACCTTGGTCAGGTTGGGGCTGCCGCTGAAGGCCCTGGAGCCCACCACAGTGAACGAAGTCTCCACAAAGATGATGTCTGTGGCATGTGGCGGGATGTCCAGTGGGACGGCGGCGAGCCCCTCGTCCGAGCAGAACACCTCCCGGATGAAGCAGTCACAGCCCTGGGGGCAGGGCAGGGTGGACCTGGCCAGGAGCAGGAGGCAGGCCCAGCGCAGCCAGTCTCCGGGCGGCATCTCCTACACCCGAATGGGAAGGAAAACAGAAGCGGCACCTTCACCGAGGGCAGGCACCCATCAGAGAGCCAGGAGCCTGCTCACGCTTCTGACAGTTGTTCTCACAGGGCCTCACAGCAGCCTTGCAAGTTCAGTAGGACCACAGTTCTAACCTCCTGACAGCAAGGCTGTCACCTGCGGGTTACTGTCAGGACCTAGACCCTGGCCTCCTGGACTAGCCGAGTTCTTTCCAGATTGGAGGGAAGAAGCGGAAAGTGAAAGGGAAGTCATTTAGTCGTGTCCAACTCTTTGCAACCCCATGGACTATAACCTATCAGGCTCCTCTGACCATGGGATTTTCCAGGCAAGAATGCTAGAGTGGGTTGCCATTTCCTTCTCCAGGGGATCTCCAGGTCTCCTGCATTGCAGGCAGATACTCTACCATCTGAGCCACCAGTGAAAAGGAAAAGAGGTAGGAACAAGACCAAAAGGCATGGAAGAAGCGTATGAAAGGAGACCATGGGTACTGTGGAATTTTTAAGATAATACATAAGATATGGGCAGATCATTCCCGAGTTGGAAATTTTTAAACCATAACTCTTCCTGAGCTTCCAAACCTCAGCACATTCCAGAACCTAATTATGAGGAGTTCCTCCCATCAGCTCTTTGCATAGCTGAGGCTGAGAGCGGCCACCGGGATAGATGGGCTCTTATCTTGAAATGAGTCTGTGTTCTCCTCAGCACTGCTGTCAAAATGCTCCCCTCAGCTGACCAGCACCTTGGAGCCCACAAAACTTGCCAACACTGTGTGGACAAGAAGGTCCCAGAGGCGCATATTCTACAGACCCGTAGGTATTTGTTTGGGGTGGGGGTGGGGTTTGCTTTAAATAAGGGAAGGCAACCAAGTTTATAGTTCACTAAATATACAATTTTTTGAATGCCAGTATCCATTCACAGGTCACAAATTGGTGACACAGCTTATAAGCCTATTTCCCTTGCCATTCAATTTTTTTTTGTTAATGTATGACCCACTAGTTGGCATATTGACACTGAGAAATAGCACATTAAATGTTTCCAGATTTCAGGATGACTTAGGGGCTTTGGGCTCACATTCTCACATGACAAGACCAACAGGGGCTTAATTGCCCCATTTTGGGGTTTGCACCACCAGGTCACTATTGCCCCCACCCACATCAACATTTAGGTGGCGTATAGTGATTCAAGTTCTATTCACTGGAATCCCAGCTCACTCCAGTGTTCTAGCTATGTGATCTTGGATGTGTGTTTCAACTTCCTTATCTGTAAAATGAGGATAATAGCCATGTGCTAACCATGTTGGGATAATCGGAGGATTAAATGAGTAAATATAGGTAAAGGTTTTAGGACAGTGTCTGAAAATGTAATTAATAAGCTGTGTTAACTATTGTTAAAGGGTGCAAACCACCATCATTACAGAAAAGTTTATTTGAACACCAAAAAAAGGAGGAATAACAAAATGCCCTTTGGATAGAATATATTTAGCTTTAAAGACAGCAAGAAGGAAAGGCAGAAAAAAGAGAAAACCCTCACACAATAGAAATCATAGTTTTTTCAGTTTACCTATCCTCAGCCAAGAGCTCAGTTGGCTCCCCTCTGGGAGCCTTGGCCCCAAGCACATTTTGCTGGCTGCCTCTCTGCTGCCCTCTGCTGGCTGCCTTCTCCATCACATGATTCCGCTTGGGCCAAAGGGCTCCGCAAAGACAGTGCTTTCAAAAAGTCCCCTGAGACCTGTTCCCATTCAGACACTCAATCCTGCTGCTGCTGCTGCTAAGTCGCTTCACTCGTTGCCGACTCTGTGCGACCCCATGGACGGCAGCCCACCAGGCTCCCCTGTCCCTGGGATTCTCCAGGCAAGAACATAACCCTCAGTTTTCCCAGGAAATTTTCTGCCTAATCAATAGAGAAGGAACAATTTCTCCCTAAGAAAGCACATAACTCCCTGGAGGCTCCTATATAAGCCATGGGAAGTGGATTTTATACAGTGGTTGGGAAGGTCTCTAACAGTGATGGCACCAGCCTGCCACGCAGGACACACTAGGGAAAGGGACAAGCCTCCTGGTCCTACCGCCCTCCCCCACCCAGACCAGAGTTACAGAGCTCAACTTTAGCCTGAGACTTTATCTTCTCAAGTTTGGATGCACAGAATACAAATAAGAAGCAGAGGGCCTGGCTAAAGGATGGGGTAGCCATGGTCCCCTCCACTCACCCACTCATATCTGCCACCTGGGCTGCCCCTAGACTCTACGCAAACCCCTGGGGATCCTGACAGAAGGCTTCCCTGACCCCAGGAAGGAGGTGCCTGGCCGTATGTTTCTCTATCTTAGCAACCTAGCATGGTCCTCTGCAGGATGCATTCTCACAGCTGTCTCTTTTGTGAGAAGATAGAGTGATCGCTGTCTAGGGTAGAGTCATTGCTCTATGCTCAGCATCCAGCACAGTGTTGACTCATGGTGGGCTCAGCTAGAGTTTCTTGAACCAACCCTTCCACAGTTGGGATGAGCAGCGTTTCAGGCAGAACTGCCTCTCCCTCGAATGGTTCCAGGGTGGAGAGAATGACCACAGTCAGGCATGAACATGGCCCTGCGTCCCCCTCCCTACACCCCTGCCAACCAGAGGGAGCAACTCTTGTCTGTAACATGCTGTGATGTTATCAACATGCCGAGCCTCTTCCTGCTAACCCCTTCAGTCTTTGGCTCTTGAAGGGCAGTTTCTGGGAGAAATCTCATTAGAATGGACACAAAGTCCTCAGGGACCATCTGGCCAGCCTCATCAAGAGAGCAAGGCCAGGCTCCCAGGGGTCAAAACAGTGGGCCCTTGGTTAGAACCGAGATCTGGTCTCCCTGATCACTCCTGCTGGAAGAGCTGCGACCAAAGCAGGAGGTGCCCGTGAATGAGGGGTCATGGAGAGGGGGAGACTGTGCCCCACCTACCCTGCTCCATGCCTCTAACTTCTAACCCACTGTAACTTGAAAATAACATCCTTTATAATTTTCCAAAAGAACCCATAACTAGAGAATTCAAGACTTGAGCCAAAACTATGGCATCAGAGGCACAGAAAATCAAGTGTAAACAAATCAGCTTAGGCTCAAGCAGTGGCGGGTGGGGGAGGTGGGGGAAGCCTCTCTGATATAGGGAGCTGAGCTAAGGGGCTAATCCCACCTGCTAGCTCCTAGAGCTTTCATCATGATCCTTGGCAGATGGAGACATTCCCAGAACAGGGAAACCAGGGCTCCCAGAGCTAGAGCGACTAGGAGCTATAGTTAAGAAGTGCGGGCCAGAATCTATCCCCGTGGCCTGAGCTTTGAGCCAGGTGCTTGCAGCAATACCACAAGGCTCCTGGAACAGGCAGACCCCTCCTCACATTTCCGAGACCCACAGTGAAACATAAACAAGGGACCTGGCCTACTGCCTGGTCCCTGCTCTTCCCACCCAAGTCTCTCTGGTACTGTGAGTAGAGAGCCCACAGCTGCCCCAGCACCCCACAAGCCTACGGGCATGTACTTCCATGACAAGAGTCGGCTTAGAGAAGATGAAGTTGGAATGTGCCCCACATAAGCCCTGGGTCCTGGGTCCCTGCAGCAGGATTTCAAATTGGGATGCAGCCTCTGGTTGGGCATATCCCTTTGATCTTGCAAACTTCTCACCTTTTGGGGTGCCATGGTAAGAGGAAAGCCAGAACAGGGCCTCGAAAGTTTCAGGGCAAGATCCTCTTGCCCCAGTCTATTGGGGCAAGAGGAAGTGGAGGATAGTATTCACAGTGAGAACACTGATGCTTTCCAAACACTGATGATCCACTCCCAGCCCAGGACTCACTCTCACATCCCTCTAGAATGGCTAAGAGTTTGTGCTCTAATGTCAGACAGTCTGGGTTCAAATCTTATCTCCACCCCTTATTAGCTGTGTGGCCTTGGCTGAATTACTTAAACTGTCTGTGCTTCAATTTCCTTATCTTCAAAATAGCAAACTTCAACACTACCTTCGTCGCGGGTTCTGAGGATTGAGTAAGAAAATGCACTGAGAGCTCCCAACCCAGAGCTAGGCACAGAGAGGACTCTCGGCTACAGGAGCCCAGGCCAGCCCCCGCTCTGGGCTGAAGTAGCCACAGGAGTCAGCTAAGGAGAAACAGATGGGATCATCCGAGCGCCTCACTGGCAGACCCGAGAGAGGCCCCTTTCTGGCTCTTTCCTCCCAGCCAGCGGAAATGGGTCACTGTTTCGTGCTTGGCTTAGTGGAGCTCGGATTCTGATGGCTCTGGCCAGGATGCCCTGGACTAGACCCCTTCCCCATACCACCCTTGAGAGCAGGTCACCAGGGACTTAGGAGACGAGGAGCTTCCCTGCGTAGGGACCTCGGAGGCTGGCTCCAGAGGGGATGGTGGGGCAGCAGCCGGAAGATTCCAGCTTGTCACCTGACAAACCACCTCTGCATTTGCGCAGAGAGCAGCAATATGCCCACAAAAATGTTCCATGCTTTCAGCAAGCCACAGAAGCCTGGCTTTTTGAGGGTGGGGGATGTAACTGGCTGCAAATGGACTCTTCCCTCTTCTCAAGTTGCTTTTGTGTTGGCACATTTCTGTGTCATCCACCACAGAGCCAACCCTCACTCCTTCCAGAGGGTGATGGGAGCTCAGAGTCCAGCCCGAAAGCCCCAGGGGCTTGCCCCTTGACTGGGGTATCTACATCAGGGTCTGTCTCACCAACATGGTTAGATTTTGCCCTTGGCTCCAGAACATCTTGGGGCAAGAAAAAAGGCTTCCAAGGCTCGTCTGGAGCCCCTGACTGCTTCACCGAGGTTCCCAGGACCCCAGTCTCCTTTGCTGTCAATCAGAGAAATAAGCCAAGTGGCTGAGGCTGGGGGACCTGGGCTGGGCTCCTACCTCAGGCCCCTCCCCACCAACCAACCCCACCCCCCACCCCCCAAAACACAGTGAAGTAATCCCTCAGAGTCCCAGTTTCCATATTTGTAAATGGAGATCAGTCGTGAAAATAAAACCCACATTACATACTGTTAGGGCTATTGTGGCAATTAAATGAGACAATTGGCCATGGGTTTATGATACTCTGATATAATAAATATATATTTGGTCTTCCTCTTGGTTCCTGGCGCAGAGCTGCAGAAACCTTTGGAATATCCTGAGTAATAAGAGAAGAATGTCTTTGCTATTCATAATAAGACCCTTCCACCCACACTGGAGGCTAAGTTAACGAAGTGACTCAATGGCTTCAGATTATATACAAAAATATTTGCAGGGGTTATCTCTGACGAACAGAATTAATTGCAGGTGATTCTCATTTTTTCCTTTTGCTTAATCATATATTTTCAACTTTAAAAAATAATAAACAGGCATCACTGTTGTCGTAAGATTGAACGTTATTAAAGAAATCATATAAAACCTGAAGCATGGTTCCAAGCACACAATAGGTGCTTCCTTGATTCCTTTCCTTCCTTGCAATCACATTGTGGAGACTCAACGAAACTTGTCTATCTACTGTGTCTTAGCTTCTTTTTTTTAATTCTTAAAAACTGAAGTATAGGTGATTTACAATGTTGTCCCAGTCTCTGCTGCACCGCAAAGTGGTTCAGTCAGACATATATAGTCATTCTTTTCTGTATATTCTTTTCCATTATAGTTTCTTGAAGAGAACAAACATTCTGAAGTAAGAGCAGGTTGTGAACCTGGCACTTTCCTTTCCCCAAATGCTCCCCATGGGCCCCACCTCTGGTCCTTGATTACATAGTCGCCTCCACTGTAGAAGGCCCATCCTTGACATTTTCCCTATTGCTACCTGCCCCCATTCTCCCCATCCTCCAGGACAGCATAAGTCACATTTCCCCTGGGAAGCCTTCCTTGACTGCATCTCCTTTGGCTCCCTCAGGAACTTGTCTTCTATTGACCATGTGGGTCCTTGGCTGCCTTCTAGTCAGTTGCACCACCTGACTAGGAGCCTCTGGGATGGGGGTGGAGGGGCAGAGGTCTTGAGATCGCAGCATCCCTTTCCAGGCCGTGCACCCCAGCACCTGACTTAAAGTTGAGCACAGATCGGTGCTCAGGCCCTGGGTGCCAAATGGAACTGAATGTATTTGCAGCTCTCGTGAGCCTGTATCTAGGGCCTTCGTCTTCGTCCTGCTTCAGGGATTGAGGCTCTATTGGTGCTGCACCCTGTACAAATTCTGATACCACTGCCTACTGGCTGTGTCGGAATGGGAAGTTCACTCCATTTCTCTAAGCCTCAATTTCCCAATGCCTGGTTATAACCCATCCCTTAGTATTAAAATTAGCACCCAGTTGGACCATAATATGCTAAATTAGATGGTAAATAATAAAGCACTTAATAGTGCAGGGTATATAATAAATGTTTGACTAAAAGGTAGCCACATGCATGTCTTATTGCAGCTTTATCATCCAAACCGGGACACTTCTGAGAATAAAAGAGGAGCTATTGATAGTTATGGGCTTCCCTAACGGCTCAGTGGTAAAGAATCCACCTGCGATGCAGGAGTCATGAGTTCGACCCCTGGGTCAAGAAGATCCCCTGGAGAAGGAAATGGTGACCCACTCCAGTATTCTTGCCTAAGAAATCCCAAGGACAGAGGAGCCTGTCAGGCTACAGTCCATGGGGTCACAAAAGAGTCAGTCACGACTTAGTGACTTTGCTGTTGTTCAGTTACTAAGTTGTGTCTGACTCTTTACGCCAGAACGACAGGCATAAACAAGGGTGGCGTCAGGCCAAGTGGGACATATCGTCACACTACTTATCCCTCCTATCCACTGGGAGCTCCCTGAGCACAGGGACCAGACCACCTCCATCTCAGAACTCCCCCGCCACAGCCTGCCTCCAGTCCCAACCCAGCACGACCCTGGCCGAGAAGCCCTCAGGGACTTCCCCTCCCCTGGCACAGAGGTGCAGCCTGCCTGGAGTTAGGGATATGCTCTGAAATCTGGGACAAGCGGCCAGCCCGTCTCCTGCCCCTGAGCTGGGACCCCAGATTCCTCCCATGCCCCCATGGCCCCTGCAGCCTTGTAGTGACCATACCGTGAGGGGTTGACAGGTGAGGACCAGCTGCCCTGGCTCTTCCTCTGGAGCAGAAGGGCCTCTGGAGTGGTCAGTGGTCAGCACGAACCCAGCAGCCCTGGCGCTGATCAAAGTTCCAGGCAGAGGTTCCTCCCCTCACGTGGCCTGAGCATTCCTGCAATGTCACCAGCGTCACAGGACAGCAGGAGAGAGTCTAGGCAAGGCCTCCGAAGATTACAAAACGACCCTGAACTCTTACCACGGAGAGATCCTTGTTGGGGCCAAAATCCAGCCAAGGTTACAGGTTTGGCATCTTTAGGACCCCAGGGGAATCCACCAGGCCCTAGAAAGTTCCCAGTAGGCTGCTCTGGGGCGACCACTGGGATCAGGGGTTAAAACATATCCCTTCCTGTGCAAGCCAGGCTGGACACAGCTGGGCAGCCAGCCGCAGGCACCTGCAGACTCCCAGTGCCAGGAGAAATCCTGCGGGTTTGCTGTCCTTCTGTATTTGTTTATTGAATGCTTATGTTCTAAACACTTTCTGAGTTAAAAGGGGGAAGTGATATAGGGAGGTGAATTTTGGCTCAGTATGGACAGGAACGCATTCACCACTGAGATTATCCAAGGATGAAAGCAGTTGCATGA
The DNA here is from genome assembly GCF_016772045.2 of Ovis aries. NCBI lineage: Eukaryota > Metazoa > Chordata > Mammalia > Artiodactyla > Bovidae > Ovis > Ovis aries. Next base: position 194,001,176 of record NC_056054.1, on the reverse strand, counting down.
GGAGGCAGTGATTTTCTGGCCTTGAAGGTGTTCATGCAGGGGCTGCAGAGCAGAGTGAGGAGAGCGTGTGTGAGTGTATGTGTGTTCATTCGTATGCACTTGTGTGAAATCAAACAGTGGGTCTGTGCTGCGGGCAGGACCCTGGGCAGATGTGCAGGTGTGGAGGGCAGGTTTGTATTAAGAACTCCAGGCATCTTTTGGGACATGGGAGATAGGCGCTCACTCTTCTTCCCTTGTTGGAATTCCAGGCTCCCATCTTGAGTGGATGGGCTCAGTGGTTAGGGAAGGTGCATAAGGCCCTGTCCCAGTCATTGATTGGGTCCTGCTTTGTGAAACAGTGAACACACTACTGACCCTCGCCAGGTCCAGCCTCCTGAGACAGGGTTACACCCGGCAGAAGGGATTGAAGAGCTAAGAGAGCCCAGGAAATATGGTTTGAAGCCCTCTTCCTGGGCATGGCAGTGGAATGAAGGGACAGAGAAAAGATTATCCTTCTCATAAACCCTGGACTTGCACCAGCAGTGGTGACAACCCCTGAACCTGGAGGCCTGAAAAGGTCCCAGGGACTTCTGGACACCTGGAGAGTCACCTTCACTTACAGGGTGTCTTCTGAGAGCCCGGGGCTCACTAAGCCTGGGTGCTAGGCACTGTAAGAGTCCAGACGTGTGCAGGAGAGTCCTACCCACCAAAGCTAGTGTGCACCTGTGTGTGCATGAGTGTGAACACATGTGCACTTTGATGAATGCTGAGGGAAATTCACTGCCTTTCTGAGACATAGAAGAAGCTCCAGGTTGGGAGTCTGGAGGCCTGGCTATCTTGCAAGCTCAGCGACTAGTTCACTAGGTGACTATGAGAAATTCATTTCCTGTCCTGGTCTTATTTTCTCCATCTATAAAATGGGTTGAGCCTATTCCTAAGGCCCCATCCAGCCACAGTGACCTCAAGATATTATTTTGATCTGACTCACTTTCCAAAGGCCTTTCCCAACCATGAATATCTGGTGTCTGTGAAGAGCTGTCTGGGTCAGCCTTGCATTCATGTGACAAGCAGAGAATCAACAGCGAGATCCCTTAGCCAAGGCGCGCATCGGAACACATGTGTCCTGTGTATACCATTTATTGTTGATTCTGTACTCCAAATCTGTTACAAGCAGCATCCAGCAAAGAAGAACCCCCCACCTCGCCCACCAGGGCTCACACTCTGTAAAACCCTGGGGGCCTAGAAAGCTCTAAATGCATCACCAAGCACCTGGGACTATCTGCAATGATTCCCTAAGTGAGGCAAAATCGATCCACTTTTGAAGGCAGCATGAAGGCGATGAGTTGGTGAGAACAATCCCTCCTTGGGTGAAGAAGAAAGCTCAGACTGGGAGGAGTTTGGCCTGGAGGAGTGCCCACCCCGCCCCTCTCTGAACCACAGCCATGACCTCCTCCCCAAGACCACCACTGCCTCCCCAGCAACTCCAGTTCAATTCCAGCTGTGGGGTCTGTGGGTTGATTTCTTTGAGTGATTCGTAGCTAAAGGCAGGTTACCTCCCATGTCTCTATAAAAACTCCAGTTATCTAGTTTTCTGTAGCTGCGTCCTCTTCATAAACTTCCTGAGTCTGGAAATGATTCCCAACACTGCACTACACAGACATCTGTGACAATGCTATTGCTGCCCGTGAAGAGTTCTGAGAACGGTGCTGTGCCTTTAAATACTGACGAGGAGGAAAAATATACACTCAGCCCAACATTCCCTTGAGGAAAGCCAGTTTTTCTTTAATGGATGGATGAGTTTAACTTTTCCTGTATTTACAAAGCTTTGGATCCACACAGTACCAGGTGGCATCGAATACTAAGATGACGGGGAGCAATAAGACAGTGACTCCCATTTTCCTTGGTTTAGCAATGAAAGCCTAGGACAGGCCATGAATTCTTGTATGAGCTTAAAGAGAGAAGGAACACTCACTGCCTGTTAAATAATGTTGCAGAAGCAAGAGGTTTTAGATCCTCACACATGTACCACTCCTGCACAGGGCTATTGTGAGGGTTAAAAAGAAAATGTCTGCTAAGTGCTTTGAAGGGTATCTATGCAGAGTAAACATTTTTGAAAAACAGTGGTTCTAACCAGTTTTTATTGTCTTTCCTCCAATATTGACCCTCCACTCCAAATGGAGAACTGACAAGGAGGCCTAGAAGCCAGTGAGCTGCGGAGAAAAGTGAACTCAACTCTGGGGAACCAAGCAGCTCACTTCAGCCCCAAGAAGTGAGCAAATGCCAAGAGCCAAGAGCCTGTTGGAAAGGAAACTCCACCCACCTTTTCTGGCAGCTTCCTGACCAGACAACATGGTTTAGAGAGACCACATGGCCTGCCAAGGAAGAGGAGGCTCAATGGTTCCCTCCAGTCTCTGATGGAGAAAGGACCAGGGGCACTCAGAAGGTCAGGAAAAGGGTCCACCAGCCCCACCCAGTGTGCTTCCCTGAGGAGTCATCTGAGGACAGCTGCCCTCAGACCAGCCTTTGATCTGGAGACACACGAGGTATCTTGGGCCAGAGAGGAAGATATTCCAAAGTCATGGCCAATGCTATCAATACCCAGGGTCTGGGCTCAGCTTGACAGGTCACACTGGATGATGAAGACTCCTTCCTTACTTTTCCGATATCTCTGGCCCACTTGTACCCTTGCACAATGAGATGCTTGGGCTTCCTTACAAGGAGTCCTTTGAGGAATGCAGTGCCGAACCATGCTTCCTGTCTGGAGGAGAGTAGGCCATGCTTCCCCTTTGGGGCCCAGGATCAACAAGGCAGGTCACCATTGGGAATGATGCTCAAGCCCCAAGCTCTAGGCTCATTTCTTTTTGGACCCTGGCAAACCCTGGTACATGTCTGCCAGGTACTATAAATATTTTGGAAACATTTTGGAGACCCAGATTTACCTTGGGGAGATAGTGTCTTTTGCCTCTAACAACATCTCTCCCAGATTTCCTGTGACGGAGAGTGAAAAGCTACAAAACGCACTAGCTCTTAACACACATCTGCTCCTGGACTCGTCGTCAGGGCCCGTCAGCACCATGCTGTTAAGGCTGAGGTGGATTTCTTATTTGTCTCGTGCGGCAGAGGGAACCAGTAAAGGCCAGTCAGGATTGAGGGCAGATTTCCAGATCTGTGCAGTATTGGCTTCAGCTCTTTTCTGGGAAGACACAGACACCTGAAAGTCCCCATTTCACTGTTTCTTCTTCTAAAGTGGTATACCAGGTGTCCAGAGAAAGACAGGCATCGTCATGAGTGTACTTTCTTGACCTGTGTGAATATGTGTGCAGCAGGAATGGTGGCCAGGGCAGGTATTCATGTGACTGCAACACTGAACCAAAGCACTCAACTATTGCAACCAGACTACAGGCAGGGAAAAGCTTCAGAGAGGTCCCTGACCCAGTCTGACCTATCTGTGTATCCATGTTGCCTGCTGTGTGTGAGAATGCTGAAGTTCAGTTTCTAGCTGACTGTAATGTCTATGAAGAATTTTACCACGGCCAGAGGGATTGCTGGGTTCTATTATACTTGGCTGTCCAATTAAAGGATCTCATCTCTGAGCTATTTCACTTTCCCAGATGCAGAGTGAAAATTAAAAACAGATATAGGGCATCTCATGCCCATAAAAGGCCCAAGCAGAGGAACCTCCAATGAGCAACAGACAGCTTGTTGGCAGGGTAGGGTGTGTGGTTGCATGGGCCTCTCTAGTTGAGATGCTTCTGACCTTCCCAGTCTGGGTGCCTGAAGGTCTGGCATTGAACACAATTTCCTGCTCAGGCCAGAGTATACCTACATCTTCTCCTCCACCGCTGCTAGCTGGGCCTTTGCAAGGACTGGCGGCAGGGGGAGGGCAGGCAGGGGCCTATCCTGATCTGTGGGGAGCCAGTTCCCAGGAAAGTCCATGCCATCTCCACAAGCCCCAGTCTTCTCCAGTAAAGGCCCCAGATGGAGGATCCTGGTGATGTCTCGTTTCTTGAACTGGGTACTAATCACACAGGTGTGTACAGTTTGTGAAAATCCATCAAACCTTACACTAGCATGCTCCCACTTTTCTGTATGTAGGTTACATTTCCAGAAACAGTTAAAAGAGAAAAACCTTGCAGGTGAACACAAGGACCCCCAGGTACTAGATTGCTTTCTCTATCCAATACCAATAAGCTGACTTTCATGTTTTGGGGAGGTCAGAATTTTTACATGATTTTATTCCTTAAAGGATTAAAATTTCCAAAGCAAAATTTACAGTTCAGAAATACTCTCTAAAGAGGCAAAACTTGTTTCACCGGTGCCTTTCTTCCTTTCCCAGATAAAAATCACAAGAGAGATACTGATGATGGCTCTGCCTTCAGAAACTGAGCAGCCTCAGTTTTCCCTTTCTCTCTATCATAGCATCCTGAAAGCCAGGGCATTTGGCAGTTCTTGAAAAAGCAGCTAAAAGGTTTGAAGCCTCCATTGAGGAGAAAAGTCACCTTGTCTTCAGGAGCAGGAAATGAAGAGAGACTTTTCATTCGAGGGGACAGGGTGGAGCCATGCCACAAACAAGACGAGCAAAGAAGGGGAATCAACTTACATAATACTTGGGAGAGGGGCTGTCCCGGTGGAGAACTATTCCCACAAAGTGGCAGGTGTGTGATAACTGTGTCTACAGAGGCCAGCAGGGGCACAGACACAGGGAAGGCACATTTTGGAGGAGAGCTGGCGAGCTTTAGAGGAGGGGCTTTCTTGAAAGAAGCCCAGGGATGTGAACTGGGACCACCACAGGATTTTTTCCATGGAGGGTTAGATCTCCCTGGTAGTAAGAAGGTTCTGCCAGAACCTCATCTGCAGGAGAACCAGGCAGGTCAGGAAAAGGTAGGGACGCCTTTCTCTAGGGGACCTGAGAGAGAGGGACAGGGGATGGTCTGTGGACCCAGAGGTAGAGGCAGCACAGTGAAATCCCGGGTCCTCTGGGGGTCCCACCGTCACCTAGCCCTTCCTCCAGCCCTCCTCTCTAACACTCATTGGGTGCCTTCATCTGCATCAGGACCGCGTGGCTCCTCTCCTTGCAGCAGCAACAGCAGATGCAGGCAGCCAGGGAGCAGGCCAGGGCAATGATGCCGATGACAATGGCGGCAATGGCCAGTCCACTCTGGGCCCGGGTCATGCCCCCTGTGTCACGACTATCAGGGGTCTTAATGGTGGTCAGATCGGTGTAGTCCTTTGTGGGGCTGGTGAAGTCAGTGGCGGAGGAGATGGAGGTGGTGTCGGGGTAGCTGGACGTGCCTGGATATGTCGGTGTCTTTGGGTAGCTGGGCACCTGGGGGATCCCTGGGACCTGGACACTGGGAACATCAACATTAACATTGATGATGATGAGGGACTGGCCACGGACACTGGCTGGGCTGAAACACACAGGGAGGCTGTCTGTCCCCAGCCTGGCCTTGTTGAGCAGGAGCCAATTGCGGAGCGGAAGGATGTCTGAGTCACACCTCCAGGGGTTGTCATAGAGCCGCAGCTCACACAGCTTCCCCAGGTGATCGAAGATGCCCAAGGGTAGGTTCTCCAGTTGGTTGTTCTGCAGCTGGATGGTCAACAGGTTATTGACATTGGCGAAGAGGTTTCCGGGGAGCTGCTGAAGGCGGTTGTTCTGCAGGGAGATGTTCTGCAGGTTGGCCAACATGCGGAAGACGCTTCCATCCAGCTCCTGCAGTGCATTGGTGTGGAGGGACAGCTCCTGCAGCTCCACCAGTCCATTGAAGGCATCCGGGGAGATGTAGTTGATCTGGTTGCGGCTGAGGACCAGGACCTGCAGCTGGCGGAGGCTGCTGAAGACGTTATCGGGGAGGGAGGTAATGTGGTTGTCATAGAGCCACAGCTCCCGCAGGTTGTGCATGGGTCCAAAGATGCCGGGAGAGAGCTCCTTCAGGGAATTCCCAAAGAGCGTGAGCCGGTTGAGCTGGGGCAGCTGCAGGAAGATGCCGGGGGGCAGCTGGGAGATGTGGTTGTTGGACAGGTAGAGCTTCTGGAGGTTACGGTTGTTGTGGAAGAGGCCGGGCGACAGCATTCCAATCTGGTTCTGCTGCAGGGCCAGCTCTTGGAGGTTGCTGAGCCCGTCGAAACAGCCCATGGGGATGTCTGAGAGTCTGTTCTCATACAGCCGGAGGACCTGAAGGTTGCTCAGGTGCTGGAAGACCCGGGGTGAGAGGTGGGTGAGGCTGTTCTTGCCCAGATTGAGCTTGGTGAGGCCCACCAGGTGGTCGAAGACCCCATCAGGGATGTACTCCAAGTGGTTGCCATGCAGCTGCAGCTCCTTGAGGTTGCTGAAGTGGGTGAAGTGGGCCGGCTGGATCTGTACCAATTGGTTGCTGGACAGCAGGAGCGACTCGAGGTTGTCCAGGCCCTGGAAGAGGCCAACAGGCAGGATCTGGAGCTTGTTGTTGGCAAGGCTGAGGTAGCGCAGCGAGCCAAGGGTGCGGAAGGCACCAGGAGCAATGTGGGCCAGCTCGTTCTTCTCAATCCGCAGTGCGATCAGGGCCGAGATGTTGAGGAAGGGGGACTCATTGAGTTCGGTGATGTGTGTGTTGAGGATCTGCAGGCTCATGGCGTTCCAGGGCAGTGGGGTGGGCACCACCGCGATGCGTGCCCCCGTGCACTCCACCTGGGAGGCCCTGGAGCAGGTGCACTCGCTCGGGCAGCCATAAAAAGCCAGACCCACAGCCCAGGCCTGGCAGCCCACCAGCAGAAGGAGGTAATGCTTCAGTGGCATGGCCTCTGCAAGGGGAGAGAGAGCATGCGGGTCAGGACTGCCTCACCAACACTGCCGCTACTTTTAACCCAGCATCAACCTTGGGTGCCAAACACTGGCTTGCCTTTGAACCCCATGACCACGTGCCCATCTCATGCTACCTATAGCTTGATCTGCAAGCCTCTTCATCTTCCCCGCCGGCCTTCCTACTTCCAGGTCGCTGCCCAAGCAATCCCCCCAACCTAGAGGGCTCTTCATCCTCATCCAAATCTTTCCCACACTTCACTTGCTGCCACCTTAGGATTCCATAAGTCGGCTTTAGTCACCCTCCAATGCCAGTGGTTTCCCCAACCTCCCTCCTAACCCAGCCACAGAGGCCACATGTGGCATCCCCTGTGACCCCGTCTGCCTCCTCACTGCTCAGTAGGCTTCACAAGGGCAGGGCTGCTGGTGCCCCATCCCGACGAGTCCCTTAAGTCAGGGACAGTATCTTATCCATCTCTGTGTCCCTCTCAGTTCCTGGACTTGCTGGCTGAACATGGCTTCCTCAGGAGAAACCAATAGGAAATGAGAATAAACCAGGCCTGAACCAGGGGGGCAGATGCTGAGGCCATGAACATGGAGGCTGCTGGGAGGAGCTGCGACAGCCAACAGAGCAGGACCATGCAGTGATCTGGTGGAAAAGACTGCAGGGAAGCTCGGTTTTTGCTCTCCCTGGGCCCCGCCCTGCCCCATCACCACCAGCAACAGCCTGCCCTGTGTTAACCCTTTCACAGGTGTTTATCACGGTTTAATGCAAACTACCTTCTCAAAAAAAAAGGAAATTATCCACACCACTTCCTATCTCGCTGAAAGGACTGCTGTGGGTCAGCTGATGTTTGGAGTCTGCCTTCTGGGTACCAGTACCACTTTCCAAAAGAAACATCGAGTGGCCTTGAGTAAGTCCCAGAAAACTTAGGATGTACTTTGAGCTGAGAGGGCTTCCCTGGTGGCTCATACAGTAAAGAATTTGCCTGCAATGTGGGAGACCCTGGTTTGATCCCGGAGTCAGGAAGATCCCCTGGAGATGGGAATGGCTACCCACTCTAGTATTCTTGTCTGGAGAATTCCATGGACAGAGGAGCCTGGCGGATTATTGTCCAGGGGCTCACAAAGAGTTGGACACACTGAAAGGTGGTAGGTAGGCCCAAATGTTCCCTCAGACACAGTACTGATCTGAGAATGGATCCATAATCATGGAAGTTTTGGTATTTGAGTTCAGGCCTATAAACTGTATAGAAAGTGGGAAATGGGGCATGGGGGTTGGGCCCTATGTGAATATTTAAGGACCACTAACTAGTTGTTGGGGCTTCCCTGGTGGCTCAGAGGGTAAAGCGTCTGCCTGCAATGCGGGAGACTCGGGTTCAATCCCTGGGTCGGGAAGATCCCCTGGAGAAGGAAATGGCAACCCACTCCAGTATTCTTGCCTGGAAAATCCCACGGACAGAGAAGCCTGGTAGGCTACAGTCCATGGGGTTGCTAGATCTTGAATGAAGTTTGAGGCCTCCAGGCTCAGCTTCCTCACCCTCAGTGATGCTGATAACCACTGTCCCCACCTGAGGCCGTTGTGAGGGGGCAGATAGGAGAAAGGCTGTGGAAGTGATCTGTACAGCATTGTGAAAATGTGTGAGCATGTGCCAAGCTCACCCACAATATGCCCTTATAGACTCATGCAGGCAGGAAGGCCTCAAAGTGCTTTTAACCTTGGCATTCTTAGTCAAGTGATGAAGAATTTCTGTGTATGTGCAGAGCATCTGTAACTTCCATCTGAGGTTCAAAGAGGTCTTTAACTCCCAAACGGTTAAGAACTGCTGATCATGCATTCCCATCATTTTAAGGGATGTAGGAAGCAGGGAAACTGAGGCTTAAAGCCTTAAGCCAAGATCTTCAGATACCTGATGAGAACTTTGAGTGTTAATGCAGTGCCTCTCCTTGCCTCTCCTTTTAATGAGCAAAAGCCCTGAGTCAGAGGAAAGAATTCAAATGATGGTCTATAAGGCCATAAACTGACTGGGTAGACAAGGTATTTCTTTGACCTCTTGTTGCTCCCCTGAACTCATGGGGTCCTGAGTCTGGTCCATAACTCAGAATAGTCCAGGCTTCCTTACCTGGAACTCAGTGCAACCCTCCCCTGTCCCCCAAAAAGTTTACCCAAGTTCATCCCACCCCGGACCTTGATTGTTGCCTTAGTCACAACCCATCCAAGGCTTGACCTGTTGTGCTTTCACTTCAAAGACTCAAATAAGTATGTAAAACTGTAGAGAGAAGAAAGAAAAATAACAACTTGACTAATGAAATCAAGATGTAGAGGAAGGGGGCCAGAATAAGCTATGGACACATTTAAAAGGATGAACTTGTATAGACAAATGTCAGATCCAGAACTTGAGAGCAGAAAATTAACATCTTAGATAGGGGGCACTGAAAAAAGTGAATTAACATCCAACCTTAGATGTCAGGGCTTTTTAATTGATGGTAACAGAGAAGGAAGACTGCTCACAAAAGCTAATGTGATTGTAGATTGCATTAATAGAAGTGTTAAGTGTGGAACAAAGGAGGTGATTGTCTTCCTCTACACTGCCCTCATCAGTCCACATCAGCAGTGCTGATCTCAGTTTCACCCTGAACTTGAAGAAAACCCAGTGATAAACTGGTCTCCTGAAGGACTTCTGGAGAAGAGTTTGAGGAGGGTGAAGGGATGCAGACACCAGAACATTCTTGCACCCACTGAAGGAACTGTGGATGAATAGCCAGAAGGAGAGATGTGAAGAATCTGCAAGTACTTTCTTAATATATGTCAAGGGCTGACTTGGGATAAAGAAAGCAGCCTTACTCATGTGGCCTCCAAGGTCCAAACCAGTGTGCAGAAGCTATGGGGTCACATATTTCAGTTCATCACCAAAGACAGCTTGTCAGAATCAGAATGGACAAACTTATAAGGTAGTAAGCTCCCCATCACTGAAAGTGTTTAAATAGAAACTGAGCAACTACTTGGTAAGGACGCTGAAGAACAGGTTCCTACACCGGGTAGAGTACTGAGCTGGATGACAGCTGGTGTCCTGTTCATCCCCAAGAGGTTAGGATTCTAAGGCTGGGTGTCAGAGCAAGGACATGAGAGCCATCTACCAAGACAATACAAGACAACAGTGTCTGCACTATCTACAAGACAATAGTGTCTGCACTCCCAGGGAGTCCGTGCAGACTGCAGTGGGTGTTTGCCCATCCCCTTGACATGTGTGTCAGAGAGATCCACTCCCTGGACTAACTTACCAAAGGCGAAGCGTCACTTCTGGTTATGAGCCATGCAGTACTCAGCTTCTGTGCCCAGAATACTTCAAAATGGTATTGTTGCCCAAGTATTAGAGATTAAATTAAAGTGCCCATAACCTGGCGAGCCCAGGGCAGCCTCTCAAGTTTCCCCATCTATAAATGAGGGTGTGGGCCAAGGTACGCATCTCAGACCTCTGAGTTTGTACTCCCCAGCTGGGGAGGGGCATCAAACCAGGCCCAGGAAGGGCCCAGGGCCAGGGGAGGTACCTTGTGATTTGGGAGGAAGAAGAACAAGATAATTCCCTTATAGGAGCAGAGCCACTGTTGTTTAAAACAGACCACACTCAGCTTGACAAATATTGCAAGAATTTGCAGATTTTCCCCCTCATAAAACCGTCCCGTCTGTAGAGCTCATCCCAGCACCACATGCAGTGGGCTCCTAATTGCCAGCACTTGTTATTGTTGCAGCTGACACTGACTGCTCCAAAGGACCTCTGGGGAGCCCATTCCAAACCCAGCTGCAGAGCCTCCGGGGAGGGAGGGACCGCAGGAGCAGGGCTGGACGCAGGGCAGGCCCTTAGATTCCCAGTAAGGGTGGCCTGTGTCTGTGGCAGCCCGAGGCGCTCGGGAGCCCAGCACACAGCAGCCTAATAGCCCACGCTGCCCTGCGCCGCTTGGTAGCCGTGACAAATGCCAGTTAAAGTCCCACAAAGCTACTCTAATTACACCTTCCTCCTCCAAGCAGCCAAACGCATTCTCAGTCACTGCAGCGACCAGCCCCTGTCCTTGGAGGGGGCCCAGCCTGGCGTCTGTCGCGGGCCTGGGGAATTCACTGAGCCCACGGTACACAGAAGGACGGACAGACAGCTCACCTGGGCACTCTGACGTGGTCCCTCCCCAGGAGGAGAAGTGCTCGGACCCGGAGCTCTGGCTCTGGGTCGCCTTAGCAAGAACTGCTTATATGACTCATGGGCAAACACATAATTAGCCTCGAAGCCCTGGGCTTTGTTGGCTGGTGGGTTGGGACTTTGGGGTTTAATACCATCATTCACATTCCCTAAACACGAGCTTCCATGGGAGGAGACGCCTTCTTATTTCAATGCCATGGAGCAAAGATTTTGGAAAGAGCCTAGGAGACGGATGAGCTACCTAGCCTTGACTCCAACCTGGAGTGTAAGTTTAGGTGAATTCTCCAGACCTCAGTTTCCCCTCCTGTAAAGACTCCCAAGGCCCCTGGGCAGCTCTGATATATTCCCAGAGACAGAATGGAGATTTGGCCTGAAGCCCCGCCATTCCCACCGCCCCCTACAGGTCGCATGGAACCACCAGCAGAGCCACCTTCTCTCTGAGGCCTGAGGACCTCGTATCCATCTTTGCAGGCCCACCATGTTTCAGAAGTTTTCCAGGCAGGGTAATCCCGCTTGTTAACTGGTGCATTTTCACATGGCCAATAGCCATTTCATGGATTGGGAAGCTCAGAGGGGACCTTTGGGAGGGCACCTCCTAGCCCATCTGGGGAAACTGAGCCCCAGACAGGAGATCTCTCTCCCTGGCCTATGTCCTTCCCCCAGAGAGGCCTCCCAAAACGTGGCTTCGTGTGCACTGAATGTTGCCCCATTTACCGAGGGAGCTGTACTGTCTCTCCCTCACTCAGCCAGTGTCAGCCTCGGTCCAGCTGCTCCTCTGAACCTGGTCCACTGGATCTGAAGTCACTAAGAGGCTCACTGCATCCTAACCTCCCATCTCACTGATATGAGGTAACCACCCCCGACCCCAATCAGTACACAAACACTGTCTGGAAGTACCTGGGAAGTTTGCTTAACAGAATCGACCTCACGGCATCACATCAATGAGGATTACATGTAAAGCACTTAGACTCGCTCTTGGCCCCAAATGAGTACTAAATGTTACTTACAATTATTGTTTATCCACCTGTTGAGTAAAATCAGAATCTCTGGGGGCTCCATCCACAGAGCTCCTGACCCTGAGGTCTGGGGTGAGTGGGTGCCCAGGACCCTGCACATTTAACAAATCCCCCAAGTGACTCTGACACAGGGGTCCACAGCCCTTACAACCACTTGAGACCTAGGTCAGCTGGGACCCCACACTCCCGATATATATCATTTACTGCCAAGCAGTAAAGAGAGACTGAACCCTGAATGGGGGGAGCTAAAGGTCAGGCCACAGACCTGGTCCAGCCCCCTCTGTCGCTATTTCCTTCAGTGGTCCTTTCTCCATCCCTGTCATAAATCTGGGGTCTGAACTGAGTTGAATCCAGCAGTGGAGGCTACTTCCAGGAGCAACACTTAGAGGGCAGGGCATCAAAGGTACCAGGGTCCTCTGAGCCCATCTGATCTAACCATCTGGTCAATGTGTAGAGAGGAAAACTAAGGTACCCAGAGGAATGAGGGGTCTTGCCTAAGGTTACATAATCAATGGAAGATTCCAGACACCCAGATCAGGGCTCTATCTAACCATAATGCTTGGTGACCCCCTGAACCTTAACATGAGGCTTTAGGACCTCATCAACCACGTGTCTGGCAGCACCTGGAAGCAGAAAGAGGTGGCTTCTCTCTCTCCATCCTACAATGATCTCAGGTTCATCTACACTCCACCCTCTAGCTGCCCAGCATGACTGTTAAAGGTCAAGTGCCTCTCCCAACTCCCAGGCTGCATGGTCTGAGAGATGTTCTTCCTTAAGTCTGCCCTGATGCTTATGTTTGCTCAGTTTCACCTGAGTGCCCTGGAGGAGTGCAGGGAAGGAACCAGAGGGATTGATCCCATCATCTCAATTCACAGCCCCATTCAGGACTTTACCCCTAAACACATCCTGGAACCCCAAAGGAAGAGGGGCCACCCCCTCATGCCCCACCTGGTTCAATCACTGACCCCATCTCTCATGGCCCACCAAAGTCAACATACAGTTCATTTGTTTAAAGAAGAAAATGAGAAAGAAAAAGCCAGTCCTTTCCAGCCCCAGGGTTAGGGGAGGCAGGGCTTCCTAAAGAGGCCAGAGCAGGGCTGTAATTAGGTTGGCAGAAGCGGCAGGAGATACTGAAACTTGCCAGCAGACCAAAGAGACACTCCTACTTGGGGCTTTTATTTTAAAAGCCTTGGGCTACAGCCCCTTTCTCAGGGTACCACCTGGGGGGGGGGGCAACTTTGATAAAATGGATCAACCTCTCCTCAAAGGATCTTGAAAGAAGTTTCTAAATCCCGTGTTCCCAAAGCCCAGGGAGGCAGTGAAACCGGAAGCTGGAGTCAGCCGTCGGTGGTCAGGACTCAGCGAAGCAAATTGCCATGTGTGATCACTGCCCCAGGAGTGTGCGCTGGCAGGACAGAGTTAGAACAGCTTCTAGCCCAGCTCTCCTGACTTCTCCCCATCTGGGTCTACTTCCACCCACACCCCACCACCCCTTCTTCTGCTGAGCAAGCCAAGTAGCGTCTCCAGCCCTGGGAGAGCCTTCCATGTCCTGACTTTCTGCAGGGTCTGTTCAGAACCCTTCCCCCTGGCCCTGACCTCTCTCACATACTTGTCTCCTCCCCCCAGAGCCTGCCTGGCCGACTCAGGACCACAGGCAAATAGGACGGTCTGGTCCTGAATGTGCCCCAGATGTTCCATCGAGGCAGAGTGCAAGAAGTGGCAGCCATTAGAGAAGTTCTAAATTATGGAGCCAGTTGAGCTACGGTGATATAATCCTAAAGGAGAAGCCAGAGCATTTCAGTCTAGCACCTTCAGTCTGAGTGATGTGTCATCCAAGAGAGAGTCCCAGCCAGCTCGGAGGTCACGTGTCTGGCCCTGGACGTAGACTGGCACTCAGCATGGCTGGGAAACTCTAGAGAAGTTCTGGTTTTCCACAGTTGGTTCCTTGGCCCCACTTCTGCCTCTACGTGTGAGGAGAGAAGCTGGTAAAGGTACAACAGTCACAATCTTAAATGCAAACCACCCTCATCACAAATCCATCTTCAGCCCTGACTCTTTCCGCCCAAAGCCTTTAGCGGCAAGACAAGAGGGGGAAGTGGCCTAAGCCACACACAAACTTAGCATCCAGAAAAACTCTGAATCCACAGCGGAATTCCAAACTGGAATCCAAACCAGACACCAGAACATCTGCTGAAGCTGCTTTCGTAGCAACTGTGAGTCAGTCTATGAAAAGAGGACAGTTCTTGCCGGGGGAGCCCCCAGCAATCCCTGAGAGACCCAAATTCACCATGGACCACTGGTGCCCACCATAGTAAGTGCTGAAGAAGAGGACCTGGGTTTGAATCATCTGAAACTTAAAAAAGAGAAAACTCTTCTCCCGATGGAGCTAGTATCCTGAAAGAGGTACACTTGCTGGGTAACTGGTGTGATAATTTAGTTAACTTTCCACGCGTCTTGCCAACCTAAAACATTTTCTGAGCATCTCAGATCGACATCAGGGACGGGTAGGACAAGTGGAGCCACAGGCGGGTCAGGGATCAGGAGAGGCGGGCTGTGGCCCCAGGCGCCTGGGCAGCAGGGAGGCTCGTTCTGAGAGCATCCTCAGGCACCACGCCAGCCCTGCCTCTTCTGGACTCTTCCCCGGGGGAGCGGGGTCAGCAGAAAGGGGGGTGGGTAGCCAGGGTCCTTCCAGTCCGGTAGGAGGGAGGGAGGAGGCAGGGGGCCAACCCGCCTACTTACCAGCAGCTCGGCGCCCGCCCGCCCGCTTGCCGTCGACCAGAGGGAGCCGGAGAGGAGGACGTGGGGCGGCTCAAGGCTGCAGCATGAGTGCGGCTCCTGGGTCCTCCGCGTATTTAAGGGCTGCCCGGCGTGAGTCACCGCCAGGGGCAGTGTCGGCGCGGTGGCAGGGAGGGGCGCGCGCGCGCCACTGCAGCGCTCGACGTGCGAGGACAGCGGCACGGCATCCCCCGGGGAGGCGAGCCTGCCGCGCTCAGGGGAGGGGGTTTCCTTCTGCCAGATGTTATGCTGTTTTTTTGGCCCGGGAACCGGGGTGGGAAGGGAGCGTTGTTTGTTTTTTTGAACACGTTTTCCTCTTGTCTCTATTTCCCCAGTGTTTCTTTTGGACTCTCAGTGGCATTGGCTGCTGCGGTTCTAACAAAGGGCTGTGGCTCTAGAAAAAGCATCCGTCTTTTCCGTTTAAACCTTCTACTCAGAAGTAATTTCAAGTTTACAGAACATTTGCAAGAATAATACAAGGAACCCTCTTATTTGCTTAACCCAGTTGACCCTGTGCTAACATTTTGGGAAAATTCTGAGGCAAGTTACCCCCAGGGTGTTACTCCTAAAAACAGTGTTTCAATTCCCTTCTGACATCATCCTCTGTTCCCTCACTGCCCCTCGCAGAAGTGGGTACACAGGGCAGTCAGGGGACCTGTCAGAGTGAGGGTCTCCCTATGTCCCGCACCTCTGCATTGGAGCCATCAACCTGCTGCCCCAAGTGGGAGGGTAAGACACCATTTCTGTGCATAGTATCACCAAGGGCCTGGGAAGGGAAGAAAGAAGTCATAGTTGGAGGGGTGGGGAGGCTGTTAGGCCCCAGCTTCTCCAAGGTGGAGCCTCAACAAGGTATGAGCCACGCTGGGCTAAGCCACCTGCCCTCCTCGGCGCAAGTTACCCTCGCAGCCAAGTGGGGAGAGCGATATTTACACACAGTGCCTCATGGGATGCCGAGAGTCTTAATTAATGTTTGCACTGTGCTTTGAGATCTGTGATGAAAGGAAAACATAAAAGTGCGTAGTGTTATTATTGAAATAGTCATTTGGGTGGCTTGCCATGGTCAAGCCCTACAACCTGAATCATGCCACATGCCTCCTCACCATGGCCCCATGATTCAGAGCCAGAAGCAAAAAGTACCCAGTCCATTAAGTCATACTGGCCCAAGAGGGGCAGGCAGAACTTGGAGGGGATCCCCACACAGCTCCCAGCTGTCCTCTTCAGCCACCAGCCTCCCTTCCAAATAATAGTCCATGTGGAGAACTCCTCCTGAACCCTTACTCCCCTGGAACCTCCACAGCCCCAAATTTGAGTCTTCAGCTGCCTTTCCTTAGAACCTACAAGAATAAGAATATTCCCTCTTTACTTTCTTTCCTCCCTTCCCAGTCCTGACACCCAGCTGCCCTGTGCTAAGCCCCGTCCTGGGAGCTGTTGGACAAGACAGGGATGAATCAGAAACATTTCCCGCCATTCAGTGAGCACCTACTGCGAACCAGAAAGCGCACAGGCGTTTATTGCATTTATGCATTACTTTGTCTACACTGGGTTTCACAGCTTCACCACTATTGACATTTGGGGTCAGAGGATTCTTTGTCATGGGAGCTGTCCTATGTATTGTAGGATGCTTAGGCATCCCTGACCTCTACCTGGGGCTTCCTGGGTGGCGCTAGTGGTAAAAACCCACCTGCCAGTGCAGGAGTTGTTGGAAACGCTGGTTTGATCCCTGGGTCAGGAAGATCCCCTGGAGTAGGGCATGGCCACCCATTCCAGTATTCTTGCCCAGAGAATCCCATGGACAGAGGAACCTGGTGGGTTACAGTCCATGGGTTCTCAAAGAGTCAGCCATGACTGAAGCAACTTTGCATCCATGCGTGCAAGACCTCTGCCCACTAGACACCAAAAACATCCCTCCCAAGTTGTGACAACCAAAAATGTCTCTACCCAGTGCCAAACGCCCCCTAGGAAGTCAATACACACACACACTCGCGTGCATACACATAGACATGGCCAAGAACCAATGATTACCAAATAAACCTGTGAGCGGGAGTAATTGCCCACATTCTACAGATAGAAAAACTGAGGCCCTGGGCAGTTAACTAATTTCCCCAAGGCTACCTACTAAGTGGCGAATCTAAAATTCATACCTTAGATTCTTTGTTGTATGCTACTTCCACCACATTGTATGCTTGGATATACATAATACTATAGATAGAAGTGTGACTGTGTGGTGATTGGTGCAGAGTAAGGATTCGAAGGGGAGGCCCCTGACAGAAGGTCACTGATAGAAGCTTCCCTGGGATAAAGTTGATACCTCTGGGTGCATTTGAAGGGATAGGACTTGACTTTCATGTAATAAGTGACCTAAAAAGATGAGCAGAGGGAATTCCTTGGTGGTCCAGTGGTTAGGACTCGGTGCTTTCACTGCTTTGGCCCAGGTTCAATCCCTTCTTGGGGAGCTAAGATCCCACAAGCCTCACAGTGGGGCAAAAATAATAGATAAATAATTTTGTAATTAAAAATAGAAAGATGAGTTGGATCTGGAAATGCAGAGACAATTAAGGAAAATCATGGAGTCAGAGCAAGAAGGAGAGAGAGCTCACAGTCAAACACTGCATGAGCCGAAGGTGCTCATGGCCCCACAGGGGCGGCCTGGGGCGCCTTTTCCAGGGTTGGGATGCCCCTCTGCAGGCAGTAGGGAGCCCCCAAAGGTCTTGGAGGAGGGGACTGGCACAGTCCAAGCCATACTGCTGGAGGTGTAGTACAGCAGGGTTCCCAGGTTTCACGGAGGACCCATGGGTACTCATAGATAAAGCAGTTTCCAGAGCACTTCTATCATTTTCTCTGTCCTTACGACCAGCCCTAGGTTTCAGTACAGTAACTGGGCTGTGCGGAGAGGACTGTTTCCCACATTAACAGTGGGCAAGAGTTGCACACAACCATATATAAAATAGAGAAACATCAAGGACCTACTGTATAGCACAGGGAACTAAATTCAGTATCTTGTAATAACCTATAATAGAAAATAATTGAGAAAAAAGAATATGTAAGATCCCCTGGAGAAGAGATAAGGCTACCCCCTCCAGTATTCTTGGGCTTCCATGGTGGCTCAGCTGGTAAAGAATCTGCCTGCAGTGCGAGAGACCTGGGTTCAATCCCTGGGTTGGGAAGATCCCCTGGAGAAGGAAACACCTACCCACTCTAGTATTCTGGCCTGGAGAACTCCGCAGACTGTATAGTCCACGGAGTTGCAAAGAGTTGGACACAACTGAGCGACTTTCACTTCACGTACATATAATCGAATCACTTTGCTATACAATTGAAAGTAACACAATATTATAAATCAACTATACTTCAATTTTTAAAAAAAGAGAGTGTATGTGGGGATCTAGCTACAGGACGTCTGGGTTTCTGCTCACTGAGGCCCTCTTTTTCATGGGGAGACATATTCTCTGCTACAGGGAAAGCGAAATGATCCAAGCCAGTCCCCAGAAGTGAGATCTATTACTGGTGAAAGTAAAAGCCTGATTCACTCCCTGCAGGCCCTGTAAACTTCAGAGCTCACTTTCCAGCCCCCCTGGGAGAACCAGAAGGGCCAGGTTGTCTCAGAGTTTCAGGGAACTCTGCCCTCCCACCCACCCACGATTCTCTAATTTGGGGAACAAGCACAGAAGCCAGGGAATTGGGGGCCATGTGATCTAGCCTCCCCCCTGGGGAGGAAGCCCCTCCACCTCCACCTCAAGAGATGAAGTTATAACTGTGCTTGGTCTGCTTCCAGGGTGGGGAGGTCATTACCACACAGTGAATTCCCCTGGTAGTTGGGCAGAATAAACAACATGGAGACACTTAGGCGTGGGAAAGATGTGTGTGGTCTTATGCACTTTGATGGGAATATAAACTGGTGGAGCAGTAGGTACCAAAATTCAAAATGTGTAAATCCATTTACCAGCATCAATGCTACATACACAGATGGGAAACTGTATGGGCAAGAAGCTACATGTTCAAGATGGGTCCATGCAGCATTGTTGGCAATAATAGATCATTGTAAGCAGTGCAGATGTCCATCCATAAGACAATGATTCCACGCATCCTGAAATCCCTGCTGCTGCTGCTGCTGCTGCTAAGTTGCTTCAGTCGTGTCCGACTCTGTGCGGCCCCATAGACGGCAGCCCACCAGGCTCCCCCGTCCCTGGGATTCTCCAGGCAAGAACACTGGAGTGGGTTGCCATTTCCTTCTCCAATGCATGAAAGTGAAAAGTGAAAGTGAAGTCGCTCAGTCGTACCAAGCAGCTAATTTAAAAGATGGGGTTCATCTCTGTTTGCTAAGAAAGAAAAATATATGATGTTTTCAGCAGACTAATATATAGTGTGTTAGTTGCTCAGTCATGCCTGACTCTTTGCACCCCATGGGCTGGAGCCTGCCAGGCTGTTCTGTCCATGAAATTCTCCAGGCAAGAATACTGGAGTGGGTTGCCATTCCCTACTTCAGTAGATCTTCCCAACCCAGGGATAGAACCGGGGTCTCCTGCATTGCAGGCAGATTCTTTACCATCTGAGCCACCAAGAAAGTGCATGATTGCACTAACTGGTTTTAGGAAAACACTCTGTTGATCACGATCACTCAAAAACTTCGGTTTTCCCACTGCATGGCTCTTCAGTGCCTATGGGGTCAGCCTGGCACGGGCATCCAGGGCCTGTCCCCTTACTTCTCTCCTTTCCAAGGTGGCCCTGTTCAGCCCTCACCTGTTCTTCCCCTCCCAGCAGCCCAGCTGTCCTGAAGACAGAGAAGGCCGTGGCCCCTGAGTTCCAGAGGCATGGCTGTGGTTCCAAGCTCATTCCCACAGCCCTGGCTTCTCCCTGAAGGAGGAATTTTAGGTTTTTCCTCAGAGCAGTGAATCCCAAAGACAGGCATCACTTTTGCTCACCTGGACAGCCTTTCATAACAGGACTGGGATGCAGCCACCACCTGTCTCTGATCACTCACTCTGTTTTATAAAAAAACCAACACATACAAGGAGGAACAACAGAGGACAGTGCAGGTGAGAGAAAATTTCAACCAGCTATACATCTGTATTTGTGTGTGTATTAATACATACATGTTAATGCATACTTTGTCTACATCTCATATATAAACACATAGAAAAAGATCTAGAAGGATACATATAAAATTGCCACAGTAGTGGGGAACAGGGAGCAATGGTGGAGGAGGGTTTTTTATCACTGTGTATTGTTTTACGTTTCTCTTAAGAAAATACACAAATGAACTTAATTCTGAAACAGAAAGAGACACACGAACACAGAAAACAAACCTATGACTACCAAAGGGGAAAGGGAGGTGAAGGGAGGGATAAATTAGGAGGCTGAGATTAATATATGCACACTAATATGTGCAAAATAGATAACCAACCAGGACCAGCTGGAGAGCACAGAGGACTGTACATCAGAAACTTAATACTGTAAATCAACTATATTACAGTTTTAAAATTTTAAATAAACATGCATCCTTGAATTGCATCTAATTGATCATTAGAATGACTATTTTAAAAAATTAAAAATAGAATTCTATTTTTTAATGTTTCATTTTATTGCATTGAGACCTATCTCCCTGGGCCCTCTACCAATGGTTCTCTCCCCTACTTCAGGCCCCATCATGCCTGCTGTCACCCATGGGCCAACCCCTTGGATGCTTGGGGCCCGTGAGCAGGCTCACCCCTCTCCAGAGCCCCCTCCTCTCCTTCCCTTTTGGACACATCACACAGTCACTCCCCTCCACCATCCTGGTTGCTCAGCTTGGAGCCCCAGAATTCACTCAGCAAACTGAGTGTTCAGTGAAAAGCAGGTCTGGCCAGGGGCCCACATACAGAAATGAATTTGTCTGAAAGGGACTCAAACACGTGAACAGTCACAGCTGAGCATAAGGCCTGTGTGAGGTGGGGCCGCACAAGGGAGCTGCCCAGCCTGCCTGAGCTGCAAGAGGCAGGCTTCCCCTAGGAGATGACTCTTGGTCTAAGCCTGGTAGGATGGCCAGGCCTTTGGGCACTCTGAGAAGAACAAATAGCATTTGCAAAGGCACGCAGGCACCGAAGACCACGGCATATCCAAGCTGTAGCAAATAAACCACAGGCAAGGTGTGTGTGAGGGTTCTGTGGCAGCACTATCTGGGGAAAAAGCAGAGTGGGCCGTGTGCAGGGTCCCACCAGCGGACTCATTCTGCGGGCCGTGGAGGGCCATGGAAGTGTTTGGTCAAGGAGAGATTTATCAGCTTGGGGTCAAGCAGTGGTTTTCAACCAAGAGTGATTTTGCCACCCTGCTCCCCAGGGGACATTTGGCGATGACTACAGACATTTTTGGTTGTCACAACTTGGAGAATGCAAGTAGCATCTAGTGAGTACAGGTCAGAGATGCTGCTAAACATCTTCCCAGACATGGGCCAGTACCCCTACAACAAAGAACTATCCAGGCTGAGATGTCAAGAGTGCTGAGGTCAAGGATCACTGATGCAGAGGATGGACAGTTCTGGCAGCAGTACAGAAGATGGATTGCATGAGAGGAGGGGGTAGGGGTATGGAGACATGAAAACAATTATAGAAATAGCTCAGAGGGGAGACGGTGAAAGCCTGAGCTAAGACAAGACAAGGACTGAGAGAGAAACCTGAATCAAACGTTATATTAGGAGTTAAACATAGCGATGGATTGGTTATGGTGGTTAAGTGAGAGCTGTTACTATATGGGTAAGAGGACAACAAAGTGAGCCCCCAAAATCAAGAGTTTAAATGAGTGCTTATTTTCCATCTAGAGCTGGAATGGTGCTGCCTCAGGTACTGGGTTCTCATCAATCTGATTGAGATGGAATTCCCATCTCAAACCATGGTTGCCATCTCATATCCAGAAAAGCTGCTCCAGCTCCAGCCTTCACATTCATATTCCAGCCAAAGGAAAAGCAAGGAAAGAGGAAGTGAAGGACTCAGTCCTTTTCTTTACAGAAATGACCTAGAGGCTATACATACCACTTCTGATCACGTTCCATCAGTCAGAACTTAGTTGCGTGGCTGCCGCTACTTGTAAGGGAAATGCAGGGTTGAGCTGAGTGCCATGTATAAAAGCAAAGCTCTTATAACTATGGAAGTAGGGGTGAGCAGCCCCTGAAGAACTCGTAGCAGTCCATGCCACAAGTGATGAAAGAGAAAAAAATCGTGAAGGAAAACGGGCAGGTATTCAGCATGAGTGACTGAGTGGATGGTGAGTTCTGTTAAGAGGAGGAAACACAGGGAAGGGCGTGTGGGGAGATGGCAGAGTCACTGGGACAGACTGTATTTGAGCCCTATGGGACCACAATGTAGACTGTCTAGCAGAGTCCAAGACCAGGGTCTGAGCCCAGGGGAAGGGTCTGGGTGGGGATGGAGATGTGAGGAACTGTCAATAAGGACACTGTCCAGAAGAGGTGCTGGATGTGGAGTCCAAGAACCCCAGCCATTCAAGCAGGCTCTACACATAGAGGACGAGAGGGAGGGGCCACCTGTGACCCCCTGAGGTGGCCTGTCCTGTGCAGGAGCACTTTTCTAGGGAGACAGCTTGCGGCTGGCATCAGATTCTCAGGGGTCTGGGTGCAGAGTAAGAAGGTAAGAAGGGGTTCAGAAAGGCAGTCTGGGGCTCCGCAATATTACTGAGGCAGAGAGAGGAAGAGGAGCCCAGCAGAGGGACCAGAAAGCAGTAAGGAAGGTAGGAGTGCTGAGCAGCAGGATGGAGCATTAAGATGGGGGTGGCGGTTGATGGGTGGGGCCCATAGACATGGCGGTAGTGTGCAGGACCAGAGCAGATGTAGGAAGCGGGGTCCCGGAGAGAAGGGTGGGACAAACGGCCCATCCTGGAGGGGACATGGGGCTTTGGGGGGTGACAGAGGATTGAATGCATCAGAGGTTGAGTGGAAATGTCCAGCAGAGAGAGTGGGATTGTGAAGAGAGAGATAGTACAAATTATATCTTCTTCTTGAAACCAGTTCCTGACACTAGCTTCAGGGATGGTCCCTGCACCAGGGACCACAGCTGCACCCTTTTCTTGCTGCCACAGAAAAGGGCTCAGACTGCTGGAGTGCCTTCCACCTCTGCCTGTCTTCTCTGACTGGGTCCTTGATAAGTTAGTCGCCTCTCCATGCCTCCTTGTCTCTGTGTGTGAACTCAGATGAGAAGAAAAATCACGGGTGAAACACCCAGCTCAGTCCTGATCACAGAAGGTGCTCAGTGCTTGGGAGGGCCCTTCTCTCCTCCCCATCCTCCCCTTCTTACAGGACAGCTGCTTTTTACTTCTCAGAGAAAGGATAGTCTTTAAGGAAATGACTTTATAATCTTCCTACCTGTCCCAAAGTGTCAGGATTTGGGCCATTTAAAGAATCGTACACCAGCCTCATGAAGGAAGAATAAAATGCTCAAAATACACAGAATAGGACAAACAAGTTAATGGGACAAGCAAGTAGAAAGTCACCTTATTTTTTTCGATCATAGTTTATTATAGGTTCTTGAATATAGTTCCCTGTACTATGTAGTAGGTCCTTACTGTTTATCTATTCTATGTATAGTAGTGTGTATCTGTTAATTCCAGACTCCTAGTTTATCTCTCCCCACTCTTTCCCCTTTGGTAACCCTAAATCTGTTTTCTATTTCTGTGAGTCTGATTCTGTTGTGTAACTCAGTTCATTTGTTTCATTTTTTAAGATTCATATGTAAGTGATATCATAGGATATTTGTCTCTCTGTCTGACTTACTTCAGTTCAGTTCAGTTGAGTCGCTCAGTCGTGTCCGAATCTTTGCGACCCCATGAATCGCAGCATGCCAGGCCTCCCTGTCCATCACCAACTCCCGGAGTTCACTCAGACTCATGTCCATCGAGTCAGTGATGCCATCCAGCCATCTCATCCCCTGTCGTCCCCTTCTCGTCCTGCCCCCAATCCCTCCCAGCATCAGAGTCTTTTCCAATGAGTCAACTCTTCGCATGAGGTGGCCAAAGTATTGGAGTTTCAGCTTTAGCATCATTCCTTCCAAAGAAATCCCAGGGCTGATCTCCTTCAGAATGGACTGGTTGGATCTCCTTGAACTTAGTGTGATAATCTCTAGATCCATTCGTGTTGCTGCAGACGGCCTATTTCATTCTGTTTTCTGGCTGAGTAACATTCCATTATATTTATAACACATCTCTATCCATTCCTCTGTTGGTGGACGTTTAAGTTGCTCCCACATATTGGCTGTTGTAAAGAATGCAGGTGTGAACTTAGGGGTACATGTATCTTTTCCAATCAGAGTTTTGTCCAGATATATGCCTGTGGGATTTCTGGATCATATGGTAACTCTATTTTTAGTTTTTAAAGGACCCTCCATACTGTTCTCCATAGTGGCTGCACCAATTTACATTCTCACCAACAGTGTGGGAGGGTTCTGAAAGTTGCCTTTTAAAATCCTCGGTGACAACTCCCAGACTCATCTCCATCCATAACTGGTTATTAGTTAGTTGTCCAGGTGTCATGGGGTGGTTCTTTATCCTTGCGTTCTGTTCCTGATGATAATGATGATGTGTTTAGAGTTATGAGTGTCCCAAGGAGGCTGTTTGGTCAGAGGCTGTCAAGCCTGGAAGCAATGGGTGGAGAAGAGAGGATTTCACACATGAAAAAGCAATCTTATAAACAAACAACCCAATTAAAACATGGGCAAAGGACTTGAGTAGGTATTTCTCCAGGAAGATATACAACTGGCCAACAAGCACATGAGTAGATGCTCAGCATCACTAGTCACCAGAGAATTGCAAACCAAAACCATATGTATCACTTCACACTCATTAGGATGTCTACTATCCCCAAAATAGAACCTAGTAAATGTTGAGGAGGATGTGGAGAAATTGGAGCCTTTGTGTGTTGCTGGTGGGAATGTAAAAATGGTGCTACTGTTGTATGTAAAAACATGGTGGCTTCTTAAAAATTAAACAAAACAAAGACCTCTACTCAGTACTCTGTAGTAAACAATACAGGAAAAGGATCTGAAAAGGAATAGATATATCTATCTGAATAACTGAATCGCTTTGCTGATCACCAGAAACTGATACATTGTAAATCAACTGTACTACAGTATAAAATAAAATTAAACACAGCATTATTGTA
Organism: Ovis aries; assembly: GCF_016772045.2. Taxonomy (NCBI): domain Eukaryota; kingdom Metazoa; phylum Chordata; class Mammalia; order Artiodactyla; family Bovidae; genus Ovis; species Ovis aries. Next base: position 193,976,303 of record NC_056054.1, on the reverse strand, counting down.
TGACCCAGCAATTTCACACACACACACACACACACACACACACACACACACACACACACACACACGTATATGTTGTTGTTTAGTCACTCAGTTGTGTCCGACTCTTTGTGACCCCATGAACTGTAGCCCGCCAGGCTCCTCTGTCCATGGGATTTCTCAAGCAAGAATATTGGAGTAGGCTGTCATTTCCTTCTCCAGGGGGATCTTCCCAACCAGGGGTGGGACCCAGGTCTGCTGCATGTGTCTTGTATCACAGGGAGATTCTTTACTGCTAAGCCTGGGAAGCTTATATATATTTATCCAAATGACTTGAAAGGTTGGTTCTATGACCTGTCCACATTGGGTGAACCAGGAACCAGCTCATTTAGACTGGGTCTCTGTGTTTATCTTTTTCAAAAAGGCCTCATTTTTAATTGCATAGGAAAACGTTTCACCAGTTAAACAAGGATCTTCAACTCTGTCTCACATAATTTGATAGGAAAATTCCTTTTTTTGTGTTGTAAAATACGTATAACATAAAACTTAGCATTTTAACCATTTTTAGGGGTACAGTTCAGTGGCATTAAGCATATTCATATTATTGTGCAACCATCATCACGATCCATCTCTAAAATTTTGAATTGCCCCAAACTGAGACTCTGTACCCATGAGGCATTGGCTCCCCATGCCTCCCTCTCCTAACCCCTGGCAACCACCATTCTACTTTCTACCTTAATGAATATGAATGCTTAGGCACTTCACATAAGTTGTGTCATTTGTGCTTTTGGACATTTGGGTTGCTTCTCCCTTTTGGTTATTATGAATAATGCTGCAATTAACATGGGTGTACACTTTTATCTTTCAAGTCACTTACAGATACACATGGCAGAAAGTGAAGAGGGACTAAAGAGCCTCTTGATGAAAGTGAAAGAGGAGAGTGAAAATGCTGGCTTTTAACTCGGCATTTAAAAAACTAAAATCATGGCATCACTTCATGGCAAATAGATGGGGAAAAAATGAAACAGTGACAGACTTTATTTTCTTGAGCTCCAAAATCAATGAGGATGATGACTTGAGCCATGAAATTAAAAGATGCTTACTCCTTGAAAGAAATCTGTAACAAACCTGGACAGCATATTGAAAAGCAGAGACATCATTTTGCTGACCAAGGTCCATCTAGACAAAGTTCCATCTAGTCAAAGCTATGGTTTTTCCAGTAGTCATGTATGGATGTGAGAGCTGGGCCATAAAGAAGGCTGAAAGCCAAAGAATTGATGCTTTTGAAATGTGGTGTTGGAGAAGGCTCTTGAGAGTCCCTTGGACTGCTAGGAGATCCAACCAGTCAATTATAAAGGAAATCAACCCTGAATATTCATTGGAAGGACTGATGCTGAAGCTGAAGCTCCAATACTTTGGCCACCTGATGCAAAGAGCATTGGAAAAGACCCTGATGCTGGGAAAGACTGAAGGCAGGAGGAGAAGGGGATGACAGAGGATGAGATGGTTGGACGGCATCACCGACTCAATGGACACAAGTCCATGGGGCTGCAAGGAGTCAGACATGACTTAGCAACTAAACAACAACAACTATATCTATATCTCATATATATATAGATATAGATATGAGATACACATATGTATATACACATATGTATATAATATATACGTGTGAACAATTCTCATACTGAATTATGCTGCACAGAATTGAAGATCATTGTTTAACTGGTGAGATATTTCTCTATGCAATTAAAATTAGGCCTCTCTGAAAACATTATCAAAGATAAATATAGAGACTAAGGAAGCTGGTTCCTGGTTCAGATGGACGTGGACAGGTCACAGAACGCACCCTTCTGCTCTGGCCGGAACTCAGCTCACTTCACCTAGCAGACATGTCTGGGCCTTTGAGAGAGACTGACCTGCCTCTGGGTGACGAGCATATGAGCCATCATTCCCTCCCCTATAATTTTTTGTCTTCTGTAATTTTCCACATTTTCTGTAACTGACTTGATGACTTTTACATTGAAGAAAACAATCCTTAAATTCCCCATATTTTAAAGACCCCATCCTCCATGCCGGCCCCTATGATCGAGGGCTCAGTATTTCTCAGGAGGGACCTCCATTGCTCAGGACTAGCCCTCGAGTGAAACACTCTCTTGCTAAGTGAGTCGTGCAGGTAGGACCACAGGGATAGGTTAGGCTCACAGTCCAGATGAACAGACGTCCCAGCAAACCTTTGTGGCCATCAGCTGAGCTCCTGGTAGGCACTTGTAGGGACAAACAGTCTGCAGAGACAAACTGGAATGACCTTCAAGGCCGCATCCTGAGAGGTCAGTCTCAGGGGCCTGAGACACATAAACAGCCACCATAAAGCATCCCAAACTAAAACAGGTCCTGACCTCATGCAAGCGGAGTATCCGGAAAGGACAGAAGAGGGCAAGGTTCCCCAGCCAAGACAGATCAAGGAAGCCATGGCGAGGGGATTGCAGGCTTCGGAGAGTGAATGGGGTTCTGCAAGGGTTTGAAGGGGGTGAGGAAGCATTCCAGACAAGGGCCACGGGGTGATCAAAGGCAGGAAAGGGTACTGTTTGAAGGGTGCTGATTGTCAATTGTGAAGCCCTTGTATGTCCGGCTGAGAGATTTGGGCTTTAATAGCTGACTGCAAACCAGGAGGGTGGTTGGTGGTGGCTACAGTTTCATTTACTTTGTCAGACTAGCCCACCTGGACCATGAGGCCTCAGCCTCTGCTTTGTTGTCCTGGCAGCCTCAAGTCACACCAAGAGGACAGTGTGAGCCTAACCAGCAGCTGTCTCTGAATCTACAGACTGACTCCAGCAAGGCTGCCAAATGTCTTTTTAAACACTGCTTTTCAAAGAGCCCCATCTTCCATTTCCCTCAAAGCTATTCAGGGAGTTTTAAAATAGTCAACAGACAGGAGTGGGAAGGGGACAGAGCTAGAAGAAGAAGGGAAAAGTTCTCTTTGGCCTAAAGCAATTTATTTGAGTTACATTTAATTGTACATTTTAATGTGAGACTTCCAAATTTTATACCATAATAAAACAGAGCAGCCTTTGAAATGATTAAACTAGCAAGTTCCTGGTCCTCATGGCTAGAACAGCTTCCAGAGCGTCACCACACCTAATTAAAGGTCAGAGATGAGCGCAGGGAGAGCAGCTGTGTTTTCCTTAATTATGACACGAATGAACAGATCTGGTTTGAAAGCCCTACATGACTGAAGTTTACACAAAAACACAGGAGCACGTGGGCTCAATCTGAGGAGCCCTATTCTTCTCCTGCTCCCCACTTTGAGAAATTTGCCTGGCTCATCACTCCCACTACAAATGTCTCTCTGTGTACAACCCAAAAAGGAGCAAGAAGATGCTTTTAGCTAGACTAACATGTTTAAGACAGTCAGGGACAGCCAGGGGCCCAGAATCTGGACCTTAGTGAGTCCTGTTCCCTTTTGGGTATCAGTTTTCCCATCCATAAAGTGGGGACATTATGTGAGCTAACTATTTATAACAGTCTGTTTTTCTGTGAAAAAATCATAAATTTTCATCCCATTCCATCTGATAAAGGAGAAGAAAGAAAGGAGGGAGGGAGGAGAGAAGGAATAGAAGGAGGTGGGAAATTTTTGTTCACAGTTCATATTTGCATTTGCCTTGACTCATTTCAGACTTCCCTAGTGGCTCAGATGGTAAAGAATGTGCCTGTAATACAGGAGATCCAGGTTCAATCCCTGGGTCAGGAAGATCCCCTGGAGAAGGGATTGGCTACCCACTGCAGTATTCTTGCCCAGAGAATTTCATGGACAAAGGAGCCTGGCAGGCTATAACCCATGGAATTGCAGAGAGCTGGACATGATTGAGTGATTAACACCCTAATTTTGACTAATTTCAGACCCTTTGACTCCATACTGTGCACCACATACATCAATACCCAGACTCGACAGCCTCCAGCTTAATTTATTATCGTTGTTATTTATTATATATAAATGGTAAACAAGACCAGAGAAGGCCTTCTCTCACCACACAGGTGCAAAGAGGAAACCAGGCTCCTTCTAGACTTGGCTGGGGAAGTGGTGGCTCTTGCAGGATGGGAGTCCGCTGGGCTGGGTCTGGACAAGTCCCAGACCCAGATTTTTTCACAGAATAACAGACTGTCATAAATAGTTAGCTCTTCAGAGGTTTCATCGCACTTGGAGCCTTCAGCAACTCAGTTCCATAGTAGGACCTAAAAAGAGCATTTCAAATTGGAGCCCCTTCAGTTGGCTTGCCTGAGCTGAGGCCTCTGTAATTCTGCTCCTCGTTTGCTTCAAAAAACTCCCAACTTGTGTTTCTAGGCCATCTATTCAATCCTGTACCTTGAAAGGTCACGGCAGCTACTGTTAAGAAACTGAGACATTTTCATGGCGAGGTTCCCATTCCTCCTTTTAAGGACTTGTGCAAAAAAGGAAATAAATCTATAAACTTTTCTAAATAAAATCAGTATCAGAAAGAATTGGGGTTGTTTCTTCTTTCGTTCAAACAATTGCTTATACATGTGTTATTCTCCAGAACCACTTTTGTCACTTAAAAGTGTTCAGGGTCCTCACAATACTGCTCACGCAAACCATATGCTTTTGAGGTGGTATTGGGGGGAAGCCAAGATCTGGAAAGGACCTTAGACCTCATCTAGTTTAGATCTACACTCTTCTAGAAAAGGAAACTGAATTCCAGAGACGTCTCGGTCAAATATTGAGATTAGAATCCTGCATTTTCTGTTACCCCACACCTTTTTATTCTTAAAACGGCCTTCTGGTCAGCTTTTGCATAAGAAATAAGGCAGCTGAACAAGCTGCTGGTCTTCATTAATGAAGCTGTGGTTACTACTCGGAGGGGAAAACAAGGGTAAATGACAGTAGTGACTGGGTTCCGTCGTCAGAGCCATCACCTGAGTCCTTGGAATGACAGGCTGTCTTCTCTGGCATCAGTCATTTCCCTGCTGACAAATTAAGGGACATAACTAAGCTTTGCTCCTGACAGCAGAGGATTTTGAAGACAGAAGTGCCATGATGGAGGTTATTACAGCTGGAACCTAGAAGGAAGTGGCAAGTGGTTAACAGGCTGAGCGGAGACCCAGGTGACAAGTAACAAGGAGGAGAGAGCTGATGTCAGAGCTGATGTCAGGACTGAACAAGGATTCCCCCTGGCTTTCTCCTGCTCTGATCACCCATCCCTCCCGGGAAGCCTTTCCTCATGTCTAGGATGGAGTCATGGTCCTCAGGACTAGTGACTTTGGGTGGACCAGCTTCCCAGTCATCTCAGAGAACTGTGTGTTTATCCAGACACTCATTCATCTTTTTGCATATTTACTCTCATCCCTTCCAGTTCCAGAAAGGATTTGAGGTAGCTCAAATGAAAGGTCAGTATAGTCGTGACGTCCATTTAGTCAAAGCTGTGGTTTTTCCAGTAGTCATGTATGGATGTGAGAGTTGGACCATAAAGGCTGAGCACCGAAGAATTGATGCTTTTGGACTGTGATGCTGGAGAAGGCTCGAGAGTCCATTGGACAGCAAGGAGATCAAACCAGCCAATCCTAAAGGAAATCAACCCTGAATTTTCACTGAATGGACTGACGCTGAAGCTGAAGCTGAAGCTCCAATACTTTGGCCACTAGATGCGAGGAGCCAACTCTTCAGAAAAGACCCTGATTCTGGGAAAGATTGAGGGCAGGAGGAGAAGGGGACGACAGAGGATGAGATGGTTGGATGGCATCACCAATTCGATGGACATGAGTTTGAGCAAACACCGGGAGACAGTGAAGGACAGGGAAGCCTGAGGTGCTGCAATCCATGGGGTCACAAAGAGTCAGACAGAACTGAGCGACTGAACAACAACAAAATAAAATGTAACAAAACATTTATAAACAAAACCTAAGTTAAAAGGAAGAAGGAAAGGAGGAGGAAAGACAAAAGTGAAGAACTAAAAGGGGTTCAAGAATGAGACTCAAAGTGAAACTTCAAACTTCATTTTGTGGTCATTCATCCAGTGGCACACATGCGATTCGTGTACTTTTCTATATGGGTTTATGCGTGGGAATTCAGAAAGCCATTCACAGCTCTCTACACTGCTTGCTTGTCTCAGGGACATCTTCTAGGGGGCCTGGGGGAGTGACTGAACCACTTCCCATGTCTTCTCTTTCTAGCAACTTGCCCTAAATATTGCTCTACTCACCTGAGATTTGAAAGAACATCATGTGGCCATGAGGCCAGCTCTGCTGCCTAGGCCAAGTGTCAAAGTACAGGGCTTCTCCCCAGAAATCCAGACCCACCCATGCTGGAGCTGACCTCTTATACAGTCTAAGTGTTTTTAAAAGGGAGAGTCTTTAAAAGCCCAAGAAAGGACCACCTGCTTCATCTGAGCAGAAGCAGGTATTCCTCAGGAACAAACAGATGTGGGAACTGGTTTTCCACTGGGTGTTTAAGTGACATCCCATACCTCGGTCTATAAACCACGTCCAAAGGGCAGGGCTCTGGTTAAGAGGCTGGCACTGCAGGCCTGTCAGGAGGCTGACGCCTCGGTGCGGGAGGGCTGTGGGGGTATAGCCCAAGCAGGGATCTCCACGGCCCCGCTGGCTCCCTCCTCTGCCCAGACCACTCTGGTTCCCTGCTGCCTCAGCCTTGGTGACAACTCTGATGTCCCAGGGAGGCAGAGAAGAGCCTTGAGTTCACTGAAACTCACTGAGGGCAGGGGCTTGTGGTGGTCTGACATTGAGAGCAGATTTCTCAATTTGCAGTTGAGGGAACTGAGATCACAGACTCGGAGAACTGGCTGAGGGCCCTGCAGTGAGGGGCACAGCTGAGATGGAGTACACATGCAATCTTTGTCTCGTTCTGTCCCTCTGTCTCTGTCTTGCTCTTTCTCTCTTTCCAGGAAGCATCTGACTCAACGTGTCTAAGCCCAGTATCACCAGTTGACCTAACATGCCTCTCCCGACGCTACCAGGGAGAGCCCAGTCACAGGGAGGCCCTGCCTGCCTGTCCCAGTGGACCTCCCAGATGTAGTCATTCCTCACAGAGAATTCTGCTGCTTACAAAACACTTCCTCACCCAGGTCTCACCATGATTGTTCCAAGAACACCTGTGTCCAGCCATCGGTGGGGGGAGAGACCAGGGCCATGATTACCCAGAGAACTCTTGCCATTACGCTAAGATGAGCGAGATCCCAGGACTGCCAGAGGGTGGCAGGGACTGTCCAGCTGCTGCAGGACAGGCAGGCTCTGTTCCCAGTTAGCTGGGAGCCTTGGGCCCAGCCACAGCGCCAACTGAACCCAGGGCTCAGAGCGGACCTCGCCGGGTGGCCTCCAACCAGGAGCCCATGAGAACAACGCTAGAATGCGCTTCTGCAAAGGTGGTAGGAATGCATGCGGGGACAGAGACGCTTGAACAGACTCAGACTGAAAAGGGGCCCTTTTTGTGGTTGCTTAAGTAGTAGGAAGGAGATGAGACATTCAACTATTCAAGGGCAGCATAGGGTGGGGAGACAAGTGGCAGGGATGTGTCTTTGAAAGGACAGAGGTAGACGGACAAAGGAGGGAAGTGTTTTATTCAGGGTCTAGACTCTGGGCTCCGATAGCATCAGAGTGGGAGAGGCCTTCTGATTCAGACCCCTACTTTACCACTGGGGACACTAAGGCCCAGGGAAGGGAAAGAACTCATTCACAGTCACACAGCTGGTCAGTATCAGAGTGAGGATCTGATCCCGGGGGGGCGGGGTGGAGGAGCTGGGGGAGTGGGTGTCTAGAGGAAGGGCACAGGAAGTGAGGAGAAAAGCTAACACACACTTTGGCCAGGGGCCAGCCCTCGAAGGACTGTGGGAACCTAGGGCTGAGCTTTTCCAAAGTGATCTGGAATATAAACCCCTGGGAGGCCCTGCTGGCCAGTGACAGGCCTCCTCCCTGAAAAGAGCAAGCTGCAAAAATCCTGCTGTTGGGACAGCAGGCTTTATGTCTGAGGACGTGACTGACCCCAGGGCATTAGGCACCAACACAGTGTCAGCAAATTGCTCTTTCTTTTTGTTCAAAGCAGCTCAACAAGGCCATGGCCAGTATCTCCGGAGGCCAGAGTCTGGGCAGTGGGTTACACCTGTATTTGCCCAGGTCAACCCGGGGCAAGGTAGAGTAATCACAGGCCGTGTGAGGGAGAAGGATCTTAAAGGGCATGGTCCAGCCTCACACCTGTCTCCATCAAACACTGGAATTCCTTCCATCTCCGGGTGGCTCAGCTGCAGCTTGAGCAGCTCACAGAGACAGCTCATGCCCCCACGTGATGGCCATTCCAATCCTTGGGCCAAGCATCTCCCCCACCACCCACCGTGTGTTCCCTGCCAAGTGGTCCTTGTTCTGTCCCTTGCGACCCCATGGAACAAGTTCCTCTCCCTTCCCCATAGCAACCCCGAACTGGTTAAACACAGTGATGTATGTGTGCTCAGTGATGTCCAATTCTTTGCGACCCCGTGGACTTTACCCCACCAGGCTCCTCTGTCCATGGGATTCTCCGGGCAAGAATACTGGAGTGGCTTGCCGTTCCCTCCTCCAGGGGATCTTCCCGACCCAGGGATTGAACCCCAGTCTCTTATGTCTCCTCCACTGGCAAGTGGATTCTTTACCATGAGTACCACCTAGGAAGCCCTAAACTCAGAGATCAGCCCCCCAAATCCTCTCCTTTCCAGACTAAACACCCCTGCTTCTCAACCCGTTTCCATATCCCTGGGTTCCAGTCTTTCACCAGCTCCCCCTCCCACCCTTCGCCCTAATCATTTTCTACTACCCTGCCTCCACTGGATTAATTACTAATCTTGGTTCCACATAACATTCAAGGTGAAGGCCAACATCTCAAATCACCTCCTAGAGACCTAAGGAGGCAGCTTATCCACAGGCCCCTTCTCCTTCCTGCCATCTCTTCTCTAAGCTTCAGAGACACACACACACAGGTCACAGTTTCTCAGAGAACATTTATGTGAACCTGTGCTCATAATTACATGCGTGGTAAATCCTGATTTTCCAAAACCTTAAAAAGGAAGAATATTTAATTCTTTAAAAGGCAGGACATCTGTGTGGCAGCTGACCTCTGTCAGGTCTGATTCTGGAGTTCAAATTAGGTAAGAATATTCATTTAGGAGAGCACCTATTAGACCCAGGAGCACCATGGCAGAAGGCTACTTAATATATAGCTTTTATTCCAAGGAGCCCAGTTAAGGAGATCCGTACGTGTAGAATCACAGTAAACATTGCTAGATGCTGTGATCGAGGCACGGAAATGGGAAAAGTTAGTTTCCTATTGCTGTAAGAATGAATGACCACCAACCCAACATGTGTCTCCCTGGCCTAAACTCAAGGTGTCAGCTGGGTTGGGCTCCTTCAGGAGGTATCAGGAGAGGATCAACATCCTTGCCTTTTCCAGCTGCTATAGGCTGCCTGCACTCCTTGCCTCATGGCCCCCTGTCTCCATCTTCAAAGCCAATAGCACTGTCGTCACATCTGCAGTTCTTTCTCTAGCTTCTGCCTCCCTCACATATGAGAACCCTTGTGATTGGGTTCACCTGGGTAATCTTCTCAACTCAAGATCCTAAACCTAATCATTTCTGCAAAACCCCCTTTTGCCTTGTAAGGTAAACTATTTATACTTTCATAGGTTTGAGGATTAAAACCCGGACATCTTTGGTGGCCATTGTTTTGGCCATTATGTTCCACAGGGAATAACTAATTGCTTGTGGGAATAGATTCTTTAAGGCATTGTAGTTGTATGCAGGGGGCTTCCCAGGTGGTGCTAGTGGTAAAGAACATGCCTGTGCTGCCAGTGCTGGAGACATGAAGCCAGTAACTCATTAGAACACTAGCATTCCCAAAGCTGGGTGGACCGCAGGGTTTCACTGCAGTCCTCTCCTCTACCTCTGCCCTACAAATTAGCTGAAAAGAATTTAAACTCAGGCTGACTTTGACCTTGAGTTTGAAGGGGGCAAAAACACAGAAATACTGACATTATCTGTTTCTCTTTTGATGGCACTGAGGATCTGAATTGCTAGGGCTTTGGAGCCAGGAAGGAGGCCCAGCTTTCTGCCTTCTGTCAAGGCAGAGACAGCCCCCAGCTCTCTGGGGTTCGACTCGGGTTCAGGCTGGCAGCCCCCGCGATGGTGGTCAAGGGGAATGTGGGAGCTCTGGGCTGCAGGGCCTGTGGAGGCAGGCCAGGACCATGGGAAAGGCTTGTGTCCCTGTTGTCCCTTTGCGTGCTCTGCTGATGTTTTTCAATCCTGGGTCTTCTTTGTGTTGAGCAGGACTGTTTTGGGTTATGCTCTGAGACGTGGAGGCTGTGGATCAAAAACCACTCTGCCCTCATGGTGTGCTGACAAGGAGACCACTCCCTGCTGAACAGAACTCTGGTTTACAATGCACTTTTACACCCATGATCATCTTGGACTCGATGTTTTTTTGGGCTACATGTGACATGTGGGGTCATAGTTTCCCGACCAGGGATCGAAACTGCTCACCCTGCAGTGATGCTTTAACCAGTGGACTGTTAGGGAACTCCCTTTCTTTGACTCTGATAATACCCCCAAGAGGATGGGGGAAGTCAGTCAGTGGCGTTGCTGAGACCCACAGCTGAGACCAACCCTCTGCCACTCCCACCGCACAACAGTGCCTCCCGTGGGCTCTTGATGGTGACTGTTGGGTCGAGGCCACCCTTCCAGCCACCGTCAGAATGGTGTGCACTTAGATTTCTACTTCCTTTCTCTTGTTTCCTTCTCCTCTCAACCACCTCTCTCCCACTCTTTTTTCTTCCCTATTCCTCTCTATATATCTCTCTTCTTTCCTCCTTCTCAGCAACCAAAGCCCCCCGAATGACTCTCAGCTCTCAGGGAGCCCCCAGTAGGCTTAAGGAACTAGAACTCCTAGGTCAGGATGTCTACAACCACAAAAGAATGTCCTCCTGGTGCTTGCCTCCCATATTCATCATGTCCTGGGTTGAGCAGGTGACCTGTCCATACCAGGAGAAGCACTGGGGGCTTGGAATAGTCTAGGTCAGAAGCCAGGAGACTAGAGCTCACAGACAGCTCAGCCAATCATAAGCTTAGGTACATTACTGCTCCACTCTGGACCTCAGTTTTCTCATCAATAAAGTGGGATAATAACAACTGCCTCTCAGGGCAGTTTGAGGGTTAGGAAAATTGATTTCATGGTACTAAGCATGTATTAGATGTTTAATAAAGCTTGGTTGGATGCGGCAGATGCTAGAACACAGAACCCTCCCAAGCAGTGGACTTGAAAATATCAATATCTGTGCTGGGGTAATAAAAGTCAAGAAGCACCTGGAAGTATCAACAGAGAGGTGGAAGGGGATGGAGGAAGAGTGTCACTGGGGAGGGGCTGTTTATTGTTCCGCCCCGGGGGCATTTCAGGCTCCCGGTACTCTGGATCCAGCCACTAAAATCAATTAATGCTTGTCTCTTTATGATGGTGAGGAAATCATCTTGTAACATTCCAGATGCCTAATGAGGGTGTGTGCAATGACTGGGCAGTGAGTCCTGGAATCTCCCTGCCTTCGGCACGCCCTGGTAGTAATGATGATTTTTAAAAGCTGGGAAGCCCAGGGTGACTTCTCCCAAAACTGACTTGGTCAATCGCAATGTCAGCAGGGATTCAAAGTCCAACTTGCAGTCGTTTCAGAAAGAGAAGCCAATTACAACACGCTGAGGGGAGAGGGGATTAGAAACTTGGAGAAAATAAATGGATGGACTTGCAGTTAAACATGCAAATTGATTGTCCGCATTTATCTCCTCTCCCTGCAGGGACCCCACTTAGATAGCAGCAAAGGAACTGAAATGATAAACCCACTACATCACAGGGAATGGAAAAAGATTACCAATGGACTAGAGATTTCAGCATATTTATGGAACAGAACAGTTGAAGGTAGCTGAGCAGAGCAATCGCATTTCCTTAACAGAGCTCCAGAGGGGTTTGAAAATTGATTATACCGGGAACAATGCAGGAGAGTTTTCAGGCTTCCCCGATAGCTCAGTTGGTAAGGAATTCTCGTGCAATGAAGGAGACCTGGGTTCAAACCCTGGGTTGGGAAGATCCCCCGGAGAAGGGAAAAGCTACCCACTCCAGTATTCTGGCCTGGAGAATTCCATGGGGGTCACAAAGAGTCAGACACGACTGAGTGACTTTCACTCACTCACTCACTCAGTGCAGGACAGGTGGGTGTGAGATTTGGGATTAAAATCCAGGGGGCTGTTTGAAAGCTACTATATGGGACAGTTGCCTCTGCTTCCGTCTCTAGGAAAACAAACAAATTAGTTTTTAAAATTACACTGTGCTAGAGAAAACAACCCTCCACAAATATTCTGGCCTGTCGAGATCCCCAGGATAATACTCAGCCTGCTACTCCAGAACCCTTAACATGAAGCTCGCCCATGTGCACAAAGCTCTCAGAGTCGGGGATTTTTATTGCCTCACTTTTCAAGTATGAGCCAATAACCAAGCACTTATGGGAAGCAAACAACAACAACAAATCCCAGAGAAAACAGATACGGCTCAGAAAGGAAGCCTTTAAAACCTCAAAATTTTGGATAACCAACAAGGACCTACCGTACACGTGGAACTCTGCTCATGTGGCAGCCTGGATGGGAGGGGAAGTTTGGGGGAATGAACACACGTATATGTATGTCTGAGTCACTTCACCATTTACCTGAAACTATTACAACATTGTTTGTCAATTGGCTATACACCAATATAAAATAAAAAGTTTTTTAAAAACGATAGAATTTTAAATTCTAGTATCCTAAGAGAAATCCAAGAGCCTGCATCCATAAAACAAAAGTCCATGGGTGCTAAATTGCTTCAGTTGTGGTGGCTCGGTGGTAAAGAATCCACCTGCCAGTGGAGAAGACACAGGTTTGACCCCTGGTCCAGGAAGATCCCACCTGCCGTGGATGAACTAAGCCCATGCGCCACAATTATTGAATCTGTGCTCTAGAGCCCATGCTCCACGACGAGAAGCCACTGCAATGAGCAGCCCGAGCACCACAACAAAAATAACCCCTGACCTCTGCTACTCGGGAAAAGCTCACACAGCAACACAGACCCGAAACAGCCAGACAAATAAAAGTCTGTTTTAGGAAAGTCAGATAGTGAAAAAAGATACTTGCAAAGAATATAATTTACAGAACATTAGTGTCCAGGATATGTAGCGAGTTCTTACAAATTAGTAATAATGAAAAGATGAAATGTCCCATCATGCATTGGTTGATGTATATGCACAGATAATTCAAAGAAGGATCTAAACACTCAATAAACATTTAAAGATAAGTTCAAGTTCACTAGTTATCAGGGAAATATAAAATAGCTATGAGATATCATTCCATACTTTTCAGATTGACAGAAATTTAAAATTTTGATGTTATCAAGAGTTGGTGAAATTGTAGAGTAACGGGGCATAAAAAGAAAAGAAAAAAAACACTGGGAGTGAATGTTCATCAACAAGAGAACAGATAAGTTGTGGTATATTCATTCACTATTATGTAGCTATTAAAATGAACTAGAGCCAAATACTTCATGTGGATAAATCTCAAAAATGTGAGCCCAGGAAAAAATTTTAATACTATATGCAACGTAGCATTTATAGACAACCTTGAAAATAGGCCAAGGGTTCCACTTGCTTAGAGAGTTGTGGGCCCATGTAGTAAGAGTATAAAAAGACACCTAGGGATGTGAAAGATTCAATTTATTAATGCAGTTACCTCTAAGGAAAGGAATGAGAACAGGGGAAAGACAGAGACAGGAGCTTCAAATTCATCTGTTGCATTTTATTTGGTTAAAAAGATATCTAAGCAAATAAAGCAAAGTATAATGATTTGACACAGCTGGTTAAGGTGTCCAAAGACGTTCTCCACACGTTTCTGAATGTTTGAAGATAATGACCAGGAGTTTGGGAGAGATGTTTTAGTTGAAGGGGACACCAAAATGTAAACATTTTGTTTTATTTGCTATTTTTATTTGCTTATTTATCCTTTCGCTTAGAAGAGTGCCTGGTACAGAGGAGGTAGTCAATAAACATTTGCTGAATAAACACATGTGGGCAAAGGCATTGAGACGCGATAGAACATGCTGTGTTCTAAGAGAGCAAATCATAGTAATAGCCAACTTCTGCTGCTGCTGCTGTTAAGTCGCTTCAGTCATGTCCAACTCTGTTCAGCTCCATCGACAGCAGCCCACCAGGCTCCCCTGTCCCTGGGATTCTCCAGGCAAGAACACTGGAGTGGGTTGCCATTTCCTTCTCCAATGCATGAAAGTGAAAGTGAAGTCACTCAGTCGTGTCCGACTCTTAGCGACCTCATGGACTGCAGCCCACCAGGCTCCTCTGTCCATGGGATTTTCCAGGCAAGAGTACTGGAGTGGGGTGCCATTGCCTTCTCTGAATAGCCAACATCTATCAAGCCCCATATGCATTGGCCTGGACTATTTCATCCTTGCAAGAAAGCATGGCGGTTAGGACTAGAGTCCATAGTCCATCAAAAAAAAAAAAAGTCTGAGTTTTATGCTGTAGGTAGTTTCAAAGTGTGGAGGAGTGGAAATAAATAAGGAGGCACACACACACACACACATACACATATTCCCCTAGAGTGCAAGGTGAGTGGGCTAGATGGAGTGGGGAGCATGCCCAATACCTGACAGCCTGAGAGGGGGGCACACAGAAGGGGACACTTTTAGTCTGCCAGGGCAGCCAGGAAGACTTCACCAGGAGGAGACATCAGAACTTGATCTTGAAAATGAAGTGCACCTACAAATGCCAGGAAGCCCCAGCTCTTCTGCTCCATATCCAATGGTTGTTGTTGGAGGATCTATTTGTCTGGAGCCTGAGCACGGAGCCTGACCACACAGGGCTGAGACCACTCACAAGTGAAGACAGACTAACTTGAATGTAATCACTCATTCCAGGATGTTTGGTCTCACCTTTAAATACAACAGAGGAAAAAAGAAGAAGAAAAAAGACCAGCTCAAAGCTCTTTTAAAATTGTGACAGCAGTAATAATTGCTTGCCCTTTAATAATAAGAGCTACCATTTATTGAGCATTTACTGTATGCAGGGCACTGGGCTAAGTCATCAGAAGCTTGTCTTTAGTTCTTACAACAACTCTAAGAGGCAGGTACAATTTATCCCTTTCCAGGGATGAGGAAACCAAGGCTTGGAGATTTCAGGGATGTTGCCCACAAACCTATGCAGTTAGTAGGTGGAGCTGGGATCCCAACCCACCAGTTTCTGACTCTTCTCCAGCCCATGCTTTAACCACTGGTTCTCCCAAGCAGACACCCAATTAAAGAAAGGAGGGTTTTACTGCCTTCAATTGGAATAAATGAGAATGTGATCCGAGCATAATAAATTAGAACCCAAGCTCATCATTACATGCATGAACACCTGTCACTGTCAGGTGTCCCCTACATGCTTGTGAAATGAGGTAGCCTTTAGTTCCAGGAAATGAAAACCAACCCAGTGTCGAAATGACAGACTTCACCCTTGTAGGACTCCAGCAGGAACTCACAGATCACGTGAACAAGCAGAGCAGGGCTCCGCGGGCACGCCGCAGCCGGCGACAGTCAGGATCAACAGCATCTCCCAGCAGCACGCTGAGAGCCCTTGGAACGTCCCCGCTCCTCCCCCAACCCCAGTCCCACCCGCCCTTCTCCAGCTCCTAGGCACTCAGCCCGCACCGCGCTGGGTACTGAGCTCCTGGAGGGAGGGCTGGGTTGTCTCTCTCTCAGCCCATCATCAGTCACGCAAGCCTATCCATACTCTTGCGTGGATGGAGTTCAGCGCTCTCCCTCAAATCCCACAGGTCAGACATACGTAAAGTGAGAAAAAAAACGGGACGAAAAGAACTGTGAAAGAGTTCTGTTTTTCAGATAAAGGGAAAGAGAGCAACCCATCTTCTCCCCTAGGAAAACCCACCATCGCCGGATCCCACGCATTCTATTTATTCATTTTGCAAACATTTGCCAGACATCTACCAGGTGCAGGAGGGAGGCTGCAGTTGGCTGTCTCCTTTGCACCCACCCTCAGTTCACAGTGCAGAGACCGCCTTTGTCACCCCACCCACCCAGCCACCCTCGACTGTGGGCACAGGGAGGGGCCGTCGCAGTCCGCGCTGCCAGGAGCACACTGTGGATAGGGAGACAGGCACAACAGACAGTCACGGTTTACCACTGTAAATGGTACGGGGGCTCAGAGGGAGAGGTGTCACTGAACAGGGAGAAGAGAAGGAGGGAAGGAGATGGCAGAGGAGGAAGAAGGAAGAGGAAGATAGCGTCAGCGGATCTGAGCTCTCCCCGGAGCCGCGTCTGCCAATACTCCGGTCACGTTTTAATTAATTGCAAGGTTTTCTCATCGCCTCAAACCAGAACTCTGTGATTAATTTCCGAAAGAGCCTGCCGAGTTTAATCATGGCAAACACTATGATCCCGGTAATTAGAGCCTGAGCGGCTAAAAGCAGAAAATAAAGACCCCAGAACAGGCTATGGTCCTGACTTTGGCCCTCAACCACTGGCCGGATCCATGACTCGGAGCGCGGGCAGACGAGGTCGCCGGCCTGCAGGGTCCAGAGCAGTCGGCCGCCGTGCGGCCCGGGCCCGTGACACCGCGGGGGCTCGGCTCGACCCACGAGGCCCGCGTGCCGCCGCAGCCACGCCAGGAACGGCCCCAGGCCACAGTCGCAGCGCCAGGGATTGTGTCCCAGCAGGACCTCCGCCAGCCGGGGCAGAGCCTCAAACGCGTCGCCCCGCAGGATCTCTAGCTGGTTGTGGTCGAGCTGGACCTCCTCCAGGCTGCTGAGGTTGCGGAAGAGAGCGCTGGGTAAGGCGCGCAGCCGATTGCTGCGCAGCGACACGTGGCGCAGCCGGCCGAGGCCGCGGAGCAGGCCGGCGGGGAGGGAGGCCAGGGCTGTGGAGTTCACGGCGAGCACCTGCAGCTCGCCGAGGCCTCGGAAGGCGTCCTCCGGGAGCGCGCTCAGCCCCGGGCTCAGCGACACCTCCAGGATGCGCAGGCCAGTGAGGTTGCAGAAGGCGGCGGCCGGCAGGGTGCGCAGCTGGGTGCCTTTCAGCCTCAGCTCCCGCAGGCCGCCAATCTCCCCGAAGAGCACCTTGGGGAGTTCCTCCAGCGGGTTCTCAGACAGGGTCAGGAAGGTCAGATTGTGAGAATGAAGAAAGAGGGCGGAGGGCAGGAACTCGAGGCTGTTTCCGGAAAGGGTCAAGGAGCTCAGGCTTCGCAGCTGGTCGAAGGCGCCGGGGACGATGGAACGGAGGTGATTGGTGTGGAGCTGCAGCTCCGTCAGAGCCCGCAGGCTGTCCAACAGCCCCGACCCCAGAGAGACCAGCCGGTTTGAGTGGAGCAGAAGCTTCTCAAGCTTAACCTGGGCCCCAAACAACCCCTCGGGCAGGTGGGTCAAATTGTTTCCCGATAAATCCAACAATTTCAGGTTCCCCAGGTGTGTGAAGAGGCTAGCCGGCAGGAAAGCGAGTTGGTTTTGGTTCAGAAAGAGCTCCTGCAGGTGAACCAGTTTCTGAAACAGGTTTTTGTCAAGGCTCTTTAGTTCATTGCCGTCCAGAAACAACTGTTCCAGGAGCACCAGGTTATCCAACAGTGCGCCTGGGAGGTCAGTGATCTTGTTGCGCGATAACCTCAGGGTTTTAAGTTTTATCGGGTCGTTGAATGTGCCCGGGGCAATGGCGGAAACGTGGCTGTCGGACAGCAACAGGCGCTGCAGGACGGTCATGCCACTGAAGCTGTTGTTCTGCAAGGTACCGCGGCCCATTTGGAAAAGCAAGATGTGCGTGAGGTTGGTGGGCAGGCCGAGCGCGGCGATGCCGGCCACCGTGCCGCGCGAGCACTGCGCGGCGTCGCGGAAGGCGCACCTACAGGTGGGTGGGCAGGGGAAGGGCTGCGCGCGCAGGAGCCAGAGCGCTGCGCACAGCAGAGCGCTCCTCAGCATGTCTGAAACGGCGTCCGCGGCAGATCTGTGGGCTACAAGCGAAAGGGCAAACGCTCGTAATCCTGCATGATCCTTTCACCCGGATTATCACTGACTTTAAATGTTACCCGGATCCACGCTACGTCTCCCTCTTAGCAGTGCTGATTTTTCCTGGGTGGTGAAAAGACATTCATTTTACACTCCGAGGTCTTGTCCTCTTGATTCACTGATTTTCCTCTCAATTCAAATCGGTAAAATTAAAGCATTTGCAAGCTATGAAAAAGGTAATACCTTTAAATCTTTACATAGCAAGAACTAAAATAATCTTTCTCACAATCAAGCTTGGAGGTATCACAGAGCAGTGCCCGTTGTGAAAATAACCCTGCTCTTGATTTTATTATTATTAATTTTTTGGATTCACCTTAAATTTTTTTTAAATTATTTATAATTTAGCCAGGGGTGCCTATGACCTACAGCCCTGAAGGGAACAGCGAAGTCTGTTAAAATAGCAGCAACCACTGCCTGATTCTTTTAATCACTATCACGCTGTATCTGCAGTGCCTTCTTACTCCACTAACACAGGACCGGCTCAAAATAATGAATAGTCTCAGCCATACTGAGACAAGTAGGTTAACAGTACTTCATCACTTTATGTCACACACTGCTCTCAGCACTGTATTTGATTAATGCATATACTCCTTACAGTAACCCTGTGAAAGTGAAAGTAACTGTCATGTCTGACTCTTTGGGACCCCAAGGACCATAGCAGGAGGCTCCTCTGTGCATGGAATTCTCCCGGCAAGAATACTGGAGTGGATAGCCGGTCCCTTCTCCAGGGGATCTTCCCGACCCAGGGATCCAACACAGATCTCCCGCTTTGCAGGTGGACTCACTGCAGTCTGAGCCATGTGAGTTGGGTTATCCGTAATTAAAGGATGATGCAACTGAAGGCACAGAAAGGGTAAGTAACTTAACCAGGGTCCCAGAGCTAGAATTTTAAAGTATTTCTGATTGTGCCATAAATAAGGAACTATTAGTTCTAAGATGCTTACATAAAAATTAGTACTCAAGGCACTGAATTGTCCATGAAATACACACAGTAATACTAATCTGCCAAAACAATGTTTCCCACGTGTAATTTCAAATAAACCGCATCTTGTACTAAATTTTACTTGTTATTTGTACAGACTAGCCAAGCCCTCCAGTTACCCACACTTAATTTTTAGAATATTTGGCCTTACCTGAAATGGTGCTGCACCCCAAAGCAACTGAATGGTTTAGAGCTTTGCATGTGAGCTGGCACTTTCCAACGGAAGAGAGGAGTATCTTTGCATCCTGAAGATAAAGACTTTCCCAGAACAAAAGTCATGGCAAGAGCCCTATCGCAGAGGGCATATTCTGGTTTTTTAAGGACAAATAAATGACAGCTATCTTCAAACTTTGAAAGAGACTGTATGTAACCCAAGTCCTGCTGCCAAAGCTGAAAGATGAGCAGGAGGGGTGCAGTTTCTTCATAAATGGCACAGGATGACCTGGTGATGTGTCTAGTGTCACACAGAAGGATCACTGCAGCAGCCATATATCCCTGGTTGGTCTACACTTCCTCGGGACTTTCCTTTATCTGCTACTTCACTACAATTCTACTCAGGTTCCCCTCTGCCCCTTTTAAGAATAATAAGGTTAAGGACATTCTCAAGTGCTCCACTCACTTTTTAAAAGTATTTTCAAGTATGTTCCCTAATGGCCTTGCTGGGTTGAGGGTGTCCACATGTTCAACTGAACATAGAAATGTCCAACTGCTCCGCAAAGTAGTTGTACCAATATATGTTGTCACCTACCATGTATAACAGGTCCTGTACTTCATCTCTACCCATGCCTTGAAATTTTTTTTAATTTTTGCCATTCATATGAAAGAGTTGTCTCAGTGTGGTTTTAGTTTTTCATTTGCCTACTGAACGACGAACTTGAGCATTTTTCACATTTTTAAGGGCCAATCTTCTGAGAAATTTGGGTTCTTCTGACCATTTTTCTACATGGAAAAATGTCTTTTAAAAATTGTAGACATTCTTTATGTGTTCTGGATATTAATCCTTTGTGGATTATAAGTGTTTGTTGCAGATATCTTCATCTAATATGTGCTTTGCCTTTTCACCTCCTTTATGTCTTTTACTGAACAGAAGTCTTAATATAGGCAGTTATTAATATTTATGATTTCTTTTTTTGTGTCTATCAAAATAATTCCTCTCCTCACAAACCAAAAAACTTCTCCTATAAAAACTACATTTTAGAATATTGTCCTTTGCATTTAGGTCTTTCTCCTATCTAGAATTGATTTTTGTGTATGAGGTAAGTACAATTTATTTTCTAATAGATCAGTTGTTCTACATATATATCCTTTCTTCCCTCAGAGCTACAATGTCAGCGCTGTCACAGATCACCATTGGATGAATGTGTGGTCTGTGTTCTGGGCTATTTGATAATCCCTGTGCCAACACCACACTGAAATATAAAGCCTGAAAATATCCAGCGTTTTATCCAGTATGAAGAAGTAGACATTCTCATACATTGGTGGGAATATAAATAGTAGCAAACTTTGGGGAGGAAAATTTAATTGTATCAGCCAAATTTTAAATATACATATTCTTTGTCCAATAGTTCTATTACTAAAAGTACACACTATGGAAATGCTCATTAAGACATCTACACAAACATTTATTTGCAGGGTTGTGATAGAAAAAAGGAGATCCAACCAGTCCATTCTAAAGGAGATCAGTCCTGGGTGTTCATTGGAAGGACTGATGCTGAAGCTGAAACTCCAATACTTTGGCCACCTCATGTGAAGAGTTGATTCACTGGAAAAGACCCTGATGCTAGGAGGGACTGGGGGCAGGAGGAGAGAAGGGGACAACAGAGGATGAGATGGCTGGGTGGCATCACCGACTCGATGGACATGAGTTTGGGTGGGAGCTGATGATGGACAGGGAGGCCTGGTGTGCTGCGATTCATTGGGGTTGCAAAGAGTCGGACACGATTGAGTGACTGAACTGAACTGAATAGGAAAAAAAAAAAGCCTAAATGGCCATCAATAGGGAAGTAGTCATTTATAGTACATCCATCCAATAGGATGCCTTGCAGACTTTGAAAAGAACGGATTTAAGCTGCAACTACTGATGTAACTTTCTAAAATACACTGAATGACATAAAAAAAGGGCTGTGTAGCATATAACATGGGGTTCTACACAAAGGTGTAGGATTTTTTAAAACATGAGCATGTATGTTTTTTCTAGAATACACACAAGAAACTTTAGTATCCCCCTTTGAGAGAAACTAGGGAAAAGGCGACTTCCTTACATACCTGTGAGGTTGCAATTTTATCAAATGTGCTTAATGTCACTTAAATTTTTTTAATGCAAATATAATTTGGAAGGGAAAATGGCATTATTTAAGAAAAAAAGGAAAGAACATAGTTATTTAAAAATACTGGGAAAAGCCAGTGGCGGAACTGCAAAAGAATAAACATTAACTTCTGGAATTATTGAAGAGTGGTACTACAGAAATGGTCTTTCTTTTATCCTGGTTGGGAAAAAAAGTCCCCCAAACCGACACTGGCAGGTTTAACAGAAAACTAACTGAAATCTATTTAGGCTTTGATGTAGCCAAATGCAGGCAAAGCCCATTAAATGCTAAACTGACTGAAATTATCTTCTAAGGCATATAGTCCTAAACCACAGGGAAAGCCACTGCCTATCCCAGGTGTTGCAGGAGGCCCGTCTTCCCACTCAAATCAAGGGAAGCCGCTCCAGAGCCCGAACCAGCTCCCCAACAGGACGTCTGCCGTGCACATACACGACCACACCAAGTGAAAGGCCCCCTTGCCCATCAAATGCCGGGAGCCAGCCCTGGAGGAGGTGCTGTGGATCAAAGTACAACTTCGGGTCAAACTCAGAAGCTTCCTTGGCCTATTTCCCCAGGAAGATTTCCAAGAATTACCTCCAAGTTTTATTTTGAAGAGAGGACATTATAATCACCCAAGGAGGGAACACTGGGCACAGAAGTTGCAGACAGTGGAGGAACACTGAGTTCATTCAATGAACAAACTGATGAGCTACTGAGGACTTTGAGCACTGAAGTAATGACACCACCAGTGTTTCCAGTCCTTTGGATTTTGAATCCATGAAACAAGTCAGGAACCTGCTGTCCTAAGTGGCAGCTTCTGGATCAAAGTCACAGAACCCTGGCTTACAGGGTTTGGCCATTCAAAAGCAGGTTGTCCACCGGAATGATATGCTTTTCTTCCTCCAATGAGGGGGCGGGGGGAGGGGTAAGATTCCAAGGACAGGGCACAGCGGGGATCTCTCTGTGCTTCGAGAGTAACCACAACCCCAACTTGGCATGGGGACAATCTCATTCAAACTCCCAGGACTCCCTCTGTCCTCTCCTGCAGTATACACCTGGAATTGATGGAGGGGGAAGAGGATGGAGAGATAAGCACAACTGTACCACCACCAGCAGGCTGTGGTGCAAGGGACAGAATCAACCCACACTGAATGGAAGGAACCTGGGCTCAAACTAGGTCTTACACCAGGCAACCATCCACCTGGCTCACAGCAGACACACAGCTCCTGCAGAAGCTATGATACAAGGAAAGCCCTCTTACCCAAACAGAAGGCCAGGTGCACCCTGCCCTCTCTGGGATTCCTGTGGTCAGTAGTTAGTTCCAAAGTTTCCCACTCCATGGAGTGCTCTTTTCACATCCACGGGTGCCACTTCACCTCAAGCTTACCATGGCTTACGTGGCATCAGCTTTTAGTTTGATCTTCCTAACTATTAATAAATTCTGAGTCCCCAGTCTTCTATTTCACCATTTCCCTCAGATCTCCTGATACTAACATTTGGTTCTACAATGCATCTGACTGATGGGTTACCATGGACTGGTCACAAACATGTGACATGTGGAAAGCTGCACTGTTTTCTTGAAAAATTCAAAGTTAAAAGAAAGAAACGGGGGAAATATTAAGCAGGAAAATAAATCCAGAGTGGGCAGTATTCACGTAACTGAAGAGCAAACAGATGTATATAAAGACAGAAAAAAAGAAATGTTATATCATTCATTTGAATCTTTATTGTGACCAGCTTCAATCAAAAAAAAAATTCATAAGGTTATTTACAGTGCTGAATGTACAATTTGAATGTATGCCTTTTTGACATCAGGGTACCATTCTTGAGCAGCAATACAATTTTAAAAATATAAAGATGCAGTATCATTTCTGATATAAAGTTACTTAAAAAAATCCAAAGTCTTAGGGAATTCACAAATCATAACAGAAAGTAACTATTAATTTAATGTGCACATAATTACCAAATCTTAATGCATTAAAAATATGTGTAAATGCCCACAGACTGTACAAAAATTAACATTTTGTTAAAAGTTCCCAACCACCTCCCACCACAAATATACAAAAGTCTATTTTCAGATATGTCAAAACTGCATGCGTGAAATCTTAGAATGTTTTCTAAAGCTGGAATTCTGCTCTTCTCTGGACACTGGATTCATAGCCATTTTGGGAACAGAGTACATAAACGCTGATATAATTTTCCATGCCTTTGAAACTGTGCAGTTATTTTCTTAAACATGGGAAACAAAATAAATAGTAAAAACTGCAACAGTTTTATTTAAATGCAAGTAGAATTTGGAAAGCTTTCCAATGTAGGGATTACAAAACTAATATAAAAAGTTTTTATTTTATTGTTGGCTTAGCCACTTTTTATTCAAGCATTATTTGCAGCATCGCTTTACAGCAGTTGGTGCTAAAAGTTACAAAACATATAGTTACCACTATTTATATTTGAGGGAGGGAAAAAAAAACTTTAAACAACCCTGAGGGAGACACACATTAAAAATCTTGTTATTTATTTAAAAAGTTAAAAAGTTACATATTATTTAACAATTACTTTTCTGGACATTTCTGTCCTTTAAGTATATGCATAAATAAAATTTAAATCAGCAATACTTATTAATCTTAATACTTCAAAATAATATATGTACAGATTTTAAAATTTAGATCTGTATACACTCAAATAATTTAATGTGAAATTCAGAATCGAAATTACTATGTAATGGTGACCTACAGAGAGAGGAGGACTCTATCTATGGCACTGAGCAGGACCCACACCTGGACTCACAGACATTCTTCAAATTACATTCTGGAAGCCATCCAATAACAACCTGAACAACCCACCTTGTCTATATTCAAATCTAACCTCCTACAAATGCTCTGTCTACCTACCTAAAAACCTCATTCCTCTGAAAACAATATGGGAAGATGTGATATAAAACCCTTATAAAATCTAAAAGTTAAAAAAGGGGGGAGGGTGTCAAAAATATAGCTCTTTTATGATCATGCTCTTAAGGATGTTAAATACAATCTGATAATTGGATTTTAAGCTGCTACTTAGCAATTAATTATACGCTTCAGTATTTAAATCAAAGGATACACTCATATATATTGAAAGTGAATTGAATGTGGAAATTATAAAATGATTAAAAGAGTAACTATAGAAAAAAGTGCTAATTCACAGCTCAAGAGGTCTAAGATGCATAGCTTCATAGAATCATTCATGGAACAACTGTTCTTATCATCTAATGTGTATTAATATAGTATCATACTTTTTGATGGAAAACTTCGATTATATTTTTGTACGAATCATCAGTGGCCATAGCAGTAACAGTGATCCTGAGTGTAACTTACATTTTTCTACAGTTACCAAACATCATCAGGTCTCTGCAGCATAGAAAATGAGAACCACGTGGTTCTATGGTTCTGGGTAACATGTGAGCAAATTGGTAAATATGTATCAGGAAGATAATGATCAGTTAGAAGCAGAAAGCACAAGCATGCTACTGGTCAAGGAAGAACAGAGGATAAGATCATACAGTCTTAGTAGTTTAGTAGCTACTTTACAGCAGTATCAGTTTTCCTGTTTATCAGAACTCCAGGCTTTGCCAAACTTCTGGATCTTACCTATAAAGACATTTTTAAATCACCTTAATTTTGTTTAGAATTTAAACGCTAACCAGGAAAAACAGAAAGGTGAAAAACATGTTCCACATTTCTTCTGGCTCAATGAATGTTTTTTTTTAAACTTCATTTTTTTCCTCCCAGAAATTTCCACAACCCAGTATGTTCATTTGCAAACACCCAATCCAAAATAGGTACGCTCTGACCTCTGGCGCCACCTAATGGCATAAAAAAAACTCACCGCGGGTTCATACTGGTTTGAAAAAAAAGGAGTCATTCAAAGCCGCTCATTTTATAAGCCTCATTATTGACAGGAGAGACCTACATCAAACCTTTAAAATTTTAAGAGGGAAAATTCTAACTCCAAAACTAAAACACAAAAAACCAAAAGACAATTATCCTATGTCTTTAGGTAATAAGAGATGTAAATGAAAATAAAAAGGCATTTTAAATAATATAAAACCTGAGGGGGGAAAAAACAGGTATGAAGGTATATTACAAAGATAGACCTACATCTAGTGCCAAAAGAAATAAGCTTTCCTCCTACTGAAAAATATTTAAGCATATAACTGAAGCAGATTACACTACTGACACCAGACGCAGCCCAAGATGCGCTTAACAGCTTTGAGGGACATCTCAAGAAGGCAGTGAAGCACCTTGCTGATAGAAAAATAAAACCCAGGCAGTCTGTACAGAAAATATAAAACCATAAATGGAAATTACCTGAGTTGTTCTATAAGCAACACCCTAAACGCACTCCTAACTCTAGGCTATCAAAGGGAACTGGTGTATGTATACAAAGTTTTCTTTGGGAGAAATACTGAAATCAAATGAAAACAGGCTTTTTACCTATTTTCACTGGAGGCTAATTAACACCCATTTTATTTATCAATCACAAATTTAGGGACTGTATATAAATGATGACTTTCTCTAAAAAGGAGGCTGTGAAAATAAATTTAAAGGCATAAATGAACAAGTCTTAGAAAATAATATCTAAACACCTTTCAGATACCAACTTTCTTCTCTACCCTATAGAGTATTACTGAGGGTAACAAGGAAGCAAGTTCTAGAAATATAATATTTAGAGTTACTGAATGAAGGTATAGGACTTTATAGATAATTATTTAACTGGCAGGCCAATTTCTTTTTGTTTCTGTTTTTTAAAAAAAGCTCTCAAATACTATATTGGAAGGGGGACAAACTGAAAGGGTGCCATTGTGACGCACAGGATCAGATCAAGTCCTACATTCACACTCTCCTCAGTACTGCTACTAGAATACCACTGAGACTGATTCACTGCTAGGTTATGGTGATGATCTGACATGACCCATTCTCCTTTACTAAAGCTTTAGCTTCTGTTGTTGTTTGAGGTTTTGGTGGCCATTCCGGGTCAACCAAGAGCTCCTGAGCCAGATACATGTACTTGGCCTTTGGCATCTTCTTCCTACAGTTCAGGGCCCAAGACAAGCAGCATTTCCCCCACCAATCCAGTGACTCCTAAGAACATAAGCAAAAAAAAAAGGGACACCCAGTAAATTAAGAGCTGTTGTTTTAAACAATTTTGTTAAAGCATAGTTCATCAGCACAGAAAAATAAGAGGAAATGACTTCTGAGCACAAGAAATACATGAAAAAAATACACTTAAAAAAGTCAGCTTTCAATTAATTAGGAACATTATTTTTTTTAAGAGTATAGTTTTAAAATTATCTATGTAATTTACTTCATTTTATTTAGTTCTATGTTCCTATCTCCTCTTGTATGCATACACATTTTAAAAATAACTTGTATACCTGGAGGCTATGATTCCATTACATAAAACATCTAATGTATTGAGAATAACTTTAAACTATTCAGAAAGAGAAAAAATTGTTAATATTGTATGAAAGCCCCAAACTATCTTTTGGTGCTATTGCTTCTAGCAACTTAACCACCTGATCATTTTTGGAAGAAAACGGTGTAAACATACCACTGCTACTGTTAGTATCACCTTTCAAAGTATTATTTAAATATTGTTAGGTCAAAATCAGAGCTTAGATCATGTTTAATGTCCATCAACTTCTTTTAAAACTACATTCTCACTAACATAAAAAAA
The DNA here is from genome assembly GCF_016772045.2 of Ovis aries. NCBI lineage: Eukaryota > Metazoa > Chordata > Mammalia > Artiodactyla > Bovidae > Ovis > Ovis aries. Next base: position 193,949,217 of record NC_056054.1, on the reverse strand, counting down.
ACAAATTCATTTTATGATGGTTTCCCCTTGGTGCTCCACAATTGGAAACAGAGGTATAAAGCAAGTACTATTTCTTAGTATTATTTCACTATAAAAAGCTCTGCTGTCACAGAAATCCTTCTGATCAATCCTAATGTTTTTACTGAATGTGATCTTAAATAGTTCTTGGAGAACAAGAAAGCAGAGTTCCTGGTTACTGTACAAAAAAATGTAAATTCAATACAGGTCCTCAGAATTTGTCTTACTGAAACTGGAAATAAAACCAAATGAACTATACTGAAATCTGTAGTTAGATTCATCGCTAAAGAACAGTCAATTCTTAAATTACTTTGACTGTTTCTTCTACAAAGAAAATTTAAACCCTAGGTTGTTTTGTTTTGCCATCAACATATAACCCAGGCTACAACCAGGTGTAATCTCAACTGAAGTAAAGATGACCCTTGAGCAACATGGGTTTGAACCTGCGCAGGTCCACTTACACGTGGATTTTTTTAGTAAATAGTATAATACCACATGATCCATGCTTGGGTGAATCTGAAGGTATGGAGGGACCCCATTATCTGGGCGTTCTATAAATTATATAAATCATGGCAGATTTTTGGCTGAAGGGAGGGTCAGCGACCCTAATCCTTGCCATATTCAAGGATCACCTGTAATCTCACATAATGGAAACAATGTAACTGACAAAGACATTCTAATGTTAACTCTCAAAATAACTTCATGATCGAGAAAGACAAATTTGATGTAACACAGATCCTGAAACACAGGTTTCTCAATTGGCCAATGGAGAACAGCAAAAATACTTTAAAATGAAAACCTTTTAAAAATTTCTTCATACTTTTACTCGGTAGGTCTCCAGGACCTACTACTCTCTCCTCCTTCAAAACTGGGGATGGGCACGCGGCAGAGCACCAGGAACATAAGACACCACGGAAGACGTGAAAGCCGCTCAGTAGTGTCTGCTCTTTGCAACCCCATGAAATACACAGATACCGTAATGACGTGCTTTTAAAGGCCTTCTAGTTTACTCTGTCAACAAAATACAGTAAGCTGTACCATTACCAAGAGTTTAAAGGCAAAACCTGTGGCCTGTCACAACTAAGCTATATTGAATTAGTGGTAGGGTGGGTGAGTGGGGATACAGATTTGAGGATTATTTATCTAGCAGCCTCTATATCATAGCTAAAAACAGTTATTATCACCTTAAAGGAAATCCATAGGAAAACATCTGCCTTAGAATACAGAAGAGACTAGACAGAGGATTCTTCAGGTGATCCAAAGAATAATAATACAGGCATATGCATGACGTACCTTAATATTTAATCTAAAATTATGGTTCACCACTTGGACCTATCTTTTCCCCAAGATTTGTTCAAATTCTTCAATCTAACTACAGAAAGAAAAAAAAAATCACTGTTCCTAAATCAATGTGAAAGCTGTCACTTTTTACTTTACAACAAATGACATGGTTAAAGGATCACGGACAAGGGCGAATGGTGAAGGAAGGTGACTTTAAAAAAAAGAAGAGAGGGGGACCAGAAACATATATGCACTGTTGCCCAGATGAGCCAGCTAGGCTAAAAGCAATGCATAACAGGCTGAATTAAGGAAAGTCACAGTCAGGTGTATTCAAATGTAAGATACACACACACACACACACACACACACACACACACACACACAATTAAATCCATCATTCCCCACCAGTAAAATAAGGCAAACAATAACATTTTAAACAAATTCCATTGCAAACAGAATCACAACTGAATAGTATTCATTTTACATTAAAGTGTATTTAAAAGAAAACAAACCCATGCCCCTATTAAAAGCAGCATACACTTGTTATAATAAATTAAGTCCCATAGAACACTAGGGATCCCCCCCTCCACATTAGATTCATATTTTGTTCTTGAACCCTCACCTCCCCTAAAGATTATACACAAAAATACACCATAAGCAAGCATAGAATTGTTAGTTTACAAACACAAACATACCACAGACATCCTCAAACAATCTAATTCATTGGTAGAGAAAATAAAAGGTGCTACAGGCATGCCAAAATGAGAACTAAATCAAGGGAGAGAAGACGGTGGCAATGGGACAAAGGCAAGCACTGTGCAAGGAGAGAGAAGAGCTGCATCATAGGGCTAAGAGTGTGTACCAGGCCTTCCTAAACATCAAGGCCAAGTCCCTGAAGCAGAACACAGGAGCCCCAGTAACAGGAGCCTGTGACTTGCTGCTGAAAGGAAAGGTTAAATAACCAAGTGTATCCCTGACAGAAGGGAAAGCAGCTACTGCAGCCCAGCAGAGAAACCACAAAGAACTTTCAAAAAGTTAAAATTCTCCTGCTTTTTAGAAGACCAGTCCAGGCTGTTCATTCCAGAACCCCAATCCCAGCTTACTCCTAGCAGTGTCTTTTAGGAAATGTTTTCAGGGGTAGAAAGTAAAATATAAAGCTATGCTATGGGGAAAATGTTGTAATGGTACTGTGGTATGCATAGAAGTCTTTTTTCATACCAATTCTGAATATAAAACAAAGACAATCAGAATTAACATTCTATCTAAATAAGCTCGAATAATATCCTAAGTGACATAAAGACTATGGCTGACATCTGGATTTTTTTCCCTCTAAAAGGAAAACAAAATCAGGACAAATTCTCAGGCATTATCAAAATACCTGATATTAATGACTTTAGTTTTACATCCAGCACTAAGCAGCCTCGGTTTATCAGACACAAGATACACACAAACGCTTCTTTAAAAGAGAATATGAAGCACAGATCTTCTCAAACATGGGGAAAGTTGCATAGTAAGCCACAGGTGATGGGGTCCTCCACTGAACACTTCTCATTCAGCAGAGGAAGGGTTGAGCTCAGGCATTTTGTGAATGTCCTCGCTTGAAAATCTCTGCCATTTCAACAATCATTTTCCTTTACTTTTTCTTTTTGGTCAGAGAATAAGTATTAATATCTGGGGCCACTAAAGGTCATTGTAGGAAAAAAAATACTTAGTTACATATAAGTTTTAACTTTGATTATTTACAAATGGTTTATTTAACCATTTGATTCAATTTGATTCAATGGACATTTACTGAGGCCACTGAGCGTTAATAAGAAAAAAACATTAATATTTTATTAACAATAAAAAACATGGGAAATAAATGACTATTATATAAAAACCTTACCTGTATCTAAATTAGGTTAGCTGCATGAATGTTCAGTGGGCAAAAATAAATAAATAAATAAAACCCATATCTAAAATATCTACTATTAAATAAAATGACACCTAAAAGTTTATTTGGTTTTTCAAAAGTTTATTTGGTTTTTCAAGAATGTTCAAGCCTCTGCAGCCTTTCCTGGACCCAGATAAAGGTGAATTTGAATTCCAGTTCTAACACCATTTCCTCATCTGTGAAGATAGCAGTATCTTTAATCTCTCTATCCCAATCTCTTAGGTGATTGTAACAATTAGAGAGAATTTATACAAAATACCTCCCAGTGTCTACCATAAAAAGTAGGTACTGAAACAGAAGCTATTGCTTGTCTCCATTTTGTCACTTGATTATTATGTCAGTTTGCATCTCTATGGCCCCATAACATGAGGCAGTGTGGCATAGTGGAAAAGGCATTCCTCTTGAAACGGAAACCCTGGCTTCAACTCCCAGCTCTGCCACTCTCATAAGCTGCATAACCACGGCAAGCTGACTGAATGCTCTTTATGTATTAGCCGAAGTTAGAAACACCTTGAGACTGGAAGGATCTGGCAGCGGGGTGGGGGGGGGGGGGGGGGGGTGGGAGTGGTGGTGTCATTATTTCTGCTGAGTCTTACAGGAATCTGACTAACTGATGGGTCTCCAAGGGGCACAAATTCGAACAGTGAGAGTGAACTACAAACGCAAGTGTCAGAAGATGAAAGCACAGCATTCTGTGCTGAGTTTCTAAGAACTCTCTTTACTAAAGCCAGTAATTTAAAAAATGCTTCCTTAAATCATGACCCTAGATAATGAAGGCCAAGATTCTTGTCTACTCAATGAAGCTCAGGACTGGTAAACACGTGGGCCTGCTGGAGCCACCTGCTCTAGACCACTCTTCTACCTTCACTCCCCGCCACTGCACTTCAGAGGTACAGCTTCGCATGAGAGGCACACACTCCTAAATACAGTAAGGACACATACTTACTTATAAATTTTTAGAAAACAAATATAACAAATGATAGAATTTTCTGCCACTTAATTTTGATTGAAAAGTGAGGAGGGCTTTCCAATTCAAATGGTTTAAAGGAGCTTTTATGCTACCCACTTTTGACTTAACCAGGGTATAGTTCCTCTTCAGAATCTGCATTTCCTGTTTAGATTAACTGTCGGAGATCTCTTTGGAAAAACTAAAAACTCAACAGAAATGTTTTCTTGGGCCAAGGCTTTGACAGTACAGACATTTTATATGAGGACTGATGATATGACCCAGACTTAACCCTCTGAAGTAATACAGTGAGGTAACCAGGACGGAGGAGGTCTTTCTCAGGACTTGAGTCTCTAATACAGCTCTGGTCACACTACTGGGGACAACTGGGTATTACACTGCATTGAGAAAAAGAAGCGAAAGCAGATTCCAGACTCATCACTTTCATTACAAAACTATCCCTACTCATCATCAAGCATGAGAAGAGGAAATGGTGCTCTATAGGACCTCTTATAAAGTGATCCTGTGATACTATGCTAGGCACCAAGCCTAATGAATTACCACAGTAAAGGTCAGAACACAGCTGCTCAGGTAAAAGGCGGCTAAAAATAAGTGAGTGACCCATGCCAGGGAATCCTCTTGAATTCGGAAAGAGTCTGTGTGGCTTGAGATGAGTGAAAGGTTTAGAACTCATGTGTATAAACCGAACCTACAAACAGCAATGGGCAAAATGAGGGAGTTGTCAAATTCTCTGCACTCAATAAGCTGCCTCAGTGCTGTGATTCAATGGTACTGGTTTAAAAAATAAGACTAACCTATATTTTCTGTCAAGAATTTCAACATCCTAACACAAAAAAATTGGTTTTATTCTGTTTCTCTTTCCTTTTTACCACAAACACAGTAAAAAGTCCTAAACCACGGTTTGCATAAAAATGAGCACTCTCTCTGAAATTTTTTCTGAATGATGAGAGATTGGGGAAACCCAAAATTAAGGTACAGTAACTAACAAGGAATCAGAAATAATTCCTCAAAATTTTGACTTTTGAACACTGATCCATGAAGAACCAATCTCCATTTCATAACTTTATTTACATCCATCTCATTTAGCTTCTAATGGGACTCTTTATAAAAACCAGAAACAAAATTAAAGCCAGACAGAAATGAGAAAATTAACTCTTACCACTGAGGACAAGACCTTCACACACTGACATGAAAGAGATCGGAATGGAAAAGAGATTTTGAAATTTCTGAAGTCCTAAAACATCTGTAACAAATGCTTGCCATGAATTTTCTAGGATGTCTTTACAAAAAAATGAAATACCAGGCACAGAGGGAAAGGTTGAGCAACACACAATGGAATACCATCCTACACATCCTACACAATGCAGAGTACACAGCTGATGAGAAGAACTGAGTAAGGGCTGGTTTCCAACCTGTGGTGGCTGTGTGGTGGTGAAGCGACATTCTCCTTGTTTGTCTCGACTGAACACAACTTTCCAAAGGACCATGTCAAGGAAGAAATTCTGAGAGACAGTCCAGTGAGTTAAGCATGAAAAACAACTACATCATTCTTTATTAATGCACACGTTAAAGCTCTCACAATGCAGAAACATTAGTGAAAAACATGATTTGGTTTTCACACAGAGAATTTCAGTTAATATTGAAAAAGGATAAAGAATAACAACAGGACTTTTATAACAAATATAAATCACAAAATTCTTGGTAAAATGGGGTCTCTAAATTTTCTACAGAATATGGCTTTTATATGAATCCTCAGGCCTTTCTCATATTAAAATAATGCTTTATAATCTGAATTTTTTTGTAACAATGAATTATTTATATTTAAATACACCTATGTGAGCATGATGAAAAAGTAATTCTTTTGATAGTAAGCAAGAATAAATCAATGGAGATTAGAAAGGATTCCCCAGAAATCTGTTTTTTATCAATATTTTATCTTAAATAACATTTATGTGAAAAGATAAACTATAGAAAAAGGAAAGCTTTTAATATACATTATCTTAGATGTGCTTTCCATAAAAGAGCAAAAATACATTAAACTGGCAACTGAAAAAGATCAGTACCATAATATTACCAGGCTACCACTATGGCCCCAATTTTAATACCAAGTCATTTTTTTAGAAAGATAACAAATTAAACATAATTTCTAAGTCTAGAGCTATTATCTCTAAAGTATACATACTTTCCACAAACACCTAATTTTAGTTCAAAAGCCTACTCTTATGAAACCCTTAACTTAAAACATCACAACTGGAACTTCCCTGGTGGTCCAGTGGCTAAGAATCTGTCTGCCAATGCAGAGGACACAAGTTCAGTCCCTGGTCTGGGAAGATGTAAGCCCATGTGCCTCAACTACTGAAGCCTGCAAGTTCTAGAACCTGCGCTTTGGAGCAAGAGAACTATCACAATCAGAAGCGCATGCACCACAACTAGAGAAAGCCCACGTGTAACAATAAGGACCCAGCATAGCCACAAATACATAAATTTTAAGAAAAAACCACAACTGTATCTCCTTCTTCATCTGATATACTTCTACTCTAAGAGCGAATTATAACAGTAGTTCTGAGAGACCAAATTTTATTAATAAGCAGCAAATGGGAACTTACTATCTCCTTTTAGAAAAGCTGACCTAAAGGCAATCCTAGAGAATAACCGATGGTACACAATGGATCAAAGAGTACTTAAGACCTCTTCCTTCTAGGGAAACTTAAAGTAAATACCAAGGGAGAAGCTCCAGCAATGGAGTAAGTTTATAACAGTCATTATTTTATATTTTCAGTAAACTCTCTTACTATTCATGTTTACTATGCTTCATGGAGACAGCCCTGTCCCTCTCCTGCCTTGAATGTGAGGCTTTACTGTACATCACAGGACTCGGGTGGTACTCTGAGCTCACGGCCTTGGTTTACCAGTTTATGGGCCACCAGAGCACCAATCCTCTCTCAATCGCTAATTTTTGATCTCTAACTGCTTATTTATGACTGTACGTAAGTCATATCTCTCTTTTTTTTGGGCCACTCTGCGTGGCTTGCAGGATCCTAGTTCCTCGACAAGGGATCAAACCTGTGTCCTCCACAGTAAAAGCGTGGAGTCCTAATCACTGGACCACTAGGGAATTCCCTCATATCTCTTAATATGACTATTATTAGCTCATAGAAAAAGTGAGAAGAGAAGGCTAAAAGAATTGAACTAGGGTGAAACAAACTCTTTCTGGATTTCCATAATGTTACCTTTCCATTTTCTGCATTACCATTAAATCACCAAAAATCACAAAGCAGCAAGGTAGCCATTTGATTGTGTGAGGTGCTTACTTACCTCTACTGCAATTGAAACAAAGGCATTGACAAGAATGATGATGAGCATAGTAATACGCCACTGATATGGTACACACACTATCTGTAAGACAAAAGTAATATAGTATGTAGCTGATATAATAACATTATATCATAATTTCCAAATTTATTTAATCCCTCTTATATACCAAACACTTTCACATATACTATCTACTCAATCCTCAACAATGCCACAAAGAGATACTACATCCACTTTTCAGATAATAAAATGTAAAGTGCAGTAACTAAATGTTTAAAATATACATTAAATGGCTGAACTTAAAGAGACAATTCCTATTCAAATTCAAAAGCCCATACCCTACTAGATTATGACTTCTAACATGTCCCTATTTTTTTTTTAAAAAATCCTATCTTTAAGCAATGAAGTAGACACTGATCTAACAATGAGGTAATACTCAAACTCTATACTATTTAAAGCAAATTCATAAAAAAGAACTATCAGTTCAGTTCAGTTCAGTTGCTCAGTCGTGTCCAATTCCTTGAGACACCATGGACTGCAGCATGCCAGGCTTCCCTGTCCATCACCAACTAAGCTTGCTCAAACTTATGCCCATTGACTCGCTGATGCCATCCAACCATCTCACCCTCTGTCGTCCCCTTCTCCTCCTGCCTTCAATCTTTCCCAGCATCAGGAAAGATTTCTAAGACCCTTTTCTCATCTCTGTGAAGAAAGTCAGTTCTTCACATCAGGTGGCCAAAATATTGGAGCTTCAGCTTCAGTCCTTCCAATGAATATTCAGGACTGATTTCCTTTAGGATTGACTAATTCGATCTCCTTCCTGTCCTAGCGACTCTCAAGAGTTTTCTCCAACACCACAGTTCAAAAGCATCAATTCTCTGGCACTCAGCTCTCTTCACGATCCAACTCTGACATCCATACATGACTACTGGAAAAACCATAGCTTTGACTAGACAGACCTTTGTCGGTAAAGTAGTGTCTCTGCTTTTCAACATGCTGTCTAGGTTTGTCATAGCTTTTCTTCCAAGGAGCAAGTGTCTTTTAATTCCATGGCTGAAATCACCATCTGCAGAGATTTTGGAGCCCAAGAAAAAAAAAGTCTGTCACTGTTTCCACTGTTTCCCCATCTATTTGCCATGAAGTGATGAGACCGGATGCCATGATCTTAGTTTTCTGAATGTTGAGCTTTAAGCCAACTTTTTCACTCTCCTCTTTCACTTTCATCAAGAGGCTCGTTAATTCCTCTTCACTTTGTGCCATAAGGGTGGTGTCATCTGCATATCTGAGGTTATTGATTATTTCTCCCTGCAATCTTGATTCCAGCTTGTACTTCATCCAGCCTGGCATTTCACATGATATACTCTGCATGTAAATTAAAGAAGCAGGGTGACAATATACAGCCTTGACATATTCCTTTCCTGATTTGGAACCAGTCTGTTGTTCCATGTCCAGTTCTAACTGTTGCTTCTTGACCTGCATACAGATTTCTCAGGAGACAGGTAAGGTTATGGTATTCCCATCTCTTGAAGAGTTTTCCACAGTTTGTTGTGATCCACAGTCTAAGGCTTTGGTGCTGTCAATAAGGCAGAAGTAGATGTTTTTCTGGAATTCTCTTGCTTTTTCTATGCTCCAACAGATATTGGCAGTTTGACCTCTGGTTCCTCTGCCTTTTCTAAATCCAGCTTGAACATCTGGAAGTTCTTGTTTCATGTACTGTTTTTGTTGAAGCCTGGCTCGGAGGATTTTGTGCATCACTTTACTGGCGTGTGAGATGAGTGCAATTATGCGGTAGTTTGAACATTCTTTGGCATTGCCTTTCTTTGGGATTGGAATGAAAACTGATCTTTTCCAGTCCTGTGGCCCCTGCTGAGTTTTCCAAATTTGCTGGCATATTGAATACAGCACTTTCACAGTATCATCTTTTAAGGTCTGAAATAGCTCAACTGGAATTCCATCACCTCCACTAGCTTTGTGTGTAGTGAGACTTCCTGAGGCCCACTTGACATCACATTCCAGGATGCTGGCTCTAGGTGAATGATCACGCCATTGTGGTTATCTCAGTCATCAAGATCTTTTTTGTATAGTTCTTCTGTGTATTCTTGCCACCTCTTCTTAATCTCTTCTGCTTCTGTTAGGTCCATACCATTTCTGTCCTTTATTGAGCCCATTTTTGCATGAAATGTTCCCTGGGTATCTCTAATTTTCTTGAAGAGATCTCTAGTCTTTTCCATTCTATTGCTTTCCTCTATCTCTTTGCATTGATTGATGAGGAAGGCTTCCTTATCTCTCCTTGCTATTGTTTGGAATTCTGCATTCAGATAGATGTATCTTTCCTTTTCTCTTTTGCCTTTCACTTCTCTTCTTTTCTCAGCTATTTGTAAGGCCTCCTCAGACAACCGTTTTGCTTTTTTGCATTTCTTTTTCTTAGGGATGGTTTTGACCACTGCCTCCTGTACAGTGACACAAACCTCTGCCATAGTTTTTCAGGCAGTCTATCAGATCTAATCCCTTGAATATATTTGTTACTTCCACTGTATAATCCTATGGGATTTGATTTAGGTCATACCTGAATGATCTAGTGGTTTTCCCTACTTTCTTCAATTTAGGTCTGAATTTGGCAATAAGCAGTTCATGATCTGAGCTGCAGTCAGTTCCCCGTCTTGTTTTTTGCTGACTGTATACAGCTTCTCCATTTCCGGCTGCGAAGAATATAATCAGTCTGATTTCTGATTTCGATATCGACCAACACATGATGTCCATGTGTAGAGTTGTCTCTTGTGTTGCTGGAAAAGGGGATCTGCAATGACCAGTCTGTTCTCTTGGCAAAACTCTGTTAGCCTTTGCCCTACTTCATTTTGTACTCCAAGGCCAAACTTGTCTGTTACTCCAGGTATCTCTTGACTTCCTTCTTCTGCATTCCAGTCCCCTATGATGAAAAGGACATCTTTTTTTGGTGTTAGTTCTAGAAGGTCTTGTATGTCTTCAAAGAACCATTTAACTTCAGTTTCTTCAGCATTAGCAATTGGGGCATGGACTTGGATTACTCTGATACTTAATGGTTTGCCTTGGAAATGAACAGAGATCATTCTGTCATTTTTGAGATTGCACTAAGTACTGCATTTTGGACTCTTATGTTGACTATGAGGGCTACTCCAATTCTTCTAAGGGATTATTGCCCACAGTAGTAGATATAATGGTCAAATGAATTAAATTCACCCATTCTTGTCCATTTTAGTTCACTGATTCCTAAAATGTCAATGTTCACTCTTGCCATCTCCTGTTTAACCACTTCTAATTTACCTTGATTCATGGACCTAACATTCCAGGTTCCTGTGCAATATTGTTCCTTTGTATCATCAGACTTTACTTCCATCACCAGTCACATCCACAACTAGACATTGTTTTTGCCTTTGCTCCGTCTCTTCATTCTTTCCGGAGCTATTTCTCCACTCTTCTCCAGTAGCATACTGGGCACCTACCGACCTAGGGAGTTCATCTTTCAGTATCATATCTTTTTGCCTTTTCATACTGCTCATGGGGTTCTCAAGGCAAGAATACCAAAGCGGTTTGCCATTCCCTTTCTAGTGGACCACGTTTTGTCAGTAAGACTATAAACTGCCAAATTCTCCAGAGTCCAGTAATATATGTTTATAAAAATTCAGATTCTAGATATCTTTGCCATCCTTTGACCAAGAAATTCTACTACTGACGCTAACTTCTAAATATGTCTTTCTTAATGAAGTATACAAGAATCTGCAAATATAGCACTGTTTATAATAGCAAAACAGTGGAGACAACCTAAATATCCATTAAAGGAATTAGTTAAAATGTAGAAAAGTCAATGAAATAAAGCTCATCCATAAAGTTCATTTAAGTTTTATATCTAAACCTATCAATAACATCAAGAAAAAGAAAACTAAGTCTGATTTCACTCATGCAACCAAAAGCAAAAATCCTGAAGAATATCGTAATAAACTAAATTGAGCAGATATAAAAAAGAATGCACCGTGACCAAATTGGTGTTATTCTACAAATGCAGTACTGGTTCAACATTTGAATATCAGTCAACTGTAATTCACCACATTCTCCTGGGAGAAACACTATGTGATTATTTCAACAGCTATAGAACAAGCATTAGATAAAATTAAATATTTATGTCAAACACCATAGAAGTAAGCTTTCTCAACTTGGTAAAATGTATATACCAGAAACCTACAACCCATAATATATCCAATGGTGAAATACTAGGAATGCTCCCCATAGAGGTAAGGACGTTACTATCACACCAACATTCATGCTGTTAACAAACATGAAAAATACATAGAAGACTTAAGGACTGAAATGTGAGAAACAAAAAAAGTCACTATTTATAGATGATAAGTGTCTAAAACAAAATCTAAGAGAATCTAAAAATCCAAGAATGAAGTCTGACAAAGCTGATAGATGTGAGATGAATGTCCAAATAACTGCACTGATTCACCAGCATAAAAGGATCACACAATGTAATTTTAAACAGATACATATCAGAGGAACAAACCCCGTTAATACTACAGGAATAAATCTAATAAAAACTTGTAATAAAAACCTTTAGAGAAAAAGATATTCTGAAGAAAACAGAGCCTCTCCCTCAATTTTTGATAAACCCAGTGTAATTCTAATAAAAAATCCAAAAGGGCTTTTCCTGGTACTTGACAAACTACACTTAAAACTTATATGAAGGAGGAAAAGCTCAGGACAGCTGAAAAGATCAACATGAACAACGTGAGGTGAGAATACGGATCCTACCCAACCATGTATC